>NC_090451.1:495384437-496009437 GCF_031143425.1 Pleurodeles waltl | reverse complement strand
TGGATTCCTGTTTGTTTGTTCTTGTTTTTCTCCAGGAGTCTTCCTGTTTGGAGGTTTTTTCCCCTTTTTAAGGGGTTTTTTCCCTCTGGCGCTACTTTCTGAAGGGCACGGTCTGTTCTTGGTGTCTCCATTGCCTACAGCACCGTGGCTACCAGAAAGAGTCGCCCCTTTTTGGGCCAAAGCCGAACATTGAAGATTCACGCCACCAGATCTGCAAATTCCAGGCGCAAGCAGCACGTGAGTCGTGACAGATTGCAGCGACCAACCATTCCGACGTCCTCAAACACCATGGATAATACAGTGGCGGCTGCTGCAGATCCGGAGCAATCTCTGTTGACCACGATTCAGCAACAAGCCCAGGAATTGCAACAACTACGTAATGAAAATGCTGCGTTACGACAGGCTTTGGCCCTCCGCACCAGTGATGTTCCGACAATCTCCGCTTCTACCCCTTGTTTCTCTGGTGAACCAACCAAGCTTCGCGAGTTCTTGGATGCTTTAACGGTGTATTTCGCCTTCCGACCTACTCAATTCTCCCACGACAGGACCAAGGTGGGTTATCTTATCAGTGCCTTATCCGGTCCAGCCTTGGCCTGGGCAACCCCGATGGTGTCCTCCAACGACCCTGTATTGTCAGACTATTCCGCCTTTGTGAGTCGCTTCAAACAGATGTTTAGTCGTCCTGGATTGGAAGCCTCCGCTGAAGAAGCCTTGTGCGACATCCAACAAGGCTCCCAAGACGTCCTGCAATATATAACCCGTTTTCGTCAGCTGGCGGCAGAGACCACTTGGGTGGAACGTACTCTGGTAACATTATTTCGTAGAGGACTCAAAGAAGAAATAAAGGATGAACTAGTGCATTCTACCAGAGCGGAAGATCTTCGTGGCCTGATGGATCAAGCACTGTCCATCGAATATCGTCTTCAGGAACGGAGATCGGAGAAGAAAAGGAGTAGAGGGTTTGCCCAGCCAAGTAGCTCACGTGCTTACCTGCAGCGTTCCGAGGAACCTCGCACTCCTGCTAGAGACATCGAAGGGGAACCCATGCAGGTGGATACTACCCGAGGTCCGCTCTCTGCTAGTGAACGAGAAAACAGACGCAAGAGAGGGTTGTGCCTGTATTGTGGTTCTGCTGGTCACATGCTCCGTACCTGTCCAGTACGTCCGTCCAGGCCTTCGGGAAACGCCACCTCCCGTCCTCTGTAAGAAGGGAGGGGACGGGATCTACAGCTATACCTTCCATCAGCTCCTTTAATGACAATACAACTGCCTTGTTCATCTTTCCGGTCCTGTTACAACTTCCTGACGGTCGTCAAGAAAAGACTATGGCATTACTAGATTGTGGTGCTAGTGGTATATACATGGACAAGACGTGGGCTGCTGCTAACCTAGTTCCTACTCAAGCAAAAGAAGTACCCGAACAGGTACACACTGTGGATGGATCTTTGATATCCTCTGGTCCTGTAGACACCACTACCCTGATGTTAAGTCTACAGGTGGGAAACCATCAAGAACACATCTCCTTCGATCTTATTACGTCCCCTAACCATACCATCATTCTTGGAATTCCGTGGCTCATCAGACATAACCCATATATAAATTGGGTTACCCGGACAGTCTCTTTGTCTTCGCAATTTTGTCATGAGAACTGTTTTACTTCCGACAAGTATTGGTCTCCGAAAAGATCCTTAGCTACTGAAGGTGCCACTGGTATGTCCATTAATACGGTCCAAGGGATCCCAGACCACTATTTGGAGTTTCAGGATGTTTTCCAAAAACCGTCAAAACCTGTGCTACCTCCACATCGAGAATATGATTGTGCAATTCCATTGGAACCCGGCACAATTGTTCCTTTTGGGAGGATGTACTCCCTCACGGAACCCGAAAAGGAAGTTCTAAAGGAGTATCTGGACGAAAATATACAGAGTGGTCTTATTGTTCCATCGTCGTCTCCGGCTGGGGCCCCTCTCTTTTTTGTGCCCAAGAAGACTAAGGATCTTCGTCCGTGCCTGGATTTTCGAGGTCTGAATAAAATTACCATTAAAGATCGTTATCCTTTGCCTCTCATCAGGGACATACTGGAAGCAATCAGAGGGGCCCAACGTTTTACTAAATTGGATTTACGAGGAGCCTACCACCTTTTACGCATAAGAGAAGGCGACGAATGGAAGACAGCATTCAGGACCCCATTTGGCCATTTTGAATATAGGGTTATGCCGTTTGGTCTTACTAACGCCCCCGCAATCTTTCAGAGATTTATGGACTCAGTGTTTTCAGACCTACTGAATCAGACAGTCGTGATCTACCTAGACGACATTCTTATTTATTCTAGAAATCCTGAACTCCATACTTCCCATGTTAAACAAGTTCTTCAAAGACTTCGTGATCATCAACTATTTTGCAAACCAGAGAAATGTGAGTTCGACATGACGGAAGTCAAATATCTGGGCTATCATTTAAGTCCCACCGGCATAGCTATGGATCAAGAAAAGGTACAAGCTATCCTAGAGTGGCCTTCTCCTTCTACCATAAAAGAAACACAATGTTTCCTAGGTTTAGCAAACTTCTATCGACAATTCATTCTAGACTTTGCCAGTCAGACTAGCCACATAACTCACACCTTAAAGAAGGACAATTTAAAGAAGGGGTTTGTCTGGACTGAGGCTGCTGAAGCAGCCTTTCAAAGCTTAAAGAGAGCCTTCACCCAAGCCCCCATCTTAAGACATCCAGATACCACCAAACAATTTATAGTAGTAACTGATGCTTCTGAGAGAGCCATCGGAGCTGTCTTACTCCAACGACAAGAGGATGATGGCCTTGAACATCCTGTTTTCTATTTGTCTCATATCCTTTCCACAGCTGAACAACATTATTCCGTACTTGAAAGGGAATTATTGGCTCTGAAAACAGCCTGCCTTGAGTGGAGACAGTTTCTGATGGGTTCCAAGGAACCATTTGAGGTGAGGACAGACCACCGTAATTTACAATGTTTAAGAAATTTTGTATGCCAGAATAGTCGTCAGGCCCGCTGGGCCTTTTTCTTCAGTCAGTACGATTTTTATATTACATATATTCCAGGATCTCAAAACATTCTGGCTGATGCTCTGTCTCGCCGATATCCAGAGTGTTCTCCTTCCTCATCCCAGTATCTTCTAGAACCCAGTAAGATCATTGGAGTGGCTCAGTCTTTCCTGGAAGAAGTACAACAAGAATACGCCAACCTATCGGACCATGACATAGAAGAACTAAGACCATTATTGTACAAGAAACAAGGATATTTTTATTACCAAGACCTGATATTCCTCCCTACAAACAAGGTGCAAAAGAAAGCATTACAAATGTGCCATGATTCCCCTGTAGCTGGTCACAGAGGCATCAAAGCCACACAAGAACTACTTTCACGATTTTTCTGGTGGCCTACCTGGAAACTGGATGTGGAAAAATACGTTCAGGCCTGTCCCATATGTGCCCAAGTCAAAATACCTCACACCAGACCGGCAGGATTACTACAGCCTTTGCCTGTTCCATCGGCCCCATGGCATACTATCTCTACTGATTTTATGTGTTCGCTCCCACCATCAGCAGGAAACCGGGTTATCATGGTCACAGTGGATTCTTTCACAAAAATGGCTCATTTCACTGGCCTAAAAAAGCTGCCTACTTCTCAAGAACTAAGTCAAATATTCATAGATCATGTCTTCCGTCTCCATGGACTTCCACATACCATAATATCTGATAGAGGACCTCAGTACATCTCCCGATTTTGGAAGCATTTTTGTAAAACCCTGAATATAAATAGAGCCTTGTCTTCAGGGTTCCATCCTCAGACCAACGGCCAGACTGAGCGTCTGAACCAAGGACTAGAGCAATATCTTCGATGCTTTTGCAATTCTACCCAAAGTAACTGGAGCACTTACCTCTCTTTAGCTGAGTTTTCCTACAATAACTCAGTCCATAGTGCCTCCAAGGTCACTCCCTTTTTCTGTTCCTATGGTTTTCATCCTACCTCTTTCCCTACTTCTCCACAATCCAACTCTCCTCTACCTGCTATTAACTATTTCTCCAAACGCCTTCTCCAACTCCATAAACTAATTCGATCTAATTTGTTACATACCAAGAGGTATATGAAGAAGGCTGCAGACAAGAGACGTACAACCAATCCAAATTATCATCTGCAAGATAAAGTCTGGCTCTCCTCCAAATTCTTGCCCTCACGTCTCTCTCAAAACAAGTTCACACCTCGTTACTATGGGCCTTTCCGTATTCTCCAGTTGGTCAATCCTGTCACTGTCCGTCTTCACTTACCCCATACATGGAAGATCCATCCGGTTTTTCATGTTTCTCAGCTTAAACCTTATGTGCCTGATCCTTACTCACGTCAGTTTCCTTGTCCACCTCCTGTCCTTGTGGATGATGCTCCTGAATATGAAGTGCAGGAAATTTGTGACTCTCGTCTTTTTCATAAACGACTTCAGTATCTGATTCATTGGAAGGGTTATCCTCTCAGTGAATGTTCATGGGAAGATGCCTCTTCCGTTCACGCTCCTCTCCTGATTCAACGCTTTCACCGTTTATTCCCTCTTAAACCTGGGCCTTCGGGAGGGGGACCTACTGTCGCGCCGCGCGGTGCGGCGCGAGCCGAGAGCTCGACTTCTGCCGGGCGTTCGGCTCGGGCCGCGCACCGCGTTATTAAGACGCGGCGCGCCCCCAGCCTCTCCTGTGCGTTTCGAGGCCCCAGATTTGCTTGGGGCCTCGTTCTTCCTTCTGCCTTTCACTGTCCCAGGGGTCTCTGAACCCTCTTACCTGTTTTTCTTTGTTTCTTTGTCCTTCTTCTTTTTTGCAGTCTGTTGTGTGCCTTTCTTTATGTTTTTTCCTCCTTCCCAGATTCCTGTGCTTTCCCAGCATTCCTTGTTCCCTATTCTCTATGGTTCCTCTACTATTCTGTTCTATGTATTGTTTCCCTATCTAACATGGTGTCCTTTTACTTCCTGTGGGTCACTTCCTGTTTTTTGGTATATAAGGGCTGTGTTTTTCCTCTTTCTTTGCGCTGCAACACTTTCTGCTCAGTTAGTGTCTTCGCTCCTGATTTCCTTGCCTTTTGGTTTTGGATTCAGCATTCTGTGTTTTCTGATTTTTGCTCCTTTTGGATTCCTGTTTGTTTGTTCTTGTTTTTCTCCAGGAGTCTTCCTGTTTGGAGGTTGTTTCCCCTTTTTAAGGGTTTTTTTCCCTCTGGCGCTACTTTCTGAAGGGCACGGTCTGTTCTTGGTGTCTCCATTGCCTACAGCACCGTGGCTACCAGAAAGAGTCGCCCCTTTTTGGGCCAAAGCCGAACATTGAAGATTCACGCCACCAGATCTGCAAATTCCAGGCGCAAGCAGCACGTGAGTCGTGACAGCAGACCTCAGAGCAATGCTGGTAGTAATAGAAGCTCCCATCATAGTAGGGATGTTTTTGTTCCTGGAGGCAAGGTTGTTAGAGTCCAAGCTGTTAGGGACAGATCTCCCTCTGTTGTTTCCAATTTGTCCTCAGTGTCCAAGCATTCCCAACCCACCCACCCTGAAGACAACATGTTAGAAAGGGAACTCAAAAAGTTGAGAGTGGAAGAGACCAGACTGAAGCTTAAACAGCTGGCTCTAGACAGGGAATCCCTAGACCTGGAGAAGGAGAGACAGAGATTGGGGTTTGGACCCCATGGTGGCAGCAGCAGTATTCCTGATAGTAATCCTGTTAAAGAACATGATTCCAGGAATCTGCATAAGATAGTTCCCCCTTAAAAGGAGGGGGATGACATTAACAAGTGGTTTGCTGCACTTGAGAGGGCCTGTATGGTACAGGGGGTCCCTCAAAGGCAGTGGACTGCTATATTGTGGCTATCTTTCAATGGAAAGGGTAGGGATAGGCTCCTTACTGGTAGAGAAAGTGATGCTAACAATTTTGCAGTTTTGAAGGATGCACTCTTGGAAGGATTTGGCCTAACCACTGAACAATACAGGATTAAGTTCAGAGACACCAGAAAAGAGTCCCCACAAGACTGGATAGACTTTGTTGACTGTTCAGTGAAGGCCTTGGAGGGGGGGTTACATGGCAGTAAAGTTTCTGACTCTGAAAGCCTTTATAATCTTATTCTGAGAGAGCATATTCTGAATAACTGTATGTCTGATTTGTTACACCAATATCTAGTGGACTCAGATCTGACCTCTCCCCAAGAATTGGGAAAGAAGGCAGACAAATGGGTCAGAACAAGAGTGAACAGAAAAGTTCATACAGGGGGTGACAAGGATGGCAAGAAGAAGGATGGTAAGTCTTCTGACAAGGGTGGGGATAAATCTAAAAATGAGTCTTCATCAGGCCCACAAAAATCCTCTGATGGGTCCAAATCCTCTCCAAATCATGTTACAAAGCATTGCTGTTATCTGTGTAAAGCCAAAGGCCATTGGACAACTGATGCCAGTTGTCCAAAGAAAAACACCAAACCTCCCACTACCACAACCCCTACTGCAAATTCTAGTGCCCCTAGTAACAGCAGTGGTGGTGGGAGCAAACCTACTAATAGCCATTCCAAGGGAGTAGCTGGGCTCACTTTTGGTAATTTAGTTGGGGTTGGTCTTGTTAGGGAGACCACAGAGGCTGTGTTAGTCTCTGAAGGTGCCATTGATTTGGCCACCTTGGTTGCTTGCCCCCTTAATATGGATAAGTACAATCAACTTCCCCTAATAAATGGTGTTGAGGTTCAGGCCTACAGGGACACAGGTGCCAGTGTTACCATGGTAATAGAGAAACTGGTACACCCTGAACAACACCTACTTGGTCACCAGTACCAAGTTATAGACGCTCATAACAACACTCTTAGCCACCCCATGGCTGTTGTGAATCTCAACTGGGGGGGGGGGGGTTACTGGTCCAAAGAAAGTTGTGGTTGCTTCAGATTTACATGTAGACTGTCTACTAGGAAATGATTTAGAGACATCAGCTTGGGCAGAAGTGGAGTTGGAGGCTCATGCAGCAATGCTGGGCATTCCTGGGCATATCTTTGCTTTGACAAGGGCTCAGGCCAAAAAGCAAAAAGGACAGGGTGACTTGGATCCTGGAACAATGGACCAAGTGCTCCCTAAAGCTAGGGGTAGCAAGGGTAAATCCCTACCCACTATCCCTCCCTCTACAGATGATTCTCCTTCTGAGGAAGAAGAATTTCCTCCCTGTGCAGAACCTTCACCAGATGAGCTGGCAGCACACACTGCTGAGCTTTTGGGTTGAGGGGGGGCCTGCCAGGGAAGAGCTGAGTGTGGCACAGCAATCCTGTCCCACATTAGAGGGTCTCAGACAGCAAGCTGTCAAGCAGCAAAATGGGGATGTCAGTGACTCACATAGAGTTTACTGGGAGGACAACCTCCAATACACAGAGGCAAGGGACCCAGGAGATTGGTCATTCCCCTGCAGTACAGAGAGTTCCTCCTAACTCTGGCACATTACATTCCTTTGGCTGGGCATTTGGGCCAGATCAAAACATGGGAAAGGCTTGTCCCCCTGTTTCACTGGCCTAGGATGTCAGAGGACACAAAAGATTTTTGTAAGTCTTGCGTGACCTGCCAAGCCAGTGGCAAGACTGGTGGCACACCAAAGGCTCCCCTTATTCCACTACCTGTGGTTGGGGTCCCCTTTGAAAGGGTAGGGGTTGACATAGTTGGCCCCCTTGACCCTCCTACTGCTTCAGGCAATAGGTTTATCTTGGTGGTTGTGGACCATGCCACAAGATATCCTAAAGCAATTCCTCTAAGGACCACTACAGCACCTGCAGTGGCAAAAGCCCTCCTGGCAATATTTTCCAGGGTGGGTTTCCCAAAAGAGGTTGTATCAGACAGGGGTAGCAACTTTATGTCTGCATACTTGAAAGCTATGTGGAAGGAATGTGGTGTAACATACAAATTCACCACACCTTATCATCCACAAACTAATGGACTGGTAGAGAGGTTTAATAAAACTCTCAAAGGAATGATAATGGGACTCCCTGAAAAACTCAGGAAGAGATGGGATGTCCTGTTACCTTGCCTCCTTTTTGCTTACAGGGAGGTACCCCAGAAAGGAGTGGGCTTCAGCCCCTTTGAAATCCTATTTGGGCACCCTGTAAGAGGTCCACTAACACTTGTGAAGGAGGGTTGGGAACAACCTTTAAAAGCTCCCAAACAGGATATAGTGGATTATGTACTTGGCCTAAGATCCAGAATGGCGGAGTACATGAAAAAGGCCAGTAAAAACCTTCAGGCCAGCCAAGAGCTCCAAAAGCAATGGCATAACCAGAAGGCTGTTCTGATTCAGTACCAACCAGGACAGAAGGTGTGGGTATTGGAGCCTGTGGCCCCAAGAGCACTCCAAGACAAATGGAGTGGACCCCATCTAATTGTTGAAAAGAAGGGCGAGGTCACCTACTTGGTTGACAAGGGCACTGCCAGGAGTCCCCTTAGGGTGCGCCATGTCAACCGCCTAATACCCTACTATGACAGGGCTGATCTCACCCTGCTCATGGCAACAGATGAAGGACAGGAAGAAGAGAGTGACCCTCTCCCTGATCTCTTCTCCTCCACTGAAGATGATGCTTTAGTGGAGTGAGTAGTGTTGGCAGACTGTCTTACTGATGAACAAAAAGACAACTGCATAAATCTCCTTGGACAGTTTTCTGAACTCTTTTCAACTGTGCCAGGTGCCACATCTTGATGTGAACACACAATTGATACTGGAGACAGCTTGCCTGTCAAAAGTAAAATCTATAGGCAGCCTGACCATGTCAGGGACTGCATAAAGCAAGACGTTCAGAAAATGCTTGATCTAGGAGTGGTTGAACATTCTAAAAGCCCATGGGCCTCTCCTGTGGTGCTTGTACCAAAGCCTCACTCAAAAGATGGAAAAAGGGAGATGAGGTTTTGTGTAGATTACAAGGTTTCAACCAGGTAACAAAAACTGATGCTCACCCTATACCCAGGGCAGATGAGCTCATAGATACACTGGCATCTGCCAAGTATCTAAGCACCTTTGATTTGACTGCAGGGTATTGGCAGATCAAATTGGCAGAGGATGCTAAACCTAAAACTGCATTTTCAACTATAGGAGGGCACTACCAATGTACAGTAATGCCATTTGGTTTGAAAAATGCACCTGCCACTTTTCAGAGGTTGGTGAATACAGTCCTGCAAGGGTTGGAGGCTTTTAGTGCAGCATATCTAGATGATATAGCTGTCTTTAGCTCCACCTGGGATGATCACCTGGTCCACCTGTGGAATGTTTTGGAGGCCCTGCAAAAGGCAGGCCTCACTATCAAGGCCTCAAAGTGCCAGATAGGGCAGGGAAAGGTGGTTTATCTGGGACACCTGGTAGGTGGAGAACAGATTGCACCACTTCAGGGGAAAATCCAGACAATCATGGATTGGGTTCCCCCTACAACACAGACCCAGGTGAGAGCCTTCCTAGGCCTCACTGGGTATTACAGGAGATTCATTAAAAACTATGGCTCCATTGCAGCCCCACTTAATGATCTCACTAACAAGAAGATGCCTAAAAAGGTATTGTGGACAGCTAGCTGTCAGAAAGCTTTTGAGGAGCTCAAACAGGCCATGTGCACTGCACCTGTCCTAAAAAGCCCATGTTACTCCAAGAAATTCACTGTTCAAACTGATGCACCTGAATTAGGGGTAGGGGCAGTCTTATCACAACTTAACTCTGAGGGCCAGGATCAACCAGCTTTTATGAGCAGAAGGTTGACCCCTAGAGAAAAGCGTTGTTCTGCCATAGAGAGGGAGGCCTTTGCTGGGGTCTGGGCACTGAAGAAGTTGAGGCCATACCTGTTTGGCACTCACTTCATTGTTCAGACAGACCACAAACCTCTACTTTGGCTAAAACAAATGAAAGGTGAAAATACTAAATTGTTGAGGTGGTCCATATCTCTACAGGGAATGGACTATACAGTGGAACATAGACCTGGGAGTACCCACTCCAATGCAGATGGACTCTCCAGATATTTCCACTTAGACAATGAAGACTCATCAGGTCATGGCTAGTCTTATTGTCCTTTGTTTGGGGTGGGGGGGTTGAGTAGGAAAGTACCATCTTGCCTGGCATGTTACCCCCATATTTCACTGTATATATGTTGTTTTAGTCTATGTGTCACTGGGGCCCTGCCAGGCAGGGCCCCAGTGCTCATAAGTGTGTGCCCTGTATGTGTTCCCTGTGTGATGACTAACTGTCTCACTGAGGCTCTGCTAACCAGAACCTCAGTGGTTATGCTCTCTCTGCTTTCCAAATTGTCACTAACAGGCTAGTGACCAATTTCACCAATTCACATTGGCATACTGGTACACCCATATAATTCCCTAGTATATGGTACTAAGGTACCCAGGGTATTGGGGTTCCAGGAGATCCCTATGGGCTGCAGCATTTCTTTTGCCACCCATAGGGAGATCTGACAATTCTTACACAGGCCTGCCAGTGCAGCCTGAGTGAAATTACATCCACGTTATTTCACAGCCATTTACCACTGCACTTTAGTAACTTATAAGTCACCTATATGTCTAACCTTCACCTGGTGAAGGTTGGGTGGAAAGTTACTTAGTGTCTGGGACCCCCGGCACTAGCCAAGGTGCCCCCACATTGTTCAGGGCAAATTCCCCAGACTTTGTGAGTGCGGGGACACAATTAAATGCGTGCACTATACATAGGTCACTACCTATGTATAGCGTCACAATGATAACTCCGAACATGGCCATGTAAGATGTCTAAGATCATGGAATTGTCACCCCAATGCCATTCTGGCATTGAGGAGACAATTCCATAATCCCCCGGGTCTCTGGCACAGAACCGGGGTACTGCCAAACTGTCTTTCCGGGGTCTCCACTGCAGCTGCTGCTGCTGCCAACCCCTCAGACAGGTTTCTGCCCTCCTGGGGTCCAGGCAGCCCTGGCCCAGGAAGGCAGAACAAAGGATTTCCTCTGAGAGAGGGTGTAACACCCTCTCCCTTTGGAAATAGGTGTGATGGCTGGGGAGAAGTAGCCTCCCCCAGCCTCTGGAAATGCTTTGATGGGCACAGATGCTGCCCATCTCTGAATAAGCCAGTCTACACCGGTTCAGGGATCCCCCAGCCCTGCTCTGGCGCAAAACTGGCCAAAGGAAAGGGGAGTGACCACTCCCCTGACCTGCACCTCCCAGGGGAGGTGCCCAGAGCTCCTCCAGTGTGCCCCAGACCTCTGCCATCTTGGAAACAGAGGTGTTGCTGGCACACTGGACTGCTCTGAGTGGCCAGTGCCAGCAGGTGACGTCAGAGACCCCCTCTGATAGGCTCTTACCTTTCTTGGTAGCCAATCCTCCTTTTTTGTAGCCAAACCTCATTTTCTGGCTATTTAGGGTCTCTCCTCTGGGGTACTCTTCAGATAATGAATGCAAGAGCTCACCAGAGTTCCTCTGCACTTCCCTCTTCGACTTCTGCCAAGGATCGACCGCTGACTGCTCCAGGACGCCTGCAAAACTGCAACAAAGTAGCAAGACAACTACCAGCAACATTGTAGCGCCTCATCCTGCCGGCTTTCTCGACTGTTTCCTGGTGGTGCATGCTCTGGGGGCTGTGTGCCTTCACCCTGCACTGGAAGCCAAGAAGAAATCTCCAGTGGGTCGACGGAATCTTCCCCCTGCTAACGCAGGCACCAAAAGACTGCATCACCAGTCCTCTGGGTCCCCTCTCATCCTGACGAGCATGGTCCCTGGAACACAGGCACTATATCCAAGTGACCCCCACAGTCCAGTGATCCTTCAGTCCAAGTTTGGTGGAGGTAAGTCCTTGCCTCCCCACGCTAGACTGCAAAGCTGTGTACTGCGTAATTTGCAGTTGCTCCGACTTCTGTGCACTTCTCCAAGGATTCCTTTCTGCACAGCCTAGCCTGGGTCCCCAGCACTCCGTCCTGCAGTGCTCAACCCTCTGAGTTGGACTCCGACGTCGTGGGACCCTCCTTTTGTGACTCGGTTACACCAATCTTCTAAGTGCCTGCTCTGGTACTTCTGCGGGTGCTGCCTGCTTCTGTGGGGGCTCTCTGAGTTGCTGAGTGCCTCCTCTGTCTCCTCTTCAAAGGGACGACATTCTGGTCCTTCCTGGTCCCCAGCAGCACCCAAAAACCTCTACCGCGACCCTTGCAGCTAGCAAGGCTTGTTTGCATTATTTCTGCGTGGAAACACTTCTACAACCTCCAGCACGCCGTGGGACATCTTCCATCCAAAGGAGAAGTTTCTAGCTCTCTTTGTTGTTGCAGAAGCCAAGGCTTCTTCCATCCAGAGGCAGCCTTCTTGCACCTTCATCTGGGGTTTCCTGGGCTCCTGCCCCCCTGGACACTATTGCAACTCTTGTACTTGGTCCCCTTGCCTTGCAGGTCCTCAGGTCCAGGAATCCATCTTCAGTGCTTTGCTGGTGTTTGTGGTTGTTGCAGAATCCCCCTATCACGAATATTGTGTCCTTTTGGGGTAGTAGGGGTACTTTACTCCTACTTTTCAGGGTCTTGGGGTGGGGTATCTTGGACACCCTAACTGTTTTCATACAGTCCCAGCGACCCTCTACAAGCTCCCATAGGTCTGGGGTCCATTTGTGATTCGCATTTCACTTTTGGAGAATATGGTTTGCGTTGCCCCTAGACCTATGTTCACCTATTGCATCCAATTGTACTGTAATTCTACACTGTTTGCATTACTTTTATTACTATTACTTACCTGTTTTGGGTTTGTGTACATATAACTTGTGTATATTACTTACCTTCTAACTGAGGGTACTCACTGAGATACTTTTGGCATATTGTCATAAAAATAAAGTACCTTTATTTTTAGTAACTCTGAGTATTGTGTTTTCTTATGATATTGTGCATATGATATAAGTGGTATAGTAGGAGCTTTGCATGTCTCCTAGTTTAGCCTAAGCTGCTTTGCCATAGCTACCTTCTATCAGCCTAAGCTGGTAGAAACACCTCTATTCTACTAATAAGGGATAATTGGACCTGGCACAGGGTGTAAGTACCACAAGGTACCCACTATAAGACAGGCCAGCCTCCTACAGGTTGTGATTGCCCTGTCTGCTTTGCCTTGTGTGCATGGTGATTTTGTGGGCTAGGTGATTCTCTCTAGTGGGCATTCTTTAGTGATGGGTGTCCTTGCAGGTCTGTGATGGGTGTCCATGCATCGGTGTTGCATGCAGGGCTTGATATTGGGCTGGGTGTGTTGTGATAGTGGGGTATTTGTGAGTTGGTGGAGTGATGGGGGTGAGGGTATGGGTAGGAGTTTATGATGGCATCCAGGTAGGATGGGGGATATAGTAGTAAAGATTTGACTTACCAGAGTCCAGTCCTCCTGCTACTCCTGCGAGGCCCTCAGGATGCATTATTGCCAAGACTTGGTCCTCCCATGTTGTTAGTTGTGGGGGGAGGAGGTGGGGGTCCACTGCCAGTCCTCTGTACGGCTACCTGGTGTCGTGCAACCACGGAACGCAACTTCCCCCGTAGGTGGTTCCACCTCTTCCTGATGTCATCCCTTGTTCTTGGGTGCTGTCCCACGGTGTTGACCCTGTCCACTATTCTCCGCCATAGCTCCATCTTCCTTGCAATGGATGTCTGCTGCACCTGTGATCCCAATAGCTGGGGCTCTACCCGGATGATTTCCTCCACCATGACCCTTAGCTCCTCCTCTGAAAACCTGGGGTGTCTTTGGGGTGCCATGGTGTGAGTGGTATGTGTGAGGATGTGTGGGGTGATGTGTGGGGTGATGTGTTGTGTGTGCTGTGAGGTGCGTGGATGGTGTATGGGTTATAGTGGTCTGTGGCTCAGATTGAGTGGGTTCTCCTGGCTTGTGTCTCTCTCTGTTGGCAATCTTTTTTTTCGTTGAAAGGGTTGTGGGTAATGTGGGTGTGTGTTTTATAGTGGTGTGAGTGTGTGGGTGTTGTGTGTGTATGTGTATGTATGTCAGGTGTGTGTAGTTTGAATTGTCCAATTTGGTGTAGTTTTGTAAGTGTGTGTGTATTTTGAGCTCGGCAGTGTGTACCGCCACTGGTTTACTGCGGTTGAAAGACTGCCACGGTGATTCGTCGGTTCTGACACTGTGGGCTTCTTTCTGTTGGTGTAACAGTGTGGGTTTTGGCACCACCATTTTATCACTGTCCTTTGGTCTGGCAGACTTGTGTGTGTGTATGTATAGTGGCATATTTCTCCTTGTGGGTCATAATACCCGTACTGGTATACCGCCGTGGTCACGGTATGTTGGCAGCCGTCAGCACAGAGGTAGGCGGCATTAACCGCCAAGGTTGTAATGAGGGCCACAGGCTGTTGAAATGTCTGGACTGTCATAGCCAAGAATGGCTGACTCATATAATGTCAATGTAGACATACAGAGGTACAGTCCCCCAGAGCACAGAAGGAAGAGCCTTGTCAGACATTGTCCTGTAGAATAGGGAAACAGGGAAGTGATTGTTGTCACCAGCTCGAGCCCTATCACACACCAAAACCAAGCAATCCAACATCACATACACCAAGATACTGACAGAGGGCAGTACAGCAGTCCCTGATTACAGGTCCATCATAATCCAATGACCATGCATCTGGTGGTATGCTACAAACATATGTCAGTGTTGTGGCACAGCCACTGTGGCTTGCAATGATGAAAAACCTACAGCTACATACAGGTCATACAAGAAGAGTGTTTAGCCTATGTGAAGGGTGGATGGCTGGCTAGCACTTGCTGAGAACAGATTTCATGGCCACATGATAACACACATGAAACAATAGGCCCATCACAGCATACTAAACAAGTACAATGTGCACTTTAGTCCGTCTACCCACACACACTGTCCAAGCTGGCTTGGCACAGGTCTCACACAAACCAAATCTGTGACCCACATTACCTGGAACAATCAATGTCCACTTCCCATGTCCGAACAGCATCAGATACTGGCCAATGTCACAACTCTGACATGCCCTCATGAGGGTGGCAGAGTGAAGGTACCTGTACAAAGACAAAACAAGGAGCATAGATTTGAAAACATACCTATTTCACAAATCAAATAGAGAGCATCTGGAAATGATGTTAAATTGCAATGAGACTGACACAAACAAAGCAACTACAAGATGGGGATACCTCAGAGACTAACTCTTCAAGCACCTTCTGGTTGAATATTGCTAAGCATTAGTTCCCCAGTGTTATGCCAAAACACTACTACACACATTCTGACAACTACAGTCCTTCGTACAGTGACCGTCATTACATCACATTACATACTTACACAGAAGAAAAGTCGCTATTGATCAAATCTTCCCACAAGTCAACTCCTTCTTCTTCACCACTGTCATCTTCACTTGACCTTTCAGGAGGTTTACGTGGGGCACTGCAGGCTGTCCCTCCTCTGGGATGTATGAGATGTTCCTCCTCAGGGCAATTTTGTGGAGCATGCAGCAGACCGCAATGATGTTACACACTTTCCTGGATGTGTAGAGGAAAGCTCTACCGGTCTGGTCCAGACACCTAAATATGGCCTTCAGGAGCTGAAAAGCCTGTTCCACTACCAGCCTTGTCCTTACATGGGACTTATTGAAGCGGCCTTCCCCTTGGCGTAGATGGATTCCTCCGCAGTGTCAACAACCAAGGACGGTTTGGATATGCTGAGCCTCCTGTTAATGAATGAGACAAAAGTTCAACAATGAGTCCCCCTTATCAGAAAATCCTCACCAGACATTGCACACACACAAACATGACAGATGTGACTTACTAACCAGCCAGGTCCTCTCTGGGTACAGTTGTGACATCAGCTGGTGGATCGTGCTGTTCCGCATAATGAAAGCATCATGGACTGAACCCAGAAAATGAGCACAGACATGTGAAATGTATCGGTCCGCCAAACATACAACTTGGACGTGATGGAATGGAAGTTCTTTCGCTTGCGGTATACTTTTTTATTGACATGTGGTGGGCTATTCCAACATGTGTGCCATCAATAGCCCCCACCACATGTGGGATGCGTGCAAAAGTATAAAAAAGTCAGCCTTCACATGGGCTAAATCCCCACGTCGGGAAAGCTGGATGAAGCTATTCAGGTGTTTCAACATTGCAGAGAGGACATCCTTCAACTCCAGACTGAACATAGATTGGTACATACCACCAGTTTGGGCCACTATATGTTGGAAGGACCCTGTGGCTAGGAAGCGCAACACTGACATGACTTGTACATTGGGTGGTATGCTGTTTGGATTACTAGTAGTTGGAATCAGATCTGGCGCCAACTGACGACATAGATCCACTATTGTTTGCCATTTCAGACTGTACAGGAAGATGATACATCTTTCTTCAAAGGCCTGAAGGTCTGGCAGTGGACAATAGACCAGTGGTCTTTGCATCCTCCTTCTCCCTTGGTACCTATATATGACAGGAAATGAGTTCTGACATTAGTCATTGTGTCCACAGCAACATGTGACAAGACAATTTAGAAGGGATGGACATGGCAAACAGTACACATCACAGCTGCTAACAACACAAGGGTCACATGTTACCCCCTTGGTTTGCCACACGTGTACTTATCATGTATCTTGACCTAAATCCGAAATGTGCATCACACATGATACTCGGAATGTGACAAAAAAAAGTCCTTGGACGGGGGTAGACTGTGCCCCACTGGAAATTGCCATCTGTGCCTTGCAACATACAACAATGGTGTTTGAGTAGTAGGACCTACATGACAAGAAAATATGAGCAGAATTTTGTGAAAAAATACATTTTCTGAGGTGTGACTCAGTGTTAACAACCCAATCCCACATTTCATGCCACTAAAATGGCGGGTGCCTGCCCTACTCCACTAGATATAAGGAACCGGCCATGAACGCCGGCAGAAGTCGTCATGGCAGTTGCAACTGCACTGGACACAGCCATAGGCTAACGGTGTTGCCAGTGGCGGTTGCGGGCCATTTGCTGTGTCCGCAAGTGGTGACGACAAAGTATGTGGCAGAAGTGACCGCCATGTTCTGCAAAATCCCTCACTTGACTCATGACACTGCTGCCAGTAACACCTCTACCACTGAGCTGCTGTGTCCTGCCTCTGGGAGCAATCATGCCACGTCCAGCAGGTGATAGGGCCTTCTCACCAGAGGAGTTGGAGAGGCCAGTGACTGAGGTCCTACCCCTGTATGAACAGCTCTATGGTGCAGCAGAGGAGAAGGTAAGTGCCTCATGTGCACAGTTTTCTCTGTAGTTCTTCATCCTTTCCCTCATGTGCCTGTAGGTACAGTCTGTGTGGCATAAATGGAAGAGTCAATGTTCATGTATTGGTGGCCAGTGCCACATGTACAGTTCATTCACATTGCGGTGTATTTGTTTATTGTGTTCCCTGTTCCACTTTGTGCTGTATGCACATAACTAGGTGAAGTGACATTACAGCCATCCACTGACATCTATTTCCTCATGAATGTTGTATATGTGGGACAGCATGGATGTGCATGACAGCATGAGCTGAGTATGCATCGTGTATGTGTCAGTAATGTGAGCTATGTGTTTGTTGCCACAGGGATTTCTTCGCACATCTACCCTTGCTAGACTGTTGTTTGTAAGGCATATCAACACTCTCTCTGCCCTCGAGGTTGCCACACACACCACATGCCAATTTGCTGTTGGCTACACAATGTACTCTTATGCATGGAGGTGATGGGAATGTAGGGTCATGTAGGTTCTGTCTACTCAACCTGCAGAGACCAGGGTCGGTCACATGTATATCCCAGTATGGGTCATAGTCTAGGCTGGAGTGGAGTCACTATGGCTATGCAACCGTGGTACTGTGCCCACTCTCTGTATACCAGCAGATCCTGTCATGTGGCCAATATGAGGCCCTGTAGTAGTATGCTTCCCAGAACGACGCATTCCCTTGATCAGATTGGAAATGGGTACAGGGGAAGCTTACTGATCTGTGACAGATGTGCACTTAGCATCATTGTCAATGTGTGCCTGTGACTCCTGACAAGTCCATTACTGCCACAGCCCTGTTGTCAACTTCACCGAGGTCATATTTGTCCTGTGCAGGTTAATTGCATAACTGACATTTCCAAAGTGCGGACAGTGTGTTGATTTCTGGGAGTCCATCATATGTGACACAGTAGCTTGGTCACATAGTAGAAACCGGTTAATGTATGCCTTTGTTTGTTGGATTCCATCTCTGTAGGATGGACACCTATGTCCAAAGGTGTGTTCTGTAGTACAGATACATAACACTGAACCCCGACCCCTGAAGTGGCATGAGTCTGCATTTGTTATTGCAAATGTCCACACATGGATAGGGTAGGCACTCACTGTACCCACCATGCCAGTCCTTTCATTGTTACCCAGGTGTGATGTTTGAGTTTGTACTCTGCCAATAGACTGTATGGACTGTATGCAGAGAACCATTCTCATAGAGTGTTAATGTGTTGGCCCATTCATGCCTAAGGAGTCTACCTTGTAGATGCCACAGAGGTGTGAGGTGTGTCATAGTGGTTCACATCTCAGTCAGGTTGCTAAGGCACGTCCCACAAGATGTCAGTAAGCCTGCCTAGCCATTGTATGTCCTGAGCAGGGTGGTGGGTTGGTCTGCAGATTGGGAAATATACGTCTGCTGTCATGTCCCTGTACTTATTGGCTTGTATGTGTCACACGTGGGGAGTATTGACTAAATGGGAAACATCTAGCTTTTTGTAACTGACCTGTATGGGACAGAACCATTTGTGATTCAACTTGTGATCATCATCTCTTGATTTGTGTTTTGTATCCATGCAGGTCAATGGCCATCAAAAGAAAGGGATATGGAGAACCATCACAAAGAAGGTGCGGACCCTGGGGTTCCATAGCGGGCAGAGTGCCCACTGCAGAAACAGGTGAAAGGCCCTGAGACGGTGAGCTGGAAAATCGCAGAGACCTGGCTGGGGCTGTCCTCCCAATGTGAGTGGGGTGCCCCTCATCCATGACCACCCCCTAATGGCCGCATTCTGGCGGAGGCCTATCCAGAGCTTGATGGGCGTTTGAGGGCAGCACAGCAGCCACAAGAGAGTACAGGGCTTATTTCTGCTTGTCCCACTGCCCAGTGATTGAGTGAGGTTCTTACTGAGGATGAGCCATGTGTCACACAGAAGAGAAGACATTGTTTGTGTTGACATGTCATGCATTTTGTACTGATGTGTCTTGCTTATTGGACCAGGGACCTAGGACAAAACTGGGTGGAATCCTCACACCACTTGCTCTGAAAGGACCACATATGGACAGGTATCAATCATATACTGTTTGTTGTTCTAGTGTGTGTATTTTCTATGCAACAGACATTACTCCTCAGTATTCCAGGCCAAAGGTAAGTAGGTGATGGATCTCAGTCCTCAGCCATGTGTCTGTATAAATGTTTATGTTGGCATCTGCCACCCAGAAGCTTGTTTTTTTGCAGTGCATGATGTTTGCAGGTGCCTAACTGCAGTCTGTGATGTGAAGGTATCCAACAGATGTGACAGGGCTTGCATTGTTCTTTGTTTGCATCTATAGATCACTACTTTCCCTTAGTAAGTGAGGATTGTCAATTGACATGAATTATGTGCAATCACTGTTGCCAAGTTTCAGGCCCTGGGGAGGTGAGCATTAGGTACAGAGCGGGAGTGTTGCTTTGAGGAAAGTGCGACTACACGCACACACCCCTCCCGGAGGAGCTATGAGAATCCAAATACTGCAGAGTATCAATGACAGACACCAGAAACTATAGGTATCATCTTATGACACCACGTTAGTAAGGTGAATTGCACCATATCACAGAGCATGTATTATTTATGCTTTCATTAGAGGTAGTCAAACAAGGAGTGGAACCAGGGAGTCCACCTTGGTCTTGAAGAGGAGCCTAGGGGTAAGGCTCCAGAACATGTAGACTAGGAAGTCAGATATATTACATCCCCCACTTCTGCAGCCCCTTTTTAATCATACCACCGCCAAGAGATCTATTAAATAATTGGAATTACTAAGAGACAGGTATTTTTAACTCACCCAAGACCCCACCACTCATATCCATCCAGTGATTCACATTGATGAGACTACATCAGTGCTCGCACGTATCCTGGAGGTCGTAGCACGCCTCGATCACTAGCGGATCAGGAAGAAACCCAATGATGAAGCATGCCACCAATGGGTAACCCTGGTGGTTGAGGGTTTTTCTAAAAGGAAAATCCTTTTTCCTATCCATCCTGTGGTAGTTCTTTTAGCTGGGCCTCTTTTGTTACAATCACTGTTGCCAACATTACTTGTGCCTACATGTCATCATGTGTAGCTTTCTCTTTAGAGCATATTTGTTAGCTGCAGTTTCTTGCATGGTCAACCTATGATGGGATGATGTCTGTATTCCCTCACATATATTTGCATGGCAAACTGTGTGTGGAATAGTACATTTACAATGGGGCTATATTTCATGTTGTGCCACATATAGGAGATGTGTCACATTGTTTATTATCTGACACATTCCCTCATGTGCCATAGCATGTCATTTGCCATGTACAACTGCAGTAACAATGAGGGACATGGCAGGTAGGCCTCGAGTTTAGAATCACAATGTGCAGTTCTATGAGCTTGATGTAGTGTCACGTGGACAAATGCACTGCACATGTGTAAAGGTTAAGGTATGTGCCCTGATTGCTGAAATGCATCAGAAGTGACTTGCAGTTATATTTTAGACACTTCAGTTCAGGCATTCATCAACAGAATGACATCTGGGTTTGCATGATTGTTAGACTTGGCATCCTTGATGTGGTCTCCCCTATCCTTTTGCCTCGGTTCCCCAGGTTTTTGATGTATGCTGGACTCTGTTTTTGCTGTTTTTGATACTCTGGGCACTTTACCACTGTTATCCAGTGCTGAAGTGCAAGTGCTCCAATGTAAAATGTATGTGCAATTGGCTTTCCTTGATTGGCCTATTTGATTTACTAGTAGGTTCCTAGTACAGTGCACTAGAGGTGCCAGGGCCTGTAAATCAAATACTACTAGTAGGCCTGAAGCACTGGTTGTGCCACCCACATGAGTAGCCCTGCAAACATGGCTCAGACCTGCCGCTGCAGTGTCTGTGTGTGCAGCTTCAAACTGCAAATTCGACTTGGCAAGGGTACCCACTTGCCAGGCCCAAACCTTTCCTTTGCTTACGTGTAAGGCACCCCTAAAGTAGGCCGTAGGTAGCCCCGTGGGTAGGGTGCAGTGTATGTCAAAGGTGGGGCATGTACTTACATGTCCTGACAGTGAAATACTGCAGAATTTGGTTTTCAATGTTGCAAGGCCTATCTCACTCATAGGTGAACATGGGGGCTGCCTTTAAATATTATTAAAGTGCTGATTCCCTTTGGGAGCAGATAGAAATGTGGAGTTTAGGGTCTCTGAACTCACAATTTAAAAATACATCTTTTGGTAAAGGTTGTTTTTAGACTGTGTGGTTGAAAATCCCACTTTTAGAAAGTAGGAATTTTCTTGCTTAAACCATTCTGTGACTCTGTCTGTTTGTGGATTCCCTGTCTGGGTCAGTTTGACAGCTGGGTTGTTTGCACCTCTCCTCTAGACTGTGTCACAAAGGGAGCCAGGGTGTAGCCTCTATACCCTGAAGCGCCATCTGTGCTGAGAGGGAGGGGAGGAGTGATCACTCACACCTGAAAGGGCTGTGCTTGCCCTCACAAAATGCAGTCTCCAACCCGCTGTTGTGTGTCTGGGGCCGAGCCTGGGCAAGGCAGGATCTTACAAATGGGAGAGACATTCCTTTGAGGTTTGCCTACTTCAAAGGCAGAAAGGGGTATAATTAGTGGACCCAAAATCCCAGGAAATTAGATCACTTCTGGAATCAAGAGAAACCTCTGCCAAGGAGAAGAGCTGAAGAGTTGAAGAGCTGAGGAGAAGTGCTGCCCCTGCCTGTGACTTTGCTTTGTTGGGTTATCCTGCAGTTTCTGCTTCTGCCTGTGAAAGGGGACAAAGATTGACTTTGTTGTGCATTCCTGTTTGAGAAGAATCTCCAATGGCTTGAACTGAGCTTGCCTCCTATTGTTGAAGTTTCAGGGCCATCAAACACTTCCCCTGCCAGCACCTTGACCTGCCAAGTGGTGCCCTATCCAGTTCCTGGGCCCTTGAAAGGTGAAGTTGGTAGACAAGAACTGAAAATCCAAGCACAGAATGCCGTGCAGGGAAATTTTTTATGCACCTTCCACAACGCGGCTGATAAACGACGTGCTGCCGGCTTCGCAGCTGAAATCTACGCTCCACCTGCATCGCGACTGGGAGATCGATGCAATGCGGCTGGAGAAACGATGTGCAACACCCGATTAAGGAGGCTGCTAATGAAGCAAAGCACATACAGTGCAGTTTTCTGATACCGTGTGACCGGATTTTCCATATGCTGTCCCTGGGCATCAAAGTCAACCCAACTCTGCGCGGATCCATGGTGCCCCGTCCGGAAATCGACGCATCGCTCTCTTGCGAGGGAGAAAAACAATGCTTCGCTGACCCGACCGGAGAAGGAAATGACGCACGGCCTTACTTGCAAGTAAGGAATCAATGCATTGCTTACTTTTCCGAAGCATGCTCGCCTGTGCGGCTTTATTTTTTACGCTAACCAGGTACTTTGTGTAACAACAACATTCTCACAGTTTTTTAAGGATTAAAACTATTATTCTTTTGAAAATTCAGATCTTGACTTTTGTATGTTAGATGTTTGTCATTTTAGTCTTGTTTGATTTAGATAAGTATTACCTATTTTTCTAAATTGGTGTGGTGTCCATTTTGTAGTGTTTTCACTGTATTACTGTGTGTGTTGGTACGAATATTTTACACATTGCTTCTGAAGTTAAGGCTGCCTGCTCATGACAGGCTACCAAGGGGGTGAGCATGGGTTAACTGAGTGTGATTCTCCTTTACCCTGACTAGAGTGAGGGTCCTTGCTTGGACAAGGGGCAACCTGACTGCCAACCAAAGACCCTGTTTCTAACAATGACCATGATGGGGTCGGTGATGTAGCTTCCCAGTGGGCAACATGTTGTGGGCATTCTACAATTCCTTGCAACTTCTCTGTCTCTCCAACATGCAAAGGACAAATGGTTTTTACTGATGCACTCAGTGTATGTCATTGTAAGGGGTGCCAGCATTAGTGGTGCTCAGCCTGGGGCTTGTTCATTCATTGTGTTGTGTATTTTGTGGACGTCTCTCCCTGACACATTGGATATGATGTCTACAGTGGTCATTTTCATGCCACATGTTTGGCCTATCTGTACAACATTGATACTACCTCCTTGACTCTGCTGGGACATATATAACTTTGTGGAGTGTAAATAGTTGATATGTTTCCAGTGTAACATGCGTATTTCCATGCCACCTTCTCCAGGCTATTGTACTTTCGTCATCAACATGGTTGAATTTTGAGCATCATTTCTTATTGTAGGGTCATTATGGTGGTCATTACAACCCTGGCTGTCGGTGTTAAAGCGGCAGTAAAACCGCCAACAGGCCGGCAGTAAAAAAAATTGAATCACGACCATGGCGGAAACTGCCAACATAGACAGTCACTTTAACACTCTGACCGCCACGGCGGTACAAACAAACACCGCGGCGGTAACCACCAACAGACAGGCGGAATGTACTGCCCACAGTATTACAACGGGCCAATCTGTCACCTTTTCTGGGGCGGATTCACAGCAAAAAAAAACACTGCGGAAACAGGAATTGGAAGGGAAAACGCTCACCTCTACACACCCCACGAGGAACCAGGACGCCATGGAACCGGAACTCCAGATTCTCCCTGCCTTTGTCTTCCTGCTCCTCTACCAGGAGCACGAACGCCGGCGGCGACGACCATAGTGAGTACTGCACCTACGACACAGGGGAGGGGGGAGGGAAAAATGAGTGACACAAACACGCAACACCCCCACACCCACCCCCACCCCCACCCTCACCCACTACAACACACACACTACTACATATTGATACATTACAGTTACACCCCCTAACCCCCCTGGAAGAATGCAAAGACAAAAGGAAATGATTTGAACGTTTGTAATCTATTAAAATCCAGTACTCAAAAATATATATACACTATAAACAAATATATACACCAAGAATACAAGTCCAGGTATTGCACCATTAAAGTCTGTGGACCACTGGGCCCAAAATGCATGGGCGAGGCCCACACTCCATACCCGATCAAACACTGCAGGGGCATCAGATAGAAATACAACAGGCACCTCAGGGGGAAGGGAAGGGGGGGCACCTCAGTCGGATGAGTGCACGATGCCAGAACCAAGACGGGGCTCCATGCCCACTGCTGTATCCTGGGGAGTGCAAAGCCACAGTCTTTCAAGTGGATAACAGTCTACACTGGTTCTGGAGGGGGCTTTGTGCCCAGACTGCTTCATCCTGTCAAGGACAGAGGTAGTGGATGTGAATCTCCACTGGTTCTGGAGGGGGCTTTGTGCCCAGAGTGCTTCATCCTGCCAAGGACAGAGGTAGTGGATGTGATCTCCACTGGTTCTGGAGGGGGCTTTGTGCCCAGAGTGCTTCATCCTGCCAAGGACAGGGGTAGTGGATGTGAATCTCCACTGGTTCTGGAGGGGGATTTATGCCCAGAGTGCTTCATCCTGCCAACGACAGAGGTAGTGGATGTAACTATCCACTGGTTCTGGAGGGGGCTTTGTGCCCAGAGTGCTTCATCCTGCTCGTGGCGGCCTCAGTAGCGTCGGAGCTTTCGGCGCTCATTGGCCTGCGGTGCTGGTGGCAGCGGTGTCCTGTGAAGTGGTGCTGGTGGCGGCAGTGTCCTTGGCAGCAGTGCTGGTGGTGGCTGGGTCCTTGGCAGCGGTGCTGGCAGTGTCCTTGGCAGCGGTGCTGGTGGCGGCAGTGACCTGTGAAGCGGTGCTGGTGGCGGCGGTGTCCTAGGCAGCTGTGCTGGTGGCAGAGGTGTCCTGTGAAGCGGTGCTGGTGGCGGTGGTGTCCTTGGCAGCGGTGGTGGTGGCAGCGGTGTCCTTGGCAGCAGTGCTGGTGGTGGCGGTGTCCTGTGAAGTGGTGCTGGTGGCGGCAGTGTCCTTGGCAGCGGTGCTGGTGGCAGCAGTGTCCTGTGAAGCGGTGCTGGTGGCAGCGGTGTCCTGTGAAGCGGTGCTGGTGGCAGCGGTGTCCTTGGCAGCGGTGCTGGTGGCGGCGGTGTCCTGTGAAGCGGTGCTGGTGGCGACGGTGTCCTCTGAAGTGGTGCTGGTGGAGGTCTGGTCCGCTGTGCAGGTTTGCGGCGACTTGCCTTTCTTTCTGTGCCCCTTCCCCACCTTGGATGGTGGTGCAGCTGTCTTCCCACTCCCAACTGTACTCCTGGGAGAGCCTTTGGTGGCAGATGTTTTGCCTTTCTCCCGCTGGGCAGTGGCCAACTTTTTATGCTTCTGAGGTGGGGGACTGTCCGTGGTCTGGCTCCTTGGCACACTGGCTGCCCTTCTGCCTGGCGCACTCCAGAAGCCGGTTACTGCTGGCACCACTGTTCCCGCTGATGTGGTGGTTGAGGTGCTGGGTTGGGACCTGGAAAGGCGGGCCGTAGGGGACTGAAGGAGTGGGGGAGGTGAGGGGAAGAGGTCAAGGTTGTCCAGGAAAAGTTTTTGGGACACACTGGAACGGGTAGATGGAGGGGGTCTGGGAGTGGAGGAAGAGGTAGTGGTTGTAGGAGGTGTACGTTTGCTGACTTTGGGTGAAGGTGCATGGACTGGAGGCTGTTGTGTGGTGGATGGCTGTTGGGTGGGTGTGTGGCTGCGTTTGTGTACCTTGGGAGGTGGGCTCACAGACACACTGGGAGAGGACACAGGGGATGTGTGAATGGTAGTGGGGGTGGTGAGTGCACGTGAGCAGTGTGTGGTGATGGGTGTGCTGGTGATGGACGTAGTGGCTGAAGATGTAGTGCATGCAGGTGTGAGTGGAGATGAGACAGGGAGGGAGGGAGGAGGGAGACGAGGAGGAGGGGGACACAGTGATGGCAGTGGATGTTGGTGTGTGTGCATGGGTATGATGCTTGTGTGAGTGCCTGTGGGATGTGTGGTGCTTATGTTTGCCAGAGCTTCCCTTGTGTGTTGAGGTGTGTGCATGCTGGTCTGAGGGTGTGCTTGGGATAGGCTGAGGTACAAGTGTTTGGGTCTGGGTGGAGGAAGTTGGAGAGGGGAGGCTGGACACAGGGACAATGGCTGCCATCAGTGCTGATGCCAGAGTCTGAAAAGCTCGATGTTGGGCTGCCTGACCAGAATGAATTCCCTCCAGGTATGCATTGGTCTGTTGCAACTGCCTCTCTACACCCTGGATTACATTCAAAATGGTAGACTGCCCAACAGTGAGGGATCTGAGGAGGTCAATGGCCTCCTCACTGAGGGCAGCAGGGCTGACAGGGGCAGGGGCTGAGGTGCCTGGGGTGAAGGAGATGCCCACCCTCCTGGGTGAGCGGTCACAGGGCACACGCTGAGGGGCTACTGGGAGGGCAGTGCTGGTAGGGGGGGTGGCGGCTGTAGATGCGGTGGGCACAGAGGGGCCACCACCGCAAGGGAGCTCCCATCAGAGGAGGAGTCCGTGTCGCTGGTCTCAGCTCCTGTCCCCGCCGTGGAGCTCCCCTCGCCCTCTGTCCCACTGGTGGCTTCAGACTCTGTTGTGTCACCCTCCAGGACCATGTGGGACGCAGCTCTCTCCTGCTCCGGTGCCACTGCTCCTCCGCCTGATGATGCTAATGCACACAAGAACAGGGAGACCACAAAAAGGGGGGGGGGAGACAGAAGAAAGACCTGTTGAGTGCATGCAATACCGCTACCGTTGGCGGATACTACAGATACAGAAGCCCCCTTGCACTACGCCGTGCACTTTGAGTTCCCTAATTAATCACAGGGACATGGGTTACGAGGCCTATGCCTGATTGCTGCTCACATGGAAGTCACAGGAGCCTGACTAGGTGTAGTTGGCTCTGAACACAGGTGGGGTGGGGTGCCACATGGCCTGCCTTATGAAGGGACCTTGCCTACTAAACTCGCCCTGGCCTAGGGGAACCCACAGCCCACCTTCCCCACCCAGACACCTCCAATGCATGCTGAATCAGCTGAATGAGAGTGTACTCACCCCCTTGTGGCTGCTGTGATGCCCTCAAGCGCCCATCCAACTCCGGATACGCCACCGCCAGGATCCGGAACATCAGGGGGGTCATGGTGCGACGGGCACCCCTCCCACATTGGGAGGCCATACCCAGCTGGGCCTCGGCCGTCTTCTTGCTCCAGCGACGAATGTCCTCCCATCTTTTACGGCAGTGGGTGCTCCGTCTGTGGTGGACCCCCAGGGTCCAGACTTCCTTGGCAATGGCACACCAAATATCCCTCTTTTGGTGGGTGCTGACCTACAGGAATAGTACAGGGGAAAAGGAGAAGATATAACCGTCCGCACCGTCACAGTCATTGTCCCGCATCCCTACCCTTGCCATGACGCACACACAACTCACCGTCGTTTCATGCACGCCTCATTCTCCACCCCCCCATCTTCTATCCGCACCACTCCACACAGGCATTGCCCATACAGCATGCTCACAGTGTACTTACCTGTTTGTTGGGAGGACCGTAGAGTAGCGTGTACTGGGGTAGGACCCCATCCACTAGTTTCTCCAACTCCTCTGTGCTGAAGGCAGGGGCCCTTTCCCCAGACACATGAGCCATTGTCTCTTCCAGACTGAGGTCACAGCAGCACTTGTAGTGTAGGTCCTCACCTGTTGAAGATCAGGTACCAAGTGAGTGAACAGAGAGAAAATGACGGTCACGTCCACGGTGGTGCGTACCTTCACCGCCGGCGTACATCGTCATTGGCTCCAGGGACCCATAGGGTCCAATGTTAACCAATGCAGGATTGCGCCGCCGTCTTCGACCGCCTACCGCAACGGTGTACAATGCAAGCGCAGTTACCTCATATCCCCTTGTCCCACATTACAGGTCAGGCAGCCGCCATTTCAGGGGGCCACATGGCATTAATTTTAATTGTGTCACACATATCTAGGCCTTACATACACAGACACATAGCGGATTTAAAAAAATGGGGAATAAAGTTGTGTTTTCGTACCTCAGTGTTGGCTGACTCTCTGCTCGCTGTTCTCCTCCATAGAGCACGTCCGCTGGGGCAGGTGAGGAGATGGAGGCATCCTCCGGTGTACAGACCGCTGGTGGGCCTGTCGACAATGGAAGAGCGACATGTAATTGTCACCTACAGACTGGACAGTGCCACAATCCAGGAACTGTGTGCCCAGTTGGAGCCAGACCTGATGTCAGCTACCTGCCATCCCACAGGAATCCCCCCTCTAGTGCAGGTGAAGTCAGTACTCCAATTCCTGGCAAGTGGGTCTTTTCAAACTACAGTGGCCATAGCATCAGGGATGTCCCAGCCTATGTTCTCCAACGTATTGTCCAGAGTGTTGTCTGCCCTGCTGAAACACATGTGCAGTTACATCGTTTTCCCTCAGGTGGAAGATTTGCCTACAGTGAAAGGTGACTTCTATGTCCTGGGACATATCCCCAACATAATAGGTGCCATTGATGGGACACGTGGCCTTGGTCCCCCCGCAGGAGTGAACAGGTGTACAGAAACCGGAAGAGTTACCATTCGATGAATGTGCAGATGGTGTGTTTAGCCGACCAGTACATCTCCCATGTGAATGCCAAGTTTCCTGGCTCAGTGCATGACGCTTACATTCTGAGGAATTGCAGCATCCCTTATGTGATGGGGCAACTCCAGAGGCACCGTGTGCGGCTATTAGGTGAGGACATGGACCCTATACAGTGTGACTAGGTTTCTGGGTCTGGGGATATTCCTAAGAGTTAGTGTGTGTCTAACAGATTTCCCTCGACATTTGCAGGTGGCTCTGGTTACCCCAACCTGTCATGGCTACTGACCCCAGTGAGGAATCCCAGGACAAGGGCAGAGGAACGCTACAATGAGGCCCATGGGCGAACTAGGAGGGTTATAGAGAGGACCTTCGGCCTCCTGAAGGCCAGGTTCACGTGCCTCCATATGAGAGGTGGTTCCCTATTCTACGCACCAAAGAAGGTCTGCCAGATCAGCATGGCCTGCAGTATGATGCACAACTTGGCTTTGCGACAACAGGTGCCTTTTCTGCAGGAGGATGGTCCAGATGGAGGTCTTGTGGCAGCTGTGGAGCCTGTGGACAATGAAGACGAGGAAGCAGAAGAAGAGGATGTCGACGACAGAAACACGGTGATCAATACTTCCAGTGAGACACAAGTAAGAAGACATCACTGCCTGCTACATCTGATACCCTTGTTCTACCTCTGATCTGTTTGTCACTTTCACCCAGTGTGTGGACCCTGAGTTGTCACTTTCACTTTCAATTTCACAGATGTGGGTCCCACAGTGTGACATCTGCTTTGTTTCCTCATGGACTAGAGCTGTGTGACATAGGTATGTTGACAATACAATGGATATAGCAGTTTTCCACAGTAATTGCAAATACACATTTTCGAAAGCACTAACTGACTCCAGATTGTTTTGTGATTTAAGGGTGTTTATTTAAGTGCTAAATAGTGGAGGGTGTTGTAAAATGGTCAGGGGTGATGGTGGAGGAATGTCCATGGCAGAGTTCAGTCTATTAGTCTCACAGGTGCATTGTCCAAAGGGGCATAGGAAGTGGAGCTGGGGCAGTTTAAGGATGGACAGGGTGACAAAGTGGGACAGAAGGATGACAATCAGGGTGGTCTAATTTTTTTGAGGGGGGTCTTGGCATTGTTCTCTGTCTTTGTCCTGGATCTCAGGGACCATTTGCGGGGTGGTTCTCCAACTGCAGGGGGTGGGGTGCTGGTGTTGTGGTCCTGTGGCGGTGCCTCCTGTCCACTTGCGCCGGCGGAGGTGGTGGGCAGTTCTTCGTCCAGGCTAGTGTCAGGGGCCCCTTGTTGTGCCACAGTGTCCCTCCTGGTGTTGACGAGTTCCTTCAGCACCCCTACAATGGTGCCCAGGGTGGTATTGATGGATTTGAGTTCCTCCCTGAACCCCAAATGCTGTCCCTCCTGCAGCCGCTGGGTCTCCTGAAACTTGGCCAGTACCATTGCCATTGTCTCCTGGGAATGGTGGTAGGCTCCGAGGATGTTGGAGAGGGCCTCATGGAGAGTGGGTTCCCTGGGCCTGTCCTGTCCCTGTCGCACAGCAGCCCTCCCAGTTCCCCTGTGTTCCTGTGCCTCTGTCCCCTGAACTGTGTGCCCACTGCCACTGCCCCCAGGTCCCTGTTGTTTTTGGGGTGGCGGTTTAGCCTGGGTTCCCTGTAGTGGTGGACACACTGCTGCTTGACGTGTCCCGGGGACAGAGGTATGGGCCCTCTGGGTGGGTGCTGTGCTGGTGTTTCCAGAGGGGGGAGGCTCTGTTGTGGGTTGTGCCAGTGTGAGGGGAACCGACTGTCCCGAGATCGCAGATGGGCCAGGCTGGTCATCTAGATCCATTTGGACAGAGCTGCTGTCATCACTGTGGGCCTCTTCTGTGGGTGAAGTGGACATGTCTGGAACCTCCTGTCCGGTGACGTTGGGTAGGGGTCCTGCAGAGGTGTAAAGGCATGATTATTGCATCTGTGTGTGCCATGGTGTGCAATGGGTGGGTGACCCTGTACCCCAGTGCTTCCATTCCTGTGTAGGACCTTGTGTGCTAAATGTTTAGGGGTCTGTGTGGGTATGTGTAGTAGACATGCATTGGTGATGGGTGTCCATGCTTTGTTGTTGCATGCAGGGCTTTGTTTGGGATGTGTGGTTTGTGATAGTGGGACATCTGTGAGGAGTTGGAGTGATAGGGGTGAGGGTGAGGGTGGGGGTATGTGAGAACATGCAGGTAGGGTAGGGGATGAAGTAGTTAAAGATTTGCCTTACCAGAGTCCATTCCTCCAGCTAGTCCTGCGAGGCCCTCAGGATGCAGTATAGCCAAGACCTGCTCCTCCCATGTTGTTAGTTCTGGGGGAGGAGGTGGGGGTCTGCCGCCAGTCCTCTGAACTGCAATGTGGTGTCTTGAGACCACGGAACGTACCTTCCCCCGTAGGTCGTTCCACCTCTTCCTGATGTCATCCCGTGTTCTTGGATGCTGTCCCACTGCGTTGACCCTGTCCACGATTCTGCGCCATAGCTCCATCTTCCTAGCTATGGGGCTGTGATCCGAAAAGCTGTGGCTCTACCCGGATGATTTCCTCCGCCATGACCCTGAGCTCCTCCTCAGAAAACCTGGGGTGTCTTTGCGGCGCCATGGGGTGGTGTGGGTGATGTGTGGGGTGGTGTGTGTTGTGATGTGTGGGGTGATGTTTAGGGGTGTGTGGTGTTTTGTGCGTGGAAGTTGTGTGAGTGATGATGTTGAGTGCCTGTGGATGCTAGTTTGTAGATGGTGGTGTCTCTCTCTGGCCTTCTGTCGCAATTGTGGTCGTAAGGGTTTGTGGGTGATGTGGGTGTGTGTTTTATATTGTATTCGGTGTGTGGGAGTGGTGTGTGTATGTGTATCAGGTGTGTGTATTTGGAATTGTCCAATGTGGTTGTGTTTTGTAAATATGTTTGTATCTTGAGCGCGGCGGTGTGTACCGCCAATGGAATACCACGGTTGAAAGACCGCCACGTAGATTCGTGGGTCGTGATAGTGTGGGCGTATTCCTGTTGGCGTGACGGTGTCGGTTTTGTTATCGCCAGTTTATCACTGACCTTTGGTGTGGCGGACTTGTGTGGGTGTCTGGATTTTGGCGGATTCCGGGCTGTGGGTCGTAATAGCTGTGGCGGAATTCCGCGGCTGCGGCGGTGTGTTGGCGGTCTTCTGCGCGGCGGTAAGTGGCATTTACCTCCAATGTTGTAATGACCCCCTATGTATGTCAGAAATCGATGTGTGCATGCCCTTGTGTGGTATATGTGGGAATGTACTTTGCATTGACCTACAATTGTGTGCCAAGAGGTAACTGAGGTTTGCTCCATGGGGCAAGGCTTTGGGGGTGATGAGGTCTGCTATTTGTTGACTGGTTATTGTGATTGCACAACTTCAGCCAAGCAAATGTAGTTTTATGAGATCCTGATTTTCCTGTTGGCAACTGTTGACAGTTCAGGTGGTATGCATGTATATGATATGGCACATGTATTGGTCACTTAGGTGGAATTTGTTGCTGGGGCCTACTTGACATCATGATGTCTGCTAATCAGAGTTGTTGTTCAAGTGTGTTCATGGATATATGACGACCCTATTCCTCTTTGTCTTTACAGCATCAGCACAGGCAAGCAAAGGAGATCAAGCACAGCCACAGAGTAGGGAAGCATCTGGCCATGGGACCTCGGGTCAAAACACAACTGACACAGAGGGACCCAGTGTCCCGAAAGGTGAGGGGAGTACCATGGGGGAGACCGGAACATCCTCATCATCATCATTGTCTTTCTCCTCCGGTGGACACTCCCTAGTGGTGGAGGCCCCATTGGGGAGTTCCTCAGTACCATCCTTGTCCACCACCTCCTGTTCTAACACCGCCCTTCCTGTTGCTCCCCAGCTAGTTGGCCGTGCCCCCTCACCCAAGAGGATGGGCATCTCCTTCATCACAGGCACCTCCGCCCCAGCCCCTGCTGCCCTCAGTGAGGAGGCTATTAATCTCCTGAGAGGTATCTCTGTGGGTCAGACAATCATTGTGAATGCCATGCAGGGACTGGCAGCACAACCCCAGCAAACCAACACATTCCTGGAAGACATTCATGGTGCAATGGCTGGCCTATAGAGATCTATTCAGGCTCTGGCCTCTTCACTGATGGCGGTCAGTCACTCTCTACCTTTCGTCACCCTCACCTCCCTCTTCCCACTCTAAATCCCCCCTTCCTCTACCTACGCAAAGCACACACACCGGTAGGCAGACATCCGTCTCAACAGCCAAGAGGAGTGCACACAAACACAAGCAGCACAAAACACACCGACATGCACACAAACAACATCCATCCACAGACACAGCAACAGTCACAACTTCCCTTGACATCCCCACCACCCTAGCATCAAACACACCACATCCAGCGTAACCACAGGCACCACACCAACAGTCACTGACACACCCACCACACCCATCAAACCTGCAGACACCACCCCAGCAGACCCCCAGACAGCCACAAAAAGCACCACACATGCAGACACCACAACTACAGACACACAGACACCCACCACATCCACAATACTTGCAGTCACCACCCCAACAGCCACACACCCACCCACTACTGCATCCCCAGCACCGCCACACCCTACCCCAAGACACAGAGACGCCCACACTCACCCACCCAACAGACAGCTACCACACACAAGTATAACTTCTATAAGTATGTACCCACGACATCCACACCTACACAGCATACAACCACTCCCTCGACCTCTAAATCCCAGTCCTCTTCTGATGACCACCCTGCGTCTCTAAAAAATGTTTTTTGTTAGACCTTGACCTTACCCCTGTTCCCCCCACCTCCATCCCAGACCCAAGAGGCACCCACCCAGCTCCCAGGCCATCCCTTCCACCTCCAAGGCCTCCCCTGGCCCCCTGCAAACACCCATACCTCTCACCCCAAGAAGAAGCCCACCCCTTTCAAGAAGAAGACCACCTCTCTCCTAAGCCAAAGCCCAAACCCCCTCTCTCAAATCCACCCCCTCAGATAATCCCTGAGGTGCCCGGCTGCCCCATTGAGGCCACTTGGTGTGGAGGTTCCTGCAGTTGGGAGTCATGTTTGGCACAACACTGTGCTACTTTCAGGTAAATCTATCTGGCCTGGCCAATGGTCTTTGGACTTTCATATTTGATTCTTAATAAACCCAAACAGTTTGTTTTTTTAGGTATACATTTGCCCTGCAATTATTTTTCTATTTTAATGTTGTTCCTGATTGACTTGGGTTTATGCATACAGTTGTGTGTGTTTCAGCCTGCTTTCTGCTCCATTTGCTGTTGCTTGCAGTGTGTGACATTGGGGTCATTGCTGCTGCCCCCCAAGAGGAGGGTATATGTTGAGTGTATGTATATGTGTGTGCAAATGAAATGGTGGAGTCATGGCTTTATGTGGTGTTTGTTATGGTGAGTATTTCATGTTGTGTTGTCCATTGTGAGCATGCATGGTGTTAAACCTGATATGGCTTATGTATTCATCTGATGTGTCAGCTTGAGTTTTGTTAGTGCAGACATGGAGTGAGTTCAGTTGTGCTAATTGCGTTTGCATTTGACTGTGCATATGTCCATCCAGTTTGAGTTATATGTGCTTTGTTGACTTGCACTTCCACATTCTGCAGATGAGCATGGCATTTGTGTCTAGTCTGAGACACATGTAGAGCCCTTTCATGTACACATATTGTTTTGGGGGCAGTTTCAAGGTGATATGTGTCCCATGTAGCCAATCAAACCAATCAATCAGTTTTTGTAGAGCGCGGCTACTCACCCGTGAGGGTCTCAAGACGCTGGGGGGGATGGGCCTCATCCAAAGAACCACATCTTGAGGTTCTTTCTGAAGATGGTGAGTGACGGGCTTTGTCTGAGGTGCAGGGGGATGTTGTTTCAGCTCTTTGCTGCAATGTAGGTGAAGGATCGTCCTCCGGCAGTGGTTTTGCGGATGTGAGGGATGGTGGCCAGGGCCATCTGGGTGGAGAGGATGGATCTGGCGGGGGGTGTGGACAGAGACGCAGTGATTCAGGTAGGCTGGTCCTGCGTTGTGTATGGCCTTGTACGTGTGGGTGAGTAGTTTGAAAGTGATTCGCTTCTCAACCGGTAGCCAGTGAGGAGTCCTCAGGTGTTCGGAGATGTGTTCTCAGTGAGGGAAGTCTAGAAAGAGTGCGGCGGCAGTGTTCTGGATGAGTTGTAGTTTTTTTACGTTTCTAGTTGAGGTGCCGGCGTAGAGAGTGTTGCCGTAGTTGAGCTTGCTAGTGACTAAGGCATGGGTGACTGTCCTGCATCAGTCTGCTGAGATCCATCTGAAGATCTTCCAAAGTTTACGGAGTGTATGCCAGCAGGAGGAGGCGACTGAGTTTACCTGGTGGGTCATGGATATGGAGGATCTAGGATGATTCCTAGGATACGGGCGTGCTCAGTCGGTGCAGGGGGGGTGCTGATGGATGTGGGCCACCAGGAGTCACCCCAAACTTGAGGCAGCTTTCTCTCATCCAGGTGGCGACGGCTTCCATTCCAGAGTGGAAGTTCCTTTTGGCAGTGTCTGGGTCTTCGGTGAGAGAAATGATGAGTTATGCATCATTGGCATAGGACACGATGTTCATACTGTGCCTTCTGACGATGGCAGCGAGAAGGGCCATGTATGCATTTAGGAGTGTGGGACTCAGTGAGGATGCCCCGGGGGACTCCGCAGTTGACTCCTGTGGGTTTGGAAGTGTAGGGCAGGAGTCTGACCCTCTGTGTCCTCCCGGAGAGGAAGGAGTGGATCCATTCCCGGGCTCTTCTGTGGAATACTATGTCGTGGAGTCTGGTGCGCAGAGTGTTTTGGGAGATTGTGTTGAATGCTGATGAGAGGTCTAGGAGTATGAGCGCTGTGGTGTGGCCACGGTCTAGGAGTAATCGGATGTCATTGGTGGCTGCCAGGAGGGCTGTCTCTGTGCTGTGGTTGCTGCGGAAGCCGGACTGGGAGCTGTCCAGGGAGTTATTGGCCTTGATGAAATTCCGTAGTTGTATGTTGATTGCTTTCTCCATTACTTTGGCGGGTTAGGGTAGCAGCTAGATGGGCCAGAAATTCTTTCATTCTGATGGGTCGGACGAAGGTTTGTTCAGGAAAGGGCGTATTTCGGTGTGTTTCCCATCCTCGGGGAAGGTGTCAGTGTTAATGGAGCAGTTGATTGTGTTCCGGAGCTCGGGGCGATGGATGGTCTGGCTCTGATATATATGTGGTGCTGGCAGGGGTCCATAGGGGCTCCGGAGTGGGTCCTGTTCATGATGCTGACTGTTTCCTCTATGGTGAGCATGGACCAGCTGTGGATGGTCTGTGTGGGTTCTGGGGGGGTGGGTCGGTCACAGGTTTTGGTGCCAGGATTTTACGGGAGGAAGCTGTTGTAGATGTTCTGGATCTTGTGGTGGAAAAAGGTGGCGAGTTTGTCGCAGACATCCTGTGACGGGCGGATGCTGGTGGCTTCAGAGGGGGGATCTGTGAACTCGTTGATGACTGAAGAGTTGGGTGCGGAGGAGTTGATGCGCTACCGGAGTGCGTCCTTCCTTGCATTCTTGCATTCTTGATTTTTCTTCGGTGGATGGTAGTTGTGGCTCTGGATGAGGTAAGGTCTTCCTGGTTTGGCTGTTCCTCCATTTTTTCTCTAAATGGCTGCGGGTACGCTTTGATTCTTGGAGTTTGGTGGTGAACCAGCTGGATTTCTTAGGTACACGTTTGGCCATTGTCAACCGGAGGGTGGCTAGAGTGTCGGTGCATTTGGTGATCTATGCATTGAGATTGCCTGCTGCTGTGTTGGCGTCATCAGAGGAAGGAAGGAGGGATTTTGGCAAGCAATGAGGTGAGATGCTCATTGGTGATTTGACCTGTGGGTGGTCCTGGGGGTGTGGGTGTGTGGGGGTGTGGGTGCGGCTGCTGGGTGCGGTGATTGTGAAGTGTATGCAGCGGTGGTCGGTACAGTCTGGGGTGGAGATGGTCTCTATGGTGATCCGGTTGCTGGAGGTGCAGATGGGGTCCAGTGTGTGTCCTGCGATGTGTGTGGGTGCGGAGACCAGCTGATTGAGGCCACGGGTGGCGAGGTTGTCGACTTGAGTGGTGGTGTTTGGGTTCGGCGTGGTCCTCAAGTTGGAAATTCAGGTTGCTGAGGAGGAGGTAGTCGTCTGATGCCAGGGCCTGGGGGTAACAATGTCTACGAAAGCTGGGCGGGGGCCGGGTGGCCTGTACACCAGGTTGTAGTGGATGGAAGAGTTGTGGTTGGAGTGGACCAGGAAGTGAAGGTGTTCCATGGTGGTGCATTGTTCTTCTGGGACAACCTTGACACAAAGTGAGGACTTGTGTATGATGGAGAGTCCTCCACCTGGGCGGGAGGGCCGGTCCCTCCTTAGGATGCTGTATCCGTCAGGAATGGCGATGGCGATGTCTGGTCCCGAGGTGGGGTTGGCCCAGGTCTAGGTAAGGAAGGTGATGTCCGGTTGAATGGTGTTGATCAAATCCCAGAGTTCGCTGGCATGTTTTTGGAGGGAGCGGATGTTCAGGAGAAAGCAGTTGATGAGGTTGTGGAGGTTGTTGGTATCTTTGTGTGCGGAGAGCACCTTCAGCTTGTTGAGACTGGCACTGAAGTTGCAGTTCCTGCAGGTGAAAGGTCCGTGCGTGTTCTTGGGGGAGATGATGCAGCAGTTACTGAGATGTCCGGTGTTGAGGCGGAGGAGGGTCTCAGAGTCGTAACGGAGGCAGGCCAGGGGGTGGTTTAACAGAGATCCAGGGTTCCTGGCGCTGGGTGCTGTCCAGGCACTGATGGGCTTGCCTTTGGCACACCTTCGGCGCACCAGAGGGCTGGGGGGGGGCTGTCAGCTGGGAGGCGGGAGGGCGGGAAAGGTGCTTCATGGTGGGGAGGGGGACATAGGAAAAGAAGGGAGAAAGGCAAAATAGAAGGAAAAGCAAGAGAAAAAAATGTAGAAAAAGCAAGAGTGAAAGAGCGACAGAGAGAAATACTTACTTGTGATGGCCACTAGACCACCAGGGATGAGGCGCAGGGACGAGCCTGCAGGTGGAGGAGGGCCTCGAACTGAGAGTCCGGAAACTCTCAGGCCCATATTTATACTTTTTTAGCGTTGCATTTGCGTCATTTTTTGACGCAAAAGCAGCGCAAACTTGCAAAATACATTTGTATTTTGTAAGTTTGCGCAGCTTTTGTGTCAAAAAGTGGTGCAAATGCGGCGCTAAAAAAGTATAAATATGGGCCTCAGTTTGTCCCAGGTAAGCGGCAGAGGCAGCAGCAGCCAGAGGAGCTGGGGAGGGCAGCAGATTCTGACCAGGAGGTCAGTGCAGTTGTCCTCTTACAGCGCTGCAGCTGCCATTAAGAAGGGGAGGGGGTGGGGGAGCGGTCATCTGGGAGGCGGGAGGGCAGGAAAGGTGCTTATGGGGCGGCAGAGGAAAAGAGGGGAGAAAGGAAAAATAGAAGGAAAAACGAGATAGAGAAAAAAAGGCAGAAAAAGCAAGAGTGAAAGAGCAACAGAGAGAAATACTTGTGATAGACCACCAGGGATGAGGCGCAGGGATGAGCCTGTGGGTGGAGCACGGCCTCGAACTGAGTGTCAGGACACTCTCAGTTTATCCCAGGCAAAGGGCAGAGGCAGCAGCCAGAGGAGCTGCGGAGGGCAGCAGACACTGGCCAGGAAGTCAGTGCAGTTGCCCTCTCACAGCCCTGCGACCACCGTTAAGAAGGGGAGGGGGCGGCGGCGTGGTCAGCTGAGAGACGGGATGGTGGTAAAGGTGCTTCGCGAGGGAGGAGGGGGTCAGAGTAAAAGAGGGGAGAAAGGAAAAATAGAAGGAAAAACTAGAGAAAAAAGGCAGAAAAAGCAAGAGTGAAAGAGCGACAGAGAGAAATACTTGCTTGTGATGGCCACTAGATCACCAGGGATGAGGCACAGGGACGAGCCCGTGGATGGAGGAGGGCCTGAACTGAAAGTCAGGGGACTCTCAGGGGCATATTTATACTCTGTTTGCGCCGAATGTGCGTCAATAATTTTGACGCACATTCAGCACAAACCCTGCCCCATATTTATACTTTGACGCCCGACCCCACAGATGTCAAAATTCATTTTTTGGAAGCGGGAAACTGCTGTACGTTAATGATATGCAAGGTAGACGTTCCCTTCCAAAAAATGACTTTAAGGCCCGTGCGCCTTATTTATACCCTAGTGTCATTTTGACGCACAGGAGGGGGTGGGCCATAAAAAACTGCGCACAGCCTGTTGTGTGCCGTTTTTTAACGCCTGGGTCAGGGCAGGTGTTAAGGGATCTGTGGGCTCAGAAGGAGCCCAGAGGTGCCCTCCCCTGCCACCCTCGCCCACCCCTGGAGGACACCCATGGATGGGGGGACCCATCCCAGGGAAGTAAAGGTAAGTTCAGGTAAGTATTTTGTAACTTTTTTTTTAAGTGGCATAGGGGGGCCTATTTTGGGCCACCCTACATGCCACTATGCCCAATGACCATGCCCAGGGGACAGAAGTCCCCTGGGCTTGGCCATTGGGCAAGGGGGCATGACTCCTGTCTTTGCTCAGACAGGAGTCATGTCAATGGGGTTGTGCTTCAAAACAAATGGTGCAAGTCCGGTTTGAGGCCTGATTTTTGCCTCAGACCTGACTTGCACCATTTTTTGACGCACAACCCCCATTTTCCCATACGCCGCGCTGCCTGGTGTGAGTCATTTTTTTTTACTCAGACCAGTCCGCAGCACCGGCTAATGTTATTCCATAAATAAGGCGCCCGCATGGCGCTTTGGAATGGCGTTAGCCGGCAGTAAAATTTTTGACGCACAACTGCGTTGGCGCAGTTGTGCATCAAAAAGTATAAATATGGCCCTCAGTTCGCTTCAGGCAAAAGGCAGAGGCAGCAGCAGCAGCCAGAGGAGCTGGGGAGGGAAGCAGACGCTGACCAGGGGGTCAATGCAGTAGCCTCCTTCCCTGTGTTACTGGCTCCCCCATCACAATTGTGCAAGTATTGTGTGCATAGTGCCCTTTGTCTATATGTCTTTGCGTATTGTGCATTCCATTGTCCTTCCATTGTACTGTACTGTGAGTGATGTTTGTGTCCATTGCAGGGCCGTTTAATGGTGGTGTTGTCTGTGTTCCATGGCAGATTGATTCATATGTGTGTTGTATTTGATGACATTCTCTGGCCGTCTTGAGATATGTTTTGGACTGTGCACAAGGTGTGACATTTACGTGGTGCCTGTGGCGTGCCCCCCATCTGATGTGCATGATAGCGCTACAATCTGTTTTAAGGTTTATGAAACAGGTAGGTATGTGTACTTACGGTCGGTGGCGTCCAAGGTGGCATTGGCTTCGTGCACCTTTGAGGATCTTTGCAAAAAGAACAGATGATGGACGGAATGCAGAGCAAATCAAACATTCGCCCCCAGTCACAAAGATCTGGGTTTAATTAATCGCTTTTTTGCTCACCACGCCACCCCAGTTTGGGCCAGCCATATGCAAATCAGTCTTGACCCTGTTACTCATGGGAACAGTGCAGCCCAAACTACCAAGCCAGGTCCTCCCTAGACCGGAAACAAGCATCCTAGGACCGGTTTCAGGGTATCACCCTTCATCAGCTAGGCTAGCTTGAATCCAGGTGCGCAGTGAGCACGTGACCCACTTCTGGGCATACCCTTCCCACTTGGGGCGACAAATGCAAAAAGAACAGATGATGGACGGAATGCAGAGCAAATCAAACATTCACCCCCAGTCACAAAGATCTGGGTTTAATCCATAGTATTTTTGCTCACCACGCCACCCCAGTTTGTTCCCAGCCGTATGCAAATCAGTCTTCACCCTGTTCCTCATGGGACCCACATCTGGGCATACCCTTCCCACTTCAGCAGCGGTAATACATTTGTGATGGGCTCCATGGCGGCAACAGACGAGTGAGGCTGCCTGTAGCTGAGTGTCTTCCTTTATACTGTCTGTTTCCACCTTCTGAGAAGTGGTGGTTAGAACGCGACGGTCTCATTGACGGTGTGCAACCTCGTAATATGTGCGGCGGAAACACAGGCACCGCCATCCTGTGCTGCCTGGCGGTGCCGGCGGAACCACAGCAGTCTTTGTTCCATAGGCCTGCTTGACTCGTACATGGTGGTTGAGGGACCGCCAAACTCACAATGAGGCCCTAAATAAATAAACATCTTTATTTCATCAAAGATCTCTCTATTATTTCACAGAGGACTTTTTTTACAAATAAATCAATATGTAGAACAATTACTAGAATAAATATACTATTTATTCTTAATACACCATATCCTACAGGTGTTAAAAACACAAAGTCATTATACTATAAATTGTTTCTTATTGTCTAATAGTAATGATAGCCTAAACATCCATATTAGTTATTTGTTCTTAAAACAATACATATTCGACCATCCCGAAGATTTTATCATTGCTCAATTTATGAATCATTTTGTATCAAATATATTGTACTATTTAAAAACAGCAATGGAACATAACAAATATTGATGTAGCGCTTCCGTTCACCCTACTTTCTCCTGTACCAATTGCTTCTCTTGCACCAATTATAAAGCCTCCGAAGAACATTTTCATTAAAACCTTACTTATCACTGATGCATGAACATACTATAATGAATTCCAGAGTCGCATGTTACAGGTTTGCACTTTCTGCACTTTCTGTGTGTTCAGGGTAGTCATCTTCAATTATTTTTATCATAAATCGCCCATGATCCAGTTACACAGAATTCTTCTGGTTCTTATCACTGGAGCATCTTCATTTTTAAAAATGTATCCACTTCCCATCGCTAATCATGGCCTCACATCCGTGCTTGGCTCCCCTGTACAAGATGTTTGAGTAAGTTTCAAATTCAAGCCCTCTCCTTTAACCCCCTTTGCTGCCAGGCCTTTTCTCCCTCAGGTGCCAGGCCTCTTTTTGGCTATTTGGGGCAGTTTGCGCTTAGGCCCTCATAACTTTTTGTCCATATCTACTACCCATGCCAAATTTGCATCCTTTTTTTCCAGCATCCCAGGGACTCTAGATTCCAGAGTTTGTGGGTTCCTCTGGAGGAGACCAAGAAATTAGCCAAAATAAAGCAAAAACGTAGTTTTTAAAAAAAAAAAAAGGGCTGCAGAAAAAAGCTTGTTGTTTTTTCTCCTGAAAACGGCATTAACAAATGGTTTACGGTGCTAAAATTACCACCTTCCAGCTTTCAGGAACAGGCAGACTTGAATCAGAAAACCCAATTTTTCCACACAATTTTGGTGTTTTACTGGGACATACCCCATTTTTACATTGTTTGTGCTTTCAGCCTCCTTCCAGTTAGTGACAGAAATTGGTTTGAAACCAATGCTGGATTCCGGACAGCTAAACTTTTCTGAAAGTAGACAAAATTCTGAATTCAGCAAGGGGTCATTTATGTAGATCCTTCATGGTTTTCCTACAGAAAGTAACAGCTAAAATGAAAAAAATATTTAAATTGAAGTGAAACAAAGATCCATTTCTCTCCACATTTTCTTCTATAACTTTTTTCAATTATTGCAGATTTTTTAAAGCAATATACCGTTACATCTGCTGGACTCTTCTGGTTGCGGGGAAATATGGGGCTTGTAGGTTCATCAAGAACCCTAGGTCCCCAGAGCCACTAAAGGAGCTGCACCTTGCAATGGGTTTTCATTGTATACAGGGTATACAGCAATTCATTTGGTGAGATATAAAGAGTGAAAAATAGGTAACAAGGAAACCTTTGTATTTCCAAAATGGGCACAAGATAAGGTGTTGAGAAGCAGTGGTTATTTGCACATCCCTGAATTCCGGGGTCCCCATACTAGCATGTGAATTACAGGGCATTTCTCAAATAGACGTCTTTTTCACATAATGTCTTACATTTGGAAAGAAAACAATTAGAGAAATACAAGGAGCATTAACACTTGTTCTTCTATTCTGTGTTCCCTCAAGTCTCCCGATAAAAATGGTACCTCACTTGTGTGGGTAGGCCTAATGCCCCGACAGGAAATGCCCCAAAACGCAGCATTGACACATCACATTTTCCCAAATAAAACTTACCTGTTTTTTGCCTAGCTGTGGATTTTGGCCTCTAGCTCATATGGTACCTCGGAAAACCTAGCAAACCTGGACATTTCAGAAAACTAGATACCTAGCTGAACCCAGTATGGGGGAAACTTGTGGCACTCTCACCAGGTTCTGTTACCCAGAACCCTTTGCAAACCTCAGCATTTGGCAAAAAAAACACTTTTTCCTCACATTTTGGTGATAAAAAATTCTGAAATCTAGGGGAAGCAACAAATTTCCTTCCACTCAGCATTCCCCCACATCCACCCGATAAAAATGGCACTCCACTTGTGTGGGTAGACCTACTGCCCACGACAGGAAATGCCCCAAAACACAACATGGACACATCACATTTTCCCAAAGAAAACGGACGTGATTTTTGCAAAGTGCCTAGCTGTGGATTTTGGCCTCTAGGAAAACCTAGCAAACCTGGACATTTCTGAAAACTAGACACCTAGGGGAACCCAGCATTGGGGTAGCTGGAGGCGCTCTCACCAGGTTCTGTTGCCCAGAATCCTTAGCAAACCTCAAAAGTTGGCAAAAAAATACTTTTTCCTCAAATTTCAGTGCTGCAAAGTTCTGGAATCTGAGAAGAGCCGCAAACTTCCTTCTACCTAGCGTTCCTCTAGGTCTCCCGATTAAAAGGGTTCCTCACTTATGTGGGTAAGCCTAATGCCCGCCACAGGAAATGCCCCAAAACACTATGGGGACCCATCAAAATTATCAAATACAAAACTACCTGTTTTTGGAGATGGAGCACCTCCATTTTTGGTTCTGGGCTCAGCAGCCATCTAGGGAAACCTACCAAACCCAGACATTTCTGAAAACTAGACACCCGAGCAAGTCCAGGGAGGTGTGACTTCTGTGGATCCACCAGTGTTTTCTCACCCAGACTCCTCAGCAAACCTCAAATTTAGCTAAAAAAACACATTTTTTCCAACATTTCTGTTTGAGATCACCACACCGGCACAAATTTCCTATCACCCAACATTCCCCTCAGTCTCCTGATAAGAATGATACTTCACTTGTGTAGGTGGGCCAAGTGTCTGTGACAGGGAAGAGCCACAAACATGTCGAAAATGAGGGGGAACCAAAGCGGGTTCAAAAGGGCAGTTTGAAAAAAAAACGTTTTTAGGCTGACAAGTGGGGCAGAATTTTTATCGGCATAGATGTGACAGTGCTGGGTGGTAGGAATTTTGTTGATTCCTGCAGACTCCGGATGGTTCCATCACAAAAATTTGGGAACAATGTGTGATTTGAAGCAAAGTTGGAGGTTTGAGGGCATTGTGGGTCAGAAAATGATGTGGGGCGCACATGAAGCACACCACCCTGGACTCACCCAAATGTTTAGTTTTCAGATGTGTCTAGGTCTCGTTGATTTTTCCACATGGCAGCGTCCCAATGTCCAAAAAGTGCAGCCCTCACCATTCCAAGTGGGACGATTTTCAGAGTTAGAAAAGCTCTCTTGGCCCAAATGTAAAACCAAAACCCAAAACAATCAAATGCCCTCTTGCTTGCAGCTGAGATAAGATCTTTTATTTTGTGGTGGGAGAGCTGAAAGACTGGTACCCCCTTTAGTTGGGGTGGGGGCATAACCATGCCCAAACTGGTTGGTGGCAACCAGCCCACCTTTTTTTTAATTCCCTGGCATCTAGTAGGCTTTCTGCTCCCCTGAGGAGTGGACTGGGGTAATTGTCCCATTTGCCCACCGGCGTGTAGAACAACTTTGTCCCCATTTATATGGTGTGGGGATATGGCCATACTCTCAACCTCTTTTTTTTAAAAACAAATCTTCCCTGGACTCTGCTGGGCTTTCCTCCCCCCTTGGGGGCAGATGGGCCTTACAAAAATAGGCCGATCTGCCCTCAAGGGGGGCAGAAATGGCCAACAGTAATGTGCGCCGATGGGGAGCCCCTCCAAACAAAAAACACACACTGATCCCTGGTGCCTAAGTGGTTTCTGCCCCCCTGGGGGCAGATTGGCTTAATAAAAATAGGCTGATCTGCCAGCAAGGGGGCAGAAATAGCCTAAAAACTATTTGCCCCCACCAGGGGAGCGACCCTTGCCTAAGGGGGCTCTCCCCAGGTGTAAACAATAAAACAAAATGATCCGTGGTGTCTAGAGATTTCTGTCTCCCCTGAGGGAAGATCGGTCGAATTACAATAGGCCGATCTGCCCCCAGGGGAGGCAGAAAAGGCCTTAAAAATAATGCCTTCCAGTGGAGCGACCCTTGCTCAAACAAAAAAAAATCCCTGGTGACTAGTGGGCATTTCTGCAGCCCGATCACTTCACGATCGGGCTGCAGAGATGCTGAGACAGACATGAAGGGAAAGGCCTTTCCTTTCCTTTCATGTACTCTGCCTGCCCCCATCCCTCGATTGATAGAGAAATGCAAAGCATTCGAAGCAGAGCTTCAAGCGCAATGGGAGCAGCTTCTGATGAGGTCAATGCGCGATTGCGCACAGATGTCATCAGACGTCACTGGGGAGGGGGCGAGGGTGGAAGGGGAAGCGATTCCCCTTCCATCCCTGTCCAGGGGAGGGGGGTTGGAGGCCAATGGGAGAAGTGCTAGCACCATACCCACTGCATGCACATCCCTCCCAGCCCTGCATGTACACCCACCACCAATTCATGCACAGCATGGAGAACTAACAATCCCACAATACATCACCATACACAAACAAAGGTGGCAGGGCAACAGCAACAATATTTGGGAAGCTAGGGATGTAGAATATGTCACAGACATGTAGCATAATATACCACTTACATCCCCACAGGTGCCCCACCCAATCCCAGCGGAAAGGAGGTGCCACGGTTACCCAGTCCCCCACTAGAAGATGCCCCCAGTGATGACAGCAACTCTGTACTAATGGCTCTGGATGAACTCCCTGGCCCATCAGGGACCACAGGTCAGTGGGATAACCCAGCCCACACCCAATCCACCAAAAAGCTTCCCCCATCAGTATCCAACACCACAGCAGCCACCCATCGTCCCCACACCTCTGTCCCCAGGACATGTCAATCAGCAGTGTGCCCACCTGTAGACGGACCCCAGCCCACACCTCACAGCCAACACAATCAGGGTCCTGAGGGCAGAGGCAGTGGGCACACAATTCAGGGGACACAGGCACAGTGGGACAGGGACACACGGAGGGCTGTGTGCCAAGGGGAGGCAGGCGCTGGGAACCGACTGCCCAGGAGGCATTCACCCATGTCCTGGGGGCTTACCAACAATCCCAGGACAAGATGGGTCAGGTGATAGACATCAGGCAGGAGAACCAGTGGCTGCAGGAGGAACACCAATAGGAGATCAGGAAAGAACAGCAGGACCTCACCACCACCATGGTCTCCATACAGGGGTGCTGGGTGATATAGCCAACATAATGAGGGACTACACAGCACACCATTGGGCCCCTACTGCTAGCCAGTCAACTGAACAGCCCTTCACATCTGCTGCAGCCAGTAGATAGGAGGCCCCGCCACAGGATCCACAGGCCACCAGCACCCCTACCCCTGCAGAAGGTGAACCACCCCGCAAACGTTCCCTGCGACACAGACAGACACACTTGCCAAGACCATGACCACCACCAGGCAATGAGACCCTCCTGAATGTCCCCATTGTGTTCCACTCTGTCACCTTGTCCACTTTGAACTTCCATTGCTCCCCTTCCTATGGCCCCCTGGACACTGGACCTGTGCTACAAACAGACTGGACCGATATCATGGACTTACCTCTACCATCACCCCATTCCATTGCACTGTTCCTTCTACATGTTTCACTTCAATAAACACCCTTGAACACAACTTGAGTGACAGTACTTTATCTGACAAAAATGTGCAATGTTTTGAACTCTTTCATCTTGTGCAATTGTCCTGAACTTTGTGATTCTGTCAAATTAATGGCCTATAGCAGTTTGTATTCATCACATCAGTACACAGTTGTAACCACACAAACATCTGCAAAATGGGAAGGCATAGGTGACAGTCAGTTGGGATGCTAAGGAAGTGACTGCCATCATGCTACAGCCACACAGAAAAAAATAATAATCAGAGGAATGTTCAGTTCCACTGTCTTACCTGTGTGTCACCTGGAAGCACTGCAGTATAACTGATGCCCTGTTGTCCATATCCTCATCCTCTGCCCCCTCATCCCCACTGTCCTCAGGGTCCCCCGCTGCCACTGGAGCATTTTTACCCTTCTCCTCTTGCAGATAGGGCACATGTCGTCTGAGGGCCAGGTTGTGCAACATGTAATATACAACAACTATCTGGCAGACCTTCTCAGGGGAGTAGCAGAGGGATCCACCTGTCAGATTGAGGGATCTGAACCTGGCCTTCAGGAGACCGAAGGTCCTCTCAATTATTCTCCTGGTTCAACCCAAAATATACCTATTCTCAGCCCCTGTCCTCTGATTCCTTACAAGGGTCAAGAGCCAGGGAAGGTTTGGGTAGCCAGAGTCACCTGCAAGAAGTAAGGGACAAACATTAGCCTTGCACAATGGCATGGGAGATGACTCCTGAAGCCATACACTGACATGCATTGGGTGGGGACTCAGGCTCACCAATAAGCCACACCCTGTGCCTCTGTAGCTGTGCCATCACATGTGGGATACTGCTATTCCTCAAGATGAAGGTGTCATGCACCGACCCAGGATACTTGGCAGTGACGTGGGAGATGCACTGGTCAGCCAGACACACCATTTGCTTATTGAGTGATTAGAAACTCTTCTGATTCCTGAACACCTGTTCATTGGCCCGGGGGTGGGGGGTGGGGGGGGGGAATGCTATATGTGTTCCATCAATGGCCCCAATAACATTTGGAATATGTCCCATTGCATAAAAAACAGTCTTCACATTGGCCAAATCATCCACTTGGGGGAAAGTGATGTAGCTGCACATGTGTTTGAGCAGGGCAGCCAAAACCCTTGCCAGCACTATTGAGAACATTGGCTGTGACATTCCTGCAGCCAAGCCCACTGTCACTTGGAAAGAGCCAGTTGCCAGGAAATGGAGCGCTGATAGGACCTGCACAAGAGAGGGAATCCCAGTGGATTGACGGATATCAGATATCAGATCAGGCATGTGCATGCAGCTCTGTGATTGTTGTCCTACCCAGTCTGTAAGTGAGTAAATGTGCCTGTCCTCTAGTGTAGCCAAGTCCACAAGAGGTCTGTACATGGGGGCTTGCCACCTCCTCCTATTCCTTTGCAGTGGTAGGTCTTTAAGGGACACAAGAGTGAGAAGGGAGTGTCAAACTGACAACGGAATCACAACTGACCATGTATGTAACTGGACTATGTAAATGGCAATGTCTGTACAATTGACAGCAATGACACAGTTTTCAATTTAAGAATGTTGACCTGCACCATAAAATGGTGACCGCCTGTCCTGTCTGTAGGGCCAGGTGGAAGTGATTAAACTCCGTCGGCGTTGGCACAGTGTGCCATTTGGGTGGGGGGTATGGCTGGTGGTAGTGTACATGTAGGGCTCTTGGTGATGTGTGTGCTTGATGAGGGGAAATGGTATTTGTGGGCCATATGTGTGACAGGCTGGATTGTATGGTTAATGGTGTCCTCATGTCTGTGTTTCCTCTGCAGGTCAGCGCCCATCAGAAGAAGGGATTGTGGCGTGCCATCGCCAAGGGCATGCGGACCCTGGGGGTTTATAGCAGGCGGAGCACCCACTGCAGGAAACGGTGGGACGTTCAGCTGAGGATGGCCTCCCAACGAGGGAGGGCTGCCCGTTGGAACCTGACTCCGCTGATTTCCTGCATACTGGCGGTGGCCTACCCAGAGTTCGATGGGCGCTTGAGGGAAGCACAGCAGCCAGAATGGGGTGAATACAGTGTCTGTAACAAACATCTTTGTTGCTTGGCATAGGATGCTTATGGTGGGTTTCAGTCAGTGGGTGCTCCTTAATGGCAACTCATACATTGCTGCATGGCCCAGCTCAGGGTAAATGGGTGAATAGAAAAATCATGTTGGCTAGCTAGATGGCATTCCATGTCAGACCGGGCTTAGTAGGTCCCAGGGGGGGTGCAGATGGCGGTGGTTGGCTCTCATCTTGCTGTGGTACCTAGCCAATGGAATGCCAGTGCGATGCATAGTGCTCAATCTTGGTCCCTGTGTGTGATGGTAATGTGTATACCATCTGTAGTGTTGGTGCTCTGATTAACCCAATGCTCCCTTCCTCCTCCCCAATTTTCTCCTGTCGTCCTGTCCATGTGTGCATTAGCATCATCTGGTGGAGGAGCAGGGGCACCGGTGAGCGAGGAAGCTGCATCCCACGGGACACAGGAGGCAGAGTACACTAACGCCGCAGGGACCAATAGGACAGAGGGTGAGGGGAGCACCATGGTGGGGACAGGAGGTGACAACACTGACACTGAATCCTCCTCCGATGGGAGCACCCTCGTGGTGGCCGTCACCTCTAGAGCCACCTCAGCTACAGGTACAGCCACCACCATGTACCAGCACCGCCCTCCCAGTAGCCCCCCATCGAGTTGCCCGTGCCCGCTCACCCAGGAGGGTGGGCATCTCCTTAGCCCCAGGCACCTCAGGCCCTGCCCCAGTGAGCCCTGCTGCCCTCAGTGAGGAGTCAATTGACCTCCTGAAATCCACCTCTGTAGGGCAGTCAACCATAGTGAATGCCATCCAGGGGTTGGCATCCCAGATGCAGCAACGCAATGCCTACCTGCAGGGAATCCATGGTGGGTTGGCGGCCCTACAGAGATCGTTTCAGGCTCTGGCCTCCTCTCTGATGGCAGTCAGTGTCCCTGGTCCTACCGTCTCCCCTCCAACAACCACTTCCCAGTCCCAGTCTCCTCAACCCCAACCCATCCCAAGCACACATACAGAAAAGCATGCATACAAAACAGCACACAAGAGTGGCACAGACAAACACAGGCAGCAAACCTCAAGCCACAAGCACTCACACAAACAACAGACAGTTGCACAGACAACATCCACTGCCTCCACTGTCTCCCCCTTCTCCTCCTTCTCCCTCACAGTCACATCCGATCTCACACCTGGATCCACTGCATCAACAGCTACCACCACCATTACCACATCATGCAGCACACCCACCTCACTTGCAGACACCTCCACAAAATCCATCCACACGTCCTGTTCGTCCTCGCCCACCCTGCCTGCCCCCTCCTAAGAGACACAAACGCTCGCACTCAGACACCCAACAGCCATCCACCTCACACATGCACCTGCACCCAAGTCCAGCAAACGTACACCCCCTATAACCACTACCTCTACCTCCACTCCCATCCCTCCTCCCACATCCCGCCCCAATGTCCCTAAGAGGCTTTTTCTTGCCCATCTTGAACTCTTCCTTCTCCATCCCCCCGTCCTGCCCGTAAGTGCATGGTTCCAATGACCCAGCCAAGCACCTCAGCCAAACAGACTGCCACTGCTCCCACCAAGAAATCTGCCCCTGAGTGTGACGGCAGCTGCTCCCAGCAAGAACAAACCTCTGCCTCAGAAACAGAGTACTAGGGTGGTGAATCCTAAGGGACAGAGGAGGCACCTCCTATACCTGGAGGCAAGGACACAAGTCACATGACAAAGGCCAAGGGGGCCCATCACAAGAGGGAAACCAAGGATCCGCCCCCACCACCAAAGAAACCCAAGGAGCCCCCTCCACCATCTGAGTGCAAGGAGCACCCTCCACCGGCTGAGGGCAAGGAGCCCCCTCCACCAGCAAATGAACCCAAGGAGCCCCCTCCACCATCTGAGGGCAAGGAGCCCCCTCCAACAGCAAAGGAATCCAAGGAGCCCCCTCCACCATCTGAGGGCATGTAGCTCACCCTCCAGAGACTGTTGGACAAGGAGCCCCCTCCAGAACCAGTGGGCATAATACCCACTCCAGAGACTGTGGCCTTTCACTCCCCACCAGAGACTGTTGGGCAAGGAGCCCCCTTCAGAACCAGTGGGCATGATACCCACTCCAGAGCCTGTGGAATTTCACTCCCGTCCGGAGACTGTTGGGCAAGGGCCCCCCTCCAGAACCGGTGGGCATGATACCCACTCCAGAGACTGTGGCCTTTCACTCCCCTCCAGAGACTGTTGGACAAGAAGCCCCCTCCAGAACCAGTGTGCATGAAACCAACTCTAGCTGAGGTACCCACCCAACCCCTCTTCCTCCTGAGGTGTCTGCCCATTTCAAGCATGATGCCCCTGAATAGTGGAGTCCGGATGTTGTTAGGAGTCAAGTTGGGGCTTGGAATATGCCCTGTGGCCATGTGGCCTGTGGTACTTTGGACTGGCTATTGGCCCAATCTGGACTTTGACGTCTGCATTTTGAGTTCATGATTCATTATGGTGGCTGTTGGCAGCAATTTATAGTGTTTGTACTTCAGAATTGTTGTTCTTGCATTATTTGCTTGTGGGTCTTGTGACAGTTGTTTTACTCTGCAGCAGGCTCTGTGTATGTGGTGTGTGTGTATGGCGTGTGCTGTGCGTGTCTGTGTCACTCTCCTTTTCCTTCCTCCCTCCCATGTGTTCTTGGCAGTTGTACTCACAGTCGTCGTCTTCATCAGTGTTGGTGCTCCAGGACAGCCATGGCATGGTAGAGCATCAGGAAGACTTGGAGTTCCGGTTCCATGGCGGCCGCGGAGTCCTCTATGTCCCTTATGGTGAGTCTTTTGTTTTATGTACTGTGTTTCCGCCAGGCTTTTGATGGCGTTGGTACCGCACCAGAAATCCTGGTGGTTAACTTTGTCATAATACGGTAGGTGGTACCTTGACTTCCACCTGGCTGTAGGTGGCTACCGCCGTGGTCAGTGGTGTTAACGCCCTGGCGGTTGGTGTGGTACATTGGCTGTCTATGGGAGGTATCACCGCCATGGTCATAATTTGGCAGTAATTACTTTCAGGCTGTTGGCGGTATTACCGCCACTTTAACAGCGGCGGTCAGTACACCACCAATGTCATAATGACCACCTAAATGTATACACATATGGCTTAAGAGGTTGTGGTTAACATTTGTCTACACACCACAATTCAAGAATTTTGAATCGTGTTGCATGGCCATGATTCAATATTTTTTTATAAAAATATGTTCAGAATGGTAGACCTGAACAGAACCACCCTTGAATGAGTTGATTGAACTGGTTGCTGTATTTGATTGACTGCCAGCAGAGCCAGGGTGGCTCCATAGGCCTTCATTTGGTGGATTTCTCACTTCGAATGGACCAAAGGAACTGCAAACTTGGAGAGGCAAGAGAAACAGGTCCTTGAGGTCCTTGAGATTGTTAAGTGTTAGAAATGTGGTTTCTGGTTGGCTAGGATATGCACCTAAGCCAGGCAGAACCTACCCCTCTACACTCTAGTCAGGGCGAGTCAGTGACACACCAAAGATAACCTCTCCTCACCCCCTGGTAGCTTGGCATAGAGCAGTCATGATTATCCCCAGAAGTAATGGTAATACGTAAAGCTTTGGCGCAACACACACCAGTGACACAATAAGTGCACCACATATAGAGAATCCGCACGAGGTTATATAAAAATATATCTAAATATATCTTGTGCATAAAACATAGACCAGGATGACATTATTCTTAAACACTATGTGCGCTGTGCCAATACTGAAGGATTACTTGTTATCTTTACAATGCAAGGCAAAATGACATAGGTTATAACATTAATGCATGAAATGCAGATCATTCAAACTCCGAAGCATTATAGGTTATTCAGACAATGCAAGGTAAAATGATAAATGTTATAGCACTAAGAACCCAGTCTCAGCAGTGCACATTATGCAAATCCTGAGTCAGTACTCCTTTACTTAGCTAGGCAAGAATCCAAAAATGCCATACATTTGACATCAGGGCATGGAATGCAGAGGATTCTGAAATGGGTACACATGATCCATGGATACCATGCATAGAAAGTAAACTGTTTAATGAGAAACACCTAAATAACCATCTGTCATCAGAAATGCGGGGACCACGAAATATCATCATACACACCATCAATAATCTGGCCAAGAAGATGCAGAAACCCTTGTGCCCCTACTAGCGGGGTCGCAGTAATCCGTGTGAGCCTAGTTGAACAACATGGTTTGCTGAGATAAAATGTAGGCCACAGGAGCACCTGCACACCTACTACCAGTGATACAGTATTTTCAGAAAGCTGTAATTGGGGGCCTCCATTGAGGTCTTACCCCGTCATGCCCAGAAGTAGTCCTTGTGAATACCCCCAAACATGTGCTACAAGCAGGGGTTGATCAAATCCTGTGAGCCTATGCGGGGAGGTCTCCCTGGTTCCCCCTCCTGTCAGGGTGCCCTGACCCTGAGGCAGCTGCCCCTGAAAGCCTGGTACAGCTGCTGCACTTTAAGAAATCTTGCTGTGTGTAAGGCGGGCCACCCTCATCCACCCAATACTGCAACCAGAGGGCACTGTAACTGGTGTCCTCAGAGAGGTCCCCGCTTCCCTGGGCACACGCTCACTCTATTCCCTTCTGCCACCACTGGCAAAGATAGTGGAGGTTCTCCCCTCACATTAAGGCTCAAGCCCTACTCTCTGCATCTCCTGTGTCAGAGGGGGGTGGCCAAGGATGTCTCCTGACATTCAGCAATGTCCAGGACAGGGATGTGGTGCTCTACAAGGTGAGGGTGAGAGCCTCTGTCTGGCACTTTTCTCCCCCACACTGCACATTGCGGTCCCCTCGCTCAGGGCTAGTGGCAGTCCACATGCAGCTCTCCCAAAGGCATCGGGAACACTTAACATGCTCTCAGGGATGCCTAGGAGAAGTGTGTCTTCCTGCACTGGACACAGGCTGCAAGCTTCCTGAGGTGAACAGTTGGGCAAACATTGTCTAGGGGGCAGTCCAGTAAAGCCTAGCACATTGTCTAAAGATGGTATAAGCACTCCACATGCACTGCAAGTGAGAATGAAGCACTCACTGCACGCTAGTTCTTGTAAAAACAAATTGCAGGCCACCAAGCCCTAGGAGAAAACTGAGATGGGGCACTAGATGATCAGTAGACCAGGTCACCAAAGTGAGTAGTGGCTGTCCTTCCTGGCAGTCCAGCAGTGCCAGCAGAGTCCAGGCCAGGCAGTAGATGGCATCAGGGCAACATACAGAAAAACAATCCAGTGAGTCCTTTATACCACCCAGCAGCAGCAGGTATCAGGCCAACGACAGAAGAGCAGTCCAGATGAGTCCTTTGTGCAGTCCAGCAGACCTTCTGACAGAGGTTCAGATGCAGGCCCCCAAAAGTTCTCCAGGATCATGGGGTCAGAGCCCTGTACTTATACTCCAAAATGCTGTTGTCAGGGTGTAACTTTAAAGGGACCCTTACAAGTGGAGCACAACCCCTTTTAACCCAGCCCTGGCTCCAGACATCAGTAGGGGTAATCAGTTCATTGTGGGAAGGCAGGACACAGCCTAAGGACAAGTAAGGTGTGAACGACCCTCCCTTTGCCCAGCCCAGGATGACTATCAGTATGCAGATGTCTCTTCTGTCACACCCAGTTCCTCCTGTGTGATGGCTGTCTGGAAAGTGTGCGTCAAGTTTAGCTATCAATTTGCCCCAGACATGGATTGGAGTTAGGCTGCAAAGCACTAGAGTTATAGGCACAGAGAAATGCCCACTTTCTAAAAGTGGCATTTCTAAAATAGTAATGTAAAATCCACCTACACCAGTAAGCAGGATTTCTCACTACTATTCCAAACATACCAAACATGCCCACGCTACCCCTCACAGATCAGAAATTACCAATTAGACAAATATAAAATAATTCCCAATGCAAACCTATTAGAGCAGCAGCACTCACAGTAGTCAAAAATGAAGTAGGCTGTTTGTCACTATTAGAACATGCAAAAACATAATGGTACATGTCCTACCTTTTACATACACAGCACCCTGCCCATAGGATTATCTGCGGCCTACCCTAGGGGTGACTTTGGTGCAGTAAAAAGAGAGTTTAGGCCTTGGCAAGTAGTTTGACTTGCCAATTCAATGTGGCAGTAAACTGCGCGAGCAGGCTCTGCAGTGCCAGACCTGACACCAGTTTGAAGGGCTACGTCTATGGGTAGCACAATCAGCGCTGCAGGCGCCCACTAGTAGCAGTTAATTTATATGCCCTGGGTACATAGTATACCACTCTACAAGAGACTTAAAGATACATTAAATATGCCAAACAGGTGTAAGCAAATTATATAAAGTTTTAGGGGAGAGAGCACATGCACGTTAGCAATGATTAGCAGTTGTAAAGTAGCCAACAAAAAGAGGGTCAGAAAAATAGGAGGAGAAAGGCAAAATGTTTGAGCATAACCCTGCCATTTCCAAAATTAAGCAAGAAGCTGAACAGTGTGAGTGCCCGTCCACATCTTTACCTACCTCCTGATGAAATGTAAAGGTCTTCTCTAAGCTTACCCCTTCCCCTATATCGAACTTTGGCCTCAGTTCTTTATGTTTTTGCTCAAGGTTTGTTGCTCCATTCCCAAGTCGAACTCAGCCTTTGCTATGGTAAAAAGGCCATATAATTGTTCCAAGTAGAACACATTAAAGTTATAAATATTCAAATAATCAATAATGGTTTTCAAAAGAAAATCCAATATGAATTGTCAAACAACAAAGACAAAAGTAAGCCCACTTTTAATTATCAGTATAGTTAAATATATTTGTTTCAAAATTCATGGTATTTCAATAAATCAATGCTCAGTGCTCAAGTGCTCACACGGTGAGTATAGACAAAAACTGTACAAGGTGAGTGTGAAAAAAGGAATAACAAAAGAACAGCACAATTTTTCATATAATGGGTAAAATCTCAGTAATTGGGAAAAACGAAAACTATAATTTTTTCTACTTGTCGGAAGTGCCAATGGCGTATCGCCCCTTATAATTGAATGGGTCATCATCAGAACAAGACACGTTTAGATGAGCAAGAGCGTCAATTCTGAAACAGGGGACAAAGGGGGGGGGGGGGCATGAAAATTAGTGTAAACATTCGGAATACTGAAAGTACGTAGATTGATTAACACGATCTTTGAACAAATCTATGGGATGAGATATTAAATGTAGTCAAAAAAGGAGTAAAGTGCCTAAATACAGTGATGGGTGTGAATAACCGTCACCGGGAAGGGAAATTAATTTTAGAAAGTCGCACTTACTCAGAAATGAATGGCAAAAACAAATCAGGCCAAAGTGAATAATGGTAAGCTATAGCTATTTGTGGAAAATAAATGAGCTTATGACAAGGGGTTTGAGCAGTGACTGTTGAAGAACCTTAACACTTTAATTCGAACAAATAAATTATCTGCGACCGGAGTGTTTCAGGATGGCATCCGCATTAGTCAGAGACCGCAGGAACAGAAAGAATCACAACAAGCATTTGCAATGCAATGGGTCTCGCATTTGCTCGAGATAGAGCTATTAGCATTGTAAATTCCTATCTGCACTTTTCTTGCCACATAAATTGACAATGAAAAGTAAAACAGAAGACGTAAGCCAGAGGATATAAAGAGCCACGGCTGTCATGAGCGTGAGTGCGAAGGAAAGACACAAAAGAAAAAAGAAGTTTACTGGCAGTCAAACATCTCTGGAATGTGATTGTCACGGGGGTTGGTTCAAAGTGGCCAACAGCAAATAATTTATTGGTCGTCTCCAATTAATGTGTGGGCAGGTATAGTAAACACGAACCAAAAAGAAGGCAAAGAGAATATAAGAATTATTCGAAAGATCACAGCCATTAATTGTTCATATACATTGCATACGTATTTACAACAGATACTTATTGGTAGGACTAGAAACACATAAAAGGATGTTGACACTGCAGACTAAACTTGCACAAGTAGCTGAAAGGATTGCCTAAAAAAATGAAACGTTTATCAAAGGGGTCTTAATGATGAGCAACAATTACGTTTATAAGTTGTCCATAAATTGCACTCTATAACAGTTGCAGTCTCGATTAAGAGAACAATGGTGGATGAAGCAATTCACTAGTTGCTTATGACAGAGTTGCACTCTTCCAAGGAGTTCAGTCCATGTGTGATGCTATCACCTTTGAAAATTCATCAACATTTGGCCTTGTTGAGGAGAGCTTGGATGTCACCACCCTGCATGGGTCGATAACTAACCACCTGATGTCTCTCTTGGTGTGTTTTTTACCAGAAGTACTATAATTACATTGCAATCGTATGCTGCTTTTGTGTTGGCACAGTCTTGTTTTGATTTTTTTGTAGAGTTTCGCCTATATAGGTGTAATCACATGGGCAGCAAATACCACAAACACTGTGAAATTACAATTGATGTAATGTTTCAAGGTATAGGTAATCCCACCATCTTTGAATTGCTTGGTGTTTAATGTGAACTTTTGAATTTGCAATTTCTGAGTATGAAGAGAAACTGTCCAAATAGATGGCCATCTTTCAGTGCTTTTGGGTGATGGCTTGAGTATTTTCAGAGTGTGGTATGTTCGTTGGTCTATGGTATAGGCTGGTTCCCAGTTTACCACCATACACTGCTATAGTAAGATCTAAAAAAACTATCGAACAACTACTGGAATGGGATGCAAATTTCAGATCAGGAAATGAGGAGTTGGGACAGTTTAGAAAGTCTGACAAAGTAGTTTGGTCTCCAAATGAAAAAAAAGTTAACCATTTATCTTCTCCATAGACGTATATTGGCATGACATGGATTAGTGTTTTCATCATAGATATGCCTTTTCTCAAAGGCATCAACATAAAGGATAGGAAAGTGTGAAGCAAACAAGATCCCCATTGAAGTCCCCTTTACCCGCAAAAAAATATTGGCCATCAAATTAAAAATAGTTCTTAGTGAGCGCTAAGTGGATAAGTTCAATGATAAAGTTAGTAGGTACAGTGACTGGATTTGATTGGGTGTTGTGGCCATCAGTTATTAATGTGGTGCCATCAAGCAGTGGTATGTTAGTGCACAAGGAATCAATGTTCAAGCATACAAATAATTCACTTTCAGGGTCAAAAGGTAAATCTTTAATTTGGCCAATTTATGTCACCACTATCGCGAACATAACTTCTAATCGATCCTATGAATTCTTTGATAAAATATTGTTATATTTGCCGGTGAGCTCCAGGACTGAGCCACATCCTGATTCAGTAGGTCTTTCTGGTAGATGTTGGGTATTTTTATGGATCTTAGGGAGAACGCATAAAATTGGTGTCTGGGATGACCTGGAGTTAAGAAATTCAAATTCTTGCGCACTCAAAACAACATCCTACTTGCCCTTCTTCTTAATGTCCTTAATGGCTTTCTGGAATTCAGACAAAGAGTTACCCTTAATAGGTCTGTATTGATTGGGATCAGAAACTTGTCACATAACTTCTGCTTTGTAGGATGTAAGGTTTTGGATCACAATCCCAAGCCCTTTGTCAAAGGGTTTGGTCACTACAGATCTGTTATTTCTCAATGTCTGCAAAGATGTCTTTCTTCAAGACTGATATATGAGCCTATTCATGTTTAGTTTTCAAGTTCGAGACCTCCTTAATGACCACACTCTCAAATGTCAGAAGCTCAGCAGACATCTCATTTCTTGGAGACTGAACGTAGAGAGTGGCCTTAACTTTGCTGGATTAAAACACTCACTGTAACTGATTTCTATAAAAAAAGATTTTAATCAAAATCTCCCCAAAAAATTGGAGTAGTTCCATTGAATATTGAAACAAAGTATGTATTTTCAGTGGGAACAAAAGTTAAGCTTTTACTGAGAAGGGAAATTTCTGCTGAGTGCCAAACATGATCCGGTAAAAAGGTCAACACCAAATGCTCCTTAGACAAAATAATTACATGCTCATGTACAACAGGACCGCAGCGGGGTGATCGATCACCCTGGTATAATTTAGTGCAGTGCTGCTACCATGTAGCAGACATATTAGTACCACTACGATGATTGTGTACACATTACCACCACCCACTGAAATCCCTTAGTGTTCTAATTTGGAACTGCTTCAGTCAATTGATTATGCCCGAGTGATTCCTAGGTTAGACTATGGAAGTGCAATCCTCTGCGGCCTTCACAGATCTAGGCTGGGGCTTCTAAGGGCCTCTCTTAACTCTGCTGCTAGGCTCATCACATGATCTAAAAGAAACAATCGCATCATGCCTGATCTGAAATCTCTAAACTGTCTCCCATATGAGTCTAGGATTCATTTAAAATTGCCTGCAGGACCCACAAAGCCCTAAAATTCAACACCTGGAGACACTTAGCACAAGAACTGGAACTATCGGGTGGCTGTAGGGCATCTAGATGTACCAGGACCCTACTGTTGAAACATCCTAAATTCCATAAAAAGAAAACATTTAACTGAGCCTTCTCAGGTATTGCCCAGAGAATCTGGAACTTCCTACCCCCTGAAATCAGATTGATCCCCTCAACAGCCTCTTTCAAGAAAGAAGTTAAAGTGAGACTGATGAACACATTTCTGCTGTAGATCTCATGAACTATACCCATTTCAAAGCGTCCCCGTTTGTTGTGACTGTGCCCTCCCACTGTTTCTGATTTCATCCCTCCTGTAGCCTCTTACCTTCAGTTGCTTTTTTGTGCATTATTTCTTTGTACTTTCAGCTTTTCCCACTGTTTCCTCCTCGCTGGGCCATCTAGACCCTTGTGCGATCCCCCTGCTCTGTTTACTCTCCGCCCCCTCCTGCCCCCATTCGCTCTCCCGTTCCCGCCCGCCTCCCGCCTCCCAGCTGCCCCTCCCTCCCACCTCTCCCTCTTAATGGCAGTCGCTGCGTGACGCAGGTGAGAGAACCCTGACCTTTCGGCCGGAGCTCGCTCCCCTGCGCCAACAGCTCCACCTTGCTGCGACGCCTTTCCCCATCCCCGCCCACGCGACCGATCGCAAGTTCGAAGCCCCCGTCCTCTTCCCTGGTGTCCAGCGGCGCTGGTAAGTGCCAACCCAGTGCTCTGTGCCTCTACTATCTGTGCCCTCTATCCGATCCCTCCACTTTGTATTTTCCGCTCTGCTCTGCCATTCTCGGCGTCTCTGTGCCTTTACTTGTGTGATTTTCCCTTTGATCCTGCACTTTGTATTTCCCGCTTTGCTCTGCCATCCTCGGTGTCTCTGTGCCTCTATTTCTGCGCTTTTCCCTCTGATTCAGCACTTTCTGTCTTCCGCCTTGCTCTGCCGATTTTTAGCGTCCCCGTTTGTTGTGACTGTGTCCTCCCACTGTTTCTGATTTCATCCCTCCTGTAGCCTCTTACCTTCCATTGCTTTTTTGTGCATTATTTCTTTGTACTTTCAGCTTTTCCCACTGTTTTCTCCTCCCCGGGCCATCTAGACCGTTGTGCGATCCCCCTGCTCTGTTTACTCCCCGCCCCCTCCCACCCCCATTCGTTCTCCCGTTCCCGTCTGCCTCCCGCCTCCCAGCTGCCCCTCCCTCCCAGCTGCCCCTCTTAATGGCGGTCGCTGCGCGACGCAGGTGAGAGAACCCTGACCTTTCAGCCGGAGCTCGCTCCCCTGCGCCGACAGCTCCACCTTGCTGCGACGCCTCTCCCATCCCCGCCCACGCAACCGATCGCGAGTTCGAAGCCCCCGTCCTCTTCCCTGGTGTCCAGCGGCGCTGGTAAGTGCCAACCCAGTGCTCTGTGCCTATACTATCTGTGCCCTCTATCCGATCCCTCCACTTTGTATTTTCCGCTCTGCTCTGCCATTCTCTGCGTCTCTAAATGTAAATGTAAATTAGCACTTGTATAGCGCACTACTCACCCGTTAGGGTCTCAAGGCGCTGTACTCATACCGCTATGGAACCCCTCCTGGCTTTTCCCTGTGAGGCGCCCACTCCTGAGCACCCCCAGGGTGAAGCCAGGCATCCAAGCGCTGTTGGGGCCGTTGTGGAGATTAAGCAAGCTATTGCCCAGAGTTGCAGAGTGGGACCCATGAATTAGATTAGGCACCGAGGCGAGAATTATCTGGTCAAGGGGAATTGAGCCCAAGACCTGCCGAAGCGGGACTTGAACCCTGGTCTTGAGCCAGATCTCTGCTTCAGGGTCTGCCGCTCTAACCATTGAGCCACACTTCTCCGTGCCTTTACTTGTGTGACTTTCCCTTTGATCCTGCACTTTGTATTTCCCGCTTTGCTCTGCCATTCTCGGCGTCTCTGTGCCTCTATTTCTGCGCTTTTCCCTCTGATTCAGCACTTTCTGTCTTCCGCCTTGCTCTGCCATTCTTAGCGTCCCCATTTGTTGTGACTGTTCCCTCCCACTGTTTCTGATTTCATCCCTCCTGTAGCCTCTTACCTTCCGTTGCTTTTTTGTGCATTATTTCTTTGTACTTTCAGCTTTTCCCACTGTTTCCTCCTCGCCGGGCCATCTAGACCCTTGTGCGATCCCCCTGCTCTGTTTACTCACCGCCCCCATTCGCTGTCCTGTTCCCGCCCGCCTCCCCTCCCTCCCACCTCCCCCTCTTAATGGCGGTCGCTGTGCGACGCAGGTGAGAGAACCCTGACCTTTCGGCTGGAGCTCGCTCCCCTGCGCCGACAGCTCCACCTTGCTGCGACGCCTCTCCCCATCCCCGCCCACACGACCGATCGTGAGTTCGAAGCCCCCGTCCTCTTCCCTGATGTCCAGCGGCGCTGGTAAGTGCCAACCCAATGCTCTGTGCCTCTACTATCTGTGCCCTCTATCCGATCCCTCCACTTTGTATTTTCCGCTCTGCTCTGCCATTCTCGGCGTCTCTGTGCCTTTACTTGTGTGACTTTCCCTTTGATCCTGCACTTTGTATTTCCCGCTTTGCTCTGCCATCCTCGGCGTCTCTGTGCCTCTATTTCTGCGCTTTTCCCTCTGATTCAGCACTTTCTGTGTTCTGCCTTGCTCTGCCATTCTTAGCATCCCCGTTTGTTGTGACTGTGCCCTCCCACTGTTTCTGATTTCATCCATCCTGTAGCCTCTTACCTTCCGTTGCTTTTTTGTGCATTATTTCTTTGTACTTTCAGCTTTTCCCACTGTTTCCTCCTCGCCTGGCCATCTAGACCGTTGTGCGATCCCCCTGCTCTGTTTACTCCCCTCCCCCTCCCGCCCCCATTCGCTCTTCCGTTCCCACCCGCCTCCCAGCTGCCCCTCCCTCCCACCTCCCCCTCTTAATGGCGGGCGCGCTGGAGGCGCGCCAGAGGCATGCCCGTCTGCGCCCGAACCGCGCCCAGCGCCAGTCCCCCTAGCCCTGCCAGCCAAATGCCCCCCAGACTATACTACCACCCCCACTCTCTCCTCTCCCTCAACCCCGGAGTCGGCCCCAACTGCTTCCAAACCACCCCCACACACACACAAGGCCCCTTCTCCTGCCGCACCTGCCTATTCTCCTGCTCCACCCCCGACGCACCGCACCACAACACCAAACACTTCAGCCCCCACACAACAACCCCGCACCTACCAACACACCCCACAAGCCCCACGCCAAAGCCACTCCCACTCTCAACAACACCACAAACATCCACACAAACACTATCCACACAAACACTATCCACACAAACACTAGCACACACCGCAACAACCACACCACCCGCAACCACCTCTACTGCCTACTACTGAACACCCGATCCCTACACAAACATGCCATAGAACTCTGGGACCTCATCACATCACACTCACCCGACATCGTCTTCCTCACTGAAGCATGGACAAACCCCACATCCGAGCCAGACATAGCCATAGCCACTCCGGAAGGCTACAAACTCCAATGCAGAGACCGCCCCAACAAACCAGGAGGCGGCATCGCCATCCTCCACAGAGACACCATCAAGGTCACCACCAACACCCTCGACACCCTCAACAACGCAGAACACATGCACTTCCTCATCCACGTCAACAACACCACCACCCTCAGAGGCACACTCATATACAGACCACCAGGACCACGCCCCCCCATTCTGCGACACCATCGGGGACACCACCAGCACACACGCTCTCACCTACACAGACTACATACTCCTCAGCGACTTCAACTTCCACCTAGAAAACCCTCACGATCACAACTCCTCTTCCCTCCTAGACAACCTTTCAAACCTAGGACTCAAACAACTGGTCACAGCCCTCCCCCACTCAGCTGGACACACACTCAACGCAATTTTCACATCAAGCCAACACATCACCTACACCCACACCACCAAACTCCAATGGACGGACCACCAATGCGTCCACTTCTCCTACAACAAACCTCCCAAACACCACCACCATCACACCACCCCCTACCGCATGTGGGACAAGATCCCCACGGAGCATCTAATCTACCAACTGACGCAACCCCCCCCAACATAACCAACCCCAACACCGCCGCTCACAACCTCAACGAATGGATCACCTCCTGTGCCAACAATCTCGCCCCCCTCAGAAAAAAATCACTACCCGCAATATCAAGAACGCACCATGGTTCACCACTGAACTCCACGAATCCAAATGCAAATGCCGCAAAGCAGAGAAAATCTGGAGACAAATACCCACCACCACTAACTTCACCACCCTCAAAACCACCACACGCATCCACCACCAACTCATACGCACCGCCAAAAGAGCACACTACAAGGAACGCATTGACAACAACTCCCATAGTAGCAAGGAACTCTTTACCATCATCAAAGAGCTCTCCAAACCCAAGGCCAGCAACCTCGACCCCACGCACACAAAAACCCTCTGCGACTCCCTCTCAGATCACTTCCACCGCAAAATACTAGACATACATAACAGCTTCACACCACACACGTCCCCCTCTCACACCACGCACCCCCCACACACAAACCCACCACACACACCCCACAACCTACTCACCACCTGGGCCCCCACCACTGACGAAGAAACAGAAACCACTATGAACTCCATTCACTCTGGCTCCCCTTCCGACCCATGCCCCCACCGTATATACAACAGAGCCAGCCCCGCCATTGCCCCCATACTCCGAGCCACAATCAACAGCTCTTTCGAAACCGCCACCTTCCCAGACCTTTGGAAACACGCGGAAGTCACCGCGCTCCTAAAAAAACCCAAAGCCAACCCAGACGACCTCTCCAACTACCGCCCCATCTCCCTCCTTCCATTCCCAGCCAAGGATACGGAAAAAATAGTCAACTCCCGCCTATCCCACTTCCTCGAGACAAACAACACACTCGACCCTTCCCAATCTGGGTTCCGCACGAACCACAGCACAGAAACCGCTCTCATAGCATGCACTGACGAAATCAGATCCAGAGTCGACATGGGCAAAACCGTAGCACTCATACTCCTGGATCTCTCCGCAGCCTTTGACACTGTCTGCCACCACACACTCAGCACACGCCTTCACTACGCAGGGATAAGACACAAAGCCCTGGATTGGCTCACCTCCTTCCTCACCAACAGAACCCAAAAAGGCCGTCTCCCCCCTTTCCAATCTCCTGCCACCAAAATCACCTGCGGAGTCCCCCAAGGCTCCTTCCTCAGTCCCTCACTATTTAACATCTACATGACCCCACTAGCCAACATAATCAAACCCCACGGAATCACCATCCTCTCATACGCCAATGACACTCAACTCATCCTCTCCCTCACCCGCAGCCCCAAAACTGCCAAATCCAACCTACACAACGCACTCCTCGACACCGCCACATGGATGACAGCCAACCACCTAAAACTCAACTCCAACAAAACCGAAATAATACTCTTTGGCCCACACAAAAACACTTGGGACCCCTTATGGTGGCCCACCACGCTAGGCCCCGCACCCACCCCCGCCAACCACACACGCAACCTCGGCATCATCCTGGACTCCTCCCTCTCGATAACCTAACAAATCAACGCTCTCACCTCCTCATGCTTCAACACACTCTGCATACTGAAAAAAACTTTGAAGTGGATCCCCACAGATACCAGAAAGACTGTCACTCACGCACTCATCAGCAGCAGACTTGACTATGGAAACGCCCTCTACGCTGGCACCAAAGTCCATGGAGTTTGCGTCATTTTTTAGCGTGGACACCTACTTTGCGTTAATGATATGCAAGGTAGGCGTTCCCGTCTAAAAAATTGACTCCGAGGCATGTGCGCCGTATTTACACTCCCGGGCAAAATTCACGCCCGGGAATGGGCGGGTCAAAAAAAATGACGTACGGCCGCTTTTGCGCCGTTTTTTAGCGCCTGGTCAGGGCAGGCGTTAAGGGACCTGTGGGCTCGGAAGGAGCCCAGAGGTGCCCTCCCAAGCCCCCAGGGACACCCCCTGCCACCCTTGCCCACCCCAGGAGGACACCCAAGGCTGGAGGGACCCATCCCAGGGACATTAAGTTAAGTTCAGGTAAGTTTTTTTTTTTTTTTTGTGTGGCATAGGGGGGCCTGATTTGTGCCCCCCTACATGCCACTATGCCCATGGCCGAAGTCCCCTGGGCATGGCCATTGGGCAAGGGGGCATGACTCCTGTCTTTGCTAAGACAGGAGTCATTTCTATGGGGGTTGGGAGTTGAAAAAAATGGCGCAAATCGGGTTGAGGCGAAAAATTTGCCTCAGCCTGACTTGCCCCATTTTTTGGCACCCAAGCTCCATTTTCCCCTACGCCGGCGCTGCCTGGTGTACGTCTTTTTTTTTTTACCACGCACACCAGGCAGCGCCGGCGGCTAACGCCGGCTAACGTCATTGAATAAATACGGCGCCCGCATGGCGCTTCAGAATGGCGTTAGCCGGCGCTAATTTTTTTTACGCAAAACTGCGTTAGCGCAGTTTTACGTCAAAAAGTATAAATATGGCCCAAAGTGTCTTAATTCTTTTTAAAGCAAACAAAGTCTCTTTCAAGCACAAAGTACCTGGTTTGCGTGAAAAATCAGTGCAAAGGGCCACAGAGGAAGAGAAGCGTGAAAACAAAGGGGTGTGCATCGATTTCTCGGGCCTCACACGGTGATGCGTCGTTTAGTTTCCACGCAGGGATGGCTGTGCGTCGATTTCCGGCGCTCGGTCGTGGATCCTCTTTGGGTTGTGGGGTTTTCAGACGCCCCGGGTCCTGTGCGTGGAATCCAGGGCTTGCATAGCGAAGTCACAAGCGCTGCGTCGTTCCGGTGGGCGTTGTGTGGAAGTTTCGTCTGCACAGGAGGCGATGCGTCGATTTATCCTTTGGAAGTTGGGCGTCGTCGTCCCAGGTCGACTGTGCGTCGATCCGGTGGGCCGTGCAACGAAGTTCCAGTCGCAACGCAGGCACCGCGTAGATCTTCTCCTCGCGAAGTCGGGCTGCGTAATTCAGGTTCGGCGTGCAGTGAATTTCTCACCGCAGGGCAGGCTGTGCGTCAGTTTTAGCAAGCTGTGCGTCGAATTTTCGCCGCACAAGGAGTCCAGTTGCAAGAGAGAAGTCTTTTTGGTCCTGAGACTTCAGGGAACAGAAGGCAAGCTCTATCCAAGCCCTTGAAGAACACTTCTTCACCACAGCCATAGAGTAGCGAGGCATCAGGCCAACAGCAAGGCAGCAGTCCTTCATAGAAAGCAGTCAGGTGAGTCCTTTGGGCAGCCAGGCAGTTCTTCTTGGCAGGATGCAGGTTCTGGTTCTAGTTATCTTCTCCAGGAAGTGTCTGAGTTGGAAGGGGCAGAGGCCCTGTGTACATACCCAAATGTGCCTTTGAAGTGGGGGAGACTTCAAAGAGTGGCTTAGAAGTGCACCAGGTCCCCTTTCAGTTCAATCCTGTCTGCCGGAGTCCCAGTAGGGGGTGTGCCAGTCCTTTGTGTGTGAGCAGGCCCTTCACCCTCCCAGCCCAGGAAGACCCATTCAAAATGGAGATGTATGCAAGTGAGGCTGAGTACCCGGTGTTTAGGGTGTGTCTGAGTGAATGCACAAAGAGCTGTCAACTAAACCCAGCCAGATGTGGATTGTAAGGCACAGAAAGATTTAAGTGCAGAGAAATGCTCACTTTCTAAAAGTGCCATTTCTAAAATAGTAATATTAAATCCAACTTCACCAGTCAGCAGGATTTTATATCACCGTTCAGGCCATCCTAAATATGACTTTCCTACTCCTTTCAGATCAGCAGCTACCTCTCAAACAATGGATGAGGGCAGCCCCAATGTTAGCCTATGAAGGGAGCAGGCCTCACAGCAATTTAAAAATGAATTTGGGAGTTTTACACCACCAAGACATGTAAACTACATAGGTACATGTCCTGCCTTTTGTCTACACAGCACCCTTCCCTATGGGTTACCTAGGGCATACCTTAGGGGTGTCTTATATGTAGAACAGGGGGCGTTTTAGGCTTGGCAAGTACTTTTAAATGTCAAGTGGAATTGGCAGTGAAAGTACACACACAGGCCTTGCAATGGCAGGCCTGAGACAAGGTTAAGGGACTACTTAAGTGGGTGGCACAATCAGTGTTGCAGGTCCACTAGTAGCATTTAATCTACCTGCCCTGGGCACATATACACTACTAGGGTCTTATAAGTAAATTAACTAGTCCAATTGGGTATGATCCAATGTTACCGTGTTTAAAGGGAGAGAGAATTTGCAATTTAGCACTGGTTAGCAGTGGTAAAGTGTGCAGAGTCTAAAAACCAGCAAAAACAGTGTCCAAAAAGTGGAGCGAGGCAGGCAAAAAGTTAGGGATGACCACCCTAAGGCTGTCAGGTCTAACATCTGGAATCTGCTGTTTGCAGTCATCACTACAAAAGTTAGCCCAATCAGCTATGGCACAAGCTGCAGAGGCCACTATGTGGTATGTAATAAATGTAATATAGCTCTGATTGTTGAGTGCCTCCTTCAAAGTTGTATGTGTAAGAGAAAGAAAACGCCTTTTTAACAAAAAGAAAATTATGGCCGAATGAATGTTTTCAGGCAGCCCTGTAATGTCAAAACGTGGTCTGCCTGCACTGATCTATTTATTTTAATGCAAAGAACAGCTAAACCTACCCCCCATGAATTATGGACTTTAAATCCTACTTATCTAATGTGCTTAACACTTACCACTACAATCACGAACAATTGGGAAGTATCCCCAGTGTCCCTTGCAAAGTAACCTTTGATTTGATCGCAAATTAATTGCTAAATGCAGCAAAAATTGCACAAGTTCCTCCCAAGTCATTGCAGGAGAACCTTCAAAACCTCTGTAAATTGCTCTTCAAATCCGAACAGTTCATTGGCATACTCAGTGGTGGCCACTGCAAATCTCAAGGCGGGGGCGGGTGAGATAGGCAAATAATTGAATAATAAATTAAAAAACGTACCTGTCCCGCCGTCACTGGTTGCCTCTTCTCCCCATGCAAACCTAGTTCTGCATTCATGCTATACCTAGCATTAGAGCAGCACCAGGATTGGTCTGAGTGGCTTGATCTGCCACTCAGACAGTGCACTGGAATCTGTGCAGTTTCTCCAACCTGGCTGTGCAACACAACAGGGTTGGAGAAACCTAAGTGTGCATGTCAGTTTAGCTGGCCTAAGATGGCTTGACAACCTGACAGGCACACTTAAGTGCACTCACTTCACTCCTCTTTCCCCTTCCGATGGCCCATCACCGCTCCTCCCTGCACATGCTGGCTGAGCCAGCAGCTGACAAATATTAAAAAATGTTTTATTTTTCGGCTGCTGGCTTCGACTTGTGATGCGCACTTGTGACTCACTGTATCTAGGAAGGGGGGGGTGAAAAGTGCTTAGCTCATCTTAATTTCAGTGCAGTATACATCAATGGTTTGGGAACGTAATTGCAGTGTAAACTATTGATTGAATACTGTCATCCGAAGGAAAGGGATATCTATCGCTTCACTGTCTATATCTTATAGTCATCCGTTCTGTCTTTCTATCTGTCTCTCTGCGTCTGGCTCTCTCTTTCTATTTCTTTTGCTCACTCCCTCTTTTGCCCTCTTTCCATTTCTCTCCTTTCTGTACCCTTTCTCCCCTCTATCTCTCTATTTCTGTCTTGTTCCCTTTCTCTGCAGCTCTCCACCTCTCCAGCTTCCCCACCCTATGTATGTTTGTTAAAGAGATATTTTTACAAAGGTAAACAATCACTCAAGTAAACACTATTAATCTTTTTTGTAGGTTTCATCTGCAGAAGATTTTAGCTGTCTGTTGGCAAAGAACTGTGCTGTGCAACACAATACGTAGAGTGGGCTTTGGTTCACCCCCTTGCTCATCATCGAGTGTCATTTTGGTTCTAGTTCCCTGCACCATGTTTGATGGCTTTCATCTCAATGTTTGTCTTTGTCCCACCCCAAGGCATTTCATCTTTGCGTTGCTTCCGATTGGATGAGTTGTATCGGCTCACTGCTGACATGAATAGGCCATTTTGTTATTACTCATTTAGCACTCCATACGAATATATAATTTTCTTCTCTTTCTCACCCTCTCCAGCTCCCTGATCCCTGGTCTCTTTCTACCCACTTCCCAATACTACCGCCACTTTTCTGATGATCTCTGGTGAACCTCTCCCACTTTCGTTTTCATTATTTTTGCAATTATTTTTCCCTGAAGCTGCGCAGTGGTTCTAGGCTGCTCTCTTTTGCGTATTGCAGCAATTGTGACATACTTTATTTCTTAATTTCCCGTTTGAAAATGGGACTCAGCCATCTTGTAACAGCACATTAAAAATAAAGTATAATAAAAAAAATGTAAGCTGTCTGCTATGTTTAAGCACGTGTGTACACTTGAGGACAACTTGCAATGTTTTTGTTATAGTTCAACAAAAGACATTACAAGCTGGCAGCACATGTATGTGCAGACATGATGATGCTCAAGTGGCCGCATTAGAATGTTTTTTCTCACACTATAACCAGATCATTGCATGATGTCCCCATGCATGTGCATGTATGCTCACGCACAGAGGACACATTGCATTTTTTTTTTTATCGTACGTGGATAAAACAACATTCAAAAATGGCCATTCATGCCTGCACCATGCGAGGGCATTGGCTGACATCTTGGATTGCTTTCGACCATTGCGCTTTCTAAAGCAGGCAAGCACTGACAAAGAAAGAAGCTCTGCACACTCATATAAAAGGCAAAACCTATTGCTATTCTTAATTTGTATACGTTATTTATTTGGTGCGTAAGAAAACATTTTGAACATGAGTCAGTTTAAGGCACAATTTCTAAAGATGAAGCTGCATTCTGCCCCCCAGGAAGCCTTGTTGTACTTCTTCAGGTGTTAAAATTACTCCTTCTCCCAAGTGGTGTATTTTGCAAACAGCCATTCATGCAGCTGTATACTGGAAGACAACAGCTGCAATAATGCACTTGAAATTGTTCATGAGTTGTGTGCAAGTTGCCATTTTGAACCCATAATAGTTAATGCTCCAGTTGCATGTCACAGTATTGACCTCGAAAATACAGACCATCACATTTATTGACTCTACAATGTCAACCACCACATATCGTCAAATAAGGGTACATATGAAAAAATGGTTTGTTATTCTTAACTCTACATGTACTTACCTTGATGATATGTTAGTGGTCAATATGAGTCAGCTCAATATTTCTACTACAGTATTATGATAGAACACCTGTGTTCCAGTAGGCAGTGGTTTGAGCACAACCAGCCAGAGACGAGCAAATGAGAGGTACCTCTCAAAGCATTACTAAAGGTTTGAGTGTATTTGATTTGCATTTATTCTATTAATATACAATATTAATATTCAGTAGTTAGATTGAACATACATGCTACACAGAAGTAACAACAAACCATACTTGAGGAATTGAACAATTACTGGTAACATTAACAAGGATTGATGATAAGGTAGTCAAGTGAAACAGTCCAAGATGAAACCACATTTACAGAGTGATGCAGGAAGTGCTCTTGAGGCACAGTCCCTGTGTTTGGGATCATGGAGGGAGTGATGATGATGAAGGGGTTCCTGAAGTTGTATTAAGTGCAGTATGAAATGTTTCCATTTGGTGCGTTTTACAAAGTAAACATACTGCTCCAAGATGAGTTGTAAAGTTTAATTAAGACAAAAGGAAGATATCTGCAACCCCAGGCAGGAACAGCTATCAACCGCCAAACTGGTGACGAGGATAGGATTGGAGACATCTACGCGACTATTTATACAGCGAGTAGCAGTGTGACCCTTAAGAGTTTCCGGGCATGGAAAATGGTCACTTGTAGTGACGGCAGTTGATTGTTGTACAACTGAGCTGGTGATTGTGAAAGTTCCTGGCAGCTCTACAGGAGGAATCGCCTATGTGGCAAATGTTGAGCTGAATGCCATTAGGTATGACAGTTTTGGATACTGGCTGAGTGGTTCTATTGCGCAACTTGTTTCCTGGAAGAGTGGACGAGTGTGGTTGCACACTCAGCGTGAGGCTGTGAGAACCGTGTGGGCGGCAAGGATAGAACCACACACTTTGGAAGAAATATGTGCTTGCTGTGCCAGCATGCGCTGCGAGTGAAGCGTTAAGAACTGCATGTTCGATGTGAGGCTGCGGGACTTGTGGGTATGGCACTGGAGGGATTGTGTGCCTTCAACAGAGTGCTGGAATGAAGTTGCTGCATGTATTGTGTGCACAAATAAAGTATTTTTGAGAATAAAGGTTCCTATAAGTGTTGGTTCTGGGAGACTAATCTGCTTGGTAGAAGGGGACATCTTGGCTGTATGCAAGGCAAACTATAGAATTCCCTTGTTCTGTTTGTGGTGAAATCTTGCCACAGGGATTTCCTAAGGATAGGAGTGTTACATGCAAGCCAACCTGCTATTAACTGAAGGGAAGGTTGATATTATTGGTTGATGAAATCACAACCACCATTGGTTCTGAAGGCGGGCTGCTTTCAGAATGCTATTTGTCCCCACACAAGTTGTTTACACTGTGCTTGTATTTAAGGGCTATGTTATATGTCTTTTGTTGTTTTTAATTTTTTACAATGCCATGTCAAATTGTGGTATTGATATTGGTATCTGCATGCAAACGTCTTTCATTGCTCCCAGGTACAGCAGGATGCTATGCTCCAATTCGAAAGAGACCCCTCTGTATGTTCAAGTGGCCTTCAAGTGAAGCAGACATGATGAACGAGGAGACAAATGTGGAGGAAAAAACCTCCACGTCCAAAATGAATAGAGAATGTTGGCAGGGAGGGAATAGAAAATTGAGTCAAAAGAGGAGTGGGAGCTAGATAAATGGTCTTGATGTGGTAAAACAAGCATCACGAGCCCATCTAATAATGGTTGAAACAGAGGTAGAAGACTTAGCTGGCTCAGGCTGCATTTGTTGACAAAGGGCAAGAAAATTATTTAGTGTAGTTTGTAAACAGCTTGAAGTAAAAGCTGATGGATCAGACAAGGTGATTGAGAGAAGCTGTAGGAAAGTGAAAAGGAGGGAACCAAGGACAGAGCTTTACCACTGGCACTGTGGCGGGCATTAGAAGCAAGCCAGAATGCCTATCAGGAGTGCGTGCAAGATAAGAAGAATGCCAGGAGGGTGCAGCCAAAGCCTAAATGCGATGTGGTTGCCTGGAGTATATTGTGGCCAACTGTATGAAAGGTGTATGTATGAAAGGTGGTTGAAAGGTCAAAGAGGATAACATTTCTCATAGAACATTATTATGAAAAACAATGTGACATTGAATACAGCATAGACATTTGAAACAGCGATGCGTGCAAACAACATGTTTCTCTAGGATAATGTTTGAGGTGTGAAAGACTTTTCTGTAGGTGAGTTTTCGGTTTCTGGAGAGCTTATAGAGAGGTAGGATGTCTGCCCCGTGTAATTTCTGGTACGGCTGGACCTCGGATTTGAAGATCCTGATTTGGCTGCTTCTTTTTCAGTGCTCTGAACAGCAAATTGGATTCCTTCTAAAAACATAAAATCAGTTGAAATATGTAATTAATAAGATGCGATGGCAGCCTTTGCAGTTAATTACTGCCCTTGATACAGATAACACTATGAAACGTATCACTTTGTAGATGTTAATTGATTTCTACAGTAGGTTGATGCACAGTAATAGCTTGTTTTTGGGTGTCATAGGTATAATTTCTAAAAAAAACTCCCAATAATAGGTTCGCCAACTACCTAATTTAATGTTACTCAATTTGCTAACCATAGTAAAGCCTAGCTGGCCTTACTGTGATGGAATCCTAAAATCTGCATACTGCTACAAACATCAGCAGTGAGCATTAAAACACTGAGCAAACGTACCAGCAATCAACAACTTTTACAATTGATGTATCTGCAACTGGAGTAATTAGTAGCACCATAAAGTATTCAGAAAATAACAAGTTCTTCTCAAACTCAAAACGCTTGATATTTAATTCAATAGTTTATTTTGGTTTAAAAAAAATCTGAACAATACAATTCCTTTGTATAAACAGCATATAGCACATTCAACCAAATAAATAAAAAATCATGAATTAAAATACATTAACACACATTTTAAACTTACTACTGTGAGAGCTGTTTCCCTTTTCTCACTTTAGATGCATTAGAAATAGGGTTTTTGCTAACTTAACTTGTTTACTATGTCCTTCTTGAATCACTATTGTAGTATACCACGTGATAACTAGCACTGCTAAATGTAAGTTTATTCTAACAACTAAAGAATGTTCCAAGAGACTTCTCCCAGCACCATGCTCACCAAGGACGTTCAAGCTGTCCTAAATTGTGGGCATACAATGTATCAACTGGTAGGCTTGAAAAACTGTGAGAACTACTAAATCACATGTACCATTCCATTGAGAAAATCCACGACTGTATTCTGTATTAAAATGCTCCCTCTTGCTTGTTCCCTATTGGTGCATATTCTGATAACCCTGCATTTGCGTAGAATGTATGAAAGTCTTTATCTAAAGTCCTATAAAAGGATGTGCATCCCTCTGTACCCCGGAACCCCCTAGTCCCTACCTTTAGAAGGTGAATCTATGCCACATTTCATACAGAAGTTTACTGAGTTCTTTGATCTTATGACTTGTACGCTGTTCTGCTATCCTTACTGGAGGCTATTTCATGTATTTTGCCACATAACTACTTACATACAATTTCAAATCATAACAGTTGTTTGTAATTCTTGAAGAATTTATTGATTATTAAACTTGATCACTATTTATTAGTGACCGGTCCAATTGAGGAGCACCAAATTCCGTATTAGGACTACTCTGCTTCCAGTCATAGATGCTGGCCTGCTTTTACTATGATCACTTCAGACAGGTTTACATGCTGACTCTTGTAGTCCAATGTTGTACACTGCACAATTAGCATGTCTTTTCGAGTAAGTGGAGCCTTGTTTCCAATTTGGCACAGATAAGCGAGACCAACAAGTTTAGTAAAGTCAATGTTCTATAGTACACCCCTGAAACAAGTCACCAAGGTCTCCTCACATTCCTTGAATTAAAAGAAATGGGTATTTGCTCAGTAGATGCTATCTAGAGCTTTATGTAACAGCATGTGTCCTAACCTCTGCGTGTTGTGTTAGCGGAGCTATATAAGGGAAATATGAAACCGGAGAGAATTGAGCATTATACGCTCCAGTGCTGGTCCACTGCTTTGCACATTCATACTTAAGTATTAAATATTTTTGGTACTTGCTGTATTTTTGCCATTATGTTTGTATTAGACTTCAAAGGACTCTCAACGGTTTGTCTTCCATAGTTTAATAAACTTTTGAACCTTTGTCTGTTCATGTTCTTGTCAACAAGCACATCACAGTCAGTAAGGGTTGACTATCTTCTGTAAAAGGATACCAATCTGTTGACCTGGGTTTCATGCTTTGGGAAAAGTTCCAGATACAGTGTGCCTAACAAAGACTTTGCTTTGGCTCTAGCTGTTTTAAAGAACCAGGTAAGTGTGGCAGCCAAAGAGAAGCATCACAATTAGGTGAGAATGAATTGCATCCATAACACTTTGGATGAGATGTGGTGAGGAAGGTAAATGAATCTTCTAAGAGCCATCATGCCTGGTCTAGGAATGGAATTAGAATAATTATACAACTATATAAATGAGGGATAGGTGGCAGAAGAGACCCATATTATTAAGTAGAATTTTAACTATGCATCCATGATCTGAAACAACTCACCCACGTCTCCATCAGGGCTGCCCCAGTGCTGCTCCAATTTAGGAAAAAGTTAAAGACATACTTTTCATTCATCATCATGTTTATTTCGGGGATAAAACCCCATGAACATATACAGGCATCATAAAAAAACGTAACATTGCACATATGTATCAATAAATACTATAAAAAATAATCATCATATTTAAAAAATGAGAAAAAGGAATTAAATACAGGTTTTTACATAATACATTGATCTCCCACATTAAAATGTCACAATTCATGTGAGGGTAAAAGGCTGTGTAAAATGAAACCTCAATTACTACAAAAGCTGATTTCTTTGAAAAACATAAATATACATAAAAATATATAGAAAAGCAAATAGTCCTACTAGATGTCAATCTACATAGAATTCCAAACCTCGCACAGTAACATATCAATCACGTACATTTGAACAAAGATCACATACCTCATAAAATTAAGTAACAGCTCATAAAATATATCTTAAAAACACTTTCTAGATCAATATTAAACTGAAAGACTTTAAGAACACTGCTGGAAATCAGGTAGCTGTACAATTTGTTAATAGAGGGTAGAGCTTAGAGCATTTAGGATAACCTTATGTTCGATGGCATGTGTAGCTGCAGATACACATGCTATGCACAGGTCCTGCCATCTAGTGTTGGGCTTGGAGTGTTACAAGTTGTTTTTCTTCGAAGAAGTCTTTTCGAGTCACAGGACTGAGTGACTCCTCCTTTTCGGCTCCATTGTGCATGGGCATCGACTCCATCTTACATTGTTTTCTTTCCGCCATCGGGTTCGGACGTGTTCCTCTTCACTCCGATTGTCCGAGTCAGAAAAATCTTACAAACCCTCTAAATTCATTGGTATTGTTTTCGATTGCGTCTCATCCAGCATCGGCACGTCGGTACTGGCAGATACACATCTTTGATTGCCCATCGGGGCACCTGTGCCCAACTTGGGCCTGGTCGGCCCGACCAAAAGGATTGTCGAAACCTCATGGACCGGACCCCGTTTAGATTCTGCCCTCGGTGCCACACCAAGTATCCCTACACAGATCAACATCTGGTTTGTAACCTGTGTTTATCTCCGGATCCTCGAGAGGATACCTGCGATGCCTGTAAATCCTTCCCTTCAAAAAAGACTTTACGAGACCGAAGAGTGCAAAGGTTAGACATGTACGTCCAGAAGCACTGAATACCTCGACACAGAAGAGGAGGAGATGATCCACACCGCCTTCTCTGTTCGCGGATCCGATTCCGAACAAGTGTCCAACATCGACCGACCACTAATAGCGGGCCAGCACGTGAGTACGCTTGCCCCGACCCAAACCAAGCCCAAACACAAGGCCTCGGGGACGCCACTGCCAGAAGGCCATGGCTCTACCCTTAAAAAAGCGACCGGTGACCAAGTAACATCTTCGGCACCGAAAAACGCCACGCCAGTAACAAAGCCTTCGGACTTGAGCCGAGGCACAGGCTCCGAAATCCTACGACACCGACCCATCGAGCCGAAACCCCGAAAGTCACTTTCGGAAGCAAGGCCAACAACTACTCCAGGCCCATCAGTGCCAAAAAAAACGGCTTCGGAGTCGAAAAAACATACCTACACAGAGGAGCATGGACTTTTGAAACAATTAAAAGAAAGCCATAGATTTGATGAGGAATTGCAACAAATGGGGGATTTCGATGAAAAACAGGCCAGGATACAAATCCACAAGGACATTGGAAAGATCCTCACATCACCTCCTCTGAGAACAAAAAGGAAACTGTTCTTCCATGGATGTTTGGGCACTGATCAGCCAACGGCTAAAGTGCCAAGAGAGAAATCTCTGCCTACCCAGTTTTCTCCTCACCAGTCTCCTCCTCAGTCTCCCCAACTAACTGTCTCCCCACCTGCTACACCCACTGCACAGTCTCCATCACACACTATGCAGTCACAACATGACACAGATCCATGGGATCTCGATGATGACCCAGTCTCAGGCAATAGTCCAGAGTGCTACCCATCTAAGCCATTGCCACCTGAGGATAGCACCTCATATACACAGGTTCTAGCTAGGGCATCGGCATTTCACAACGTGACCATGCACACAGAACCTCTGGAGGACGACTTCTTGTTCAATACATTGTCCTCAACTCATGCCACATACCAAAGCCTACCCATGCTCCCCGGTATGCTCAAACATGCGCAGCAAATATTCCAAGAACCGGTTAAAGGAAGGGCTATAACCCCAAGAGTAGAGAAAAAATACAAGCCACCACCCTCAGACCCCATTTTTATCACACAACAGCTGCCCCAGATTCAGTAGTGGTCAGCGCAGCAAGGAAAAGGGCTAACTCACAGTCCTCTAGAGATGCACCCCCTCCAGATAAAGAAAGCAAGAAATTTGATGCTGCAGGGAAAAGGGTGGCGTCACAGGCAGCCAATCAGTGGTGCATAGCTAATTCACAGGCCCTACTCACTAGGTACGATAGGGCTCACTGGGATGAGATGAAGGACATTCTTCAGTATCTCCCCAAGGACCAACAGTAGAGAGCCCAGCAGGTAGTAGAGGAGGGACAGGCAATTACGAACAATCAAATAGGATCGGCGCTAGACTCTGCAGATACAGCCTCAAGAACTATAAGTACGTCTGTCACCATTAGGTGACATGCATGGCTCAGGTCATCAGGTTTTAAACCTGAAATCCAACAGGCCGTCCACGACATGCCTTTTAATCAGCAACAATTATTTGGCACACAGGTTGACACAGCCATAGACAAGATGAAAAAAGATGTTGACACTGCCAAACCAATGGGAGCCCTTTATTCATCCCAATACAGAGGCTCATTTCGAAAGCCTCAATATAGGGGAGGCTTCAGGCCACAACCTTCTGAGCCATCTACCTCACAAGCCAAGCCCTCTTACCAGACACAATATCAGAGAGGGGGATTTCGGGGATCCTACAGAGGACAGTTCCCCAAATCTAGAGGAAAATACCAATCCTCAAAACAAGCCACTAATAACAAACAGTGACTTGACCACCACCTTCCCTCACCACACTTCCCCTGTGGTAGGAAGACTACAAAAGTTCCACGACCAATGGTTAAACATCACAACAGACACCTGGGTACTATCCATTATCCAACATGGTTGCTGCATAGAGTGCACACAAATTCCTCCAGACATTCCTCCAAAAGCGCACAAACTTTCATCGCAACATGTTGCAATGTTGCAAACAGAAGTACAGGCACTATTACTCGAACAAGCCATAGAACTTGTGCTGCATCATCAAAAAGGAACAGGGGTTTACTGCCTGTACTTCCTTATTCCCAAAATGGACAAAACATTAAGACCAATATTAGATCTCACGACTCTCAACCTCTACATCCGGTCAGAACACTTTCACATGGTCACGCTACAAGATGTAGTCCCACTGCTACAACAGGAAGAATTTAACGCAGCACTGGATCTAAAAGATGCGTATTTTCACATACCCCTCCATCCAGCTCACAGAAAATATCTCAGATTTGTACTTCAAGGAGAACATTACCAGTTCAAAGTATTACCCTTCGGGAGAACAACAGCTCCCAGAGTTTTTACAAAATGCCTTGCCGTAGTCGCAGCATACATAAGGAGACAACATATACATGTCTTCCCATATCTCGACGATTAGCTAATAAAAGCCAACACTCAAAAACAGTGCCAACATCACACACGTAATGTAATAAACACCCTACACACACTAGGGTTCTCAATAAATTACCAAAAGTCACAACTGCAACCAGCACAAATTCAGCAGTACTTAGGGGCCACATTAAACACCCAAAAAGTGCTTGCAAGCCCAAGCCCACAAAGAGTGCAATCGTTCCACACCATATTGCCAAAAATTCAGCCAAATCAACACTACACTGTCCGATTTGTCATGAAACTGATGGGTATGATGGCATCATGCATCGCCATTGTCTCAAACGCAAGGTTACACATGTGGCCCTTACAACAGTGCCTCGCAAAACAATGGTCGCAGGCACATGGTCATCTCCAAGATCTAGTGTTGATAGACCGCCAAACACACATTTCGCTTCAGTGGTGGAATTTAAACAAAGGGCGGCCATTTCAAGACCCTGTGCCTCATGCCTTTCTTACAACAGATGCATCAATGATTGGGTGGGGGGAACACCTCAACAATCACAATATTCAGGGACAATGGGACAACAAACAAAAATAATTTCACATACATCACTTAGAACTGCTAGCAGTGTCCCCAGCACTAAGAGCCTTTCAACCTCTTCTTGCTCACAAACACATTCTTGCCAGAACAGACAATATGACAACAATGCACTACTTAAACAAACAGGGAGCAAACCACTCATCACAACTTTGCCTTCTAGCACAAAACATTTGGCATTGGGAAATTCACAACAACATACACCTGGTAGCTCAATACATTCCAGGAATTCACAATCACTTGGCAGACGACCTCAGTCGAGATCACCAACAAACCCATGACTGGGAAATTCACCCCAAGTACTTCACAAATACTTTCGTCAGTGGGGGACACCAGACATAGATCTGTTTGCCACCAACCACAATGCAAAATGCCGAAACTTCGTGTCCAGGTACCCACACCCTCTATCCAAGGGCAATACTCTGTGGATCAACTGGTCAGGGATATTTGCTTACGCTTTTCCCCCTCTCCTGCTCATTCCATTTTTGGTCAACAAACTGCATCAAAACAAACTCAAACTCATACTTATAGCACCAACGTGGGCACGTCAACTATGGTACACCACATTGCTAGACCTGTCTGTAGTACCACACATCAAACTCCCAAACAGACCAGACCTGTTGACACAAAACAAACAATAGATCAGACACCCCAATCCAGCAATGCTCAATCTGGCAATCTGGCTCCTGAAATCTTAGAATTTGGATATCTAAATCTTCCACCCTAATGTATGGAAGTGATTAAACAGGCAAGAAAACCTACCACCAGGCAGTGTTATGCTAACAAATGGAAAAGATTTGTTTTCTACTGTCAAGCAAAACACATAACACCCTTAGACGCAACCATACAACACATTGTAAGTTATTTACTCCACCTACAAAAAGCAAATTTAGCTTTTTCATCCATCAAGATACATCTCACAGCAATTGCTGCTTATTTGCAAAATAAAGAAACCAAATCTCTATTGAGAGTGGCAGTCATCAAAGCTTTCGTGGAGGGTCTAAAACGAATCATACCTCCAAGAACGCCACCAGTACCCTCATGGAATCTTAACATTGTACTCACATGACTCATGGGTCCACCCTTTAAACCCATGCACTCATGTCAGATTCAATTCCTAACTTGGAAAGTAGCATTTCTAGTGGCAATCACTTCATTACGGAGAGTTAGTGAAATACAAGCATTCACTATTGAACAACCCTTTATACAAGTACACAAACGTAAGGTTGTACTTCGCACAAACCCTAATTTTCTACCAAAAGTCATCTCACCGTTTCATTTAAATCAAACCGTGGAACTTCCAGTCTTCTTCCCACAGCCAGACTCAGTGGCAGAAAGAGCACTACATACATTAGATTTTAAGAGAACTTTAATGTATTTCATTGACAGAACAAAATCATTTAGGAAAACGAAACAGTTGTTTGTCGCATTCCAAATACCCCATGCTGGTAATCCTATATCAAAACAAGGCATAGAGAGATGGATAGTGCAATGTATCCAAACTTGCTACCTAAAGTCTAAAAGACAGCTGTTAATTACACCAAAAGCGCATTCCACTAAGAAAAAAGGAGCAACAATGGCATTTCTAGGAAATATACCAATGACAGAAATCTGCAAAGCAGCCACTTGGTCAACACCTCATACATTTACCAAGAATTACTGTGTAGATGTGTTAGCAACACAACAGGCCTCAGTAGGACAGGCTGTACTAAGAACACTATTTCAAACAACTTCAACTCCTACAGGCTGACCACCGCTTAGGGGAGGAGAACTGCTTTGTAGTCTATGCATAGCATGTGTATATGCAGCTACACATGCCATCGAACGGAAAATGTCACTTACCTAGTGTACATCTGTTCGTGGCATGTTCCGCTGCAGATTCACATGTGCCCTCCCTCCTCCCCGGGAGCCTGTATCCGTCTAAGTTATATTTAAAATGTGTACATATGTATATACATCTTTATTCCATTGCATGGACATCTCTTTCTTCACACTCTATCACTCCTACCTTACCCTCTGCGGGAAAACAATCTAAGATGGAGTTGATGCCCATGCGCAATGGAGCTGAAAAGGAGGAGTCACTCGGTCCTGTGACTCGAAAAGACTTCTTCGAAGAAAAACAACTTGTAACACTCCGAGCCCAACACTAGATGGCAGGACCTGTGCATAGCATGTGAATCTGCAGCAGAACATGCCACGAACAGATGTACACTCGGTAAGTGACATTTTCCTTATAGAGGTTGCCCCAACCCCTTCCTTACCATCCAAACTGCATAGAGATATTTATTCACAGTATAAACAATAAGGGGATCTGTATTAGTCATTAGTATCCTGGAATTAGCTAGTTAGAGCCTAATTCCTAAATGTATACACAGAGGTCTGACCCACGTGTTTCTAGCTGTTTTGCAAAATGGACAGAAAAATAGTAGATGATCTATATCTTCTATTATTTCCCTACATGAGGGACAAAGGGCATGTGCATTAGGGTTCTGCTTCCATTTACATCAAAATGTAGCCTACCTGAAGCAAACCCATCCTAAATTTAATATACAAAGTTCTGGCACAGTAGGGGGTAATGACACTCATAGAGGGTTCATATGCTGGGATATACTTGTGGGATGGAAAGGTTATTATAAGACTTCCAGATCTGCTGTTTCTATGGTGTCGTTCAGTCATATGGTGCCAAAAGACCAACTTGACAATCCCTCTTGTTTCACACTTTGTGGTTGAGGGATCACTCCTAAGTGATTCCATACCTAAGTCCTGAAGGTTAGATTCTATGTGGGAAAACCATTGAATGGAGTGTGAATTATCCATACCTAAAACCTCAATTGAAGGTCTTCTGTGAGGTTCTACTTCTAGGTTGCCAACAATGTAAACTAAATAAAAGCAGTGTTAGGACAGCTATATTTGCCTATTTGGTTGAGTCCTGTGTAGTGGTTTGCATGATTTAGAGCAGAGCCTTTCTGGCACCCCGAGGACTTTGCATGAGTGTGACGTAATTGCTAGAATGGAAGAAAGCTTGGTTTAGAATGTCGGAGTTCACAGGTACATGGATAGGAATAAAGACGTGTGATTTACAGTTTTGTGTGTGGCCTAGTTATTCAGCAGGTATGAGGTTGGGGAAGACGCTACAGCTGGCAACAAGATAAGAGATAAATAATCCAAGGAATATAGTGCACTTCTGGAGAGTTTGCAATGGTCCAAGCAAATTGCTTGAGAGTGCCATGTGTGCCTTCGTTGAAGTGCTGAGTCAGGGATTGGTGTATGTAGAGTCAAAGCACAACTCCAACTTGTGTGAAGCGTGTGCATGGAAAAAGAACTTCACAGAAAAGTCCAAGCATTGTTGGTCAAGAAACTCATCCAAGATCATACAAAAAGTACTACACTACCACGCAAACAAAAGTTATACAATATAAGGAGTGTTAACCGTTAAGGCAGATTCAACCAGATTTACAAAGCGCAATGAAAGACAGTTATCAGATACCAAATAGCACTGCAAAGCAGAGATCAACCAGGTGTAAACAATACAGACTGAAGTATAAAAACAATAAAGTAACTAACTTACTAAGCCCGATAAAGTCATGATACCTTAGTTGATGGTGGCCCCAAGGGAGTTGCCTGTGGTTGTGCTAAAGGAGCGGGCCACATATACAGTGGCCAGAAACTTGGCAAAAGACCATTCTGCCAATGGAGCCCATCAAGGACAACCCATCACTGAGGCATGAATGGAACTGATTCAGATTTTCAGGCAGAGAAGTCGGGAAAAGCTCCGATCCCAGTGTCAGTAGGTTCCACACCAGTCTATAATGCTGCTGCCTTCTTCAAACCACCACCACAAAGTGACACTGCACAATAGAGCCCTCTCATAAGTATGTCAATTACTAAATGATACAGGTTTGACTTTGAACGCAGACAAGTGAGAAATTCTTTGCCCATATTTTTTCTGATGGGTGCATGACAGCTGATTCTACAAAAGTCCAAGCCTTGACAACTGTTAACTTCCAGAAGGTGTTCTTTTCTTGGAATGGCAATCTCCTGTTCAAAATACTTTAATAACTTTGCCACTGTCAGTACTCCATTACTAAAGCTAACAAAGAAAAATGTTTATTTTAAATGGTCACAAGAATGTGAAAAGAGGTTCAAGGTAATCAAACACTCCATTGAAAATGCTACAGAAATTGCGTACTTCAATTCAAGACTTCACACCGATATTGTGGTTGACGGTAGCCCCACTGGGTTGGGTGCTAAACTTGAACAGAATAGTATGCGGCCAAATACAAGATGACATATTGTGGCCTATGCTAGTAGAAGACTAACAGAGTGTGCTTACTTACAGCCTGAAAAGGAAAATGTGGCTGTAACAATTCCATGTATTTCTGTACGGGAAGCCATGAACGTTGGTGACGGATCATCAAGGTTTGCTAACCATTTTCAGCAATTCAAAAGCCAATTGACTCCTCAAATTGTATGATGGGGACTACGACTGCAAGAGTACGTATATAAGAGAGACGGCCTAAACTACGTGTGCACAGCCATGCGTACCGGAAGGCCGCGAGCTGATCAACGCTTGCCTGATCCACTGATATGTCTTAACGACACATTTGCATGCTATGGCAGGCCGCATATGTGTGGTTCAGGCAGCAGTCTAGCTGTGTGGATGGGCGGGCAAATAGGAAAAAGCAGGAAGATCGATCGGTCAAGGTAAGTGGGGCTGTTTTTTTATTATTTATTTTAGGGGTGCGTGTGGTGGGGTTAGGGCTCAGGGCCGGGGGAGGGGGAGGTCGGGGTAGATTATAGGGCAGCAGGGGTTGGGGTAGTTTGGTTGATGTCAGGGCCGGGGAAAGGGGGTCGGGTAGTAGTTAAGGGAAGAGAGACCGGGGTAAAGTTTTTGGGGGTGCATGGGGGGTTTAGGGCTCAGGGCTGGGGAAGATGGGCTGGTGAGCAGGAAGGAGCAGGAAGAAGGATTGATCAGGGTAAGTGGGGCTGGAATTATTTTTAGGAGTGTTTTTTTTTAATTTAGGGGTGTGAGGGGGGTTAGGGATCAGGGCGGGGAAGTCGGGGTAGATTTAAGGGTAGGCGGGCTGGTGGAGTAGGGGTAGTTTGGTGTATTTAGGCCTCAGAGTGGGGGGGTTCAGGGTAGTTTGGGGAGGGGAGGGTTTTAGGGTTGCAGGGGCGTTTTAGTGCTCAGGGCAGGGGGGCGGGGTAATTTTTGGAATTTAGGCCTCAAGTTGGGGTGGAGGTTGAGGTAGTTTGGGGGGTACTGAGGGGTGCATGGAGGATTTTAGGGCTCAGGGCAGGGGATCTGATAGCTTTTAGAATTTATGGCTCAGGGCCGAGGGGGTTGGGGTAGATTTGGAGGTGGGGGCTAAGGGTAGTTTTGTGGATTTGGGCTCAGGGCAGGGGGATGGTGTAGTTTTATGGGCAGGGTTGGGGTGGATCACTGGTGTGTGTTAGGGCTCAGGGCACAGGGTGGGTTAGATTTAAAGGTTGGGGGCCAGGATAGTTTTTTTGGATCTAGGCCTTGGGGTAGTTTTAAGAGCAGGGGAGGTTGGGGTCGAGGTAGCATTTTAGGTCTAGGGCTCAGGGTGGGGGTGCTGGGTAGTGGGGTAGCTTTAGGTACAGGGGCAAGATAGGGTGCAGGGCAGTGAGGGAATTTACCACGCATATTATTCTACCACATACGCTTTTACCACAAAATTGGTTGTAAAGGCATGCGTTTTAAAGACATGCATGGTAAAGACACGGTCATGGTTCTGACTGCATTGTTCAGGCATGCGTTCCTTTTTCATGTGTGGTTGTGTCATACAACCCAAATATACAATTGCCCATGGACCAGGAAAGGATCAAAATCCTGCTAACTACTTTTCGAGAGTACCTATTCAAGGTCATGGTACTCCATCCAAAATGGCTGAGGCCTACATCAATTTCATCATCAAGTCAAGAACCCCAGCTGCTGCTTAAGTTAAAGGACATAATTATACATCAATCGTGGAACAAACACGTTCAACCTCTCAGCAATGATGGTGAATATCAAAAGTACAACGATGTTAAAGATTAATTTTCCATAACTCAGGAAGGAGTTATAGTACGAGGATCATGATTTCGGAGAGTCTACGACAAAAGGTAATAGAAGTAGCTCACGTCGGACACTGTGACATTGTTGCTACAAAGAGGGCTCTCCGAGACTGAGCTTGGTTTCCATACCTAGATGAAAGAGTTGAGAAGGAACTCATGAATCTTCCTGTCAACCAAAGTTATTCACCATACTCTGTACATGCCAGAATTCCCAAATCATGACTGTCACTGACTGAATAGCCATTGATTTCTTTGGTCCACTTCACAATGGACATCATTTAGCAGAGACTGTAGATAAATATTCACATTTTTCTTTGGTCGAAGATCTCTCATCCACGACACATGCACAAGTTATCGAAAAGCATGATGGCTTCTTTGCAACATGGGGCTTACCAGTCATTGTGAAGTCTGACATGGTCCACTCTTCAACCGCAAAGAATTAAAAAAATTGTTGGAGCATCTGAACATAAAGCTTCAAAAGATCACACCTTTATGGCCACAGGCCAATGGACTTGTTGAGCGTTTTATGTGTACAAAAGGTGAAAATCCTGCGACTTTGATGTTTGATAGAACAATGACAATCAAGTTACTCCAATGGACCACAGAAAGAGATAGTAATGAAGACCTGATTTATACAGGCAACTTGGTTCAAACACAGAAACTGAAAGTGTATGCAGGCAACAGTCGACATGTAAAAGACCTTTCATTCCAAAAAGGAGATTTGGTGATCCCTCAACAGTTAGGGAAAAGAAAATCTCAAATACCATATCTCACTCCCATACAAGGCTGCATTCTGGACTTTAGATTGATACATTTTGATGGTTGGTGAAACATATCTTGGTGCAGTTATTATATATCTTTTGTCGACAGCAGAAACACCATGTGACAGAGTGGTGCTACTTTTGTGTAGTTGTGAGGACCAGGAGGAAGATTTATCTAATATAATTCCAAGATAATCAAAACCATCCACCTTGTGCAGTATAGATCCCTTCATCTTAAAACACCCTCATATAAGGCTGCATTCTGGACTTTAGCTCGATAAATCTTGATGGTTGGTGAAACATATCTTGGTGCAGTTATTATATATCTTTTGTTGACAGCAGAAACACCATGTGATAGAGTAGTGCTATTATTTTGTAGTTGTGAGGACCAGGAAGGAGATTTATCTAATCTAATTCCAAGATCATCAAAACCATCCACCTTCTGTAGTATGCATGCCTTCACCTTAAAACTACCTCTGAGCGATTATGATGGTGAAAGATAATATCCTTTGTTTTGATTGTATTCACCTCTAATCCTCGTTTGTCACAAAAGAGTTTGTCTAAAAGGTTTTGTAACCCCATTAGGGTGCATGAAATTAGAAGACTGTCATCGGCAAACAATAGAGGCAATAGAGGTGTACCATCCAGTCTTGGAACACCATGGATGCAGTCATTTAAAAAACTTACCTTGTCATTAATATAAAAAGAGAATAAAGTAGCAGCCGGCGTGCCCCCCTGGCGTACTCCTCTCTCAATTGGTATACAATCAGTTAACTTACCCAGAGGTCCCCACCTTACTTGGGCATAGTTAGCCTCATGCATTATTACGATTATATTGAACAAAACAGGGCTCATGCCCATTACCCCAAGTGTACACCATAGTTGTCTCCTTGGAACCGGATCAAATGCCATTTTAAGACCTACGAAGGCCACATAGAAATGGTCTGTTGTTAGCTGGAGATATTTCCAGCAAATTAAAATAAACTGGAATATCTAGTCTACTGTGCCAACCCTAGATCGAAAACTTGCTTGTAAGTGGGACAATATTTTAGCGTCACTTATGCAGTCTTGTAGTTTACCCAGGAATCGATGGCAAAACACCTTCTGTCGGTATCAGTCAGACTAATGGGACGATAATTCCCAGGATTACTTTTATCTCTCTTTTTATACACAGGGATAGTTTCCGCAACCTGCCAAGAGTAGGAGATACATTCTCCTTCCATGATTCTGTTTGACAGATTGGTAATTTAGGGAGCCCAGACAGATATCTCTGAGCAATTGAGGTCCCCCTGTATTGTATCAGAACCAGGAGCTTTATCGTCCTGCAAACAGTTTATAGCTCTTCCTGTGTCTTCTAAGGTGAAGGAGGGGTGCAGTAGATTTGACCTATGGATAAGTGTATCCTCATGATTTGACACTATACCAAATGTAACCTTTCTAGTTTCTGGATTCCTAGCAATGGGCCTATGTACACTACAGTCTTAGACCTATTAAATCTAATGGCTTTATTAAAGAAAAGACTTGGCGTTAAAGATAAGTTTAAAAGATAAAGGTCACTGCCAGTTCTTGCATGTACACCAAAACCAGACATTGCATACCATATTTCTAAGTCCAGTAAGATGTAATCTATTCTGCTTTTACTCCCCCCTTAAAAATGGTATAATCTCAGCAACCAGCCGATTTAGATCTTCCATTGTGTGCACGCTTACCATATTTCAGAGTTAAAGATTCAAGTCGTATAGCAGTAATGGATCACTTTTTGAGTGGCTCTACTTCCAATCTGAATACCTCTAGTCTCATCTTCAAGATCAGTGATGGAATCAATGAAAGCTATAGATGCAAACGTTACATTAAAATCTCCAGAAATAATTAATGGGGAGCATGATTGCCTATTTGACAAAAGGTGGTCAAGCATAGCGAATGCAACGGATTCCTTATTTGTTCCCACAGAGCGATTATAGATAGTATATACACTTACAGTTACACCAACGTCTTATAATAAGACCAATTACATTATCACAATCAATTGATATATGTTTAACACCTAAGTTTAATGAAGTTCATATCCAAATTAAAATGCCACCAGACGGATGCCCAGCTCTGGATGGCGTAACTTCAGTACTATAATTTATATAACCAGAGATGCATATAGGTTCTGTGGACCAGGTCTCTTGAAGCAAAATAAAATGGAATTGATAGATGTAATTGACCCAGTCAGGATCTGCGATCTTGGCATGTAGCCCTGCTATATTCCATGACAACAGCTGTAGGCCAGGCAAATTTTCTGCCCCAACCAATATGGAGGTAGATACATTTAGCGAGTTGGAATCATTTTGGTCTGGAGTGACAGCAGGTAAGAAACAAGTCACTAAATAGTCATGAGCTTTCTGATTCCCTATATGTAAACATGGGCCATTTAAAAAGGGTTAAGGTGGAGGATCAAGTTGATGTATCTAGGGGGAGACAGTGTCCACAGAATGATGATAAAGTGAAGTGTTAGATACAAAAACAGAACACTCATCCCTTCTTGTGAGCTGGCTGATCTTAAGTCAGTCCACTTCAATCATGGTGGGGGCTGATGAGCCCAAAGATGGAGTGGCCTTTTGGGATACCAGCCTTTTATTTCCTAGTTAGTGTGGGTTGACAAAATCTAAAACATTTGCATCACTTGATCTCAGATTGCTTTTGAACTGGATGTTTGAATCAGTTGGTGGGCCAGACCTGGATTCCATCACCAATAAACCGTCCACTAACTCAGGGCCATCAGCTGTAAGCTTGACCAAATGAAATTTATTCAGCTGCCCAGAAAGATGGTAGGTGGGGATTATGGGCCAGATGTAGGTAGGTTTCCTTTTGCGAGCTGCAAATTGTGAGTCCCAGCGACTCGCAATTTGCAACTCGCAAAAGGAAATGCAGAAAGGTGTCTCAGACACCTTCTGCGACTCGCTATGGGGTCGCAAAGACCACCTCATGAATATTTATGACGTGGGTCGCAGTTTGCGACCCCATAGCGAGTCTAGGCACTCACGGGGATGGTGGCCTGCTGGAGACAGAAGACCACCATGTCCGTGACTGCTTTTAAATAAAGCAGTTTTTTTTCTTTTTGCAGCCCGTTTTCCTTAAAGGAAAACGAGCTGCAAAAAGAAAAATTACCGAAACCATTTAGTTTCGTTTTTTTTCAGAGTAGGCAGTGGTCCATAGGACCACTGCCTACTCTGAAAAAATATTTTTTTTGCATTCACAATGGGGAAGGGGTCCCCTGGGGACCCCTTCCCGTTTGCGAATGAGTTACCATCCACTTCAAGTGGATGGTAACTGCGAGTTGATTTGCGACCGCTTTCGCAGTCACAAATCAACTCTACATCGCGATGCGGTCGCAAATAGGAAGGGAACACCCCTTCCTATTTGCGAGTCGGAACACATTTTGCGAGTCGGTACCGACTCGCAAAATGTGACTCTGCATCGCGGAAGGCCTTTTGCATCTCGCAAATGGCGTTTTTCGTTGTTTGCGAGGCGCAAAAGGCTACCTACATCTGGCCCTATGTCCTTATACATTAAGGACCACCACTGCTGATTGGTTCGGATCCAATGAGTAGTTTTATTAATGTGTGGTTCCTTGCTTTCCCCTTGACCTGGTTTCAACTTGGGTACGTTCGTCATAAAAATTACAGCCCCTCTATCAGAGCCTGCCGCACTATCTAACTAGAAGGTTCAGAGGCTAGTTTATCAGCCATGCAGGGAATTTCTCTGGGGGTCAGGCTCTGTGTTATAGGAGGAAAAAGAAATGAAGCCCCCCACGCTTCTGATGGAATAGTTAGGGTTAATTGATGTAAAAACATGGGGATTCATCAATAGGCTATCGTGACTATGGGGAAGTAACTGTTTTTCCTGAATATTCTCTCTGGAATCCAACCATCCCCTCTGGCACATGATCCCACTGTGGGTCGTTTTTAGGACGTATTTGAGGTGCCACAGTAGGAAGATGGTAAGTTGTCTTGCATGTAACCATAGTTAGGGCCATTTGCTTCAATGGCCGACTGATTAGGAAGATTTATCCTTTGGAGTTCCAGTATATTGGAGGCCTTCTGGCTAGCAGATGGTGCTGTAACTAGATGAATGACCTCCTGAAGGTCCCCAAACTTAATATTCAATGAAATAATTGCATCTTTTACCAAAAAAAACTCAGATCACGGATAGTCCATTGTGGTCTTGAATCCCGTGTTATCCAAAGCCCACGCTCCCTTTATGTGTTCAGTCACAAGCACATTAGATTGCGAGAGAGCTGTCTGTAACATGTGGTGATTGGTCTGGCTTAATCTATCGGGGCAGGTTGAGAAGTAGATCCTTTGTGAACAATAGCTTCAATAATGCAGGGAGCCTCACGGGCGGGTGGAGTGGATGGCTGAGCACCGGCCTGGGAAGAATTGATTAGTCCTGTATTTTCAGTAGTAGGAGAAACAAAAGCTGTTGGGAGGCCTTTATTGGTGACAGAGGTTGTCAAAGCAGTGGACCATTTGGCTTTAAAAGCACCCATTTAAAAGTGTGTAATTTTACTCTTAGTTTATAGAAATGTATTTTCTTTGTTTAATATGCCCTCAACCTCCAGTTTTCAGCTGCATGCCTTACTGCTTTTAGTCCCTTAGTATTAGCTGCGGGAGCATCTGCAATCTTTCTTTTTCCCATAATTTGGTGTTGGTACAGGCAGGGGCCCAAATAGAAGAAAAAGATCGATAACAAACAAACCAGTCCCAAAGAGAACATCAGCTTAGATGAGACAATCATAACCAATTGATAATAAACAGTATAACACTATTTTCAAAGTGCACACTTTACCCCAGGACTAAATATCTGTGATTGGATCTTACCAATACGATGTTGTCATGTTCAGGCTGGCTGGGGCTTATTAGCAGAATTAAGGGGCTAGGGGTTGCCCTGCCCTGCTTCTTCCTGGCACTGACGAGCAGAGGAAGGGCCTACCCTTGGTCCAGGCTTTAACTGAGTGTGTCCCACAAAGCGGGAATGGAGAGTGTGCTAAATAGCACCAAGTGTTCTATTGGGCCTCCTCCTTCAGCCCCTTGTGCAGAAGTAATCTTTGGACAGGCAGGCCCCACCAACACAGCGTCCCGACATACTTCTATAAAGTACACTACATCACTATACAGTAATAATCCAGTAACCAGATACCTCTTCTATCACTTGTTGACTCTATACTTGCTTTTGACTCTGTCAACACCTCAGTATGTTTTCGGTTAGGTTCACACTATACAAATACCACATACAAACATATGTCTGTAGTAAAGATGTTACCAACAGGCCAGAGTAGCTCATTCCAAAGTGGTACAATGGGGTATCATTAATCTCAACGTTATTTTGCTGCCGCTTAAAGATCAATCCCCCTCCGAGTCTATTTTTCACCTAAATGCCCAGTATTTATAATCATAATATGTTGCCCATCTTAACAAAGTATATCCCCTGTGTCTTTAGCAGGTTTAATGTTAGTAGGTTATAGCCAACACACACGCAGACAAGTTTCAGAGTCCTTGGTAGGCCCACAGAATGATCAAGAAGAACAATATCATTGGAGTTAAGTAAGTAATGCACTAGAAACAACCACATTTTGGAGTGAAAGGGCAACCAAATTGCACATATAATATAAAAAACTTTTTTTGCAGTTTTATAAAGTGCAAATTTGGGTAAGGGGCATGAGAATGCTTCACATGAGCACCAGAATAAAATGAAGGGTTTTTTTCACGCATCATTATCTCCTTCCCCTGCTACAGCCCATTGTTGTCCCCACACTTTGGTTATAGTGCTCTATCTAAGTGGCCTGAATTTGAGGAATACATTTCACTAACTATAGTAATTATTTTCCTGGGAACACTTGCATTTATTAATTTGTAGCATAGAATACCACAATCAATGGTGTTGAAGGCAATGGTGTTGTTCACAAAAGCACAATACAATGCCACCACAGTCTAGAAACACAATACATGCTAAAAACCTGGCATGGACCCGGCTCTCCAGGACCGACTTTGTAGAACCCTGGGCTAGGGCATTCTCAGGGGTTATTCCCAACCACTAGCTCATGCCTCACATAAATGTGGAATCTTCAGGCATACCTGCAGAACACTCCTGTACCTCTGGAAGAGCAGAAGAGGACTGAACCTGCTGTCTGTGACCTGAGAAGAGCCTAGAAGATCAAACTTGCTCTTCCTCCTGTACCAAGGACAAATAAGTGGATTCCAGAGGTCACAAGGCTGACCTCCTGTTCAACCTACATGGATAAAACAAGCTACACAAGGCCATTTCTGCTACTGCCCAGCTGATCAGTGGAAAGTGGACCCAAACTGGACTCTGGCACCCTTTGAGTGCCTCCTCTGAAGGGCTTTAAAAGCGTACTTCTGACATAGATAGAGACTTAAAGGACTAAAGTCAGAAGGTATAATCTTTGAAAAGAATGAACCTGGGTGGTTCCTACCAGCCCAGTCTACTGCAACTATTGACATTTAATTGCAGCGGTTACAAGCTTCGGATCAGAGTCCTGAACCGTCTCTCATGCTTTTACTGGTGCCAACCCAATATCGTTCAGCATTCCAAGTCACTAGGCTTCACCCTCGAGAATCACCTCAACCTCGAGAGTTAATTCATAACCATAGCTCGGTTCCAACTAAGATTGCTTTGGGGGACTAGGCAGCTCATTCCCGGAACAGGTCTTAAAATCAGTTGTTCAGGCGTGGAGTCCCTTCAAACTAGATTACTGGAACTAAGCTTCTCTCAAACATCCCCAGAGCATGCTTAGCTCTGCTCCAAGCAGTTCTACATGCTGCGGCCCTTTTTGTTACTGGACACAAGAAATCTGACCACATCACATCAATCCTGCTTTCCCTCCAATCGAATCCTGAGGCGAGAGCTCAGTTCAAAACAAGGCCCTACATCTCTCTTCCTCCATCCTTCTAAGAGAAAAATTGACAGACTCTGAGTTAAAGCAGTTCTCAAGAAACGCACTATCCTTTCTCCGGAGGCCTCGGAGCTTCAAAAGAGAATGATACATGAACCAATCATTCTGTGGAAGCACTACAAGAATCTGGAGCTCCCTTCCTCCGACCCTATGACCCCATACCATGCAACCTTTAAAAAGGTACTTAAGACACTTCTCTTCAAAGAACACTCGGGCTATGAAATACCACCCTCTCAAATGTCTGCGTTTCACTTTTATTGTGGTGTATCTCAAATAATTGTTGTAATAATTGGAAAGTGATGTATTCTTGAAAAGCTTTCCTATGCCTTCCTACTATATAAATTCACAAAATGATAATAAAAATAACAATGTTTTTGAACATTGACACATATGAAGGGAATTATTCAATAGCGCACTATGAGCTACAGGAAGTTAATTTACATTCCACAAGAAGGCAGGGTTTGGACGTGTTTGTCATACCTTCGTAGCCTGCATTTCTGTTCGAAAGATTGCCAATTTAACGATCTTGAACCAACAGTAAAAGCCAGCATATGTACGAGTCATAAAAATACGATTTACCTTGCTGGATCTCAAATGTAGACTTCTTTGTTCGCACGGCTGTAGTTTGCATACACGTATTCTTGTTCCTGTAGTGCAGGAAATAATGTGAGAACGTCACAATTTAAGTTTATATTATTTCCACTTTTACTTTTTAAAAACTCTGAAAGGTTGCATATTTTCCTTTAAAGAATATAAATAACGAGAAAGTAATTCACCATACAACAAAGTGGAATAAAGACGTCATACTTCTTGTTTTAGAAATCTGCAGCAAATGTGCTTTAATCCATCTGTACCCAGTGGGCTGGTTGGTAATCTGTGCAATACCACGCAGAGACGTGGGACGTATTTGAAACTGTAATGTCTCTTTTTTCATATGAACTGCACACCTCGCACAACAGTCCCAGCAACATTTATCAAGGATGCTCAGTTTAGATGGCGAAATATCGGCATTATATTACCTAACCTCACTAGGGTACAAGAGCTCCGTGGACCCGTAAGAAAGGAAGGGAAATGGTCCATCTAGGCCCTTGCTCGGTAGGCAAAAACAGGTATAATTGGTGGTTAGTGGGCCCCCAGGCCCTTGGGCCCAAGTGCCACTGCACCTGCTACACCACCAGTAGCTACGGCCCTGCCAGTGGCGTTATAAAGGCTCCCGCAGGTCCCGCGGTGTGGGAGGTGACACCAGGGCCCCTTCAGCACAGAACACTGGCCTAAGACTGAGCGAGCCAATATGGAGGTTGACATAATGGGGGAAAAGCCCTCCTGCGCTTCAACTGAGCCGCAGAATGGTCAGGCCTGTATGACGGGCCCGAAGTTATAAAATGTGAATGAAAAGGTGCGCACGGAAAATCACTGTGCAGCACCTAGGTGAATAAAGTATGCTGCTGTAACACTCAGGCCCATATTTATAATTTTTTTAGCGCCGCATTTGCATAATTTTTTTACACAAAAGCGGCGCAAACTTGCAAAATACAAATGTATTTCGCAAGTTTGCGCAGTTTTTATGTCAAAAAGCGGCGCAAGTGCGGCGCAAAAAAAGTATAAATATGGGCCTCAGTTTCCTGTGTTGTTTCTGGGGCCTACCACCCACCGTGGCCTACACTACTCTGGGGATAAGAGTGGGCCACCCGCCCCGTGCACCACCTGACAACCTGCTGCCTGACAGGAGTGATCCTGGTGTAATGATATTTGTATTTAATTACCAGCTCCGTCTTGACCACTGGCTCAATTTTATGCTCAGCTTCACACACGTCACATTGGTGGCGCAGGTATTTATCCGCGCACAGCTTGTTCAACATGTTTTCGCTCTTTCTCACTCAAGGATGGGCACATAACATGGGGGAGTAAGGATGATAAGATGTACCAGGCCAAGAATTTTTATGGTAAAGCAGGGAACAGCTCAGTCTTGGAAAAACACAGTGAGAGTTGGCCAGTCTCTAGCGTGCTCTTTTTAACACTGACCTGGTACGGCCAGCATTTGAACAACGACTTACCTGATGGGAGGGAGAGTTTCTAGAATTTTCCTCTCCAGTTTGTTTAAAGGATATTAGGGGAGGAAGCTTGACAGCTGGGACTAGAAGGAACTCATTCTGAGGAGGGACGCCTTGCTCAGAATCCCATTGTGGGTTTTAAACTCCCTCTGTCTTGGTTGTGAGAGTTCCGCGACCTGAAGCTGGCAGATGAAGGGATGATGTTGGTGTCAAGCCCCATGGTGATGCATTTTTAATTCATATTTTTAGCTTTGAAGTGTGCATGCATGAATACGCAGTCACAATATATATATATATAATATTCATTGTTGAAGTTTTGTATTCTCTTTGTTTCAGTAATCATTAATATTCTACTGCTGTGATTATTTCTAGAATTGCACGTGTTACTGTATTTGAAATCAAAGCTCACATTATTTTCTCTGTGCATGAAACTTGGGAAGTGGTTTAATAAATTCATTACTCAGACTAAGAGTGCTGCATTCTTTGCATTCCTTTTATGTAGTTTTCCTCACAGTCTGAAGTAGAGAAGAACACCTGGTGTGAAGGTGCCTGCCATGATGCTACCGGTGGCACAGCTGGAGGCCAATCCAGCCAGCGTGGCTTACCACCTTGCAACCACAGGTTGTACTGAAGGCTGCGCAGACCAGTCAGAGCCCGCCCCCCACACGGCCGCACACAAAGAGGTTCGTGGCAATGCTCTGGCTGCGTGCTGCGGCCCCACCCCCTGTTGAGCCCCAGCTGAAGGCCACGCTTCGCCATGCTGGCCAAGGCCTAACCACAGACGTGCCTCTCAGTTTGCCGGCCAGGCATGCTGCTACCTACCAGGAATGTGACTCATCCGGAGAGGCACACCAGAGGCTCGTAAACTCCAAGGAAAGGGAGCTGGAGCATGGTGACCACTGACAAGAATATCACTCGGCCAGAAGGGCGAGAGGAAGGAAAAGGAAAAGAAAAGGTACTACCTTCCCGTGCTGCACAACACAGTTGGAGGGCGGGGTTTAAAGACGCTGTGGCTGCCCCACACTACTCACGCCTGCCACTACAGCGACAATTCGTCCCCACCTCATCATGATAAGCATTCCCGCCCTTGAGCCTTTTACAATCACTGCCCCCATGCAAGTGCCTAGATAGACAGCCAGGACTGTGCGCCTCAAGACCTATTTTGAGGCCCTAGAAGTCAAAGATGAGAGAAAACGGCCACTACTCCTTCATCTAGGAGGGGCAGACATTCACAAGATTTCCAAATCAGTGGCAGAAGCAACCCCCTCACATGTATTACACACTGAAAGACGCTATCAGCATGCATTTTGAGCCATACACTAACCCAGACTATGAACGGTTCCTGCTGCGCCAAGCACGACAAACACAAGACGAGTCGGTAGATGTCTTCTATGCGCACCTGAGAGAGTTGGCCAGCAAATGCACCCTACCAGATGTGGAGGGCAATGTCAGAGCTCAGTTCATCCAAGGGTGCGTGTCCTCAAAACTTCGCCACCGCATCCTGCAGCAGCCCAACATGAACATGAGGGACAACCTCATCCTAGGCTGCTCGAAAGATTAGCCACAAGCATGGGTCACACACATAGAGTAGACACCCACCATCCAAGTCAAGGCAGAACCCATCAACGTTGTGGTTGCGGAAACAGCCAAGGCCCAGATCAAATGCACCAGAGTAAAACCAAGAGACAAGTTATGCAGATGGTGCGGGGGCCTCCTGCCACACTCAGGCGGCTGCCCGGCAAAAGGAAAGACTTGAAGTGCGTGTGGGAGGCTGAACCATTTCTCTAGGGTCTGCCGCTCGACAACCATGGCAGCACAAACTGTACCCAAAAAAGCAATCAAGCCAGTAGCGGTGCTCCCCACCACTTCATCTGGCAGTGACATGGATGACGACCACAAGACGGTCCACATTGTGAGGGTGGTGGGGAAGGGGAACGGCAACAGCTGGTGGCTCCCCACGTGGCAAGTAGTTGTGCATAGGTACCCCCTTTCAGTGCTGATAGACACCGGAGCCTCGATCAACCTTATGGCCGCTGAGGTGTACAGCAGCTTACCTAATCCACCACACCTTAAGACCACACAAGTGCTTTTGGGAATGCCCAACCCCTGCCGATAGCTTGCATCTTCACAGCTGAGGTTGCACATGAAGAAGCCCGACTCACGACCAAGATATTTGTGTCCCAAGAAGGGTCAGAGTATCTGCTCTGCTGCCAGACCATGCAGAACCTGAATCTGGTCCAGTTTGTATTCGGCGTACACTTCAGCAGCCTGGGAGACCTCACTATGGAGTTTGAAGTGCTTTTCAGTGGCATCGGATGCCTGAAAGGCCCAGCCCTCAAGCTGCATATCGACAAATCAGTGGCCCCGTCACACTCAGGCACACTCAGGTAGCCTTCCACCTGCACCAGACGGTGGAACGTGAGCTGCAACTCCTGGAGCACCCCGGGACCATAGAGAAGGGGTCAGGGCCCACTCCGTGACTATCCCTGATAGTGGTTGCAAAGAAACCCAAGCAGCCCGATGCTGTTCGCATCTGTGTGGACATGCGACTGCCCAATCAAGCTATCAAGAGCGAGAGAGACAATTGACCCTGACTGTTAACAACATCATTGGGGAGCTCTGAGGGTCCAAATGAGTCTCCAAGATGGACCTCTGGTCGGACTACCACCAGATCAGGCTGCACTCTGAATCCTGGCCTATCACCACATTCTTGATGCACATCAGCCTCTAGAGGTACACCCATCTGAACTGCGGCATATCCGTCGCTGCTGAAGTGTTCCAGCAAATGATCAAAGAAGTTCTGCAAGGACTGCCGGGTTCCTGAACGTCAGCAACAATATTCTAGTGCACGCCCCCACACTGGAGAGTCACCTGGGGCACCTCCAGGCAGTGTTCATGAGACTCAAAGACCGTGGATTGACTTTGCATCATGAAAAGTGCGAGTTCCTGAAGCGAGATATCTGCTTCTTTGGGTACAGCCTCTCTGAGCAGGGCATCAGCCTGGATTCAACCAAGGTGAGGGATATTCAAGCAGCACTCGCCTCTACCTCTGTCACCGAGGTCAGGAGCTTTTTAGAAATGGTCACCTACTGCGGGCGTTTCATGAAAAACCTTTCTGCTGTCACCAGCCTGCTGCGAGACTTGACCAAAACCAACCACCCTTGGCATGGGGCCCGAAGCAAGAGCAGGAGTTCAAGAACATGAAAGAAGCCCTCTCAGCCAACATCACCCTGGCATTTCTATGGTCTGTGTTAGCCCAAAAACAGGACTGTGGAGAGTGGGCACCCATTGCGTATGCCAGCAGAACCTTGATATCTACGGAGCAACGGTACTCCCAGATAGAGCGGGAAACAATCGCCATCCACTGGGGGTGTTGGCATTTTTACATCTACCTCTATGGGAAGGCATTCACAGTTGTGACTGATCACAAACCACTCATTCCCCTCTTCAAAGGGTCACCTTCCAAGCCACTGCCCCACTAGAGAAATGGATTTTGCAGTTGCAAGAGTTAAACTTCAATGTGAAATACCAGCCAGGCACAAAGAACCCAGCCAACTTCCTATCACGCCATGCCCGTCCAGCCACCCCAGGGAGGACGAGGAAGCCAGTGAAACAGAGGAATGAGACCGTTACCCAGCCCTCTTCCTGAGGTAGTGGAGGCCACCAGCTAAAATGACTGCCTGCAATAAGCCTTTGGGGCTATCAAGTCTGGCGGCTGGTGCCCTCTGCAACACCCAGCAGCTTCCGCACTGGTGATGCCAAAGCTACGCTACAGGCATTCTGTCAAGCGAATTGGATATCCGACCCGCCAGACGGGGTATTCATAGAGGAAAGCCCCCTGGTCCCATGGCAGAGGGTCAGCCCTGACTTAGGGAGTCTTCCCAATGGGTCCCACATGTTCATGGTCGAAGATGATTACTCCCAATACCCCAAGGTGGAGATAGTGCCGATCATGTCAGCATCGGTGGTCATACCAAAACTGGAGAAGATGATGGCCACCCATGGTCTGTTTGGTGAAATTAGGACAGACAACGGGCCCTCATTCAATAGCCATGAGTGGGCTGAGTTCCTCAGATTCTGAATCACCAAACACCAATGGATCACGCCCAGGTAGCCTCAGGCGAATGAGGAAGTAGAGAGGTTCGTAAAAACACTGACAAAAACGATCTGCATCGCCACCATGGAGGCCCAGAACATTGAGTGTGCCCTATACACTTTCCTCCGCGACTACGAATCACCTCACATGCCACCACAAGAGCTACTCTGAGCCAACACGGATGCCCTCCCACATCACCCCCGGTGGGCCACCCAGGGCACATCCCTCAGTCAATGAATGTCCCAGAGGTCTTGCAACAACCATTACGCTTCTAGGAGAAGGTGGGCACAACAGAGACCCATGCAGGAGGGTAACACTGTCCTGGTCAAGATCCGACATCCTGGAGGGAAATTTCAGCTGTCATTGGAGGCGGTACAGTGGACTGTGGTCCCTGTAAAATGGACTATGGTGACGGCGGAAAGGAACTGGGAGAGCGTGACCAGGAATGTGTCCCAGTTTTAATGTTTTTTTCCGTCCTCGCCATCAGACAGTGAAAGGTCCGCCAGTCCAGGTGAGGGCTGGAGGAGTGACCAGGAAGTCTCCCCTACCTGTATCACTGAGGCCGGAGGAACCTCTGAGAAGGAGCAGTGTGACATCAGACCAACCCCACCGTCAGGGCTTTCTGGCTGGATGGCTGGAGGGGCACGAGGCCAGGTGGGACCCAACAGCCCCTGTCAGGATGCACCGGGGCTGACCAGTACAATCTGAGGTCCAATTCGGATCCCTCCAAGTGGTATGCTGAGTTAATGACTGATTAACGCAACTGTTTCCCCTGTTTGTATTATAGTTTTTTGTTTCCCTCGCTTTCATTTCTTTTTGTGGTCCAGGAGGTATGCAATGTGTGGTCGGGCAGGGCAAACCGATATGGAGGCTAACGTAAGGGGGGGAAAAGCCCTCCAACCCTGCAATTGAGCCGCAGAATGGTTGGGCCTGTATGACGGACCCGAAGGTAAAAAATGTGAATGAAAAGGTGCGCACGGCAATCACCGTGCAGCACCTATCTGAATAAAATGTGTTGTTGTAACACTCAGTGTCCCATGTCATTTCTGGGGCCTACCACCCACCAGGGCCTACACTACTGAGGACTCCTGAGTGTGTTCACAGAGGGGGGCCCTATATGTACCCCCTTAAGTCTTGATATGCCGCTGGCCCCTGTCTAATGGCCCATATGTTATTAATGTGCACCCTGTGCCAGTATAAGTCTGTGTTCATATTTGCAGGCACACTCTCACATAGTGGCATAGCCAGCCACACACCACTCTGTAGCTCGACTTGTGTGACAGGGCAAACATAACAAAACATGTGTGTAAATACTGTGTTTTATCAACAAATAAAGCAACAAATATGGTGAAAGAAAGGCCAAAGAGAACATCTAATTAGGAGCAATGGAATGAAAATTTAGAAAATTGGCTTTGTACATCAAAGTTTATGACAGAAAACAAGAATCCCCCCAGTAACAAACGTGGCAGATTATATTTTAGCACACTATCAATAACTGATAAGCATTGGTAGCTGGCCAGCTTAGCAACTGCTTGTTCCACATTGGGAGCAGCATTGTCAAAGGTAAAAAACATTTTGTTGCTGATGCTGAACAGTACTAGCAAAAAAAATGTGAATCCGGTCTCAGTGTTTGATGTAGCTTCACCAAGCATGCATGCCTATATGTCATGACTTGGCAGCTATTTAGTCTTTTCTTTAAAAAAAATGCACTAAGATGGTAGATGCCCATCTTGGAATTGTAATTTGAAAGCACATTTAGAAAAGTGAGCAGCCTGGTAGCAAATGGCATCTACCAGTTCTTTCTAGAAAAGTAAAAACAAAATTGAAATAAAGAATAAACAGGATAGGCAGGGGTGCGGGAGAAATGGAGGCACGGAGGTTGGAGTGGCAGGTGCAAGTCAAGTCAACAAAGTGAGTGAGCATGAAGGATCGGAGAAGCAAGGAATGATCCCCAAAGGAGATGGCTAATTAAACAAACATTTGCAATGCAATAGGTCTCGCATTTGCTTGAGTTAGAGTTATTGGCATTATAAATGCATAATTAAACTTTTCTTGCCAAGTAAATTCGTCAACTCTGCTGCACAATTTGGTCCTCTCTGCTACATAATTCAGTGGCCCTGGATATAACTAAACCACTTCCATTTACCTTCTTCCTCTATCTACAGCAAAAAATTAAAATATTGCCATGATTTATTATATGTTTTAAATTATTATTTTGGGGTCCAGAGAAGACCACGTTGTGTGGTGAGTTACGGGCAAAAATGGTAAGCAAATATTGTATTATCCTGACTGCAATGCTCAGAACAGCCCCTAGAGGGTCAGAAACATGGTCATATAATCATATAGTAAGCCACCAGAGAGCATAACCACATGAAAACAGAGTGGCAGAATGTAATGCAGTGTAACCATATATTGATCCCCCAGCGGGCATAGTACATTACACATACAAGGGCACAAGTGTCATTCAACAAAAGTGTTTAGATACACTTTTCTTTCAACCTAAGTCCTAGTGAGACTTCTGCATGGAGCCCCAGTGCCCCTTTGGTGGTTGGGCCCTGGGTGTGGGTCAAGCTTGCACATGCTAAAGGCAGGCCCTGATCACTTGCAGCAAAACATCTGCAGTACAGGCAAACTGTTCTACATCTAGAACAGAGGACCTCCTCAGAAGCTCTCCTTGTTGTAACTATAGGTTGGTTGTACTATCTCACACTCTGATTACATGTGCCTATTCAATTTATGAGCAGCTTACCCCAGCCAAGTTATAGGATGTACAAGAAAGTCTACTGGACTGTTTTGAGGCCTTGGCTGGAATGCACCTGAAACAGCATTGGTCTATTTTTAATTTTTGCTTCTCATCCTCTCCGCATGAATAATGGCTGAAGGTGGCCTGACCTATATGGAAGGTGTGGGGGACTACAAACAGGCCAGTGACAAGCTGTTTGTCGGAAACAATTTGGCGGTGATCATAATTTAGCACTTGCCCCTTTTAATACAGATGCCTTAATTTCTTATTAAAAGAAGAACAGAACTGAAGCTGATTTAACACAGATATAAACGGCACAAAATGGTACAGATAGCTTTGCTCACACTACTTTAATGTTCTAAATAAAATATATTATTAGTACCCAATGTATAATGACTCACTTTAAGAACAGCGAGAAGTTGCAAGACTATGTGTGAACTTCCTGGATGAGAACCTGTAACTATCATTGTTACACTGACATGAATGCAAAACATAAAGGGGGTCATTCTAACCCTGGCGGTAAAAACCGCCAGGGCGAACGACCGCGGTAGCACCGCCAACAGGCTGGCGGTGCACCGCTGGTCATTCTGACCGCGGCGGTTCAGCCGCGGCCAGAAACGTAAAGTCGGCGGTGTCCCGCCTACTTTCCGCTGCCCTTGAGAATCCTCCATGGCGGCGGAGCGTGCTCCGCCGCCATGGGGATTCTGACACCCCCTACCGCCATCCTGTTCCTGGCGGTTCTCCCGCCGGGAACAGGATGGCGGTAGGGTGTGCCGCGGGGCCCCTGGGGGCCCCTGCAGTGCCCATGGCAATGGCATGGGCACTGCAGGGGCCCCCGTAAGAGTGCCCCAAAAAGAATTTCAGTGTCTGCCTAGCAGACACTGAAATTCGCGACGGGTGCAACTGCACCCGTCGCACCTTCCCACTCCGCCGGCTCAATTCTGAGCCGGCGTCCTCGTGGGAAGGGTGTTTCCCGCTGGGCTGGCGGGCGGACTTTCGGCGGTCGCCCGCCAGCCCAGTGGGAAACCCAGAATGACCGCCGCGGTCTTTTGACCCCGGTACGGTCTTCTGGCGGTTCCCGCTTGGCGGGCGGAGAATCACCCCCAAAGTCTTTTCAAGCACAGTGTGTGTGGCAACTACTATAATTGCTAGTGAGTGCCAATGAATTAACATGATGCACACAGATATTCACAGTAATTAATGTCCCTTGAGTCCTATGTACATTGCCCACTTCACGGCTTATTGCGACACATAAGTTCCCCCTACTCTCATATTTTGTACATTTTCTCACTTTGGCCCTCATTACAACTGTGGCAGTAAATGCCGTCTACCGCTGTGCTGACGGCCGCCAACATACCGTGACCGTGGCGGTATTTCGCTATGGGTATCATGACCCACACTGAGAAATCTGCCACTATACAGACACCCACACAAGTCCGCCAGACCAAAGGTCAGTGGAAAACTGGCGATAGCAAAACCCACACCGTTATGCCAGCAGGAATACGGCCACAGTATCACGATCCACTAATCACCACAGCGGTCTTTCAACTGCGGTAAACCATTGGCGGTACACATCGCCATGCTCAAAATACACACACATTTACAAAACACCACCAGATTGGACAATTCAAACTACACACACCTGACACACATACACACAACACACCCAATCCAATATAAAACACACACCCACATTACCCACAACCCTTTACGAGAAAAAAAAGATTGCCAACAGAGAGAGACACGAGCCAGGAGTACCCACTCAATCTGAGCCACAGAACACCATCACCCATACACTATCCACGCACCTCACACAACACACCACAACACAGCACCCCACACATCACCCCACTCATCCTCACACATACCACTCACACCACATCCATGGCACCTCAAAGACACCCCAGGTTTTGAGAGGAGGAGCTAAGGGTCATGGTGGAGGAAATCATCCGGGTAGAGCCACAGCTATTCGGATCACAGGTGCAGCAGACGTCTATTGCAAGGAAGATAGAGCTATGGCGGAGGATCGTGGACAGGGTCAATGCCATGGGACAGCATCCAAGAACAAGGGATGACATCAGAAATAGGTGGAACGACCTACGGCGGAACGTGCGTTCCATGGTTGCAAGACACCAGGTAGCCGTACAGAGGACTGGCAGTGGACCCCCACAACTAACAACATGGGAGGAGCAAGTCTTGGCAATAATGCATCCTGAGGGCCTCGCAGGAGGAGCAGGAGGACTGCACTCTGGTAAGTCAAATCTTAAATACTTTATCCCCTACACCCTACCTGCATGCCATCACACACTCCTACCCATACCCTCACCCCATCACTCCACCACCTCACACATACCCCACCATCACAACCCACTCATCCCAATACCAAGACCTGCATGTAACACCAATGCATGGACCCCCATCACAGACCTGCATTGACACCATCATCACAGCATGCCCAGTATGGAGACTCATCCAGCCCACAAAATCATCATTCACACAAGGCCAGGCTGACAGGGAAATCACAATCATACAGGGAAACACACCCATGCACAAGATGACACACGCAGATACAGTAACACTGCATTTCCATCCCCACAGGACCCATACTCAACGTCACAGGAGAGGAGGTGCCAGCTACATCCAGTCCCTCCACAGAAGAGGTCCACAGTGACGACAGCAGCTCTGCACGACTGGATCAGGATGACCAACCTGGCCCATCTGGGATCTCTGGACAGTCGGTTCCCCTGCCACAGTCCCAACCCACCACAGAGCCTCCCCCCTCAGGAAACACCAGCACAGCACCCACCCAGCGGGCCCATGCCACTGTCCCCAGGACACGTGAATCAGGAGTGTGTCCACCACTACAGGGACCCCAGGCAACCCCACAAACACAGGACAATCAGGGACCTGGGGTCAGTGGTAGTGGGCACACGGTTCAGGGGACAGAGGCACAGGACAACAGGGAAACTGGAAGGACTGCTGTGCGACAGGGGGAGGACAGGCCCAGGGAACCCACTCTCCAGGAGGCCCTCACCAACATCCTGGGGGCATACCACCATTCCCAGGAGACCATGGGCCAGATACTGTGCATGTTGCAGGAGACCCATCAGCTGCAGGAGGGACAGTACCTGGGGATCAGGGATGACCTCAAAAACATCTACACCATCCTGGTCACCATTGCAGGGGTGCTGGCAGACATGGCCAACACCATGAGGGAGGCAGTGGCACACCAACGGGCCCCTGACACTAGCCAAACCGATGAACAGCCTTCCACCTCCGCCGACGCTAGTGGACAGGAGGCCCCGCCACAGGGCCAACAGGCCACCAGCACCCCACCCCCTGCAGACGGAGAACCACCCCATAAATGGCCCATGCGATCCAGGCAGAAGTCAGAGAACATTGCCAAGACCCCTGCCAGGAAAAAAAGACTCTCCTGATTGTCACCCTTCTGTCCCACTCTGTCACCCTGTCCACCTTGAACTGTCATTACTCCCCTTCCTCTGCCCCATTGGACAATGTACCTGTGATACCAAGAGACTAGACTCAACCCTGGACTTTCCTCCACCATTACCCCAGCCCATTGCACACCCCCCTCTACTTATGAGCACGTAAATAAACACCCTTGGAACAAATACTAATCTGGAATCTGTCAAATGATTCAAATATGTATTACTTCAACATAATCAAAGCATTGCAAGTCAAATGTACAGTCATATATACTTTGGAATGACATTTGGTGGGCAGCAGTACACATAGCAGGAGCCAGAGTGGGCCACAGAGATCTGAAAATAGAGATGCCAAAGGGTACAGTAAGTGGCCATAGACATAAGAAAATCAGGCTGCCATGTACAATGTCCAACAGATAACTGATAAGTTAAGTTACGGTACAGTGTCTTACCTGTGTGTCACTGGAAGTACTGCAGTATTATGTTGCTTCAGTTATCAACATCTTCTTCCTCTGCCTCCTCTTCTTCACTGTCCACAGGCTCCACCGCTGCCACACGCCCATCTCCAGCCTCATCCTCCTGCAGAAAAGGCACCTGGCGTCTCAATATCAGGTTGTGCAACATGCAACATGCAACGATGATCTGGCACACCTTCTTGGGTGAGTAGTACAGGGATCCACCTGTCAGATGGAGGCACCGGAACCTGGCCTTCAAGAGGCTAAAGGTCCTTTCAATAATCCTCCTTGTACACCCATGTGCCTCATTGTAACGTTCCTCTGCGCTTATCCTGGCATTCCTCACTGGGGTCAGTAGCCATGAGAGGTTGGGGTAACCAGAGTCACCTGCAAATATCGAGGGACAACTGTTAGTCACCTACTAACCCTGAGGGACAACCCCATACCCAGACACCAACTTATACTGTGTGGGGACCTTGGGCTCACCTATTAGCCACACCCGGTGCCTCTGGAGTTGTGCCATCACATATGGGATGCTGCTATTCATAAAGATAAAGGCGTCATGCACACAGCCAGGGTATTTGGCATTCACATGGGAGATGTACTGGTCGGCCAAACACACCATCTGCACATTCATAGAGTGATAGCTTTTTCTATTCTGGAACACTTGTTCATTTCTCCGGGGGGGGGACAAATGCCACATGTGTACCATCAATGGCACCAATGATGTTGGGGATATGTCCCACGGTATAAAAGTCAGCTTTCACTGTGGCCAAATCCTCCACCTGGATGAATATGATGTAGCTGCGCATGTGTTTCAGCAGGCCAGACAACACTCTGGTCAACAGGTGGAGCACTGACAGGACCTGCAGTAGAGGGGGGATACCTGTGGGCTGGTGGATAGCTGACATCAGGTCTGGCTCCAATTGGGCACACAGTTCTTGGATTGTGGCACAATCAAGCCTGTGGGTTATGATAATGTGTCTGTCCTCCATTGTCGCAAGGTCCACCAGGGGTCTGTACACCGGAGGACGCCGCCATCTCATATTCAGCCTCAGCGGTTGAAGCCTATGGAAGAAAACGGTGAGCAGAGGGTCATATTCACACATCTATTGCATTAAAGATGAATTTCTTCCTTTACAGAACCAGTATGTGAATCCGACAAACAGTTTTTGTGCCAATGTCTGCTGTGACGCAGTTAGGTGCCATGGCCTGAGCCCCGGTGAAATGACGGCTACCTGACCTGTGAGGAGGGACAAGTGGAAATGAGGTAATTCCGCTGGCGTTGTGTGCCGTCGCAGTAGAAGGTCGATGACCGCCGCACAATTTCGCATTGGTTATCATTGGGCCCTATGGGTTCCAGGAGCCAATGGCAATGTACGTCGGTGGTGATGGTACGCACCACCGCGGACGTCACCGCCATTTTCTCTCTGTTCACTCACTTGCTACCTGACCTTCAACAGGAGAGGACCTACACTGCAAGTGCTGCTGTGACCTGTGTCTGGAAGCAACAATGGCTCATGTGTCTGGGGAAAGGGCCCCTGCCTTCACTGCAGAGGAGTTGGAGAAACTGGTGGATGGGGTCCTACCCCAGTACACGTTACTCTACGGTCCTCCAGACAAATAGGTGAGTACACTGTGAGCATGATGCGTGGGCCATGAATGTATGGATTGCTGTGTGTGTAAGCCACATGTTGTGGGGGTCAGAGGCGTCCTGGCCAGAGTGCAGCATGTAAGGTGGTCAATGTATGTGCATCAAGGGATGGGTGGGATCTGGTGGGCCATGAGTCTGACGGTCCGGACTGTTGACTAATTCCCTTTTCTGCTGTCTTTTCCATGCAGGCCAGCGCCCATCAGAAAAAGTGTATTTGGCGTGCCATCGCCAAGGAGATGCGGACTCTGGGGGTCTTTGACAGGCAGACCACCCACTGCCGCAAAAGATGGGAGGACCTGCATCGCTGGGCAAAGAAGACGGCAGAGACCCAGCTGGGGCTGGACTCCTAACGAGGAAGGGGTGCCCGTCGCAGCATGACCCCCCTCTGATGTTCCGCATCCTGGCGGTGGCCTATCAGGAGTTGGATGGGTGCTTGAGGGCATCACAGCAGCCACAAGGGGGTGAGTACAGATTCTGAATCCATACTTTGCACGTGTTAAGAGTTACCTGGGTGGGGGATGTGGGCTATGGGTGCCCCTAGGCCAGGGTGAAGATGGTAGGGTAGGTCCCTTGTTGGGCAGGCTCTGAAACACTCCTACCCCAATAGTATTAGTGGGCATCTACTACTGGGCAGGGTCCTGTGGGTTTCAGGTGTGCAGCTAATGGCGTTAGGCATTGTACCCCATGGGCTGGTGACTATCTTAGTAACTGGTAGTGCATGGCCTAGTGCATAGGGCTGCTCCCTGTGTGTTGTGTACGCCAACAGTAGTGGTGTTGCTGGCATTGACCATGTGTATCCTCTGTCCCTCCCCCCCTTTTTGTTTTGTCACCCTGTCCTTGTGTGCATTAGCATCATCTGGCGGAGGAGCAGAGGCACTGGCGACGGAGGAAGCTGCATCCCACATGGGCCTAGAGGCTGAATCTACTGGGGGTGAGGGGAGCAGCACGACGGGGACAGGAGGGGAGACCACAGACAGCGACTCCTCCTCCGATGGAAGCTCCCTGGTGGTGGCGGACACTTCTGCGGCCACCCCAACAACAGGTACACCCGCCACCCCGTACCAGCACCGCCCTCCCAGCTGTCCCTCAGCGTGTTTCCCGTGCTTGCTCACCCAGGAGGGTGGGCATCTCCTTCACCCCAGGCACCTCAGGCCCTGCCCCAGTCAGCCCTGCTGCCCTCATTGAGGAGGCTATTGACCTCCTGAGATCCCTCACTGTTGGGCAGTCAGCCACTCTGAATGCCATCCAGGGTGTCGAGCGGCATTTGCAACAAACAAATGCATACCTGGAGGGCATTTAGTCTGGCGTGGTGGCCCAACAGAGAGAATTTCAGGCCCTGGCCTCCGCACTGATGACAGCCATTGTCCCTGTGTCTAGCCTCCCTCCTCCCACTTCCTCTACCCAGACCCAATCCCCTCAACCCCAGCCTATCCCAAGCACACCTTCAGACCAGCATTCACCCAAATCACCACACAAAAGTGGCTCAGGCAAACATAAGCTCCACACTTCATCTCACTGGCACTCACACAAGCACCATACCCATGCAGACACACCAACATCCACTGCCTCCACTGTGACCACCTCCTCCTCTTCGTCCACCTCCCTCCCAGTAGCGTCTCTACTCACACCTGCATGCACTACATCTTCATCCAGTACCTCCATCACCAGCACGCCCATCACAGCACACCCCTCACGAGCAGTCACCACCCCACAACCATGCACATGTCCCATGTGTCCTCTCCTAGTGTGTCTGTGACCTCTCCTCCCAAACTACAAAACGCAAGCAACTACCCACCCAACAGCCATCTACCTCTCAACAGCATCCAGTCCATGCACCTGCACCCAAACTCAGCAGACAGACATCTACAACCACTCCCTCTTCCTCCACTCCCAAACCCTCTCCCTCTTTCTGCCCCAGTGTGTCTAAAAAGCTTTTCCTGGCAAACATTGACCTCTTCCCTACCCCTCCCCCCGTCCATCCCCTCGGGCCAGGGTGTCCAGAACCTAGGCCAGCACCTCAGCCACCAAACCCAGCCAGTGTGCCACCAACCCCTGCTAAGGACAAAAGCATTCCACCACCTGCCAGGGTGAAGAAGGGGCCAGCATGCAGAAAGGGCAAGGAGCACAAACCACCCAGCAAGGTCTCCTCAAAAACACCAGCTGCCAGAGCCAAGGTCACACCACCACCTGCCAAGGTGAGGAAGGGGCTAAAAACACCAGGCAAGGCACTTCAGCCATCGGAGGCCGCTGGTGAAGGCCTGGTGGCTACCAGCACAACCACCAGCCCTGCCACCTGCACCGCCAGCAGCCCCGCTGCAAGCACCGCCGCAAGCACCGCCACCTGCACCGCCACCTGCACCACCACCTGCACCACCACCTGCCCCGCCGCTAGCACCATGACTGTCAGCATCAGCAGCCCCAGTGGGCAGCCATCCGAGGCTGCAGGAGAAGGGATGGAGCCACCCACCACCACTGGCAGCTCCCCCACCAGCACCGGCACTACCACACGTTTGCAGCCTTTGCCGCCACAGGATGGAGTCTAGCCCTGCCTCCAAGGACTCTCATGCCACCTGTTCAGTGCAAATCTCATGCCTCAGACACCCAGGTGAGGGAATGTGAACAGCCACACCCCAAGTGTTTCTTCACTGGGCACAAAGCCCCCTCCAGAACCAGTGGAGATATGCATCCACTCACCCAATCCTTGGCAGGATGAAGCAGACTGGGCACAAAGCCCCCTCCAGAACCAGTGGAGAAAAGCATCCACTCACCCAATCCTTGGCAGGATGAAGCACACTGGGCACAAGGCCCGCTCCAGAACCAGTGGAGTAGATATCCACTAGAGAGACTGTGGCTTTGCACTTCCCAGGGCCAAGCAGTGGGCAAACCACCCACTTGAGAGACTGTGGCTTTGCACTCCCCAGGTCCAAGCAATGGGCAAACCACCCACTTGAGAGACTGTGGCTTTGCACTCCCCAGGACATCGCTGTAGGCATGAAGCCCCCTCGAGGAGCAGTGGCATTATTCCATCTTCTGGCTGAGGTGTCCCCCCTCCGTCCCCCTGAGGTGCCTGTGTGTTTACGACCTGATGCCCCTGCAGTGTTCTCTCCATATTGAGGCAGGAGTCAAGTGTGGTCTTGGCCCATGATTTTTGGCCCTGTGGCCCATGGACATTTTGCATGGACAATGTACAGCCTTATGTACATATTGTATATTTTTGTAAGTACTGTTTCTCAAATTGTTACGTATATCTGCCTATTTCGAATATATCAATGATTTAACTAAATTCCTTTCGTCCTTGCGTACTTCCAGGGGGTTACTGGGTGTAAGTGTAATGTTGCTGCATGTGTTTGTGTGTGTGGTGTTGGATGTGTGTGTCAGTCTCTTTTTCCTCCCCCCTCCCCTGGCGGATAGGCGGATTGTGATGTGGTGGGAGGTACATTGTCTTCCACCTGGCTGTTGGAAGTGACCGCCGCAGTGTGTGAGGCTACTGCCGTGGCAGTCAGAGTGTTAAAGTGGCTGGCTGTGCTGACGGTTTCCGCCGTGGTCATGATCCCATTTTCTTTTACCGCCGGCCTGTTGGCAGTATTACCGCCGCTTTAACACCGACCACCAGGGTTGTAATGAGGGCCTTTGTGTTTATTGTCTCTCTAGGTTTGTTTACCAATCTGTTCATTATGTATTTGTTGTTAAGAGTGTGCTATCAGCACCTCACTTAACAGCATAGTTTACAGTGTTGTGTAGCCATTTTAGTTATAGCTCCATTGTTATTGTGAATGTGAGACTAATGTAACTGAGAGAAACGGATGAGACCTGAGTGACCACGGTTTCCCTGAGAAATCAGTTATGCACTTGGTTGCCCAATCATCCTTACCTTTGGGTAGAGATGAGGCACTGCTAGTTAGCCGGAGAAAAACCAGCCGGAGTCTGACCCACTACAGGTGACGATAGGTGTCACCTGTAGTAGGTCAGACTCAGTCTCCCACACCGCAGGCGATTCTGCCAATCAAAATCCATCAGTCTCATTAGAATAATGAGAGCCTATGCGACATGACGCTGCCAACGTTTGGTCAGGCTCTAATTTTAGGGTCATCCTGAGTATCGCTGTCTCACTATATACAAAGACACCTCATACTATATACGGAGACGTCCGTGGTATTAAGGATTTCCTCCTCAGCTAAGTAGGGCACCCTATCTGATGCTGGAGGTTGTTCAAGCTTGAACCCTAAAAGGAAAATCTCCATTTTGTGTGCTTATCCCTGAACAAATGTAATATCTAATATGGCGAATACACAACAGGTAGCAATTGCGGTCAATATGAGACAACCTCTCACTGCACATTTATTGGCAAATGGCCTAATGGCCCAGGGGGGTCCAGTCACATTTGTGGTGGACGCACATGCAGCTTACAGAACAGAAGTCTTCTATTCTTGGGTCACATTTCCAGCAGTTGATGGGAACATGAACACATTTCATAACTATACACCTGCAAACGTACCTGGACAATACAGAGCATACACATATTTAGAAATACCTTTATCTTATCAAGAACATAATAATTGGCTTGATGGCACTCTACCTCACATGATGTTACCAGTTAGGTTAGGTCCTTTAAGTAATGCTGGTCCTACCTGGCCTTTATTGGCCACTTACACACCGCACCCTGCAGAAGCAAACCTAGCGGTAGCTGAAGTCCGTCCCTTATATACTGAACTGACGGCGATATACAGATGATTAGTACAGTTTGTAATGCAAACATTAAATAAATACAAACCCAGCACGTGCTGCTCCAGTGCAACCACATGCAGTGACGCCAGGCATTAACCCTGCAACTGGACATTCGATCATGGTTAAGGTACCCGCCAAATGAGAAGAAATTCAGTTTTGGTTGGCCCAAAAGATAAATGCACTGGAAGCAGTATTTCCCCATACGGGACCTCAGGATAAACATAGAATACTAACAATGTGCTTGCCATTTGGGATGGTTCCCACAATAGATAATTGTAATACATGGGTCACGGTATTTGCCGCCCTCTATACTACCACACACAGTACACCAACACTTGCCAACTTACCGGAAGTGTTGAAACAGATTCAAGATGAATAAGGGGCTGCCCCGGCCGTGGATTTGGGGATGCAATTAATGGGCAACTTTGACACAGTATCCTCAATTATGTTAAGTAACCTTAAACGGGAAGCAGTCGCATTAGCGGTGCGCATGCGGCTCCGGGATGTTCCTCAACAGGATCAAGAACGTGAGCTGCCAAAGATTATCGCAGAGACCTACTCTAGTATTGGTCGAGATAGTCTGGGGGCCAGACCAATAAAACCACAACTTCAGGGTAAATCTAATAAAGATTTTTTCAAGCAAGCTCCTGAGGGTAACAAGAAATGCTGAGATAAAAACAACAAACACCTAAAAAAGAAAGGGGAGAATCTCCACCGACAGAGACCCCACAGAATAGATATAATCTCAGAAATAGAGATAATATAAAGACGCCTGACAGATACCAATATACTGAGAGACTCCAATCTCGTTCCTTTCAGGACTTATCGGAAAAATGGAGTGAGAGAGGTGGGCGGTCAGAGCAAAGAACAGAGTACGTGAAACCGAGACAGAAATCACAATGCTCAACAGAGGTTTCTGTTAAAAAAGAAGATAAACCTCCCCAACAAAAACACCAATTTAAAAAGAAAAAGTGGCAGCAGTTGCACTTCGACATGCCACTCAAGAAAAGGGTCCTCTTGAAGAACAAGAAGTGGGCACTAGAGCTGCTAGACAGCGCAGTGGAGGTCACAAAAGTTCGCCGGAATCTTCTAGAGCATCTGGAGGTGAAAGCAACTAATGACTTCCTACAGGTAGAAACTGCGTACATGCGTGACTCCACACCTGACAGGGTGTATAAAGTAACGTTAAAGTTAGAAGGAGACACTGAACACACAATAGACACAATCTTTTGGGATCGCGTGGTAAATATATACAATATTTTGTTGGCCGAACAAGATTGGCCACCTGAATTTGTCTGTATTTACCCATATGAGGAAGATATTATTAAACCTTCTTTCTTGCCCCTTGTTCCGGAGGAGCTTGTAGAATCCTACGCTATTGATTGGGCATTGGCACAGGCACCCGCGTTATATCCCAACCATGTGGGTTGGGACAAAGAATCACCTTATCATGTAATTCCTATTAAAAATCAACCCCAACCTCAACCCAAATATCCTTTAAAGCATTATTCTAAAGCACCCGTGAGAGAAATTCTCACAAAACTGGAGTACCAGGGCGCAATTGAACTTTGTGTCTCCCCAGTGAATAATCCTTTATTCCCAGTAGCCAAACCGGACCAATCATACAGAATAGTCTTAGACTACAGACATTTAAACAGTCATACATGCACATATGTTATACAAAACTCGCTTAGCACTGCACTGATGAACAACATAGTGCGCAAAAAATACAAAACAACACTGGACATTTCCAATGTTTTTTTCTGCCAAAATATAGTGCCTGAGAGTAGAGACTTAACAAGTTTCAGCAGACTAAACTCCCAGAAAAAATTCTGTTGTTTACCCCAGGGGTACAAGAACAGTCCATGACTGTTCACTGCTTATGTGACTTCAATCTTGCACAACATTGATTCTGAAGCATTGTCCTATGCAGATGATACTTATCTCACAGATGATGAATTGCTGCAACATTTAAGACGCGTAGCCTGCATTGTTGTGGGATTTGCTGATTTGGATACAAATTCAACTTCAAAAAAACAAAAATAGCCTTCCTCAGCGCCCTGTTTCTGGGATATGAGCTATAAAGGGAAGGAAAGAGCCTAGTGCCACAATTCTTAGAAAAATGCGCACAATTTCAACCTCCAAATACCATTAAAAAACTCCAATCTCTATTGGGTTTCCTAAATTTTGGCAGAATTTACATTCCAGACTATGCAACATGCAAAAAACCTTTATATGACTTAATACATCCTGACTTTTCAAGTAAATTTTGGACAGTCAAACATACACGCATTTTCAGAGACCTGCAGACAGACATGCTTGCAGCACAACATTTACACACAAGGGACAACAAAACACATTTGGTCATCAGGGTAATTGCTGGTGCCATTGGTTTCACCTAAGTAACCTTTAACGAGGGTGAGACCATCCCAGTTGCATACAAAACACACTTGTACTCAGCAGCGGGACAACGCTTTGCTCCCACTGAGAAAATTCTCACTGCTGTACAGATGCCTGTCATTAAAGAAAGACCTCTAGCCGAGGGCAAACGCATTATTGTCGTCTCTCCAATTCCAGCCCTTGAGGCTGTCACCAAAGCCAGCATTCCACACGCTAAGGCATTACATCCACGTTTGATACAATGGGCCACGTCTTTGACAGCTACTGATGTAGACTACATTTTTTACCCAAAATTACAAACTCAAGAATTTTTGCAATATGAACTAGAATACCCAGTTCCAGCAAACACACTGCTTATTGATCAGTATCAAAGAGTCATGTACACCGATGGCTCAGCGCAACCTGCAATTGCCACAAAGCATCAATACTCTGCTGCTTGCGCAGTCGTAAGTGGCTACATGAAGGATAATAAATTTTGTCCCCAACATACATACACTCAAACCCTAGGGGATTGTACAGCATAGCTAGCAGAGCTAAAGGCTCTGGTGATGGCACTGGAACATACAGATCCTGCACAGCTGACGCTGATTGTTTGTGATTCATACTACTGTGTCCAGTCCTTCAACGAATACCTCCATTACTGGTACCAGAATGGGTTCAGAGATTCTAAAGGCAACACCATTAAACACAGACTTCTGTGGGGGAAAGTAGCGAATCTGAAGGAAACGCTACCAAATGTCCATGTTGTACATACACTTGGACACCAGCGCGTTGGAATACATGTTGCTGGGAATACACTGGCTGATGAAACCGCAAAGTCAGCAGTAGCCACAGCCACTGTTGCTGCAGCAACCCGCTTAAGTGTGAAACCAGACGAAGACATATGGCCTGCCATGAAAGCTACGGCTGAAGGTACGCCCTATCCAAAAGCATTTCCTGCTAAATATTCCTACTGAATGGGAGGCTGCCTAAACGCTGAGGGTAAATACCAGGCATAGGGGGTCGAGATATTCCTAATAAAGATATAAGACCAGAGTTGATTAAAGCAGCGCATGAGAGGGCAGCATCTGCCCATGCTGGTGTGGCGGCTACAATATAATTGTTACAGGCCCGTTATTGGTGGCCAGGCCTATACAAAGAGGCCAAGCAGTATGTCCTTTGTTGTGACATCTGGCAACAAATTAAAGTTTCCACTCCTAAGCGCCCACCGCAGACACCCCTCCTAATTTCCAATAAACCTTTACAATATGTGTACTTGGACCAATGTGGTTCCCTAATACCGGATAGTGCATACAAATACATCTTAGTCGCTGTTGACTTGTGCTCCAGATTTCTATGGGTGTGGCCACAACGCTCAGCTGACGCTCGGACTGTTATTAAAGATTTGAGAGTCTTTATCTGTACATATGCAGTTGTGGCTTTCCACTCGGACCAGGGCCCTGCTTTCACTTCAAGGGCATTCAGAGACGTCATGGCTTTGTTGGGGTCCAGCTCCAGTACTCGTCTCCATTACATCCAGTGGTAAATGGTGTCGTGGAGCAACTAAACCGTGATTTAAAGCAGTCCTTAACAGCCAGAGTCTTAGGTACGGGTCGTAGTTGGCTTAATTACCTGTATGGAGTCCAGAGAGCACTTAACAATCTACCTAGAAGGTGACTGGGGGGTCGTACTTCATATGAGTGCCTGTTTGGAACTCAAATGTATGTTCCAGATCTTGATGGTCCTGGCCTGGAGGTGGCAGAGACACCCTTTAACCAAAATTAATGTGTCACTGTCTTACAGGAATTACAACAGTTCTGTGATGACAACGCTTCTGCCAGTGCTGCCCCACTGGAATTATGGATGTACCTGTAACACCTACAGGCTGGATTCCTAAAGTTGGGGATCTAGTGCGTGAAAAGGTTGCTGTGAAAAAGGAGTTTGGCCCTTCCTATCGTGCACCAGTCCCATTCCTGGGAATGCACGGTACCAGAACTGTCATCCTACCACCGTTAGCAGGTGCCAAAGAAAACCGCTTTGTATCTATTGACAATGTCAAGTTACACCATGTGTCCGATCCTGCACAGCCGACCAAAAGGAACAGCCAGTAGTTACTGAATCCCTCTCACTACTGGCCAAGAAGTTCCTCTACAAGTTGAAAGCAGCAAAACTGATAAAAGAAAATGATTTTGCATTGTTTCTACTGACATCAAACAGTACAGAAATAACTGATCGATTTGACACAACTTCAACACAGACGGATGGTGTCATCTATTCTGAGCCACCGCGGGAAACACCCACTCCACCTACAAACAAGGCTCCAGCCTTTGCACAAACTGCTTCTGGATACTTAGCTGACATCAACAACAACGTTTCGGACTCATTCGCCTCTTTGACACCTGAACTGTCAAAAACACGTAAGCTGATAAATTGGCTGAAACAACTTACTTTATTTTTTCCATGGAACTATCTGTGGATTTCTTTGACTGTACTGGCTTTTCTGCTGTGGATTGGGTTTGGTATAACAGTCTTTTTCTTAATACATGGTCATTTTCTTCTTGAAAAATCAAACGTTGAACTGGTGGATGAGGTACTAAAACCACATTTTTCTTCTCAAAATGTCCGCAGAGACTTGTCCATTGTGAACATTTCCGCTATACCAATTCCATTGTGTGGGATAAAGTATCACTTGATATATACAGCCCCACAGAGGTCAATCAAATACCATATGTGTTTAAACTTTCAATGAACAATGTAATAATACCGGGAGTTGTTTATGATGATTGGGATGTGAAAGCAGTTGATTCTATGATGACTGAATTGCAGTATTACACTGTATTTGAAAATGAAGATGTTTATCAATCTAAAGAGAATGATGGTGATATGTTTTGCTATAATTAATATGAGCACCATATCATCCACAGAGCAAGTACCCCAAAGACTGTTTTTAATTATACAAAATGGAAACATTGTCCAACTATACGGCAAAGGAGTTCTAAAACATACTCTGAAAAGTTAACATGTTTTTCTGTGCACGATGTTAAAAATGCTAAGTCATAATATATTTGATTGTCAACAATAGAAAATGTATGCATATTATTGAGAAATACGAAATGTATTTATTTGGATTCCTTTGTTTCCCTATTGATTATAGAAGGCTATGAATATTGGCTGAAGTTGATGGACTTAAAAAGTGTGTGGGGATCTAGACATTGGCAAATACAGGGGAGGAAGCTTTGTTTAGAGCATGCCTGATACCTGTTCAAATGTTTTTTTTTAAACTTAACTGTACAACAAACAAGTTGTTTAGGCTAAGCAAAGATTAAGGAATTGAACACACCCAATATTCCTGCACCTGCTAAATTTCATAAATGGCAAAAACATATAAATGCAACTGGAGATCAGCTGGATGAATGGGTCCAGAATGGCACGTTTAATGCTTCACTGTCACGTCCTGGCGGGTGGTTATTGTGGCCAATAGATACCAATGGATGTCATAAGCATTTATAAACTCCACGAGGGGTTTTAGAACTAGTAGGCCGGATCCTCGCTATATATCATCTGAACATGTGGGTATAGTAACAACATGTAGTGTAGGGAAACTATGCCAGCAGTGGTTAAAGAGTTCCTCACTGGCTGCGGTTACAGAGCACCTCAGTCTCCTGTCTAATAACACCGACTTACAAGACTTCCTGTTAGGCCCCAGAAAACAACGCAGAAATCGCTTCTTATATGAAGTATATAATGAACTTTAGAAGCTTTCCCAACAAGAAGCTGCTGCCCGGTTAAGGCAAATAGACCAAGAAAACTTACAGAAGGCTTTAGCTGTTGTAGATAATGGGATTAATACCCTGTCAGACCGGATATACACCTTAAATAACATTATCTCCTCTGCTATAGACATCATACAAACAGATATGTTTTCTTTACACCATGGACAGAGTCAACTAAGGTAAATTATGCAGTTCGGTGGGACACTTCAAACCTTGAAGACAGGTCGCGTTCCCTGGCAACACGTTAGCGCAAGAGACATATTTTCTACATTTAATTTAACGTGACAACAACAACTAATGGCTAAGAAAGAAGTGACTTATGTCATGTTAAATATCGAAAAATTAGAAAAGTTGCCTTTTACTGTGGCTGAAATACCATTGGCTGAGTGGTTAATACACAGGGTCATTAATCTGACTATTTCTACACTTCAATTCACCTCCTGTTAAAACACATTCCGGTAGGCAGATATGAAAGGCTGGGAGATAGTTACATCCAAGAGGTGTGGATGCTGCCCTTCTCGTACAAATGTCTCAAAGGCATGAAAGAAGTCTTTCTTAGCGGTAGTAAATGCAAGACTTCTGTCAGCCATTCAATGGTTTGTAAACAGCTGTCCTTGCATGGGGCGTGTAAAGCATCTGTAGCGAACTTGGCTTGTTATCTGAAGGGAGTTCCAGTCCCCTTCATTAGACTTACGTTCCAAGTGCTTTCAAACTGCAGCTATGTTCTCCTCACTGGTGAAGACTGTTGTGGGATGCGAGCCAGAATAGTTTATGTTGTTTCGGACTCTAAGATTGTTACAAACTGCGGGAGCGTACTTTTACCTCCCACTAGATTAAAAGAGGTAGTTGACATTTGGCCCCATATTGCTACTTGCAATATAAATTTGACAAGTTGAACAGATTCAAGGCTTTACTGTTTCAAAAACATGTGGCTCTCACATCTGCACGCGAGACCTACGCACTTCAGGTGGCAAGGTCGTCAGCAGAGATACAGTCCCCTTAAGTACCAACGTTCCGAGACACTTTGGTGAACTCGTGGGCCGAATATTTAATGCGTCCAGCACTACTGAAAGTGCAGCCTGTGTTTCAGTGCCTTTGGTGCTCTTTCGAACATGCACTGGAAGTTTGCCTTTCTATGCAGTGCTTGCTTTCATGCCTTTCTATGCAGTGCTTGCTTTCATTGGACGCTAATCTGTTAATATTCTCGTGAGGGTTCATTAACAGACATGCGCATTCAGGGTGCGTTTGCTACGGGATGCTGCTTATGAGTTGCCCTTCCTGGAGGATGCAGCTCTTAACTCATTATTGGGCACAACATGGAATGCTGCTGCCTTGGCTGAGGCTCAGGTTATGGAACACGACTGCTCCCTGGTCCTTCTCGGTGATCCCTTTCCAACTTTAACACCTGCTGAAGTGGAAGATTTCCTGTTCTCCATTGTACCGGATTCAATTGGCAATTTTAAAAATGACTCTGACTCTTGAAATTCGGCCCTTTTTGTGCCACGTGTTAACATTTTAAATTGTCCTTTTATATGCTTGTGTGTCCTTTTAACTTGTCATTATTGAAATTCTTTACATATATATCTTAGGTTGAGTCTTAGTAGCTTTTGTGTATATTTAGGCTTTGAACCACCTTCAACCGACAAGGAGAGGGTGTTGTGTAGCCATTTTAGTTATAGCTCCATGCATGTTATTTTAGCATACTAGGCCTTTCGCTGTGCACTTTAACCTAGATATAATTTATTCAGCTTAGTTTTATTATTCTTACAATAGCCACTTTTGCAGTCTCTATCTAGCTCTTTTTGCCCAGGCCAGCACTACATTCTCAAACAAGACATTCTCGCTCACTCTGTGCTTCTTTCAAGGGTGCAGTTAGATAGGTTGCCTATGAACGTGGTACAAGTTTTGTCTCTGACATTCATAGAAAACACACATCCTCATGTAGGGACATTTTCTCAGAACATCAGCTGTTTTATTATAAAAACACTTCCCTTTCCCTTAGACGTTAGAGGGAGATTCCAGCCAGAGAACCATGACTGCTAGTTGAACCAAGTCTGTCTGATGGAAGTTGATTAGAGCCAGTAAGCCTTTCTAGTTCTGAACCTCACTGGATTTCTTACAAATTGCCTTTGGACCCTTTCGCCATTGCTTGGGGTTAAGGTACTCCATAAATGAAAGTGCAACCCCTTACGACACCAGACGTTATGGGTACCTTCAAGAATTTCTCAGTGGTCACACGCAGATGTTCAGTGGCCAGACCCAGGCTATTAAGAATGGCTGAACAGTCTAGGTCAATTCCAGCTCACCACAAACCTGCCTTGGGGAAGGGAAAGCCTGTTTCCTGTCCGTCTAATGTAGTGACTCCCTGCCCAATTGTGCGCTAATGGAGGCTCCATGAGGTACTTTTTGCTCCTACGACTTGACAACCCCATGGTGGCTGCAAAATGTACACCACCTGCTGAGTGGCATACATTTTACTCTTCTTTGAGAAGACACTTTGACTTGGCACATGTTTTGTAAATGTAAAGCATGCTGGTTTTGCCTCATTTATGTGGGACATGCTCATATGCAATGAATAAAATTCCCTCAAAAAATCTTCAGGCTAAAACCATGACCAGTGGAGGCATTCTGAAGCCCTGGTGGGTGCACTATGAAGGGACCAAACCGCCAATGAGGTGATGAGGTGCTATCACCTTAAGGGTCACCTGCACAAAACAGAAAGCTAAAGGAGAATGCGCCCCATCCATCCATTCTATGAGCACCTTTAGGCCCAGACTATAAATTGAAGATGTCGGAGGAGATGAGGGTCTCCCCCCGAGTGGAGTCTAGTGAAGTCAACTCTGCAGAGCTATGGTGGCTCTGATGACTCTGGTTGACTGCCGGGTAAGAGCAGCAAGCAGCTGTCAGAGCCCTTGCATGCCCAGAGAGATCAGTGGTGAAAAGATGTAGAATGGAGTTTTGAAAGGCAGTCGATTTGAGGTTTGCCCCCAAGAAACTTCAGGTAAGTGGAACAAGCCAAGGGTCTGCTCAGGGTGACTGCCCAGGTTGGGAGTAGGGCAGGGTTAGAGGGGTTACATGGGCAGGCAGTTAGGCTGGAAGCTCTCTTCAGGTGAGTGAACATCGCCTACCAGAAGGTAATTAGTGTGGAGTGTTACTTTGCAGCTACTGTAGGCAGGTGAGCTTAGTTAGTGGTGCCATGAGGATGGTGAATAAAAAGGACCTTGAGGTGCTTCATGCACTACAGGAGCCTGGTCAGGCTGCTTTGTTAAACCCAGGGATAAGAAAATAAGCCTGGGTGCCAAGGCCTTTAAGGCCGATGAGGCATGCCAAAGGAGGTCAGGCCAGCGGTGATACTTGCCTGTTTGCACACCCAGGTGTACATTTGTAAAAGTTGAAACGCAAAGTGTTAAGGGAAGTAGGCATGGGTGTCATTGAAGGATCCATGCCTTACCTGAACAGGGACGATAGGCTGCGTGGGTCAGCGAGGTGTTTCCTGAAAAGGGAAAGGTAGGATAAATAGCCTTACACTGACTCACCTGTAGCAGGTCGTTAGCAGGACCTGATCCTCAAGCTGTCATGGTAGCTGGTGGTGTGGCCACCCATAAGGGCACGCTGCTGTCAGGTGCTCTCCAGGGGACATTGTGTTCGTCTGCTGGGGAGGGTTTGGCGGGGTGTGCTGGCATGGGTGCAACTCCTGAGGTGCTGACACTTTGGAAGGACCTGAGCAAAAATAGGAAGAGCAGGGGAGTTGAGGCAAGGAAGCTCGTTAGAGGAAAGTGGTTTGTAGAGCTTTATGTAATATCCAGAAATCTTGGAACACAGCACGTACTGGCAGTTCGGATCCTAACAGCAAACTCACTGCTGTACAAGAATCCTTGATGACCATTTGTAAAGCGCATGACTTTCTGAATAACAAATGTGCCCACATCATATCTTGCCGCCAAAGCAGTCTGTACACCTTCCTTAATGATTTTGTTGCCACGCTCAACAAAACCATTAGAGGTAGGTGAGTACAGCACTATTTTTAGCTGTTTAATATCCATGCTGGACAAAAATCTTCTCATACGGTCAGACACAAAGTGTGTACCATTGTCGGTAACCACAATTTTTGTTGCACCTTCCAACACAAAAATGTGTCCCAAGAATCTGATAAATGTCTCAGTTATTAACCTCCACTAAGGGGCCAAATGAAGAGGTGCGCCATCAGCAAGCTGAGTAGGGGTGCAGATGAAGCAGTGCTCCTTCAGGTTTGAAGATACTCTGTAGCAGTGAAACGCCTGCCACACAGCTTTAGAAACAATGTGGCAAAATCCTGCCGAAATCCATGCACCGGTGGGCCGGAGGAGGATCAAGCTAGTCGCCAAATGTGGCAAGGATCCCGACAGCAAACTCACCGCTGACACAAGAATCTTTGCTGACCGTGAAACACGTAGGGAAGTAAATTCAAACAAAGCAATCCATGCACGTACGCATGCACACAGCATATTCCCAACATTCTCAATAATGCATGACTATACATTCATCACAGGATGGTGCCACTGGAGCCAAATGTGAGTGTGGCAGCGGCCCCATGCAAGTTGGGCCTGCTGCTTCACAAGGCAATTACTATATCACTGCTCAAAAGAGGCGTGGTGGCAATGAAGGGTGAGAGTGGTTGGCACACCTCTTGACGTAGCACCTGGGGCCAACAGAGGGAGCGATCACAATGGTCCCCAACAAGTACAGTTATCAGGTGGGGTCTCCACAAAGGAGGTCCTATCACCAGGTCAGTTGGTATGGCTAACAAATGAGGCAATTTGAGAGCAAAATTGGGGGGTCAGTAGTAGGGCATAAATCTGGTGGTTCAGGCAGGGTCTATAAAGGTTAGCAAATTCAGTCACATAGCCCGCAAGATGCCAAATAGCTACAAGAGTTCAGTGTGGCTCTCTCACCCTGGTGAGAAGCAAAGGACCAGTCTAGTGGGGCTGGCCTGAATTTGTCAGTAGACCATGGTGGACCAACACAGGGTGGCTCCAAGACTGCCTCTCTGCCATAGACAACATTGCTTCAAGAGGACAATTGGCTGGATGCCTTTGGTGATGCAGGAGTGGCAAAATGCCCAGTTCAAGTGATTGGAGGGGGTGAGTGAGCCCAAGGATTGACAGGCAATCCTTATGCAATGCTGTTAGAATATGATGAGTCTGAGAGGATGAGGAAGAGGAGATAATTGACATGAATTTGCAAGAGAAAGAGGAAAGATGGTAGGATCATGGTTTAGAGAGGCCTCAAAGGACCAAAGGGACTAACAGAGAAAGAACAGTTGGTGTTTTGCAGGATTTGAGCTGTGCCCCCAGAAATTTTAGGTAAGTGGAGCAAGCCAAGCCTCTGCTCAGTGTGGCTGGCCAGGAAACCAGAAAGTGCTAAATACCCAAGTAAGAGTTTGCTCCATGGCTAGATAAGTGGCTTCAAAGCGGGCCACAATTCTATGGCCAAGTAAGAATGACAGCTCAATGATAGTGCATTCTGTTTGTAGGTGTGATGATGGGGGAGTGGGGCGATGCAATTGTAAAAGGGTAAGTGTGTGATGCATAAAAGCATAGGTAAGCAGGAGGAGGTAAGTATGGAGGAAGGATCAAGTTCAGGCAAGTGTACGGGAAGGTAAGTAGTTGTTGGGGAAGGACAGTGACAGCAAAAAAAAAAAAGAAAGCAAAGAGGTGAAGCATAAGAAGCTACTGTATCACACCATTTATGGGCATTACTAAGTCCTGGGGAGAGTACTTCATTACAACGACAAAGGAAAAAATATAGAAGGATCAATACTTAGAGGAGTTTAAACTGTTGCATTGAGAAGTGCAGATGAAAGAAGGTTCAAAGGAGGAGGAATTTGTGATGGCGCATCAGTTGAGAGTACCAGTGATCACTGAAACTGAATGGCGGAGTTCTAAATTCATGCACATGTATATTTTGAGAACTTTCTGGAGCGGTGCATTTCTATGTTCAAGTACGTGGAAGTGATTAGGGGAGTGCAAATAATTTTTGGTGTTTTGGCCTGTTTACACTACACTTAGGAGTTTAGTATGTATTTATAAAAGGACACAAACCTGGCATGAACCTGGCAATGATCTGTGGTTGCATACAGCTAGCTCCTATCACCTACACATTGAGTGGATTGCCACCAATATATAAGCCTTTTCCTGGGCACCCTACCCCATTTGAGGTGGATTCAGCCGGGAGAAGTGCAGGAACTAGTACAGGTGCTGCAGGGGCATATTCGGGCTACAACAGAGGCTTTTGAAACAAGGAGTATTTTTATTTCAGATATGAGTGCACAAGGTGCAATGGAAAACAACCCTTCATCAACTCTGGGGTTCCAACCATGGGGACTTAGGGAGAACAAGAAAATGCAGGTACAATATGTCAACCCAGGGATGGAGCAGTAGGTCCAGCAAGGAATAGTGGCCGGACAGTGGGGAAAAAGCACAAACTCCTGTTAAGTAGAACAGGTTGCGAAACTGGTTGCAGAGGCGATGAAAGATGGATTTGGGTGGGATTTAAGCTGGGGTTTGAAGGTCCATGAATGGCGAGGTGGGTGGAGAATCATTCGACAAAAAGGCATTCCCAATAGTGGTTTGATCGCAACTGATGAAAGAGGTAAGTGAGGGGAGGTTGGCAGGTCAATTGCAGAGGTAAGTGAGGGGAGGTTGGCAGGTCAATTTGCCGAGTGATTTTTGCAGAATCTGATTATGTCTCCTTTTGGGCCTGTGCCCAAGAAGAAAATAAGTGAGTTTTATCTCATACAGCATTTATCATGGCCTGAAGGCAGTTCAGTCAATGATTACATCTCACAAGAACTGATGTCAGTATCCTATGTGTCAGTGGATGGGGCTTTCGAATTGGTGAGGAAGGCTGGGATAGGGGATACTTATGGCAAAACAGATACCAAGTCCATCTTTTGGCTCTTGCCTGTTCACCTGTCTGATTATGAATTATTAAGCATTCAGTTTAATTGGTGATTCTTTGTGGGCAAGGCACTGCCAATGGGATGTTCAGTCTCATGTGCACTGTTTGAAACGTTTAGTTCATTTTTGCAGTTGGGCTTTAAATGGTACTCAGGGTTCCATGCAATTACCCATTACCTTTATGATTTCCTGCTGGTTGGTTTTTCAGGGACAGCATAATGTGCATAATATTCTGAGATGTTGGCGGTATTTCAAGATGTGATGCAAGAAAGTGGTGTTCCTTTGGCACATGAGAAAACAGTTGTTCTTCAAGAGGTTATATCTTATCTGAGAATTAGCTTCATTCAGGCAATATGGAGGCATGGTTGCCAAAAAACAAGCGCACATCTTTGCTAAGTTTGTTACATTGTAACTGTAATTATAATTGTATTTATACAGTGCTTACTACCCCTGATGAGGAGTCGAATCGCTTTTCGGCAAGTAGCACGCTACTCCGGAACCCAAAAGTATTAGTGGTGGATTAGTATAGGGAAATATGAGTATAGTATTAGTACAGGGAGGTTTGAGTTAATTTGAGCGGAGGACTTGTGGGACTGTTAGTTGGATTGAGTAGAGTAATGGAGGGTTAGAAGAGTAAAGAATCGAAAAAGTGTTAAAAGGGAGAACTTAGTAGTAAGATGAGGTTTGGGATGAGTAAAGGAAAGATGGAGGAGGGGAGAGTCTATAGAACAGGAATGGGGAGATCATGGTAATGAAATGAGGCTTGGGATAAATCAAAGGAGAGATACATGAGAAAGAATTTAGTATGGTTGTTTGGGAGATTTTAGTAGTAAACTAAGGTCTGAGTGAGGCAGGAGGGGTAGAAGAGGAAGAGTCTAGGAAGGGTTATTTTAGAGAGTAGAAGAATCAGGTTTGGGGTGAGTCAGAGAGTGGAGATAGAGGATAGTTTGGTGGAGGTGTAGGCTGAGGATGAAACAGAGTAATGCACTAGAGAGAGTGTTTTTTTGTTTCTATTGAATAATAGGACTAAATGAATAAATATATAGATACATGATTACATAGTAAGGGAATATATGCATAGGGAATATAATATATTGAGATTTAAAGTAATATTGTATAAACATAGACTTTCATGAGTTACAGTATTTGAAGTTAAATTATTTGTATCCTTTTATAACATTATTTTATGTTTCCTCAAAATTTCAAAAGTAAAATGCTTGTAGATAAATAGTTAGGAAAATGTTCACCTAATGTGATAGAGAAAATAAAACAGAGACTCATAAGGATCTAATTAAACAACTTGTATAGAAACTATACAATGACCTATTAACGTGTTAAGCACAGAATAATATATATATATATACATATATATATATATATATATATTTGTTAAACGGGCCTAAAGAGTGTGTGTAGATTTTAAGAGAAAAATAGTTATTATACATATGTGTACAAAGAAATGCACATATCTAGATATATACATGTAATCAAATTATAAATGTTTACATTCACAGGAATATGCAGTACATTGCTGTTTGAGTATGGTAGTTATGTAAGAAAATGCCAACTCTTGATTAGTCTTCTGAAGGTAAGATAGTTATCCGAGGATCTAATATTTGGGGGTAAAGAATTTCATAGTTTGGCAGTTTGACAGCTTGAAGAAAGAAAGATGTGCTACCTATTGTCTTTTTCCTGTATGGTGGGGTCTTGAGTTGAGGTGCCAGTCTAGAGCTGAGGTTCCTTTGCTGAATATGTTTGGTGATTTTATTCCTGATGAAAAGCCATCCTGTTCCATGTATTGCCTTATGGGTGATACAAAGCAGCTTGAAGGTGGATCTTCTGGCAACCAGTAACCAATGTAGGGTCCTCAATGCAGGGGAGATGTGGGTTTGTGGCTTTCCAGGTAGGAGTAGGCTGGTGGTAGAGTTCTGAATCTGTTGTAGTTTTTTTGTAGTAGATAGAGATGTTCCACGGTAGAGGCCATTGGTGTGATCCAGTTTAGACAGTACAAGAGAGATAGTAGTTTTCATTGCGATTTCATGGTGTTGAAGCTTGATCTTGCTAATTTGTCCACTTGGGCATTCATTGTTAACTTGGAGTCCATGGTAATTCCAAGGTTTCTAACTGCCTTAGATACATTAGGAGGTGGTCCCAGATTGTCAGGCCAGGAGGAGAGTGGGTCATAATTTTTCTAATTGCCACATATGAGTATTTCCATTTTGGAAGCATTTAGTTTGACATGGCTCCATGTCATGCTCTGATCAACGGCTCTGAGGCAACTGAAGATTTTTTATGTCTTTTGGGGCACCCTAGTGTAAGGAGTATTTGTGTGGCATCTGCATAGTTGTAGCATGTAAGCTGAAACTCATTGATGGCAATGACTTCATGTAGATGTTTAAAATTATCGGTGAGATGATAGAGTCTTGAGGGACCTCTGCTTTTGTGAAGTACGGTTTGGATGAGAAAGGGGAGTATGGATGAAATTTGTTCTATTTTGAAGGTAGGATGTGATCCAGCTGAGAGTAGTCCCATCTATGCTGGCTTTGCAGAGTCTTTGTATTAGCGTGTGATGGTCAATTGTATCAAAGACAACTGAGAGGTCCAAGGGAAGTAGTGCAACAACTCCATTATGGTCTACTATGTTTTACAGTCATCCCAGATGGTGATGAGGGCTGATTCAGTTCCTCTTTCTGGGCTGAATCCAATTTGGTAGTCTGAAAGTATGGAGTTATCTTCAATGAAGACACCTGGGTGAATGCTACTTTTTCTATATGTTTGCTCAGGAAAGGTCCATTTGAAATCAGTCTGTAGTTGTTGGGGTCATGCAGGTCCAGGTTTGTTTTCTTTAACAATAGGCATATGTATGCCTTTTTTAGGTCTTCAGGAAATACTCCTGTAGTTAAAGAATTATTGATTATTCTTCTTATTGGTGTGGCAGCAGAGGTAGATAAAAGAATGTTCTTGAAAATGTGTAGTGGCAATGGTCAGAAGGGAAGCCAGAAGGCCTGCTTGCTTTGATCAGATTCACTTTGTGATAATTGTTTGAAGGAGTGCGGAGGCTGGGTTGGCTTACTCTCTGAGGGGATTTTTGGCAATGGGTTGGTGCTGGTAGTTTTCCTTTGTTTCAAATAGGAGTCTAATGTATCTGCCTTGGTTGTGTAATGATGTGCCAGTTTGTCTGTGAATTCTTGAGTAATGGGATGAGTTCTTTCCATGCATTTAGGCTTTCAAAATTGTGTGAGAACTTTATAAATCTTTTTGTTTGCAGATTTAACGTTTTGAATTCTGTCTGAGTAGTACCTTTTCTTAGCTTTTTTGATTGTTGATTTGTATATCCTGTTAAGATTGTGTAGGTGGAGTTTGTCTTGAGTGCTGTTTGTTTTGAGCCAGGTTTGTTGTAGCCTTATGATTTGCTGTTTTATCTTTTTTAGTGCTGTATTTCTCCAAGGCGCTTGTTTTCTTCTGTCCTGTTTGTTGTCCTGAGTGATATTAGGATATTGAAAGCTTACTGTAGCCACTCATAAAGTTTTTGAACAGAATGCATTGTGTCTAGATCTGTGTTGGCTGTTAGTTGTGTTTCTAAGTATTCACATTTGAGTTTGTTCAATGGTCGATAGGTGGATGCATGTAAAGTGGTCTTGGGTGTGTTGATTTGTGGTGTTTCATGTTGGAAGGCTACCAAATTGTGGTCCGACCATGTGACTGGTGTGATGCTTTCAAAGGTAGCTGGTTCTGGATTTGCAGAAATGACATCTGAGCAGTATCCAGCAATGTGTGTGAGATTGTGTATGATTTGATGTAGGTTGAGTGTGACTAGGCCAGTGATGATAGCTTTTGGATGGGGAACATTGGGTTTGTCAAACTTAGGCCCAGATTTAAGAGAGCCTAGCGCCATTCTAATGACACATTAGCGTGAGTTTTCTATGCTAATGTGGCGTTAGATGGCCATAAATGCAGTGCCATATTTACAAAGTGGCGCAATGCATGCATTGCGCCACTCTGTAACCTTTGTGATATATTAGGCCTGCACCAGGCATAACGTATGCAAAGGGGGTGTTCCCCCATTAGGTGGGGGGAGGGGGAGCGAAAACATAGAGCAAACAAATCTCAGAGATTTCTTTGTGTCATTTTTTTCTGCACTTTTAACGCTTGCTCTGAGCAGGCGTTAGAAGGAGACTCCCATTGGTTACAATGGGCCTCTGGGTGGCTTGCAGGGTTAGCCTAAATTGTTTTTACGCTAATCCTGCAAAGTGCTGAACTAGTGTAAAAATTCTGATGTTAGTTCCCTAACTACCACTAGGGTGTGCCGCATATTAAATATGGCACACACATGGTGGAATTAGGGGGGCACTACAGGGCAGAAGAAAACTGCTGCTGCACTAGGTGCAGGACCACTTTTCTTGAATATACCCCTAAATGTTCAGGTCCCCCTGAATGCATAGGTTGGGGTACAGTGTTATAAGGTTTGAAACTGTGTCTAGAAATGTGTCTGGGAATGTTAAATTGGTAGGTGGTGATCTGTAAAGGAGGAAGTTACAGGAGGATGTTGGTGAATTAGTGCATTTAGTGAGGAGGGCCTCAGAACCTTCTATGGAAATGTCTGTTTTGCTGAGATGTATTGTTTACTTGAATATGACAGCTAGTCCACCTCGTCTTTTGCCTATATGGTTTGTGTGATGGTTTGATAGACTGGAGGAGCAGATTCGTACAACACTGGAGCCATGTCATCTCCCAACCAAGCTAGATAGTGCAGCATACACAGAACTTGAGAGGAATTGTACTAAATACTACACAGTGCTAGATAGCACACTACACAAGTTGACAAACTGTACTAGACCAAACACACTGTATTCAAATTCACCAGAGCTTTAAATAGCCCATTACTGCCATTTACTGGGTACCTGCACTTATTTATTGTGAAAGGATAAGCACCAACATTCCTTTAATGTGAAAAGAAGAGCACCAGCACTTCTTTAATGTGTAAGGAAGAGCACCAGCACTTCTTTAATGTGTAAGGAAGAGCACCAGCACTTCTTTCATGTGAAAGGAAGAGCACCAGCACTTCTTCAATCTGATAGGGTGAGCACAAGTACTTCTTTAATGTGAAAGGAAGAGCACCAGCACTTCTTTCATGTGAAAGGAAGGGCACCAGCTCTTCGTCAATCTGATAGGATGAGCACAAGTACTTCTTTAATGTGAAAGGAAGACCACCACTGCTTCTCAGAGTTGTATTATTTATAATTGGAGAGCAAACATGTACTCGGCGATAGAAAGTTACTACAGTTTTATATTTACATTTCAAGAAATGGGCAGAAAGCTTCTCTAGAATTCCCACGGTACTACAAAACACATCGTATTAGAAAGCAGACTGCACTAAACAGCACATTGTACTATGTATATAATGCCTAGGGCAGTTAGCACTGCAAAAAAAGACCCTTGTACTAGTCCGAAAGCTGTACTCAGTATCACCGCAAACTCAAAAGAACACTTTATTAGACATTAAACTGTACACGCGGTATACTGCTAGTACAAAACACACTGCACTAGACTTTTTACCATACTAGATAGTAATCTGCACTCGAAAGAACTGTAATTGGTGCACTGCACAGAACTAGAAGGTCCACTTTAGTCCACTAGACAGCACATCACACTAGGAGGCACACTGTACTAAACAAAACATTGTATTCAACAGAACACTGCCGCACTAGGTAGTGCACAATACTTGTCGTCACACAGAAATAATCAGTACACAGCCCAGTACAGGGGGGAGATGTTACCTACTCTCTTGAAGTGAAAAAAAATGCTGCGAGTGTCCGGATGTACTTTTAATACAGTTGCGGGAAAATGAAAGACTTGCTGTGGGTTAAAGAAATAAAGAGAGATTTGAGAGAAGCTGTGCAATGTTGGTCATGTGCGTCCATAGTCTGGACAGAGCGAATGTCTAGAAGACAACAACGGGAAGCAGACAAGCCTGTGGCTGTTAATAGGATGTGCACGAAAATAAAGAGGAAGATGAGGCATTTTCGCAGAGACCATGGGATTGAGCTAGTGGTACACGCAGAGGTATGTATGAAGTATTGCAATTTTTCAGAGAGGATGGCTTGCATTGTTCTCATGTTGTAATGGAATGAATGATACCTGTTGCAGGTCAGAGAGTTCCTGGAGCTGTTGATGGATAAGAACCTTTAATGAACTGAGATGTGGGGTCATGGCAGAAAAATGCATTTGGATTTTTCTGGACTGTAGATTTTTGGATAGTAGATAAGGACATAAACAAGGCTGGTTACGTCTCTGGCATAACAGGTTGATCATGGAAGGGGAAAAAATGTATTAGTGATATCCTACATGCATGAAATGTATGGCATTGCCAAGGAAAGTGGTCATGTGATTGGCACTTGTCTCATTAAAGCAGCCTTTTTCCCACAGTTATGTGGTTGGTGATTAATGGTTTGGGACATTCTGCCTGATGGAGTTTTGAGGAGGCAGGTGGTTTGAGCCTTGCTTCCTGGGGTATGTGGGTGAGTAATCAGGATGTAATCTAGCTAGCTGTGCGTTTTACTAGAAGCCTTTGTGAAAGATATGGTGTCTTGATTGGCATAGGTGCATTTTTGAAGGATTCTGGACTGTATGGGGTAGTCACTTACAGGTGTGGTAGGTTTTTAGACAGTAGGTAAGGACAGAAACGATGTTGGTGAAGCTGCAGTACAGGCGTATCAGATAGGAGAGAGGGGAGTTATTGAGATTACAGTTGTTTACAGGTTAACAGGTTCAATGGGGCATAACTGGTTGATGGGGAAAAGGTGGTCTAGAGACCAGAGTCATTAGGAGTTAAGGGAGAGGCAGATGGACGGTCAGGAAAAATAATGCATTGGTGAAGTCGTACATGCATAAAGTGTATTGCATGCCAAGGAAAGTGATCATGTGATGCACACCTGTCTCACTAAAGCAACTTTTTTCACAAAGTTATGTGGTCAATGATTATTCATTTGGTCCAACAGGCCAATGTGGGATTGAGCGATAAGAGGAGATGGGCTACCCTTCAATGACCACCTTCTCTCTTTTCCTCATTAGGATTGTAATATAGGCCTCACTACTCAGTTCAGCAGCAACACCCTCTTGTGAACAGAGCACCTAGACTCCCTGGTGACTGCATTTATATCTTGGCCTGTGAGATTTCTTCCTCCCTGGCATTTGGGGCCTGTGGGGACAATTGAAAACTCCATGCATGTGATTAACTGGATTTACCTGGGCCAAGAATTAGGAAGAACTCATTGTGGGATAATGTTGTGAACCACACAGCACTACTTGCTCTGCACTGTGGCTCACTGCCATGGTTACAATAGATTTGAGCCTATATTACGGTGGAAGTATGGGACAAAGTTTCCACTAACTTGTTCTGGGCCAGTTCTGTCTCAACTACCGGGAGCTACAACTGCTTCTGGTTTGTATAGAAGCAAACTACTCCAGACCCACCTGTGGCAGTTATGAGTTGTTTCCAGCTTACTATACAACTAGCTGTAAACATTAGCTGCATGAAATACCCTGCTGCATATGCTCCTAATTTCAGTGCCTACCACAACAACCTTCCTACAGGGAAACCTCCTGTGATGGTTGTGTAACTTCACAACTGACAGACCCAGCTGGTGAAGGCTGTCGCAACACCTAGCTGCTGCATGTCTGGTCCAAAACTGTAAAAACAGCTTCTCTTTACTGAGGTGCTTTCAAGCAAATCTAAGAAGGACCAGCAATCCTATGACTCAGTAGACATGTTGGAAGTGGCACGGAATTCCATTATGTGTAAACTCATCAGTATTGTGCATCATAGTACCAATCTTGACTATTCAGGGGAGCACTGCTGACACAAACCAGGAAATAGAATCAATGTGAGTGGACATCTTCACCTTTAAGAACATATTGGACTCTGCAAAAAGATGCCTTACTGAGGCTGAGGATCAACTGGAACGAATCACAGGGATGCCTGACTGCATCTGGGAACTATGGCTGCTGAACGGAAAAACTGTAGTCTTGGAGGACAGTACCCATGATAATATAAGAATTTTAGGCAAACATGTAATCGAGGAATGTGATGACATGCTATCTTTCATGGGTCCATCTTTCACTCCATTGCTAGATTTGACCTTCTCACCAATCCTGGTACTCAAGAGGGCTCAAAGAGTGTGTTTCAGACACGTGCCAAAGTTGAACTTCCCTGGACCCATCCTGACTTGCTTTCTCTGTCATCAGAAAACCACACAGATCATTAAGGTAGTTATAAAAAAGAATGGTCCTTGCCCCTACAAGGGCCAGAATGTCTCCATCTTGGTGGACCACTCGTTGGAAACACATTTAAAAAGTAAGAAATTCTTTGCCCTCTGCCCACATTCCAGCAGAGGCACAATCTTTATGGATGTCTGGAGCCAGCCACCATGCTGGTCACAGCTGATGGGTAAAATAGAGTTTCAAGAACAAGAATATTTGGAAAGATTCCTACAGAATCTAGACTTAGATGTAATAGACACTTCTAAATCAACTAATATGTCTGGCCCCTCTTACTTGCGTCTCCAAGATAGCTCTGAGGGACGTGGTGAGACTGATTTGAATCTGTTCGATGAAATAGACAGGCTGCAATCTGTCACAAAATGCTGGGTCATCACAGATCATGCCTTAGATGGGCTCTTGAAGAGGGACAGAGATATGTTCTGATGGCCACATGAACTATAATCCAATCTCTGAGTCTTTGAGCGCTATGATTCAGAGGGACCACAATGCAACAAACATTTTGGGGATCTTGTACTTAGTCTTCTAGTATATCCTCTGCCAATCTAATTAAGATCAAAACCTGTTTATTGCATCTGTAGCAGGCGATACCCAACTAGGTGGGGAGAGATGGAGAGAGGGGCTCTCACCAGGACCATTAGTGGTGGTCCTGTGATCTGTACTGCCTGTGAAGGGTGGATTAGTTGATTGTGCAGTACTTTTCTTATCACCCATAGCGTGGGCTTCTAGTAGTTCCACTCTTCCCCCACCCATCCCTCCTCACTTCAACAATATCATGCAATGATGTCTCCCCAGCAGGCCCTGCCACTGCTCCTGCCCATGTCTGATGACTCTCTTGCCTCAGGAGCAAGATGGGACAATGGGCCCGAGTCCATAACTTGTCTGTCCAAAGTTAGTAGCTGAAGTGTTGATTAGGTTCACAAGAATCCCCCTGATCACTCACTGCTCCATTTTTGACAGCATGGATTCCACCCCTGCACAGCTAGAGTAGACATCTCTTTCTGAGTACAAATCCCCCTTATATACCTATAATACCTCTTCTTAGGCATGCTCTGCCCCATTATGCACTACTCTAAAGTCCTTACTAGATGCATTCTCAGCATAATAACCAGCTGCAGTTGTGTTAATATCTATGGAAAAGTGCCTAAAATCTGATGACCCCCCTAAGGCTTCTCACAGTCTCACCATTATCAGACACCTCACTACTCCCCAACACACATGTACACTTCTGGGCCATTACCTCTACCACCTGCTCCACAGCCTAGTTTAGGAGCAGGGCCCTCTCAAACTCATCCGTATAGTTGTTATATCCCATCACATACACCACAGACCAATATCTTGTTACCAACTTAATCGGTTTGAGGGTCATCTAAATTTGATCTCACCCTGCGTAAATAGGATGACACATTTAATAAAGCGTAAGAAGGTTCTCTCATATTTGGTCTCTAAATTTCCTGATGCGGCATTGATACAGAAAACCCCCTTACACAAAACAGAATCTGATAAAATGATAAGGGACTGGGTGGGAGGGTTAACTGTAGCAGCCGACCCAGTAGATCAACAGGGGAGTCAGATCGCCTTTGACACTACATAATCCAATAGGAGATGTGATGTAGCTTTACTCTTCCAAAAGTTATTTCAACACACAGTCAAGAAGATAAGGGTAAATCCACTAGGGAGATATGTGTTTGCAAAAATTAACAGACTCAGCTCAGCTCTTATTCTTGGTTCAGTATATACCCCCATTACTGACAAATTGCACTTCCTAGTTTCACTCTTGAGGGTCATCTCTAAAGTTGGTTCCAAATAGTGATAGATGGTGCCCTGAATCTAGCACTAGACCCAGTCACTTACAGGTCTATACCTATTGACTAAACAAAACAATGGCAGAGCTAAAGGAAAACCATATCTTCACAGACCCATGGAGAATGCTTCATTGCAGGGACACGTAATACACCCTTATATTGTATACCCATGGTATTTGTTCTAGAACAGATTATTTCCTGATCTCTAACCCAATACTGCTTTTTCTTTATCATTGCTCCATTCTTGAGGGTGTCATTTCTGACAATGCACCCATCCAACACCGTCTTGAAAAAGGCCATGTTGCGCCAACCTCCAACTGGTTGGGAATGACCACAGCTAGATAGAATATGCCCCAAGACTACACAACCCTTAGAGACTGCCTATGTGATTATCTAAGACTCTAAAGGGGGCTTGGTTACATTGGCACTCCCCCTGTGGGTGATCAGTAAGGTGACCACTTAAGGTGCATTAATGATGGAATCTACTTTCTCCAAATGCAACCTGAAAGATACCCAAGCCACACTAAGGGGGTCATTATTACCCTGGCGGTGAGAGTTAATGTGGCGGTATGACCACCAACAGGCTGGTGGTACATACCGCCACATTATGAGATTGGTGTGTTGGCTGCAGCCAACCCGCCACTTCTCCACTCATACCGCCATGGTGATATGAACCGCCGGGCCGGATAGGTGTATCTCCAGCCCAGCTGTGGGCATAGTACCGCCGGTGGCATTATGAGCCTGCCTACCACCATGGTTTTCGTAGCGTTAGCAATGCCCCGAAAACAATGGCGGGTGGCCTTACCAGTGGCAAGGAATTCCTTCCCTGTCTCCAGTAGGCGGCACCCCTACCCCTCCAACACTCACCTGCCACCCTGTACTCCCCTCCATCCAAAACCCACCCACCCCCTCTGATTCTCAGACACACAAACCCCCCACCCCTCTGATCCTCAGACACACCCCACTACCCCCTCCGATCCTCACATACACACACCCCCACATCCTTTGATCCTCAGACATACAACCCCACCCCCTCCGATCCTCACACACACACACCCCACCCCCTCCGATTCTCAGACACCCCCCACCCCCCATACAAGCACACACCTGGAGTCACGGACCATGCATACACCCAATCACTCACACTGGTATACACGCATTCATACACACACTGGAATACAGGCATTCATACACGCATACATCCAGACATTCTCACACACATTCTTACAATGATCACACTGACATGCAGGCACGCACTCACTTCACCATTCTTACACGCAGTCACTCACACACATACAACCACGCAAACAACAAAATACACACAGACGCATTCACACACTCGCTCACAAATTCATGTGCACACTCAGACACACACACATATATGACACCCCCACCCCCTCCCCTGCCTGAAGCCCGACTTACCTTGAGCGAGGAGGTCTTCCGGCAGGGAACGAGAAGGGGCACGGCTACCGCCAGCAGCGCCGCGCCAGCAGAACACCACCAGGCTGTATGAATTGTCATAATACATCTGGCAGCGTTCTACTGGTGTGGCGTGCTGGTGGTAGCAGCGCCAGCTTACCACCGTCTACCACCATAAACACTGCAGGATTTCCACCCTTCTTGTGGCGGAAGTCAGACAGTGGTCATAATAAGGCAGACTGATGGTAGCCCCGGTGGCGGTATTTGGTGGCCATCACCGCAAAGGTAGGCAGTTTTTACCGCTGATGTCATAATGAACACCTAAATTATGAGATCAGATAAATCTGAGATTACTTTCTACTCTCCACACCTGACAAGTTATGGTTGTTAGAAAGGAAGACAGATGATTTCAATACCATAATTTCCCTTGAGGGCCAAATATGCCCCATCTCATATAAATTGATGCCACTAGGAGCAGGGAGAGAAAGCAGGGAAGTTTTGGGCTGCTCAGATGAAACAAAAAGAGGCACAGATGGCTTTTCCTGTTGTCATTGTCACATTTGCCAGACATTTTAGGTCACTTTATCATTCTTTTGATAAAGACATGACGAGCTGAAGAGGACTTCTTGGTAATTCTTCATCTCCTTACACTTTGTCATGTCAACAGAGACCTTCTGGAAGAGGAAATCATGATAAAAGTGATTGTCAAGGTCATACCAGACCATCCGTACAATAAGCAGACAGATGCCAGGGATGTACTCTCTCACCCACCTTATTTACACTTGCCCAGGAACCACTAGCAATAAGGCAAAACAACACCATCAAAGGAGTGGACACAGTGGCTCCAAGCTCATGTTGAATGCCAATGTCATTCATTCACACTCAGAAACATGAGGAAATTGACGTCGAATCTGATCTCTGAAATAGATGTCTTCTCTTTCTCAGGGTAAAAAATCAACTGGAGCAAGAGTTAGCTTCTGCATATGTTTAGAAGGATTACTAGAACAATGGTATAGACTCTTGGGACAACCTCAATATAATAAAACCTCAAGTATTTGGGGGAGATTAGTAAAAGGGCACAAACGTACATGGAATCTGAGAGTCTCAAATTCCTTGTGACTAAGACAGACAATCATTTTCTTCAGTTGCATGGCCATCAATGCAGTTATCTCTATTGAACCCAGTACAGATAAATATGGTGGGAGCACCACAGTATAATCACCTGTATGGCATGCTACTGATCCCAATGCATATGTCTATTGGCTGGTTGACCTACAAAAAGGTCCAAAAGCTTATGGGGGGAGTGGGGAACCCAGACTGAAGAGGACCAAACTATACACCTCCACTTCATCTAAAGGCCTGTGACTATGAATATGGACATCTATCATATTGCAAACCAATTGTATCAGTCAGTATATATGTCATCAGAATGGCAAAATCCTCCAGTATGGTTTTCCATGCAATAGACCAACGGGCCTTGGGATCCATTACTGAAAGGCTTACCGAAGTCCTACTAATGTTGCCCCAATGATCATGACTTTAAGGGCTACGTGGATGATAGCCCCAACTGTCAGAACATATTGAAACTCCTTCCTTGTGGGGCACGGTTGTGGTACAGTATGAGCCTTGGAAGTGATATTCCCCTTCTATGGTATTGTAAACATAGATGATCTGTTTGAAAAGGGCTGTTTAAAGACATCCACTGTGTATCATGGACATTGTTTACAATGCAATCACCTGCTTCCTTCTTTCGAGTGACTCCCATCCAATGTACCATGCGAACACCTATTATGGCTCTAGAAAGGGCATTACTATTGATGGTCCCCAGGGATTTGCTGAGCCAATAGATTATCTTATTTTTTAGCTGATGGTCTCTTTCAAGTTGAGTTGAGATAAAGGGTGGGACACTTTTTAGAACAACTACGTACGGGGTGCAGTGGGCGGTAGCTATAAAATACAGGGGTTCTTGCTGGTATTTATATGGTCAGGGTCTGCAACAGAGGAGGGCATGGTCTTCCTGTGTGGATGGGCAATATTGATAGGGGCAGGCTGTATCATCGGAACTGGATTAGACTGAATGCGCCCCATTTCTTCCCCAGTGGCTACATTGGACCTTAAGCTGGATGGGACATTCTCCTCGGGGTGTTGTTGGCGGTGCTGGCATTCTGTGTGTTCTGTAAAACCGAGTGTTTTTTCATGAATATGTGTGAGATGTTCTTTCAAGGTTTTATCAATGCTCTGAAGAGCTGCCACTATAGAGCTGAGGAAATTAGCAAATTCCCTTCTAATTTGTTATTCCCTCCTATGGCTGTGCTGTCAATGCCATCCTCCAATGATATGGGTTGTGCCTGTGTGTGCACTATGGGCTCTAAATGCCCTTTCTTATTTCCACTCAGACATCTATCTCAGTTACCCGGGAGCTACACCTGTCTAGGTTTGTATAGCAGCAAACTACTCCAGACCCACCTGTGGCAGTTATTAGTTGCTTTCCAGCTTACTATACAACTAGCTGTAAACATTAGCTGCATGAAATACCCTGCTGCATATGCTCCTAATTTCAGTGCCTACCACAACAACCTTCCACAGGGCAACTTTCTGTGATGGTTCTGTGACTTCACAACTTACAGACCCAATTGGTGAGGGCTGTCACAACGTCTGGCTGCTGCGTATCTTGTCCAAAACTGTAGAAACAGCTTCTCTTTACTGAGGTGCTTTCAGGCAAATCTAAGAAGGACCAGCAATCCTATGACTCAATAGACATGTTGGAAGTGCCACTCAATTCCATTATGTGTAAACTCATCAGTATTGTGCATCATAGTACCAATCTTGACTATTCAGGGGAGCACTGCTGACACAAACCAGGAAATAGAATCAATGTGAGTGGACATCTTCACCTTTAAGAACATATTGGACAAAAGGTGCCTTACTGAGGCTGAGGATCAACTGGAACGAATCACAGGGATGCCTGACTGCATCTGGGAACTATGGCTGCTGAACGGAAAAACTGTAGTCTTGGAGGACAGTACCCATGATAATATAAGAATTTTAGGCAAACATGTAATCGAGGAATGTGATGACATGCTATCTTTCATGGGTCCATCTTTCACTCCATTGCTAGATTTGACCTTCTCACCAATCCTGGTACTCAAGAGGGCTCAAAGAGTGTGTTTCAGACACGTGCCAAAGTTGAACTTCCCTGGACCCATCCTGACTTGCTTTCTCTGTCATCAGAAAACCACACAGATCATTAAGATAGTTATAAAAAAGAATGGTCCTTGCCCCTACAAGGGCCAGAATGTCTCCATCTTGGTGGACCACTCGTTGGAAACACATTTAAAAAGTAAGAAATTCTTTGCCCTCTGCCCACATTCCAGCAGAGGCACAATCTTTATGGATGTCTGGAGCCAGCCACCATGCTGGTCACAGCTGATGGGTAAAATAGAGTTTCAAGAACAAGAATATTTGGAAAGATTCCTACAGAATCTAGACTTAGATGTAATAGACACTTCTAAATCAACTAATATGTCTGGCCCCTCTTACTTGCGTCTCCAAGATAGCTCTGAGGGACGTGGTGAGACTGATTTGAACCTGTTCGATGAAATAGACAGGCTGCAATCTGTCACAAAATGCTGGGTCATCACAGATCATGCCTTAGATGGGCTCTTGAAGAGGGACAGAGATATGTTCTGATGGCCACATGAACTATAATCCAATCTCTGAGTCTTTGAGCGCTATGATTCAGAGGGACCACAATGCAACAAACATTTTGGGGATCTTGTACTTAGTCTTCTAGTATATCCTCTGCCAATCTAATTAAGATCAAAACCTGTTTATTGCATCTGTAGCAGGCGATACCCAACTAGGTGGGGAGAGATGGAGAGAGGGGCTCTCACCAGGACCATTAGTGGTGGTCCTGTGATCTGTACTGCCTGTGAAGGGTGGATTAGTTGATTGTGCAGTACTTTTCTTATCACCCATAGCGTGGGCTTCTAGTAGTTCCACTCTTCCCCCACCCATCCCTCCTCACTTCAACAATATCATGCAATGATGTCTCCCCAGCAGGCCCTGCCACTGCTCCTGCCCATGTCTGATGACTCTCTTGCCTCAGGAGCAAGATGGGACAATGGGCCCGAGTCCATAACTTGTCTGTCCAAAGTTAGTAGCTGAAGTGTTGATTAGGTTCACAAGAATCCCCCTGATCACTCACTGCTCCATTTTTGACAGCATGGATTCCACCCCTGCACAGCTAGAGTAGACATCTCTTTCTGAGTACAAATCCCCCTTATATACCTATAATACCTCTTCTTAGGCATGCTCTGCCCCATTATGCACCACTCTAAAGTCCTTACTAGATGCATTCTCAGCATAATAACCAGCTGCAGTTGTGTTAATATCTATGGAAAAGTGCCTAAAATCTGATGACCCCCCTAAGGCTTCTCACAGTCTCACCATTATCAGACACCTCACTACTCCCCAACACACATGTACACTTCTGGGCCATTACCTCTACCACCTGCTCCACAGCCTAGTTTAGGAGCAGGGCCCTCTCAAACTCATCCGTATAGTTGTTATATCCCATCACATACACCACAGACCAATATCTTGTTACCAACTTAATCGGTTTGAGGGTCATCTAAATTTGATCTCACCCTGCGTAAATAGGATGACACATTTAATAAAGCGTAAGAAGGTTCTCTCATATTTGGTCTCTAAATTTCCTGATGCGGCATTGATACAGAAAACCCCCTTACACAAAACAGAATCTGATAAAATGATAAGGGACTGGGTGGGAGGGTTAACTGTAGCAGCCGACCCAGTAGATCAACAGGGGAGTCAGATCGCCTTTGACACTACATAATCCAATAGGAGATGTGATGTAGCTTTACTCTTCCAAAAGTTATTTCAACACACAGTCAAGAAGATAAGGGTAAATCCACTAGGGAGATATGTGTTTGCAAAAATTAACAGACTCAGCTCAGCTCTTATTCTTGGTTCAGAATATACTCCCAATACTGACAAATTGCACTTCCCAGTTTCACTCTTGAGGGTCATCTCTGAAGTTGGTTCCAAATAGTGATAGATGGTGCCTGGAATCTAGCACTAGACCCATTCACGTACAGGTCTAGACCTATCAACTAAACAAAACAATGGCGGAGCTAAAGGAAAACCATAGCCTCACAGGAGAGTGCTTCATCGCAGGGACAAGTAATACACCTTTATATTGTACTCCTATGGTATTTGTTCTAGGACAGATTATTTCCTGATCTCTTACCCAATACTGCCTTTTCTTCATCATTGCTCCATTCTTGAGGGTGTCACTTCTAACCATGCACCAATTCAACACCGTCTTAAATAAGGCCATGCTGCGCCGACCTCCAACTGGTGGGAAATGACCACAACTAGATATAATATGCCCCAAGACTACACAACCTTTAGAGACTGCTTACGTGATTATCTAAGACTCTAATGGGGGCTTGGTTACATTGGCACAGACCCTGTGGGTGACAGGTAAGGTGACCATTTAAGGTGCATTAATGATGGACTCTGCCCTCTCCAAATGCAACCTGGAAGATACTCAAGCCACAATAAGGGGGTCATTATGATCCCGGCGGTGAGTGTTAATGTGGCGGTATGACCACAACAGGCTGACGGTACATACTGCCACATTATGAGATTGGCAGGTTGGCTACAGCCAACCCGCCACTTCTCCACTCATACCACCATGGCAGTATGAGCCGTTGTGCCGGTGCTATGTATCTCCAGCCCAGCGGCCGGCATAGTACCGCCGGTGGCATTATGAGCCTGCCTACCACCATGGTTTTCGTGGCATTAGCAACACCACAAAAACCATGGCGGTAGGCCCTATCGGTGACAGGGAATTTCTTCCCTGTCACTGGTAGGCAGCTCCCCCACCCCCCAACACTCACCTGACATCCCCCACCCCCTCTCCATCCAAATACCCCCCACCCCCTCAGATTCTCACCCACACCCCACCCACCGCCTCCGATCCTCACACACACACCCTCCTATCTTCGGACACACCCCCACCCCCTCCGATCCTAACACACACACACATCCCACCACCTGCCCCGATACTCAGACACACCCCCACCCCCTCTGATCCTCAGACACCCTCAACCCCCCATACACGCACACACCCGGAGACACGCACCACGCATACACCCAATCACTCACGCTGGCATATACGCATACATCCAGACATGCTCACACAAATTCCTACAACGCTCAGACTGACATGCAGACACGCACTCACTTCACCATTGTTACATGCATTCACTCACACAACCACACAAACAACACAACACACAAAGGCGCATTCACACACTAACTCACACATTCATGCACATACTCACACACACGTACAAAACAACCCCCAACCTCCTACCCCCCTCCCCTGTTGGAAGCCTGACTTACCTTGATTGAGGAGGTCTTCTGGCAGGGAAGGGGCACTGCTACCGTCAGCAGCGTCCCACCAGCAGAACACCGCCAGGCTGTATGAATTGTCATAATATGGCTGACGGCGTTCTACTGGTGTGGCAGTGCTGGTGGTAGTAGCGCCAGCTTACCACCATCCACCCCCATGAACCCTGCTGGATTTCCTCCCTTCTTGTGGCGGAAGTCAGGCAGTGCTCATATTATGGCGGACGGATGGTAGCCGCGGTGATGGTATTTAGGCGGCCGTCACAACGGCGGTAGGTGGTTTTTACTGCTGTTATCATAATGAGCACCTAAATCATAAGATCAGGTACACCTCCTTAGATTACTTTCTGCTCTCCACACCTGACAAGTTATGGTTGTTAGAAAGGAAGATATAGGATTTTAATACTATAATTCACCATGTGGGCCAATGATGCCCCATTTCATATAAGCTGATGCCACTAGGAGCAGGAAGAGAAAGCAGGGAAGTTATTGGCTGATCAGGTGAAACAGAAAGAGGCACAGATGGCTTTTCCTGCTGTCATTATCACATTCGCCATATATTTTAGGTCACTTTATTATTCTTTTGATAAAGACATGACAAGAGCTAAAGAGAACTTCTTGGTAATTTTTCATCTCCTTACACTTTTTCATGTCATCAGAGACCATCTGTAAGAGGAAATCATGATAAAAGTGATTGTCAAGGTCATCACAGACCATCCGTACAACAAGCAGACAGATGCCAGGGGTGTACTCTCTCCCCCACCTTATTTATACTCGCCCTGGAACCACTAGGAATAAGACAAAACAACACCATCAAAGGAGTGGACACTGTGGCAGGATGCTCCAAGCTCATGTTGAATGCCAATGGAGACTTGAGGAAATTAATCTCGAATCTGATCTCAGAAATAGATGTCTTCTCTTTCTCAGGGTAAAAAATAAACTGGAGCAAGAGTTAGCTTCTGCATATCTGTAGAAGGATTACTAGAGCAATGGTAGAGGCTCTTGGGTTTACCTCGATATAATCAAACCTGAAGTATTTGGAGGAGATTGTTAAAAGGGCACAAGCGTACATGGAATCTGAGAGTCTCAAACTCCTTGTGACTAAGACAGAAAATCATTTTCTTCAGTGGCGTGGCCATCAATACAGTTATCTCTATTGAACCCAGTACAGATAAATATGGTGGGAGCACCACAGTATAATCACCTGTTTGGCATGCTACTGATCCCAATGCCTATGTATTTTGGCCGGTTGACCTACAAAAGTTCCAAAAGCTTATGGGGGAGTAGGGAACCCAGACTGAAGAGGACCAAACTATACACCTCCACTTCAGCTAGAGGCCTGTGACTATGAGTATGGATATCTATCATATTGCAAACCAATTGCACAGTCAGTATATATGTAATCAGAATGGCCAAATCCTCCAGTATGGGTTTCAATGCAACAGACCAACAGGCCTTGGGATCCATTACTGAAAGGCTCCAAGAAGTCCTACTAATGTTGCCCCAATGATCATGACTTTAAGGGCTGTGTGGATGATAGCCCACAACTGTTGGGACATATTGAAACTCCTTCCTTGTGGGGCCTGGTTGTGGAACAGTATGAGCCTTGGAAGTGATATTCCCTATCTATGGTATTGTAAAGATTGATGATCTGTTTGAAAAGGACTGTTTAAAGACATCCACTGTTCTGCCAGAGGAGTTTGGCCTACTGACTTTCCAAAATCCAATTACAGTATTGATTAAGGAGCTAATAGGTAGGGGAAGTCTATGCCCCCTGATTTGCCAATGCTGTTCTGTATAGACAAATGGGGTAAAAGTCTTGGGGTCTTAACTTAACAATCTTTATTTGGTTTTAAAAAATATCATAAAAGTACAAACCAATACAAAATACATTTAATTTGTAAAACCTGGTCATATGTGTTAAAAAGTCATTGTACACAGAATTATTCCTAGACCATACATGACCACGAGTTAAGTTTAAAATCGATAAAATAAATTTTCTATGCTTTTCATGACTTAGGTCCTAAACATATAATACTGTACATAAAGCGACTAGGTGCCACGTACAATAAATAGCACTGATAACCTGTTCTGACCTCTTACTTTTGGCTGAGTACCCACAAGACTTTGACCATATCATCAGTCACTTCCAACCAAGTCTGCGCTATTTGACTATGGAGGCAATAAATCTGTAAATTGTATGGCAGACCATATCAGTTTGAAGCAACTAAAGATACTCCATTGCAGCCTTACACTCTCTAATGTTTAGATTCCTCAATAAGGGCTTTAAAATATGTATTCTCTGGTCTCAATATAATTTGCAAAAAAACCAACAGATACAGCTGGGGCTGGGAAGTTCATGAATCGCAAGGGCATGGAATTAGGTCTCAGCTAATGTAAACGTCTAAGGAATAAGACACCAAGTAGTGTGCCATGCCAAGTCTGAACCTTATCAATTAAAAGCTCTGGTGATGTGTCACCATGGCTAGATATGGCTCCATTCAAATAGTCGTATGCAACAGAAGGTATGCTTTGACTAACTTCTTCCTCAGTTCAGTTTCCACTCTTTTGTGTGCTAACAAACGTAAAATTCCCCTTTTCTTGATTAATTGGTTGATGCTCTGCGGGTTTTCATACAAGTCCATCCAACCAATAGCCCAAAGTCCTTTTACGTGCATCAGCCATTTGATATTCCGGACTCTTGACATTTTTAGGGAATCAGCAATCACCATTTGGCTGAGCAAACTAGACCAGACTGAAAGCCATAATAAAATTGGTGCTAGCCTTGGAATGTTTCCTACATATTGGAGCACTAATTCCTGTGTAGCTTAATAAAGTAGGGACACTATTGGGAAGCAATAGCAGTCTATGCAGAAAACTGCTTTGAATAACCTGGAATTATGAGTAATCAATATACCCCCATACCCATGCACCATAAGAAGCAATCAAAAAATAAATCTAGGCTTATAGATGTTAATTGCCACCTCAAGTGGCATAGACCCTAATTTAGAGAGAAATGTGAACAGTGAAGCTATAGTCTGTTCAAATTGCATTGTTCTCACAGGTGCTCCTAGGAGCTAGTGTTGTCAAAGGGGACCCCAGGTAAGTAAAAGTGGGTACACACTGAAGTGCGGTGCCTATGTGAAAGGAAGTAATCTTGCTCCAAGGGAGGCCGCAGATCATGGCAAATGATTTTGTCTTATTGGTTGACAAGCCAAAATTAGACATAAAAGCCACTAATTTATCTAGCAACTTCTGAAGTCCTCGTTCTGTTCTAGCCATGAGTACACAGTCATCGGCATACATTAACAATGGTGTCAATCTAGTCCCCACCCTGGGAGATTCAATTTCAGCCTGAATCAAATAACTGTCAAGATCATTTATGAAGAAACTAAAAAGAAAGGGGGCTAGCATGTACCCCTGCCTCAGCCCTTGTCTTATCTTTACAGATGACGAACATTCCAATTGGGCCCAAACCTAATGGGGCCTTCCAGGTCCTCATGGAGCTGTGATACCAAATGTGCAACCTTTGGGTTGACACCCTTATCTTTAAGCATACTCCACAACTAGCCCCTTATTACATTGTCAAAAGCGGCACTAAGATCCATGAACGCCAAGAAAAGGCACCCTCCCTTGGCACACACATATTTAACGATTAGAAAATGAAGATTCAGACACTGGTCTATTGTTCCTAATCCCTGTCTGAAACTGTACTGAGCTGCCATTAGGATGCCCTTTTCAATTGCCCCGTTCTCTAAACGGTGCAACAGTATTCTGCTTAACACCTTGGCTGTAGAATCTATAAGGGAAACTGGACGATAACATCGGGGATCGCCCCATCCCCCTTTTTAAAAATGGAAACAATTATTGTCCTAGACCAAGATTTGGAGGGCCGACATGAACCATACTGTGCAGCAAGTTCACCAGGGTCGGCCAAAATATTCCTAAAAAGGTCAATGGGGACCCCATCCAGTCTTGGTGCTTTGTTGTTTGGACATCTTTCCACAGCAGATATAACATCTTTAGGTGAGATTATTAGCTGTTCACAGTTTCGAGGGCTTTTAACCTCCTCTGAGTTACTGCTATCGCTACATGCCAAATTATGGAAGGCATCTACATTGCTAAAATTATCGACCCACACAGGCTCTGGGATAGTTACATCTTTACTAGTGGCAGGACTGTTTTGAAAAAAGAGTGCATTTACTACCTGCCAAAATTGGGTCACATCATTCCTAGCAGAAGCTATAGTTATTTGGTTCCAGGCCTCCCTTCTGACTGTCTCTTTCCTAACCATAGTGTCCTCCTTCCAGTGTTTCCTACATATTCTGACTTCTACCATATCTCTAGGTGACATTTTGACTGCTTGCAGCAAGTTGCTATGGGCCTGTGAACACAACTTGTCAAGACATTTTTTGCACTTAGGAGCTCGATTTGCTTCTGTCGCCATTAGCAACTCATTTACCCTTTTGCAGATTTCAGAAAAGGCACCCAGTGCCCCCAGTTAGGTCAGGCTGAAAGCTTAGACACAGCCTAAAATGCTCCCTCTTTTCCTCCAGAAACGGCTCTGGGTCAATATTCTGCCATTCACTGAGTCCCCCCAGCCCCATTCCAGGTGTACTCAGTTGGGGCAACCATCTAATTACAGGCTCTAAGTGATACAGAACTTCTGAACCTTCCTAGCTCACACTTCAGATATTGCAATGTAGTCAATAATGGACCCAAATCCCCTGCCTGTACATGTTATCTGCTTTGAGACTTCATTAGAGCCCTGGTCTAAGCTAAGAATAAGGTTGTGGGTCACCATCAGCTTGTTCAGTATGTCACCACAGGGGTTATGATAAAAATACGAAAAATTGTAGAAATCATTTTCACCTACTCCACATACATGATTATTAGAAATAGGGCGTAGTCTAAGATTAAAATCGCCCACCCCCATATAATAAAATCTTCAAACAGGCCTGCCAACACTTTATCAAGGGCATAGGCAAGAGAATCTGCAATTATAAAAAAAAATGGTGTCATAATTGTTATGATAAACTTGTATGAGGACAACGAAAGGTGTCCCTCCAACTGACATGCAAATTATCAGGAAAAAGGCAGAGTCCAAGTAGATCTTAACAATCTTGGTTGACATAGTGAGGCTTATTAGAGTTATGAGACCACCGCTCTGGTGCCCTGCGTTTGACAGGGTTTTGGGGGTGATAACTGAGTAAAAACCATTTAAATGTATTTCTGAGCGTGACTAAGGCCCTTATTACAACATTGGCGGTAAATGCTGCTTACCACTGTGCTGATGGCCGCCAACATACTGTGACCGCAGCGGTATACCGCTAAGGGTATTATGATCCACAAAGAGAAATCCACCACTATACAGACACCCACACAAATTCCCCAGACCAAAGGTCAGTGATAAAGTGGCAGTACCAAAACCCACACTGTTACGCCAACAGAAATACGCCCACAGCATCATGACCCACGAATCACTGCGGCGGACATTCAACCGCGGTAATCCATTGGCAGTACACACCGCCGCGTTAAAAATACACACACACTAACAAAACTACACCACATTATACAATTCAAACTACACACACCTGACACACATACACACACCACACCCACACACCCAATCCAATATAAAACACAGACCCACAATACCCACAAACCCTTACAATGAAAAATAATATTGCCAACTGAGAGAGACAAACCAGGAGCACCCACTGAATCTGAGCCACATAACACCATCACCCATACACCACCCATGCACCTCACAGCACACACCCCAACACATCACTCCACACACCATCACACACACCACTCACACTACACCCATGGCACCACAAAGACACCCCAGGTTCTCAGAGGAGGAGCTAAGGGTCATGGTGGAGGAAATCATCCAGGTAGAGCCACAGCTATTCGGATCACAGGTGCAGCAGACATCCATTACTAGGAAGATGGAGATATGGCGGAGAATCGTGGACCGGGTCAACGCCGTGATACAGCACCCAAGAACAAGCGATGACATTAGGAAGAGGTGGAATGACCTACGGGGGAAAGTGCGTTCCGTGGTTGCAAGACACCAGGTAGCTGTACAGAAGACTGGCGATGGACCCCCACCTCCTCCCCCACAACTAACAACATGGGAGGAGCAAGTCTTGTCGATCATGCATCCTGAGGGCCTCGCAGGTGCAGCAGGAGGACTGAACTCTGGTAAGCCAAATCTCTACTACTTTATCCCCCACCCTACCTGCATGCCATCACAAACAACAATCCCTACCCTCACCCCCTTCACCCCACCACCTCACATATACTCCACCATCACAGCACACCCATCCCAATACAATGCCCTGCATGCAACACCAATGCATGGACCCCCATCACAGACCTGCATGGACACCCATCACCACAGCATGCACACTAGTGACAATCACTTAGCCAAACCAAGCACAACTCACACAACCCAAAGCTGCCTAGCTAATAACAACCATAGACAGAAACATATCCATCCACAAGATGGCACACGCAGATACATTAACACTGTATTTACATCCCCACTGGCCCCCCACTCAACGTCACCAGAGAGGAGGTGCCAGCCACATCCAGTCCCCCCATGAAGAGATCCACAGTGATGACAGCAGCTCTGCACGCCTGGATCACGATGACCAACCTGGCCCATCAGGGACCTCTGGACCACTCCAGCCACAGTCCCAAACCACCACAGAGCCTCCCACCTCAGGAAACACCACCACAGCACCCACCAAGCTGGCCCATACCACTGTCCCCAGGACACGGCAATCAGCAGTGGGTACAGCACTACAGGTGCCCAGGCAACCCCACAAACACAGGACGATCACGGACCTGGGGTCAGTGGCAGGGGTCACACAGTTCAGGGGACAGTGGCACAGGACAACAGGGAAGCTGGGAGGAGTGCTGTGTGGCAGGGGGAGGACAGGCCCAGGGAACCGACTCTCCACGAGGCACTCACCAACATCCTGGGAGCATAGCACCATTCCCAGGAGACCGTGGGCCAGATACTGTACAAGTTGCAGGAGATCCAGTGGCTGCAGGAGGGACTGTACCTGGGGATCAGGGAGGACCTGAAAGACATCCACACCACCCTGGTCATCATTGCAGGGGTGCTGGCTGACACTGTGAGCATGATGCGTGGGCCATGAATGTATGGATTGCTGTGTGTGTAAGACCCGTGAAGGGCTGGGTCTGAGGGGTCCTGGCCAGAGTGCTGCATGTATGGTGGGAAACGTATGTACGTAAGGGGATGGGAGGGATATGGTGGGCCATGAGTTAGAAAGTCCGGACGGTATGACTAATCCCTTTTCTGCTGTATTTTATTTGCAGGTCAGCGCCCATCAGAAAAAGGGTATTTGGCATGCCATCGACAAGGAGGTGCAGATCCTGGGGGTCTTCGACAGATGGAGCACCCACTGCAGCAAACGGTGGGAGGACCTGCGCATCTGGGCAAGGAAGACGGCGGAGGCCCAGCTGGGGCACACAGAAGATGAGGATGAGTAGGAGGTGCAGAGTATTCACAATGGTATTGTGGGTGGGCCTGTTCTGTCTGTGGGGAGGGTGTCCAGGGCAGGTAGCAGTGTCTCATCTAAGGGTCTGACTCCTGAAGAGTAGCAGGACAGACAGACAGAGAGGGCTCACCAGTTGGAGTTGGAGAAAATGAGGATGGCCATAGAGGAGAAAAAGGTTATTTTTGGCTCATGAGCTCAGCTTGAGGGAGCTGGATCAGAGGAGCCAGTCTAGTAGGGATGGTGGCAGCAACATCAAAGTGCAGCCTGAGAGGAGGGTACACATTCCTAAGGACCTTCTCAAGGATTACAAGAGGGAGGATGACATACTGTTGTGGTTTAAGGGGTATGAGTCTGCTCACCATATGACTCTGGTCCCTGAAGCTCATTAGGAGGCGGGTCTGTGGAAGTACTTTGAGGTAGAGAGAAGTGATACTCTTACATCCTTAAGGGATCCCCAGTGGCTCACTTACCCTATCATGAAAGATGCCATGATCACTAGGTATGGTCTCAGCCCTGATCAGTATAAGGACAAGTTTAAGTCCTATAAGAAGAAGAAGGAATCCCAAACATGGTTGGAATGTGTTGATTCATTCTGCAAGTCACTAGATGGTTGGGTAAAGGGCAGTAAGGTGACAACGCTTTAAAATCTGATTGCTTGGAAGCACTTGTACAGTTTATGTTTTCCAGAGCTGCCCCAGCACCTGATTGACAGCAAGCTGACTGACCCAAAGAAGCTTGCACAGGAAGCGGACTGCTGGGAGAGCACCAGGGTCCAGAAGAGGTATCGGGGAGACCACGCCAGGGTCCAGAAGAGGCATCGGGGAGACCACGCCAAGGATTGGCAGGGTCCCTCTCAGAAGAAAGGGGGGGGTAAGGGTAAACAGGGGGAGTTCTCTAAAGGGCCCCAATCTGATTCCCAGGGTAACGATTCCCAGCCCCCAGTGAGAAGAAGCCATGTTTCTCCAAAGGGAAACCTGTGGCAGGGGATCCCCAGTGTATGTGTTATGCATGTGGCCAGGTGGGTCATGTGAGAGGAGATCCCAAATGTCCCAAGAGTACACCGGCACCCACTGGTGCACAGTCCTATGGTTTGGCTAGTGTAGCGCTTGGGGAGGAGTTGGTTCCAGGTGGGTGGGAGCCAGCAGAGATGACCCTTGTCTCACTAGGGGACAGTGAGATGGTCCAGAGAACCCTAGTGCCTGAGAACACTGAGAAGTACAGGCAATGGGTGACCATCAATGGACAGAGGCTGGAGGCTCTGAGAGATACAGGAGCAAGTATGACTATAGTGAGGAGTCACCTGGTGTCTGAAGAGCAGATATATCCCCAGGTACTTCACCAAGTAGTTGCAGTGGACAACTCAGAGCGCCAGTGCAACGTGGCGCAGGTTCCCTTTGAATGGGGGGTCTCAGGTTCCTTGAAGGTAGCTGTGAGTCCAACCGTGCCTATGGATTGTTTGCTTAGCAATGACCTGGAGGATTCCCCTTGGAAGGAGGTGGAACACAGGTCACACTTGGAGATTTTGGGTCTGCCTGGGGGAGTGGTATGCATATCTACCAGGTCTATGGCAGCCAGTCAGGGTGATTAGGAGACCCTGGGGCCTGAAAGAGTGGCCCAGGTGTCTGCCAGAAGGAGGAAAGGCAAGGGGCGCAGGAAACCTGCCCCAGAAGTTCCCATGGTCCAGGAGGAGGCTGAACCTGAGGAGGAGGACCTGGAACCTACAGGGGAACAGGTGGCTGAACTGGGTGAGGTCCCTGAGTTGTCAAAGTGGCAGCAGGAAGGGGGTACCAACTGGGATGCATTCTGTGAGGCACGGAAGTCATGCCCTACTCTGGAGAGATTGCGGCAGGAGGCTGCAGACCAGGTGCCTGGAAAGGAGCCTGGATCACATTGGATTTACTGGGAGGATGGCCTCCTATAAAGCGAGCCTAAGGTTGCTCAGCCTGGGTCAGCCCATGTGCTGGTGGTACCCCAAAGCTTCCGAGCCTTCCTACTGGGTGACGTGCCTTTACCTGGTCATTTGGGGCAGGACAAAACCTTTGAGTGGCTTGTCACCCACTTCTATTGGCCCCAAATGCGCAGGCACTCTGATGCTCATTGTAGGTCTTTTTTTTTTGATCCTCATATATATTCCAAATTTCCCTCACATGACTGATAGGGGGGTGGGGTTGGGGCAGCAAAGGTTCTCACCCAACTGCTCACCACCCATCCTTGACCTTGTCACCCCTGTCCGGGACAGATTTTCCACCCAAGCTCTAATGCGGAAAGCAGAGGAAAGGATATAATTATAGGATCACATTCTATCTATTTATACCTCCCCGCTTCCCAACCATTGCTTCAGCGGATTCCAAAATCTGATCCTCTTACAAACTTTATGACAGTCAAACTTAAGATGGTAAATTAGCGAATATTTCCATTCAACAAAAGTAGGGGGAACAGGGCTGATCCATTTCCTACAAATCTCCCTTCTTGCCACAAGCATCATATAAAACAACAGTTTAGCTCCATCTCTACCCATCTTCTGTGTCTCATCTGAACAGCCAAACATCACTATCAAAGGTCTTACCTTTGGGCTTGAGGGAAGAATCTCATTAATTGCATCACCCACTTCTTGCCAAAACTTACGAAGTAAAGGACAGTCAATAAACATGTGTAGATCGGCAGCTGATGCAAAACCACACTTCTTACACCTCACCACGTTATCTTGTCTCAGCCTGGACAATTTTTTGGGAGTCCAAAAGGCTCTGTGGATAGAAAATAGATGATTTCTCCTTAACGCAGCTAATTTAACAGTGTTATACAGAAGTGCAGTAGATACTTGCCAAAGGTCTTTAAGCTGCGGCTTCGGCAAGCACTCCCTCCAGATTTCTTCCGGGAGGTTAGATTCCCCGTCCACAATGTCCATCATCAGCCAATCCCATCTAGCCACTTCTTTCTTCATCGGAATGTCCAGCTGCATCTGGTCCACCAGTCCGTTAGTACTTCCCACTTCCTCTGTCACATTCCCAACCCAGGACTTCATCTGAAGGCATTTAAACTTGGACAGCCCTCCTCCTACCTCGATATTAAGGTTATTAAAGTCCCTAAGTTCACCATTATAACAAAGATGTTTCCATTGCAAAAATCCTGCCTCTTTCAGGGGAATAGCCAGGGCGTCTTGAGCCAGGAGAGTCCCAAATCGGTGCATACTCATTATAATATGACAACTTCGTGATCTTCCTCACCTCATACCACAGCACTGCCCAGTCATATAGGCCCTCATTCTGACCTTGGCGGGCGGCGGAGGCCGCCCGCCAAAGTCCCGCCGTCAGGTTACCGTTCCGCGGTCGAAAGACCGCGGCGGTAATTCTGACTTTCCCGCTGGGTTGGCGGGCGGTCGCCTTCAGACCGCCAGCCAGCCCAGCGGGAAAGAGGCTTCCACGATGAAGCCGGCTCGGAATCGAGCCGGCGGAGTGGAAGCTGTGCGACGGGTGCAGTTGCACCCGTCGCGTATTTCACTGTCTGCGCAGCAGACAGTGAAATACATGTAGGGGCCCTCTTACGGGGGCCCCTGCAATGCCCATGCCAGTGGCATGGGCACTGCAGGGGCCCCCAGGGGCCCCGCGACCCCCCCCTACCGCCATCCGGATCTCGGCGGTCCGACCGTCGGGATCTGGATGGCGGTAGGGGGGGTCGGAATCCCCGCGGCGGTGCAGCAAGCTGCGCCGCCGCGGAGGATTCAATGGGGCCGCGGTACACTGGCGGGACCCCGCCAGTGGTGCCGGTCCGACCGCGGCTTTACCGCCGCGGTCGGAATCCCCATTGGAGCACCGCCGGCCTGTCGGCGGTGCTCCCGCGGTCCTCCGCCCTGGCGGTCAAAGACCGCCAGGGTCAGAATGACCACCATAATATCTTAAATCAATTTTTTTTAAAGAACTTCGGATCCCTGAACTTATACAAGAAACTTCTCTGGATCTCCTGGCCTTCCATCATAGCAATTAACACCTGCCCCAGCTCGGAACGGTGTAATGCATAAAAACTCTGTCTTACATTTTTTAACAGATATGCCCATGCGTAGTACTGTATATCAGGAGCCGCCAGACCACCTTTTTCTTCCTTTCTCCTGAGCTTTTTCCATGATATACGAACACCTTTCGAAGCCCAAATAAAACTGCTAATTTCTCCCTACGATTTCTTTAAAGCAGCCTTGTTAAACATTAATGGCAATGCATTGAAAATAAAAAGTTAATTTAGGGACAATCACCATTTTTACCCCGTTAATCCGACCTATTATAATTAGTGGAAGATTAAGCCATTTTCTCAGTAAAAGGTCCACCTCCCTCATAACCTGAGCAAGATTTGTTTCCGCCATTTTACATATATCATGTGTCACCGTGATCCCCAAATATTTAACTTCTTTCTTTACATTCACTACATCATTTAGTTCCATATTCCATGCCATAATTTCGGTCTTTTGATTGTTAACCGCATAACCGGAAATCCCCCCAAAATCCTCCGTTAACTCTTGTAGAACTGGTTTAGCCTGACTTAGGTTCGCTTGAATATATCATTAGATCATCCACATATAAAGAGACCTTCCTAACCAGGTCTCCACACCGGAAAGGCGGTATTCTCTCATCTCTCCTAATTCTGCAAGCTAATGGTTCCATATAAAGGTCAAATAATAATGGGGATAATGGGCACCCCTGTCTCGTCCCTCTTTCTATTTTTACCAGAGGAGTGAGCATACCATAAACCAAATTTCTTGCACTTGGGTCCTGATAGATTTTTTTCAATGTTCTCATAAATTGGCCTCCAATTTTATATGATTCACATACTGTCATCAAATAACTCCAATTAACCCTGTCGAATGCTTGTGTTGCGTCCACCATTACCACCGCCAGTGGCATATGCATTGAAGTGGCTAAATCAATCGACCCTACCAATCCCTGTGTCAATTGATGCATATGCCTACCTTTCAGAAACCCTTTCTGATCTATATGTATGAGTTTCCCCATTACCACCCCTAATCAATCAGCCAGGAGTTTGGCAAAGATATTATAATCACAATTTAACAGTGATATTGGGCGGTATGAATCACACTTCCTACGGTCTTTACCGGGTTTTAGAATTAACTTAATAATCACCTCTTTCCAAGAAGGAGGGAGATTCTCATCCACCCCCCATGATATTGTCACATAATTGCTTCAGAACTTTTAAAATGCTACTTCCCAGAGCTCGATAAACCTCCATAGGTAACCCATCTGATCCTGATGCCTTTTCCAATTTACCTGCTGAAATGACCCTTTCTACCTCACTCTGCTGCAACGGTTCATTAACCGCACTTCTCTCCTCTTCATTCAGAGTCGGTGAATCTAATTCCCCAAGCCACTCCCTCAATACCTCCGAAGGTGGCTTCAAATCTTCAGTATATAAGTCCTTTAAGAAATTGAAAAAGCCTTCTTCCACCTGCTCACCACCTTTACTAATCTCGCTTGAGTCCCCATCTCGAATTTCTGTCACCCGATTCCTGACCCTGTCTGATTTTATCTTCCAAGCCAACACTTTACTGCTGTTCTCACTATACTCGAAATGCATCACCCTATTAGCTTCACATCTCAATCTAACCCTGCAATCCAAAAGAGCTGCCAACTCCAGACTGGCTGTCTGACATTGCTTATATAAGTCATCCAATTCTTCACCCTGCTCCTTACTTACCATTCCCTGCTCAAACTGTCGTATTTGACTCTCCAGCCTACTTATTTCTTCATTATATAATTTCCTCCTATGTGCAGCTATCCTAATCATGCATCCCCTCAAAAAGGCCTTAAATGTATCCCAAACTATCGCTACGGGAGCTGAACCCAAATTTATCCTAAAAAATTCCTCTGAATCCGCCTGCAATTCCGTAACCACCTCATCTTCCAGAAGCAAAGTTCTGTCTAGAGTCCACCTGTTTTCCCTCCTTTTCGTTGGCAACCTAAGAACTAAACTAACCACCGAGTGATCTGATAAATGGGCCCCAATATGTACTACTGACTCAACAAAATCCCTCAAACCTGTATCCAACAGGAAATAGTCAATTCTGGACTGATGACGATAATTCCTATTATTATAAGAGTAACCACTCTCTGACCCCCTCTTATCCCTCCAAACATCATATAACCCCCATTGGGACCTCATTACCCGGATCTGACCCTGCATTTTCTCGTTTATTTTGGACCTACTAACCGCTGATCTATCTAATTTAAAGTTCAATACAACAATAAAATCACCTGCCCATATTACAGGATCTAAATGTTGTAAAAGACAATCTGAGAGTTCCCTTAATGGGCCTACATCATCCCTATTAGGACCATAGTATCCTACCAAGGTAAAGACATATTCAAAAGCAGACAGCTTCCCCACCACCCACCTCCCTAAGTTATCTATGGGGCCTTCCAGAAAATTAATACTGGCATGTTTCTTAATTAGAACAGCCTCCCCTTTACTACCACTCAAACAATTTGAGCTAGCTATCTGCTGAATCCACCCGCATGCCTTAAAAACTTCAAAACATTCCTTCCTAGAAAGATGAGTCTCTTGTAAGATCAAGACATCAAACGGGGCATCCCTCAAATATTGCACCAAACCTTTCTGCCTACTCTTTACCCTGAGACCATTTACATTCCAAGACAGGAGTCTCAAGTTCTTTATTGCCATTTTCCGACATTCAAACCACCTACCTTCTTCCACCCCCCCACCCCTAGGTCCACCTATCACAATGAGGATCTTTTTTCCCCTAATATGCTCCCGCACCTGGTGCTCACCATCACCGCCCCTCACTCCCGCTCCCCCAAACTACTTACACCAAAGATTATCTTTTTCCCCCCTATTATACTCCCCACCCAGTGCTCCCTTCCACAATCATCCTGCACCTCACCCAATCCCCTTCCTCCCCTGGAACCCACCCAAACATTAACATGACCAAGGTCAGAGGAGAGTCACCACTCCTAAGTTAGGGCATTGCCCACAAAACCTCCTCACTGGGAGAACAATCCAATTTTAGGTTAGACCTGCCTCGTTCCTGCCCTCTTTCTCAATTTTCATAATCAACTCATCTACCTCCTTCCAGTCCGTAAAATTATACATCTTGTTATTTACCATAACTTTTAGAGAAGCAGGAAATCTCAACTGAGCTGTAGTCCTAAGTTTTTTTTAAATATCTATTCTTTTACCCAGCTCCCACTGTTTATTAAAAGTCACAGACGCAAGGTCCGACCTAATTTCAAAAGGGGATCCGTTTACCATCAACAATTCATTTTAGCGCCGGGGCGAGAATATGTTCCTTCAGAGAGTATGTCTGAAAATAAACTAAGATTTTCCTTGCTCTGTCCCTGTTGGAAGGCATTTTTGCCAGGACCCGGTGCACCCTTTGAATATCTTTAACAATGTCTTCCTCTGATATTTCCACATTCACCTCTTGCTTTATCAGTCGAGCCATAAAACCTTTTAAGTCACCTTCTTCCAGCCCATCCGGGACCCTGAGAAACCTCAAATTATTCCTTCTCAGATTATTTTCCAGGGATTCCATTTTAGCCATCACCCCTGTTTCCCTTTCTTTTAAATATCTTATCTGCTCCTTATTTTCCTCCACCGCCACTCTTAACTCCCCCACCTCCTCCTCCAAAGCGGCGGTACGACCTGCCAAATCATCAATTGTCTTCCCTAAATCTTCACAGAGACCCCGAATCTCCACCTGATTGGCATTAGAAGTCTCAAAGCCACTCTTCAGTTCCACAGATAATGCTTTTAACATATCCGCAATTGATTGCCCATGATTCTCTCTGACAGGTTGGGAAACCTGCACTGCATTCACTTCTGCTTGCCTCTCTATGGAGCTCACAGGAAGAGAGTGCTGTAACACACTTCCCCCATCCACCCGGAGGTCTAGGCCGCTACCCTCTGAACTAGCAGCAGACTCTAATATGTCCATTTTGTCCAGGTCTTGCATATTCGTACCCCCGGCTAACATTCTGGGAGAGCATGGCAGTAATCGAAAAAAAGTCCTAACTGAAGGGGTAACACGGGCTCTCCTGTAACTAAATCCACCAAAACTCTTCACATCCAATTTCTTTATAACAGAACTATTATGTTGTTCTGCCTCACTTCTCACTGTAGAAGATTTCTGGGGGGGGGGGGAATCAGACTTTCAGTTTCTACACTTTTCTTACTTTTCTGAGCGCTACGGAGGGAATACGCTACTTGACCAAAACTATTTTTAAATGCCACCTTCCCCCTTTCTTTCCCGAACCCCACCTGCCCCTTTACCCTATCCACCATGAGGTCTAAATAAGTTTCTACAGCATTTATACCAGAGAAAATATAACCTTGGAGCCAAAAAACTTCCAGTCTTGGTACTTTCCTACAAGTCTCAAAAGTTCCCACGTCCTCTGCACGCTGAAAAATCCTGAAGCTCCTGTTCTTCCTGCTCTTCCTTCCACCGGATTCCACTCTTGTGCTGACTCTGCTTTGATTTACCCAGAGGGACACATGAGCCGCTGCCTCCCTGACCCGAATGAGCTTCGGGGAAGCACTCAGCAACGGAGCAGCCCCGCGCTCCAAAGAGTGCTGTATTCCCGTCAGCTCCCTTGTCCGTCACACTGCCGCCAGATCAAAAAACGGGCAGAAACAGACCCCTTCCATCAACTTATCAAGCCCGCAATCCCCCAGTAAGACTTGAATTATCTTCGCATAGTCTTTCAGGAGCGGCGCCCTCCGCGACCGGCTCTTTAGACGGCCGCCATGTTCCCAGCCACGACCCTAGTCACCACTCATTGTAGGTCTTGGTCAACTTGTCAGGCAAGTGGCAAGAGTGGGGGGAAATGTAGAGCTCCCCCCCAACCTTTTCCTGTTGATAGTACCCCCTTTGAAAGGGTTGGTATTGACATTGTGGGGCCTCTGGATCCCAAAACAGCCATGGGCAACATGTTTATCCTGGTCTTGGTGGACCATGCCACTGGGTACCCAGAAGGCATTCCTTTAAGATCAATCACTGCCCCTGTGGTGGCCCGTGCCTTGATGGGAGTTTTTACCCGCATGGAGTTCCCCAAGGAAGTGGTGTCTGATTGGGGTACCAACTTCATATCAATGTATATGAAGGTGTATGGGGTAACCTACAAGTTCACCACACCTTACCACCCACAAAGCATTGGTCTGGTTGAGATATTTAACCACACTTTGAAGGGCATAATAATGGGCCTGTCAGAGCCCTTGAAGCGGAAGTGGGACATCCTCTTGCCATGCCTTCTGTTCGCTTACAGGGAGGTGCCTCAAAAGGGACTTGGCTTTAGTCCTTTTGAGCTGATCTATGGCCACCCTGTGAGGGGAACTTTAAGTCTGGTAAAGAAGGCTTTGGAAAAAGCTCCTAGTAAAACCCCCCAGGACATATCCAGTTACATGCTGGCTCTGAGAAACAAGACTGCCCCCTTCAGGAATCTCACACAGGAGAACCTAGAAGCAAGCCAGGAGGATATGAAACGCTGGTATGACCAGAATGCCACTCTGGCCAAGTTTCAACCCGGTCAGAAAGTGTGAGTGATGGCACCAGTGGAGCCTAGAGCGATCCAGGACAAGTGGACTGGGCCATTTAAGGTGGTGGAGTGCAAGAGTGAAGCCACCTACCTGGTGGACTTGCAGACTCCCATGAACCCTTTGAGGGTCCTGCACGTGAACTGGCTCAAGCCACACTTTGAGCGGACTGAATTGTCCATGCTCCTAGCAACAGATGATGTAGTGGAGGAGGAAACTGAGCCTCTTCCTGACCTCCTGCCTGCAGAAGAGAAAGGTTGGTCTTTGGAGGGAGTGAAGCTCTCCCTCTTCCCCTCCCTGACTGCTGAGCAGCAGAGGGACTGTTGCTAGGTGCTGGGACAGTTTGCCTCACTGTTCTCCTTGATTCCGGGGGTCACACACTTGTGCACACATGATGTGGACACTGGGGACAGTACACCCATTAAACAAAAGGTTTACAGGCTGACTGGCCAGGTCAGGGCTAACATCAAGGATGAGGTATCCAAGATGTTTACCCTAGGGGTTATTGGGCATTCCAGCAGTCCTTGGGCCAGCCCTGTGGTTTTGGTCCCAAAAGCTGCTGCTCCTGGTGCCACCCCAGAACTCCGATTCTGCGTGGACTACCGGGGTCTCAATGCCGTCACTAAAACTGATGCGCACCCCATCCCCTGAGCTGATGAGCTCATAGATCAGTTGGGAACTGCCAAATACCTCAGCACATTTGTTTTAACGTCTGGATGTGGGCAGATTGCCTTGACTGAGGGGGCCAAGGAGAGATCTGCATTTTCCACCACAGATGGGCACTTTCAGTTTAAGGTGATGCCATTTGGGATGAAAAATGCCCCTGCCACATTTTAGTGGTTGGTCAACCAGGCTGGGCTGGATGAGTTCAGTGCCCTCTACCTGGATGACATTGCTGTCTTCAGTTCCACATGGGAGGAACATTTGCAACACCTCTGCAAAGTGTTGGAGGCCCTGTAAAAGGCAGACCTCAGTATTAAGGCATCCAAGTGCCAACTAGGGCAGGGTTCTGTTGTGTACTTGGGACACCAGGTGGGGAGTGGCCAGGTGGCACCCCTACAGCCAACGTTTGATACCATTCTGGCTTAGGAACCTCCCAAGACCCAGATTGAAGTCAGCGCCTTTCTAGGTCTCACAGGAAACTATAGGAGGTTTGTCAAGAGGTATGGCACAATTGTTTCTCCCTTGACTGAGTTGACTTCTAAAAAGACGCCCAGAAAGGTGGTCTGGACTGAGTCTTGCCAGACAGCTTTTGATGCCCTGAAGGCTGCCATGTGCACAGCTGAAGGCACCTGACTATTCCAAGGAGTTTGTTGTGCAAACAGACACCTCAGAGCATGGTATTGGAGCAGTGCTCTCACATCTTAATGAAGAGGGCCTAGATCAACCTGTAGCCTTCATTAGCAGGAGGTTACTTCCCAGGGAACATAGGTGGAGTGCCATAGAGCATGAAGCTTTTGCAGTGGTCTAGGCACTGAAAAAGCTAAGACCCTACTTGTTTGGGACTCAATTCCGGGTTCAGACTAACCACAGGCCCCTCAAATGGTTAATGCAGATGAGCGGTGAGAATCCCAAACTGTTGAGGTGGTCCATTTTCCTACAGGGGATGGACTTTACGGTGGAACACCGCCCTGGCACAGAACACGCCAATGCTGATGGTCTGGCCAGATTCTTCAGCCGTAGTGATGAGAACTCCCTGAGGTTGGGTAGTTGCTCCCCACTTTCAGCTGGGGGGGACATGTGGTAGACTTGGCATCCTTGGCATGGCCTACCCTAACTTTTTGCCTTTGTTTCCCAGGTTGTTGATGTGTGCTGGACTGTGTTTTTGTTACTCTGGGCACTTTACCACTGCTATCCAGTGCTAAAGTGCAAGTGCTCCTATATAAAATGTGTATGTAATTGGCTTTCCAGGATTAGCACATTTGATTTACTGGTAAGTCCCTCGTACAGTGCACTAGAGGTGCCCAGGGCCTTGAAATCAAATGCTTCTAGTGGGCTTGCAGCACTGGTTGGGCCACACACATGAGTAGCCCTGTATTATGTCTCAGACCTGCCGCTGCAGTGCGTGTGTGCAGTTTTAAACTGCCAATTCGACTTGGCAAGTGTACACACTTGCCAGGCCTAAACCTTCCCTTTTCTTACATGTAAGACACCCCTAAGGTAGGCCCTAGGTAGCCCCATGGGCAGGGTGCGGTGTATGTTTAAGGTAGGACATATACTAATGTGTTTTATATGTCCTGACAGTGAAATACTGCCAAATTCGTTTTTCACTGTTGCAAGGCCTATCTCTCTCATAGGTTAACATGGGGACTACCTTTAAATATGATTACATTGTAGATTCCCTTTGGGAGCAGATGGACATGTGGAGTTTGGTGTCTCTGAGCTCACAATTTAAAAATACATCTTTCAGTAAAGTTGGTTTTGAGATTGTGTGTTTGAAAATGCCACTTTTAGAAAGTATGCATTTCCTTGCTTAAACCATTCTATGACTCTGCCTGTTTGTGGATTCCCTGTCTGGGTCAGTTTGACCGTTGGGCTGTTTGCACCTCTCGCCAGACAGTGACACAAAGGGGTGTAGCCTGCATATCCTGATGAGCCATCTGTGCTAGCAGGGAGGGGAGGAGTGGTCACTTAAGCCTGAAAGGGCTGTGACTACCCTCACACAATGCAGTCTCCAAACCCCTGGTGTGTGTCTGGGGCCTGGCCTGGGCAAGCCAGGATTTCAAAAACAAGGTAGACTTTCCTTTGAAGTAGGCCTACTTCAAAGGCCAAAATGGGTATAAGAAGAGCACCTAAACCCCTGAAAATTAGATTACTTCTGGACATCAAGAGGAACCTCTGCCTAGGAGAAGAGCTGAATAGCTGAGGAGAAGTGCTGCCCTGCCTGTGACTGTGCTTTGTGGAGCTGTCCTGCAGTTGCTGCTTCTGCCTGTGAAAGGGGACAAAGACTGGACTTTGTTGTGCATTCCTGCTTGTGAAGAAATCTCCAAGGGCTTGTCCTGAGCTTGCCTCCTGTTACTGAAGTCTCAGGGCCATCAAAGATTTCGACTGCCAGCACCTGGACTCTCTGCTGAGACTCCTGCCCTGCCAAGTGGTGCAGTTCAGCCCAGTCCAGTTCCTGGGTCCTTTAAAGGTGAAGCTGGCAGACCAAGACTGAAATTTCACGCACAGACTGCCATGCGGGGCAAATTTAGACACACCTTCCGAGACACGGCTGAGAAACAACGCGCTGTCGGCTTCACGGCTGAAATCTATACTCCACCTACATTGCGGCTGGAAGATCGACGGACGCGGCTGGAGAAACGACGAGCAACACCCACTGATGGAGGCTGATAACGTCGCAACCCACATAGCGTGGTTTTGCTGATACCGTAAGGCAGGATTTTCGACGCAAACCTCTCTGGGCGCAGAAAAACAACGCAAAGCATGCCCGGACCGGGGTACTTGTCCAGATCAACACATCGCTCTTCTGCGGAGAGAAGAGATGATGCACAATGACCCGCCTGGAGGAGGAACGACGGCCAGTCTCGCTTGCGGGTGAGAAATCGATGCATCGCTGCCCTTTTTCGACAAACACTCGCCCGTGCGGTGTTATTTTGACGCTACCCAGGTACTTTTGAACGCTAATAGTGTTATTACTGTTTTCTCAAGGATTTAAGACTCTTTTTGCTTTTTAACTCATAACTTGACTTGTGTATGGTGGATTTTGTCATTTTGGTCTTGTTTTGTTTAGATAAATATTACCAATTTTTCTAAAACTGCTTTGTGTCATTTTGTTGTGTTTTCACTGATTTACTGTGTGCGCTGGTACAAATACTTTTCACCTAGACTCTGAATTTAAGCCTGCCTGCTCGTGCCAAGCTACCAAGGGGGCGAGTGGGGGTTAACTGAGGGTGATTCTCCTTTACCCTGACTAGAGTGAGGGTCCTTGCTTGAACAGGGGGTAACCTGACTGCCAACCAAAGACCCCATTTCTAACAAGCCCTTTGAACTTTAGTTTGGTCTCTGAGATTGAATGTGCGGCCAATTGGTTTACTGTTATTTGAATTGAGAAATTTGATGTATATCTCCTCACCCCTCGAAACTGAGAAAGAAAAGATTGATCAACCACAGATTTGGAATAGTGCCCAAAGCCGGATCAGAAATCATGTGATTGCCACAGATGTCAATACAATAGATCAATTGATAGATGTTCGCATGGCCAGACAGGTTTTTGGAGGCTAACTGTTTATCTCCTTCATGAATAATAATACAAGGGCTGATTATGTGTAATGGGTGTCTGTTAGACTTTTCATCCTTGGCGTGGTCTCCCTAAACTTTTTGCCTCTGTTCCCCAGGTTATTGATGTGTGCTGGACTCTGATTTTCCTGTTTTTATTACTCTGGGCACTTTACCACTGCTAACCAGTGCTAAAGTGCAAGTGCTCCGTTTAAAATGTGTATGTAATTGGTTCTCCATGATTGGTATGTTTGTTTTACTGTTAAGTCCCTAGTAAAGTGCATTAGAGGTGCCCTGGGCCTGTAAATCAAATGTTACTAGTGGGCCTGCAGCACTGGTTGTGCCACCCACACAGGTAACCCTGTAATTGTGTCTCAGACCTGCCACTGCAGTGTCTGTGTGTAAATGTGCACTGTAAATTCGACTTGGCAAGTGTACCCACTTGCCAGGCCTAAACCTTCCCTTTTCTTACATGTAAGGCACCCCTAAGGTAGGCCCTAGGTAGCCCCAAGGGCAGGGTGCAGTGTATGGTTAAGGTAGGACATATAGTAATGTGTTTTAAATGTCCTGACAGTGAAATATTGCTAACTTTGTTTTTCACTGTTGCAAGGCCTGTCCCTCTCATAGGTTAATGTGGGGGCTACCTTTAAATCTGATTAAATTGTAGATTCCCTTTGGGAGCGGATGGACATGTGGAGTTTGGGGTCTCTGAGCTCACAATTTGAAAATACATCTTTTAGTAAAGTTGATTTTAAGATTGTGCGTTTCAAAATGCCACTTTTAGAAAGTGAGCATTTTCTTGCTTATACCATTTCTGTGACTCTGCCTATTTGTGGATTCCCTGTCTGGGTCAGTTTGACAGTTGGGCTGGTTGCACCTCACACTAGACAGAGGCACAAAAGGAGCTGGGGTGTAGTCTGCATTTCCTGACGAGCCATCTGTGCTAGGAGGGAGGGGAGGAGTGGTCACTTACACCTGAAAGGGCTGTGCCTGTCCTCACACAATGCAGTCTCCGACCCCCTGGTGAGTGTCTGGGGCCTGGCCTGGGCAAGGCAGGATTTCTCATTCAGAAGAGACTTTACTTTGAAGTAGGCCTACTTCAAAGGAGAAATTGGGTATAAGAAGGGCACCCAAAACCACAGACTTTAGAAACACTTCTGGAACCAAGAGGAACCTCTGCCTGGAGAAGAGCTGAATAGCTGAGGAAGAAGTGCTGCCCTGCCTGTGACTGTGCTTTGTGGAGCTTTCCTGCAGTGCTGCTTCTGCCAGAGTAAGAGGGCAAAGACTGGACTTTGTGTGCCTTCCATCTTGTGAAGAAATCTCCGAAGGCTTGATTTAGAGCTTGCCTCTTGTTGTTTGAAGTCTCAGGGACAGCAAAGACTTCTCTCTGCCAGCACCTGGAGTCTCTGGAGAGACTCCTGCTCTGACAAGTGGTGCCCTATCCAGTCCCTGGGCCCTTGAAAGGAAAGCTGGTGGAAATCCAAGAAAATCTACTTCGGGCGACTCCGGAACGGCGCCGCTGCTGAATCCGGTGACGCCACCTGCACCCGACGGCGTAACCTTTGCTGGAACGCGACGCTCTTCGCAGGCCCGACGCCGCTGCAGCCCCGCTGAAGTCCGCGACTCCGTGGAAGTCGCCGAACCACGTCGTGACCGACGCCGCTCGAAGTGCGTGGATTCAACGTTTCGCACAGACGTCGCGATCCCCGACTTCGCGCATCGGCTTGTTTTCACTCTTCACCAAAGGTACTGTACTTGGGGGTCTACACGACTCCGTGCCAGGCGCCGCTGGTGTTGGCTTGTTTGGAACGACTCCGTCACGACGCCGTGTTAACATCTCATCAAATAATTTTTGTTTCTAAACGCTATTTTTGAGTTTAATCTTTAAAAATTCATAACTTGATTTGTGTATGTCGGATTTTTGTCGTTTTGGTCTTGTTTTGTTTAGATAAATATATCCTAATTTTCTAAACCTGTGTTGTGTCATTTTGTAGTGTTTTAATTAAGTTACTGTGTGTGTTGGTACAAATACTTTACACCTAGCACTCTGAAGTTAAGCCTACTTCTCTGCCAAGCTACCAAGGGGGTAAGCAGGGGTTAGCTGAGGGTGATTCTCTTTTACCCTGACTAGAGTGAGGGTCCTTGCTTGAACAGGGGGTAACCTGACTGTCAACCAAAGACCCCATTTCTAACAGTGTCTGTGATAACAGATAGCCTCTGATGCCGTTTGAGTTAACAGGTGAATGTTTGTGCAAGGGGAATTTTTCAGAAGCTTAGGGAGTTTAGTGGCGTGGTACTTCTGGATGCCACTGTGGCTCTTTCCTATCAGGCCCACATGGGATGAGAGAATTTAGAGTGAGTATACATAATGACTTTCTATATTTTCGCAAGAACTTAAGAACAAGCACTTTGAAAAGATGTAGACATGTTGATCTCTCGATGTGGTTCTTGCCTGGTTCAATATATTAGCGATTTACTAGAAGCAACAGTAAAACAATTCACTCACCGTATCTACTCACCAAACTAGCAGCATAGGCACAAAATCTGTAAAAGAAAAGCTACACGTCTGTTTGCCCCGTGTTCAATATTTGGGTCATGGCAACTCTGCAAGAGAGAGGGACCCTTCTATCGACTGAATCAAAGCATTATGCCGCGATCCCCGACTTCACGCATCGGCTTGTTTTCACTCTTCACCAAAGGTACTGTACTTGGGGGTCTACACGACTCCGTGCCCGGCGCCGCTGGTGTAGGCTTGTTGGGAACGACTCTGTCACGATGCCGTGTTAACATCTCATCGAAGCATTTTTGTTTCTAAACGCTATTTTTGAGTTTAATCTTTACAAATTCATAACTTGACTTGTGTATGTCGGATATTTGCTGTTTTGGTCTTGTTTTGTTTAGATAAATATTTCCTATTTTTCTAAACCTGTGTTGTGTCATTTTGTAGTGTTTTCATTAAGTTACTGTGTGTGTTGGTACAAATACTTTACACCTAGCACTCTGAAGTTAAGCCTACTGCTCTGCCAAGCTACTAAGGGGGTAAGCAGGGGTTAGCTGAGGGTGATTCTCTTTTACCCTGACTAGAGTGAGGGTCCTTGCTTGAACAGGGGGTAACCTGACTGTCAACCAAAGACCCCATTTCTAACAGTGTCTGTGATAACAGATAGCCTCTGATGCCGTTTGAGTTAACAGGTGAATGTTTGTGCAAGGGGAATTTTTCAGAAGCTTAGGGAGTTTAGTGGCGTGGTACTTCTGGGTGCCACTGTGGCTCTTTCCTATCAGGCCCACATGGGATGAGAGAATTTAGAGTGAGTATACATAATAACTTTCTATATTTTCGCAAGCACTTAAGAACAAGCACTTTGAAAAGATGTAGAAATGTTGATCTCTCGATGTGGTTCTTGCCTGGTTCAATATATTAGCGATTTGCTAGAAGCAACAGTAAAACAATTCACTCACCGTATCTACTCACCAAACTAGCAGCATAGGCACAAAATCTGTAAAAGAAAAGCTACACGTCTGTTTGCCCCGTGTTCAATATTTGGGTCATGGCAACTCTGCAAGAGAGAGGGACCCTTCTATCGACTGAATCAAAGCATTTCGCAAGTTACTACACCCTTTTACTGTATGTTGAGTGCAGCCTTTTAAGGCTATTGTGGTTAATGGAGTTTGGGTCATTATATTATTGTAAAACCTCTTCAGGCTCTTACGGTAACAGATGCTCCTGAACCTTTGCCCTGGTGAATAAAAGGACAAGCTTTTGTTTCTCTGAAAAATCTTCTGTCCTTTGTCTCTGCTTTTAGTTTGCTCGATCCCCATTACTCTGTGATGTCATGAAAATTAGGGCTTACACTTGGAGTGTTGACACAAGATCATGGTGATAAAAAGAAGCTGATTGATGATTAATCTTTTTCTCTTGACGTTGAAGCGACAGGCCTTCCTGAATGCGTTTGTGCTATGGTAGCAGATGCTCATCTCTTTCAAGTGTTTGGAAAAAATAGGGCCTATTCACAAAGGTAAATGTACATGTGTATGTTTACTCAAATGTATATTTAACGCTACAACTGAGTGTAAGTCTACCCTTTTTGACACTAACCATTTCCAAATGTAGATTTACACCTAAGTGAAGACGTACATGTCTCCATCGCCTCAAATCAGGAGGTGGAGCTTCTATATAACAGTGTTTACAAGCATAACTTTCGCTTTGCCACAGTGGTGGCGCTCTCCCTATGGGAAAGTATAAGAAAAACGGATAAAGTTTATTTTTCTTAAAAAGCATTTAACATAGTTGGATTTCTAATATAAAGGTAAATTTAATTCAAATATTTATTTTTAACCCAGAATTTATGTAATTAATAGTTATTAAGTAGGTACTTAGTTTAGATATTCATTTACATTATAAATAACCATTTTAAATAATAAAGTAAAACATCCCACTCTCACTAACATTTACAGGTGTATTTAACATGTAGCACATTTTGTTATGAAATATGTTGAATTAATATAAATCGTATTTACTTTTATCCAACGTTTAACATTGTAATTTATTTTGTCTTAGGTTTCTTGTTACATTTTAAAATAAAATATTTAATAATTATACTTTTTTCACACGTACAAACGCACACTCAAGTTCAATGTTGAAATAACTTCATTACTTTAACATTTATTCCTTTGGGTGTCATTTTATTTCCTGGTTTCCACTTTTTTTTATATATCGTAGTGCATTGCAGTACCTGTGAATGGCCTTGTGTAGTGCTATACCTGACTTACTCCCAGGTTACTCTGGAGTCCATGTACACCTGGTTTGACACTTTAGTGCTGTAATAACTTTAGAGGTTTAGTCTGTAAATAACTATGATCCTCCTGTTTTGTGGTGATGTGTTTTTATTAGCATGTCCTTTCCTAAAGCCCTGCTTAAAGCTTCCTTAAAGCCCTCTCACTTGGGTAATTAGTTCCCATTTTCCAACCCTTCGCCCCTTGTCCCTCCCACGTTTACTACTGAAACATATTATTAGGTGTGTAGAGATTGCCACCATTGTACCAGAGATCTTTCCACAGAAAAGATAGGAGAAACAGAGGACTTTGCATGTATGTTTGTGAACAGCATTTTGTAGTATGTGAGTAGTACACTGTTGTACTACTTCACATAACAGAATATGCTGCTTGTGAATAGGCCCCTTCGCTCTTGCTTCACCTTATTCTGCTGCTGTACCTCATGTTACAGTTGCTTTGTTACTAACTACTAACATACAAGATCTTTCTGTGTTCAAGTTGTCCAGATGTGAAATATTGTTGATTTTTACCTTCCCCGTTATCTTGCTGAGATGCCCTGTGCTAATCCCAGCCTCGCTGTTCCCTTCTTCCTTGAATGTGGAATTGTAAGACTGTCTCCTAACTACTGACCATCTTGCAAAATACTGCATAGTCCTCATTGATGCACTTCTTCCTTACTGTTATGTTGTATAGTACAATAATGATTTTAATTGTAGAGATGATGAAGGGAAGCTGGTTTATGTTGTGCACATGTCCCATGAAATAATTGAGAGCCGAGTTTTACAGATTGTTATTACATGTACTTTTATCACAACTCCACAGAGAAGTGTCACTCTCTTCATTTATTGTAAATATACCTTTTGAGTTGCTCAGGACTTTGGACTAATTTGTCACAGAGCTTGCCTTAATTCTGATGCTAGACCATTGAATAACAGATGTAAAAGGGTAGCTTGATGTACTCCAACCCCTATGGATTTGCTAAGGACAGCCAATTGTTAATTGTTCTTTCCACCAATCCATCCATGATTAAGTATCTTGTGGTGAAGCTCTTGCTGCGATAGGTGCTGAAAATGCTGCTTTGTCTCCAAATTATGATGTTATTCTATATGTATTACAAACTGCTGAACCCATCAAGTCCACTTTAGAGCATCTAGCCACTGTACAGGAGCAGGTACCAGAGAATGAAAGGATGACATGAACACAGTTGTGGGGTCTTGGACCTCAGACATTCAGATGTTTCTAGCAAAAAACGATGTTAAAACAGTTGCTCCTAGAATCTCACTTAGCACATTCATATTATGGCATTGCTCATGTTAGTTGAGGTAGTTTGAGCCATGATGCAGGCACTCAATCCTGGCCCCTGAATTCCCCTTTATTGCCCAGCAAAACAACTATTCATATCCCAATTTGCAAAGCATACCATGTTAGTAAAGTTGTTGAAACCACCTGAGTTAGTTATCCTGCCTTACATGCTCCCTTTGTCCCAGTGTAGGTAGACTTAATTCTAATGCAAATATGCTACTCTTCTGGATATTTTTGAATTATGGTTATATGCTCTCTAGATATGTAGAGGCTTTCCCCTGTACCCAGGCTGATGGTATCGCCAAGGATAAAAGATTGATCCAAGACTTTGCTTGCAAGTGCAGTGTCTAATTATGATCAGAAGTGACAAAGAAACTCATTATGGGGGTCATTACAACATTGGCGGTAAAAGCCGCTTACTGCCGTGCAGAAGACCGCCAATACACCGCCGTGGCCGCGGAATTCCGCCACAGCTATTATGACCCACATCTCGGAATCCGCCGAAATTCAGACCCCCACACAAGTCCGCCACACCAAAGGTCAGTGATAAACTGGTGAAAACAAAACCTCCACCGTCACGCCAACAGAAACACGCCCATGCTATCACGACCCACGAATCCACGTGGCGGTCTTTCAACCACGGTATTCCATTGGCGGTACACACCGCCGCGCTCAAAATACACACACATCTCCAAAACACCGCCACATTGGACAATTCGAAATACACACACCTGATACACATACACACACCACTCCCACACAATCAATACTATATAAAACACACACCCACATCACCCACAAACCCCTACGAACAAAAATGTTGACGAAGGTCAGAGAGACTGCACAGCATAGACAACCCCACCACACAGAGGCACACAACACCATCACCCACACTACTTCCACACACAAAACACCACACACCACAACACATCACCACACTCATCACCACATACACCACCCCACACATCACCTACACCATCCCATGGCACGGCAAAGACACCCCAGGTTCGGCCTATCGTACGGGAAGAGCCACAGCTATTTGAATCACAGGTGCAGCACACCTCCATAGCTAGGAAGATGGAGCTATGGCGAAGAATAGTCGACAGGGTCAACGCAGTGGGACAACACCCAAGAAATCGGGAGGACATCAGGAAGAGGTGGAACGACATATGGGGGAAGGTGCGTTCCGTGGTCTCCAGGCACAACATCGCGGTACAGCAGACTGGCAGCGGCCCCCACCTCCTCCTCCACAACTAACAACATGGGAGGAGCAGGTCTTGACCATTATGCATCCTGAGGGCTTCGGAGGAGTCGGTGGAGGAATGGACTCTGGTAAGTCAAATCTTAACTATCATATCCCCCACCCTAACTGCATGCTATCACAGACCCCCACCCTCACCCCCTCCCCTATCACTCCAACTCCTCACTAATGTACTAATAACACAAACCACCCATCCCAACACCAAGCCCTGCATGACACAACAAAGCATGGACACCCCTCACTAAAGCATGCCCACTGCACATACCCATAACACCCCCCCAACCATCATCACACAAACCCCCACACAGGAATGCTAGCACCGGGGTACACGCTCACCCACCCATTGCACACCATGACACACACACATGCAATAATCATGCTTTTACAACCCTGCAGGACTCCTAAACAACGTCACCAGACAGGAGGGTCCAGACATCTCTACCCCACCCACAGAAGAGGCCCACAGTGATGACTGCAGCTCTGGCCAACTGGATCCAGATGACCAGCCCGGACTATCGTGGGCCTCGGGATAGTCGGTTCCCCTCGCACAGGCACAGCCCACCACAGACCTTCCACCCTCTGGTAACACCAGCACAGCACCCACCCAGTGGGCCCATACCTCCGTCCCCAGGACACGTCAATCAGCTGTGTGTCCACCACTACAGGGAACCCAGTATAACCCACCACCCCAACAACAACAGGGACCTGGGGGCAGTGGTAGTGGGCACACAGTCCAGGGGACGGAGGCACAGGAACACAGGGGAACTGGGAGAGCTGCTGTGCGACAGCGGGCGGACAGGCCAAGGGAACCCACTCTCCACGAGGCTCTCTCCTCCATCATGGGAGCCTACCACCACTCCCAGGAGACGATGGCTACGGTCCTGGCCAAGTTTCAGGAGACCCAGCGCCTGCAGGAGGAACAGTATTTGGGGTTCAGGGAGGAACTCAGAACCATCAGCTCCGCCCTGGGCACCATCGTAGGGGTGCTGAAGGAGATACTGAACACCAGGAGGGACACCGTGGCACTCCAATGGGCCCCTGACACTAGCATGGACGATGAACTGCCCACCACCTCCAACGGCGCTAGTGGACAGGAGGCACCGCCACAGGACCACCACACCAGCACCCCACCCCCTGCAGACGGAGAACCACCCCGCAAGCGGTCCCTGAGATCCAGGAACAGGACAGAGCACGATGGCAAGACCCCGCCAAGAAATGAGACCACCCTGATTGTCATCCCACTGTCCCACTTTGTAACCGTGTCCATATTGGAACTGCCCCAGCTCCACTTCCTATGCCCATATGGGCAGTGCACCTGTGAGACTAATAGACTGGACTCTGCCATGGACATTCCTCCACCATCACCCCTCACCATTTTACCACCCCCCTCCAATATTTAGCACTTCAATAAACAACCTTGAAGCACAAAACAATCTGGAGTCAGTGTGTGATTTTGAAAATGTGTATTAGCAATTACAGTGACAAAATCCGTTCTCAAATGTAATGTCAACATACCTATGTCACACATCACAAGTCCATGAGGAATGTAAGCAGATGACACACGTTGGTAACCACACCTGTGAAACCGAAATGGAAATGTAAAACTCAGTTACCATATACTGGTCGAAATTGACAGACAGGATAGAGTTAGAAGTGTGAAAGTACTTGTAGTGGGCAGGAATGTGTTCTCACCTGTGTGTCAATGGAAATATTGCTGGATAACTGAGTCTCTGCTGTCAATGTCTTCTTCCTCTGCTTCCTCCTCATCACTGTCCACAGGCTCCACAGCTGCCACAACACCGTCATCTGGACCATCCTCCTGCAGAAAAGGCACCTGGAGTCGCAAAGCCAGATTGTGAAGCATACAGCAGGCGATGACGATTTGGCACACCTTCCTTGGTGAGTAGAAAAGTGAACCACCTGTCATATGGAGGCACCTGAACCTGGCCTTCAGGAGGCCGAAGGTGCGTTCGATCACCCTCCAAGTCCGCCCATGGGCCTCATTGTAGCGTTCCTCTGCCGTGGTCCTGGGATTCCTCACTGGGGTCAGTAGCCATGACAGGTTGGGGTAACCAGAGTCACCTAATAGCCACACCCGGTGCCTCTGGAGTTGACCCATCACATAAGGGATGCTGCTATTCCGCAGGATGTAGGCGTCATGCACAGAGCCAGGGAACATAGCATTTACCTGGGAGATGTACTGGTCTGCCAAACATACCATCTGTACATTCATGGAATGGTAACTCTTCCGGTTTCTGTACACCTGTTCACTCCTGTGGGGGGGGAACAGAGCTACATGGGTCCCATCAATGGCACCTATGATGTTGGGGATATGTCCAAGGGCATAGAAGTCACCTTTAACTGTAGCCAAATCCTCCACCTGAGGGAAAACGATATAGCTCCACATGTGTTTCAGCAGGGCAGACAACATTCTGGACAACACGTTGGATAACATAGGCTGGGACAACCCTGATGCCATGGCCACTGTTGTTTGAAATGACTCACTTGCAAGGAAATGGAGCACTGATAGCACCTGCACTTGAGGGGGGATCCCTGTGGGATGGCGGATAGCTGACATCAGGTCAGGCTCCAACTGGGTACACAGTTCCTGGATTGTGGCACGGTCAAACCTGTAGCTGATGATTAAATGTCGCTCCTCCATTGTCAACAGGTCCACCAGCGGTCGGTACACCGGAGGATTCCGCCATCTCCATACATTTCCCAGCTGACGGTGCCTAGGAAGGACAACAGCGACCACAGAGTCAAACAACTCAGAGGTATGTACCCACAGTCTACACAGAACACGAAACATAATCCAAAAAGTTGTCTGTATGTGTGTTGAGTCCAGGCATAGGTATGTGTGACGCAGTTGGTAATTTGGCCATGTGGGCCCCTGAAATGGCGGCTGCCTGACCTCTAAACTGGGACAGTGGGATGTGAGGTAACTGCACTGGTGTTGTACACTGTCGCGGTAGGCGGCCGAAGACCGCAGCGCAATGCTGCATTGGTTAACATTGGACCCTATGGATCCCAGGAGCCAATGACGATGTACGCCGGCAGTGATGATACGCACCGCCGCAGACGTCACCGCCGCGTACGTGACCGCCATTTTCTATGTGTTGAATCACTCGATACCTGATCTTCGACAGGAGAGGACCTACACTTCAAGTGCTGCTGTGACCTCGGTCTGGAAGAGACAATGGCTCGTGCGTCTGGGGAAAGGGCCCCTGCCTTCACTGCACAGGAGTTGGAGAAGCTCGTGGACGGGGTCCTCCCCCAGTACACGCTACTCTACGGTCCTCCAGATCAACAGGTGAGTACACAGGGAGCAAGTTGAATGGGCTATGCCTGTGTGGAGAGGGCTGGTTGTAAGAAGGAAGGGGGCAGAGTTCTGCGTACATGAAGGACTATGAATGCATGTGCCACATGGCAAGGGTATGGATGTGGGCCACTCACTTTGACGGTGCAGTTGGTAATGACTTCTCTTCTTCCCCTGTACATTTCATCTAGGTCAGCGCCCACCAGAAGAAGGATATTTGGCGTGCCATCGCCAAGGACATCCGGGCCTTGAGGGTCCACCAGAGACGGAGCTCCCACTGCCGTAAAAGATGGGAGGACATTCGCCGCTGGAGCAAGAAGACGGTGGAGGCTCAGCTGGGGATGGCCCCCCAACGTGGGAGGGGTGCCCGTCGCACCATGACCCCCCTGATGTTCCGGATCCTGGCGGCGGCCTACCCTGAGTTGGATGGGCGCTTGAGGACATCACAGGAGACACAGGGGGTGAGTACAACATCATTCTGCGGACTTTGCGCGCAGTGAAGTTGTCTGGGTGGGGAGGAGTGCTGTGGGTTTCCCTAGGCCAGGGCGAGTTCCGTAGGCTAGGCCCCTCCATAATGCAGGCCATGTGGCACTCCACCCCACCTCTGTAGAGTGCCAAGTACAGGTATACATGCCCCTGTGTCATCTATGTGTGCTGATGTCCACCATATCCATGTAGGCCATATCCCAGGAACTGCATCTGTAGAGCCCAACAGCGCGGCGTAGTGCAGGGGGCTGCTGTGTCTGTATTGTCCGCCAACGGTAGCGGTAAGCCATGCACTCAACCTGTCTTTCTTCTGTCGTTCCCCCCCCCCCCTTTTGTGGTCTCCCTGTTCTTGTGTGCATGAGCATCATCAGGCAGAGGTACAGTGGCACCGGAGCACAAGGGAGCTGCATCCCACATGGCCATGGAGGGCCACACCATGGACTCTGAATACACCAGTGGGACGGAGAGCGAGGGGAGCTTCACGGCGGTCACAGGATCAGCAACCAGCGACACGGACTCGTCTTCCGATGGGAGCTCCCTTGTGGTGGCGGAAAATCTGTGCCCCCCACTTCTAGAGGTACAGCCGCCACCCCCCCTACCAGCACCGCCCTCCCAGCAGCCCCTCAGCCTTCGCCCCGTGCCCGCTCACCCAGGAGGGTGGGCATCACCTTCGCCCCAGGCACCTCAGCCCCTGCCCCTGTCACCTCTGCTGCCCTCAGTGAGGAGGCCATTGACCTCCTCAGGTCCCTCACTGTTGGGCAGCCTACCATTTTGAATGCCATCCAGGGTGTAGAAAGGGAATTGCAATACACAAATGCATTCCTGGAGGGCATTCATTCTGGACAGGCTGCCCTTCATCGAACCCTGCAATCTCTGGCCTCAGCACTGATGGCAGCCATTGTCCCTGTCTCTAGCCTCCTCCTCCAACTTCCACCTCCCAGACCCAATCCCCTGTACCCCAGCCTATCCCAAGCACACCAACAGACCAGCCTGCACACACCTCAACACACAAGGGAAGCTCAGGCAAACATAAGCACCACACATCCCACAGGCACTCACGCAAGCATCACACGCATACAGACACAGCAACATCCACTGCCTCCACTGTGTCCCCCTCCTCGTCATCTCCCTCCTCCCTCCCAGTGTCGTCTACACTCTCACCTGCATGCACTACCACTACAGCCACTAGGTCCCGCACCAGCACACCCACCCCTCCCAAAGTACACAAACGCAGGCACACACCCACCCAACAGCCATGCACCTCACGACAGCCTCCAGCGCATGCACCTGCACCCAAAGCCACAAAAGTTACACCTCCTACAACCACCTCCTCTTCCTCCACTCCCAGACCCCCTCCAGCTACCCGTCCCAGTGTTCCTAGGAAACTCTTCCTGAGCAATCTTGACCTCTTTCCCACCATCCCCCCCTCCAATTCATAGGTCCCGTACTAGCACCTCAGCCAAAAAATCGCCGGTACCAGTGGTGCCTGTCAGAGGTATGTGGAGTGCACCGGGCACCAGGGCAGACAGTGTGACACGGAGCCACAGCACAGCCAGTCCCCCCACTGTGAAGCACCAGAAGTTGGACAGTGCCCGGTGGGACAGGGGGAGGCCTCAAGCCGGCAAAGCCGATCACAAGGGTCCCGGGGGGAGTGTCCACTCACCTGTGACTCCTCCCAAGGTGGGGAAGGGGCAGAAGAAATCGCCAAAGTCTGGGAAGACCAGCACAGCGGAGAAGACCTCCATCATCCCCGCTGCCCAGGAGACCACCGCCAGCCCCATCGTCAGTGGCCAGGAGGCCACCGCCAGAGTCAGTGCCCAGGAGGGCAGCCCCATCGTCACTGGCCAGGAGGCCACCGCCAGAGTCAGTGCCCAGGAGGGCCCCGGCAGCCACAGCCCCGTTGGACAATGAAGGACCGCCATGGCAAGCCCCGCTGAACAGGGCATGCACCGCTGAACAGGGCAAGCACTGCCATGGCAAACACCGCTGAACAGGTCAGAAACTGCATAGTCAAGCACAGCTGAACAGGGCAAGCACACTGAACAGGGCACAGACCGCCATGGCAAGCACCGCTGAACAGGTCAGAAACTGCATAGTCAAGCACTGCTGAACAGGGCAAGCACCGCCATGGCAAGCACCGCTGAACAGGTCAGAAACTGCATAGTCAAGCACCGCTGAACAGGGCAAGCACCGCCATGGCAAGCACCGCTGAACAGGTCAGAAACTGCATAGTCAAGCACCGCTGAACAGGGCACAGACCGCCATGGCAAGCACCGCTGAACAGGTCAGAAACTGCATAGTCAAGCACCGCTGAACAGGGCACAGACCACCATGGCAAGCACCGCTGAACAGGTCAGAAACTGCATAGTCAAGCACCGCTGAACAGGGCAAGCACCGCCATGGCAAGCACCGCTGAACAGGTCAGAAACTGCAAAGTCAAGCTCCGCTGAACAGGGCACAGACCGCCATGGCAAGCACCGCTGAACAGGTCAGAAACTGCATAGTCAAGCACCGCTGAACAGGGCAAGCACCGCTGAACAGGGCACAGACCGCCATGGCAAGCCCCGCTGAACAGGTCAGAAACTGCAAAGTCAAGCACCGCTGAACAGGGCACAGACCGCCATGGCAAGCACCACTGAACAGGTCAGAAACTGCATAGTCAAGCACCGCTGAACAGGGCAAGCACCGCCATGGCAAGCACCGCTGAACAGGTCAGAAACTGCGAAGTCAAGCACCGCTAGCCCATGTGCGGCAGGGGCAGTGACGGAACTGGGACCATCATGAGGAGAGTGATGCACTCTGGGCACCAGTCCCCCTCCAGAACCAGTGGAGAACAGCATCCACTCCGTCTGTCCTTAACAGGATGAAGCACTCTGGCAACCAGTCCCCCTCCAGAACCAGTGGAGAACAGCATCCACTCCGTCTGTCCTTAACAGGATGAAGCACTCTGGGCACCAGTCCCCCTCCACAACCAGTGGAGACTGTTATCCACTTGAGAGACTGTGGCTTTGCACTCCCCAGGATGGTCCAGTGGGCAACCCACCCAGTGTAGAGACTTGAGAGACTGTGGCTTTGCACTCCCCAGGATGGTACAGTGGGCAACACACCCACTGTAGAGACTTGAGAGACTGTGGCTTTGCACTCCCCAGGATGGTACAGTGGGCAACCCACCCACTGTAGAGACTTGAGAGACTGTGGCTTTGCACTCCCCAGGATACATCAATGGGCATGGAGCCCCCTCGTAGATCTGGCGTGGTGCAGTCATCCGGCTGAGGTGCCCCCCCTTCCCTTCCTCCTGAGGTGCCTGTTGTATTTCAATCTGATGCCCCAGCAGTGTTCTCTCCATTTTGATCAGGTATCTGATGTGGGCCTCGCCCAAGCATTTTGGGCCCAGTGGTCCACGGACATTGAATGGTGCATTACCTGCACTACTAATCGTGATGTATATTTTGTGGAATGTGTATATTTATCTGTATATATTTGGTTACTGTATTTTGATATATTACGATGGTTGCACTCATTTCCTTTTGTCTTTGCATTCTTCCGGGGGATTTGGGGGTTGTTACTGTAATGTTTGGATATGCATTGGTGTGTGTGTTGTAGTGGGTGGGGGTGGGGGTGGGGGTGTTGCGTGTGTGTGTCCCTGACTTTTGCCTCCCCCTCCCCTATGTCGTAGGTGCAGCACTCACCGCTGTCTTCGGCGCCGGCGTTGATGATGGTCGTACAGGAGCAGGAAGGCTTACGCAGGGAGTATTTGGAGTTCCGGTTCCATGGTGCCCTCCTTCCTCGTGGAGTGTGTAGAGGTGAGCGTTTTCCCTTTGAAATGGCTGGTTCCGCCGTGTTTTTATCCACGGTGAATCCGCCCCGGAAAATGTGGCGGATTGGTAGGTTGTGATACTGTGGGCGGTACTTTGTCTTCCGCCTGTCTGTTGGCGGTGACTGCCGCCCTGTTTTTCTGTACCGCCGTGGCGGTCGGAGTGTTAAAGTGGCTGTCTTTGTTGGCGGTTTCCGCCACGGTCATAATTCCCTTTTTTTTTTTGCCGGCCTGTTTGTGGTCTTACCGCCTCTTTAACACCGTCCGCCAGGGTTGTAATGACCACCTTTATGTCATCGGTAGTATAGAGGCATGGCAGAGATTAGGGATCTAACAACATATCCAGTGTGTCTATCACCCTGAATCTTCTGGGAGGGCGGGGCAATTTCATAAAACACTTAAAAATAATTTTCATAAGATATATGACGAAGCTGGACTTAAATTGCCTGATGTCCTACTATTAGCCCTAATGCCCATAAGAGCCATTAATAATAAAAAGACCTAGTTAAACCCACATAAAATAACTATGGGCAGACCTATGTTTTTGGTACTAAATGTTTATTCATTGCACGCCACTCTTTGAAATAGTCTAATTGAATCAGTTCAACACGCTGTGCTGCCTAGAAAAGGTGCCTAGACTTGTTTAGGCACTACTCTAGAATCAACTGCATGTGCAGGCAGTGAGTTCCCTCTGCTGTCTGAACCAAGGCACACTTTACACCAAACACTGGAGGGTTTTTTCATCCCCAACTTAACAAGATTATCAATGCTCTTAAGACACTTTGTTTGAAAGCTAAATGTTTATTTATCACTTTATAATTCTCTTATATTTGCCAAACGAAACAAGATTTCCAGCAGCATCATAAGAAGACTGTTTATCAATCGATCCATTTCACATGGTGCAATGTCCATAGTCCTGATGCTTTTATACATCTCAATGCATTTCGGGTACAGTAACCCTTTTTCATATGTAACTATGAATATAATAATCAAAAACCCTCTCACGTCACTGGAAACTACGTGACAACGTTGGAATCATAATGCTGTGCTCCAAACTTAACATGACAGAATGAACTACATGTATTACTGAGGCTGGTGCGTGTTAACCGATCACTGCAACAACCTGTAAAATATACAAATGCATTACCAAATAACAGAGTGCCCTGATTACAACCAGCCTAGATATGACTTTCACTTGTAACAAAAATGTGTGTCCCCTCCTTGATAAATGGAACAGAAGCTGCTCCAGGTGAAAGATGTGAAAAATATAAAGACTCACGCTCCGAATCCACCAACAGCTTCCTGCATGCAAGCACCGCCACGTTGTTAATAGCCGTGCAAGTAACACCTTTAACCCCTAGTATATATGCAGGTCTTCCACGCTCTCCCAACCATACCATCCTACTTACTGCAAAACCGATGGACCTATAGTTCTCCAACCCACTGCTCAATTATCTCCAGTTTACTTGAATTCCACCTATCTGATGATGTGACTTTAGAACGTTGCAAACAACTGTTTCACTGTTTCAACAACTTCCCTTCTCAGGTACAAGTTGCCTTGCCCACCAATCCGACTGCAGCCAAGTGATTGGGTCTGGATGAAGGTCCATAATTGAAAGTCATCACTTCAGCCATGGTGGTGAGTTCCATTCATTGCCATGCCATTCCAGATCACCAAGACCTTGTCAAATGTTGAGGACTGACTGCCTGTATACATGCCTTGCACTACATGGAGTTGTGAGATAGCAGACTAGCTGCCAAAGATGCTCTTGCCCTGTAGGTGCACCAGAAAATGCAAGAAAGATGCAGTTTTTCCTATTGCTCATTGCCATGGCTGAGACCACATTACTGGGATGTCTACCAGTTACCTTTCCCTCATTAGATGTAGCCAGGCCCCTTTGTGGATAGCCTGTTTGGTTGGTTAATTGTGTGGCTGTCTCAAGAGGTGGTGGGAGGTGGACGGAAAGAAGCCAGCTACGTGGATCTCCATGCTATCTCAAGAAGCAAGTGATCAATCAACTAAAACAATACTTTCCTGCAGGTTCTGCATGAGTAAAACCATTATTCATGTTGGCTGTGTGGCCATGTGCCCACCTACTCTAAAGTATCTGTGATCATGACCCCAATTCCCTTCAAATGGGAGAAACAGTGCACTGACTTACACCTGTCTGTACAGTTATGTTATTCTTGAATATGATAACTACACCACTTGTACCACTCATGAAACTCTGAATGTGCCTTCTCTGACTAGGAGATTTTACTTCCTGCTGTTCATCTATCCTCTTCTACTCAGAGGCTGGTTTGTAAGGAAGATACTGGCACATTTTCATAGTATGCAGTCAATATAACTTGACTAAAAAAACATAAAAGACCAATTCCCCATCAAACTTTCACTCAACATTTCCTTCAAGAACCATTTTTTCGTCTGGTGTATTGTTTAAACAAAGTGGTGCCTCTAAGCAGACTAGTTTTTTTTAAATATTTGTAGCAATTGTGCTTAGGTCTAGCCAAAGAGTGGTTTCATTCATGCTTCTCTTGTTCCATAGTGCTATCTAAATGATACTCTGCCACACCTCTCTGCCTTATGCAAGAGACATAAAAGTACATCTTAATTCCCATATATGGAACAGGCTTATCCACTAAAAAAATCAGTGAGTTGCCAGATATCGGGTGAATGTGACTAATTCAATGGCAAATAGTCTTGGGCTCATACCTATTCCATCATCTCACACGTGAGGGTCAGGTGACTTTGTGGGAGGGTAACGTGCGAGGGAATCCTCTGCACATTACCTTCACACCAACATTGTTACAACAGTGGAATAGCTGAAACAAACCCAGTCCCAAAACAGCTATAAAAGCTCACCAGTAGCTCAAATGGGTTTCAGCTTGCACATAAATCTATGGGATCAGTGCTAGGAAGGGCTCAAGGATAAAGCGTGCCACCCTTTAAGGGGCAAGGGTCTTCGTCCTGAAACAGTGAAGTATCTCTACCCACTCTACCCCTTTCCACAAACAAGAGGCAGCAGAGAAGTTTAAAGGCATGGGCAAAGGGGGCAATTGCCCACAGACAACACCTTCCAAAGGTCCCCTGAGAAAGTTAACTCCCTCTCTCTCACTCACCTCTGTCTATATCTGTATGTCATACATCTCTCTCTGCCTCCCTCTACCTCTGACTCTTTATGCCCATTTTCATCTAAATATTTTGGACCCCCTGGCAAGGTATAATTCAATTGTTTTTGATTTACCACCATTCCTGAAAATCTGGCGTCATGTGGGCTTGAATTAGCTGAAAATGGGTGATAAAGTTTAAAGTTGTTCTGAACAGGGGCCCCAAAATCTGTCTTGCTTTGGGCCCAGAAAATCCTTAAGATGACACTGAGAGGTGGTCAGTTCTTTTATATTCCGAGCTAGTCCATCTGGAGGAGTGCTGTGTGAATATATGTCATGAATTTGGAATGAGGTGGAAAAGCAATCAGGATTTGCAAACTGAGCAGATGTCACACAATATTTTAAAATGCCCATATTCCACCCATTCCTGCTAGGCTGAAGGAAGCTAGTACTATGAGCTTGGTCTCATACCCCATGCCCTTCTCATGCTCCAGTCAGATGATTCCTAGTCAAGCCATGGCTCAGATCTTAGTCAGAGCCTACCACTACCTTTAATCATATAATGAAATTAAGTAATGTGATAAATAAATAGAGGGTAATGGGTGACAATTACCTGAAGCATTGAAGTATGATAAAAGGCAGAAGTTTTTTATGGGAGACCATTCCCTAATAGTGCACAGCAGTGTATTTGGCCCTAACTGATATCATTACATTGTTAAGATTTAACTGACAATAATTCAAAGTTTATTTTTTTCATACAAGTTTGAAGATTATCAAACACACATTTATTTCACCTTCTTCAACTTTTCATATTTGTCTGTTGTGCAAAAAGTACTTTTGTCTACATTGTTCCTCAGCTCTTAGATTAAGGCTGCCCTCGCAGCCAGGTAAATGGCGGACATGACTTTTGCTGAACCAGGACTACATCAGTAAGATGTGTCTGTGAAATGCATTTAGCTCTCCATTGATACTGAAATCAATCAGAGAACTAAGGGTTTGGTGGATGGGTTACTCCGTCACATATGTGATGGATATCCTGTCTGCTGTATTACGATTTGCATAGGATTATGGGATGGTAATATGGCGGATGGGATATCCGTCATGTTTGTGACGGTGTAACCCCCTTCAACAAACTCTAAATCAGGCCCTCAATCACACATTGGATAAGGATGTTAAAAAGCCCTTCCTTGTATTTTGCAAGGGCCCAAATTTGCACCAAAACAGTACCTGGTGGAGAAAAAGCAGACACCAGATGATGGTAAACATGGAAATCTCAAATTCTATATATGAAGGTTTCCAAATATAATAATTTAAACCTAAAAATGGAGGCCTCAGACTTCTAGCTAATTACTGTAAGTGGACATACCCATCCAGAGCATAGGACACAAAAGAATCTGTACCTGCTTCTAGTGAACCCAGATTACTTGTTTATTGCAGAAAGGGCAGGAGCAGCTCCGATGATGAAGCATGACATCCCCTGGGATGTGTGAGGTGCCTTGCTCCTAAAATTTAGGACTCCCTCTAAGGTATCCTTTAGTCCTTTCTCACTTCTTCTGGAACAGTGTATTTTATATTTTTGACTCTTGTGTAGTGCCTTCTGTAATATGGATCATGCGGGAACAAGGTGTTGGCCTCCATGATCTCAAGGAGGCATGCCTTCATTTGGTTTGGGGCATGGCTCCATTCAAACGAGGGTATGCCTCTGCCTGTGCACCTATGTCATATGGAGATGGAGATGCAGTGGCACGGAAGCTTTTGGGAGGTGCCTCTATTGTGTGCCACAAAACTTTCTCTAGATCCGCCATCTCGTGCTGGAACTCTTTCCCTAACAAAATAAGATAGGAGGAAGACCTTGGTTGTTTCTGTAAAAAAACAAAAAATCTTTCTATTCAAGCTTTGATTTTTTTAACTGAACTGAATTGAACATTTTGAACTGTTTCTTATTGTCTTACCTTATACCTGCCTCTCTACCCACACCAGTTATCCTTGCGTAAAACCCCTGTTATTAAGATTGTTAGAAATGGGGTCTTTGGTTGGCAGTCAGGTTTCCCCCTGTCTAAGCAAAGACCCTCATTCTAGTCAGGGTAAGTCACACACAATCCAAATTATCTTGTGCCCACCCTCTGGTAGCTTGGCACTGAGCAGTCAGGCTCAACTTAGAAGGCAATGTGTAAAGTTTTTGTGCAATAAATCATACAATACCACCCCATAGCACCACAAAAATACACCACACATTGTTAGAAAAATATATAATATTTATCTGATAAGATGCAGGTCAAAACGATTAAAATGCAATACGTAGATGTTGAGATATCACTGTAAAAGTGATATAAAGGGGGTCATTCCGACCCTGGCGGTAAAAACCACCAGGGCCGCGAATGACGGAAGCACCGCCAACAGGCTGGCGGTGCTTCCTGGCCCATTCTGACCGTGGCGGTAAAGCCGCGGTCAGAAAACCGGGTCCGGCGGTTTCCCGCCGGATTTCCCCTGGCTGGGCGAATCCGCCAGGGCAGCGCTGCCCAGGGGATTCTGACCCCCTTCCCGCCAGCCTGTTTCTGGCGGTTTTCACCACCAGGAACAGGCTGGCGGGAACGGGTGTCCTGGGGCCCCTGGGGGCCCCTGCACTGCCCATGCCACTGGCATGGGCAGTGCAGGGGCCCCCTAACAGGGCCCCAGCCTGCTTTTCACTGTCTGCCTAGCAGACAGTGAAAAGCGCGACGGGTGCAACTGCACCCGTCGCACACCTGCAACACCGCCGGCTCCATTCGGAGCCGGCTTCAGTGTTGCAGGCCCCCTTCCCGCTGGGCCGGCGGGCGCTAACATTGTTAGCGCCCGCCAGCCCAGCGGGAAGGTCTGAATGCCGTCAGCGGTCTTTTGACCGCGGAGCGGCCAATTGGCGGTTCCCGCCTGGCGGGCGGCGACCGCCGCCCGCCAGAGTAGGAATGAGGGCCAAAGTGTCTTAAGTCTTTGCAAAACAAGTAAATGTCTCTTAAAAACAATAAAGGTATCTTGCAAGCACAAAGTACCTGGTTCACGTTCAAAATCTCCACAAGGGACTGCAGAGGAGGCGATGGGTGGAAAATGGGGAGGTGTGTGTCGGTTTTGCCCCTTCGCACACCGACTTGCGTTATTATTTTCCACGCAGGGGAAGGCTTTGCGTTGATTTCTGGCATGCGACTAGGTTCGTCTTTGGGTTGTGGGGTTTTCTGGCGCCCCGGGTACGGTACGTGGAATCCTGGGCTTGCGGTGCGAAGTCACAAGCACTGCGTCAATCCAGTGGGCGTTGTGTGGAAATTTCTCCCGCACTGCAGGCATAGCATCAGATCCTCTCTGGAAGCCGGGCTGCATCGTCCCGGGTCGGCTGTGCGTCAATCCGGTGGGCCGAGAATCAAAGTTCCAGTCGAAACGCAGATGCTGCGTCGATCTTCTCCTTGTGAAGTCAGGCTGTGTCGTTCCGATTCGGCGTGCAGTGAATTTCTCACCACGGGGCAGGCTGTACATCGTTTTTAGCAGGCTGTGGGTAAAATTTTTACTGTATAAGGAGTCCAGTTGCAGGAGTGAAGTCTTTTTGGTCCTGAGACTTCAGGGAACAGGAGGCAAGCTCTATCCAAGCCCTAGGAGAGCACTTCTCAGCACAGCCAGAGGGCATCAAGGCTGCAGGGCAACAGCAAGGCAACAGTCCTTCTCAGAAACGCAGTGCCAGTGAATCCTTTGGGCAGCCAGGCAGTCCCTCTTGGCAGGTCTGGTCCAGAGATTCTTCACCAGCAGGTTTCTTGTTCAGAAGTGTCTGTGAGGTAGAGTGTCTACCCCAAGAAGTGTCTAAAGTCTGTGGTTTTGGGACCTCTTCTTATTCCCATTTTGGCATTTGAAGTAGGCTTCCTTCAAAGGGAAGTCTCACTTGATTGTAAAATCCAAGGCCTCAGACACACACCAGGGGGTTGGAGTCTGCATTGTGAGAGGGCAGGCACAGCCCTTTCAGGTGCGAGTGACCACTCCTCCCCTCCCTCCTAGCACAGATGGCTCATTGGAATATGCGGGCTACAGCCCAGCTCCCTTTGGGTCACTGTCTGGAGAGAGGTGCAAACAGCCCAACAGTCAAACTAACCCAGACAGGGAATCCACAAACAGGCAGAGTCACAAAAATGGTTCAAGCAAGAAAATGCCCAATTTCTAAAAGTGGCATTTTCAAACACACAATCTCAAAACCAACTTTATTAAAACATATATTTTTAAATTGTGAGTTCAGAGGTCTCAAACCCCACATGTCTATCTGTTCCCAAAGGGAAGCTACGCTTTAATCATGTTTAAAGGCAGCCCCCAGGTTAACCTATGAGAGAGATAGGCCTTGCAACAATGAAAAACGAATTTGGCAGTATTTCAATGTCAGGACATATAAAACACAATAGTATATGTCCTACCTTAACCATACACTGCACCCTGCCCATGGGGCTACCTAGGGCCTACCTTAGGGGTGTCTTACATGTAGGAAAAGGGAAGGGTTAGGCCTGGCAAGTGGGTACACTTGCCAAGTCAAATTTACAGTTTAAAACTGCACACACAAACACTGCAGTGGCAGGTCTGAGAAATAAATACAGAGCCACTTATGTGGGTGGCACAATCAGTGCTGCAGGCCCACTAGTAGCATTTGATTTACAGGCCCTGGGCACCTATAGTGCACTTTACTATGGACTTACTAGTAAATCAAATATGCCAATCATGGATAAACCAATTAACAGTACAATTTACACAGAGAGCATATGCACTTTAGCACTGGTTAGCATTGGTAAAGTGCCCAGAGTTCAAAAGCCAACAAAAACAGGACAGGAAAAATAGGAGGAAGGGGGCAAAAATTTGGGGGATGACCCTGCAAAACTATTCTTTGTATACCTGGACTCCTAGGTGAAGTTGTTACTTATGTGATAGACCCTAAAGCCTTTGGGTAGCGGAGTGCTATATAAGAAACTTAAATAAATACTCTTACAGAATGTTCAGAATGCAATTAAATAGACTTTGTATTGTTTATTGGAAAGACGTTTCTCATTTATTCTTTATTTAAAATTGAGTGTTCCCTGGAAAGACTTAACAAGTCAATGATTTGGGCTCAGTAAAGTACACCTATTCTTTCTCTTTGCCTTGAATGTGAAATAAAATCTCTCCTAATTTGTTGGTGTGAGTCAGCCCTTGAACTTCATTATTTCCAATTCATGCTAACTACATTACCTCTGTGAGCCCCAAAATTCTTAAACTTAGTTGACCGTCAGTGTTTTGGCCGAAGAGACATGATAGTTGATTCACCAAAATGCCAGAGGTAGCAGAAGTGGCTTCATGAACTTTTGACCCTGTGATGTTGTCAGATGGTTGGCCATTATCCTACTCTAAGCTCTTCATTAGCCTCCTATGGGTGATGGGCCACAGAAAGGCAAGAATTAGAAGTTGCACAACCTACACAGGGCTCTCAGACTACTCTTAACTTTCTTTTTCCGCAGCAGGCTTCTTAATTCCTGAGAATAGGGGTTGAAAGGACATTGCAAGGTAAAGGAGCTGCTCTACTGGTTACCCTAGTTGAGCCCCCATGCTGAGGCTGTAGATCTCAAAGTACATTTAACAATTACATACCCATTTTGGATTGATAGGAACTCAGTTGCGGTTAATTTCATCAGGTTGGATAATGTATTTTGTGGACATTCTATGACAGGAATGAGACCTAATTCCCAAAATCCTGATGTTCTACACAACACTTGGAGTTCTTCCTCTCACAAGTTACGTACACTCTCTTCCTCATACCTCCATGATCTTAAATGCAATCTTTTCTCTGAAGTTCATAGATTGTGATCTGGTTTTAAAGGATTCATGTCTAAGAGAGCATAGGGTTTCTTATTTATAAGACATTAAGCAATCAACCAATTAAAGCGCTGCTAATCACCCGATAGGGTATCCAGGCACTTGCAGGTCCCGGAGGCTTATTCGTATTACAAATCTGTGCCTAATACTCTGTGTGCTATTTTCTTTAAGCATCTTCCCCAACACCTCCATTGCTACAAAATGCTGCTTCACCCTCAAGAATATGGCATGTAAAATCAATCAACGAAAGAAAGTATGCTTGCTTCTGCTTCACAAAGATAACTTTCCACACATGATGAACATGGAGCGCCGAGGACATTGCTAATGAATTTCAAGCAGGAACAATTCGACTAGCATTTTTGTACTCAGATCACATAGAAACATTTTAGGAATTTACTAAATAGATTGTGAAGTTCTATGGACTGAAGAAAGATAGAATAGATCTATAAGTAAGTTGGTACAAAGTAAGGGAATGTAAGATGGACGAGCAGCAGCACTTTCTCCACAAAAGATCCTTGCTGGGGCATCACTAGATGCAGGTGGTTCCCTACCAAGCCAATGTAAGAAGGTTCTTTGCTGTCCTTGAAGGTTGGCAGACTGCCTGCTAGGGTCTAACATTACCCCAGAGAGTGCTGAAGAAAAACTCATGTTCTCATTTAAGTTGAGTTTTTAAACTATTTATTGCAAAAATTAATAGTCTGTGAGTTACAGTGCGCATTGACAACATGAACCCCCTCTACGGGTAAGCACGTCCCTGACAGAAGGCAAGATGCAAATATATACTCTACTTCAGAAATTTCTAGTATCAATCACATGATTAAATTCTCAAGAGAAATACAAGCAGGTGTATAGAAGAACTCCTGAGAAAGCTCATATATGATCTTCATAAATAACAACAATGTACACATGTTTGACTGAGCAATCTAGATTCTAATATTCATTCCTTGAGTGTCAAAGAGCATTTTGTCTCATTTCAGACTTGCACATCCAGTAAGCAGAAGTCAGCATAAGCAGGAAACAGGGCTGTTACCTTATTAATAATTTTGGTTTTACTTTTCTCTATCCACCCTCTATTTTACTATTTTATTGTGTAACCACATATATCATCAAACAACTCAATGTTTAATAAATGAAAGTCTTCCTGACCTTATCTATGCTTTCTACCTTCTAAAACACCATCCTCTAATACACCATTCTCTAATTCATTATGATGATAAGCTATTACTACCCTTGCCTATCGCACGACCATTTGTTGAGGCAATGAAACCTTGGATGCAAATGTAAATCATCAGAAGAACTATGGCAATGACCAACAAACCCCTAAATATTTTCATCCCTCAATCCCCATATACACTTTACAATGAATACAAGAGTATGTAAGCCCTTAATACTTTAGGAAGTGTTGCTAACTTGTTCATACATAACAGTTTTCAGCACCTACCATGGCAGTGACACAGTGCTAGTCTCCTCGAACCAAGTCCAGAGCTAGTTCATTCTGTAAAATAATAGTCCTTTAAAAAGATACACAACTTCTGCTCATGGTACCAACTCCCATTATTGCCCATTTTGCATTAATTTACTCATTGACAGCCTCTCTACCTTGAATATGTTACTGTATGTATTACATGACCTTCTCCTGTAGCCTTCTTTTTTGTGCATGTACACAATAACCCGCTTCCCTTCTGGTTCAGTTGGTGCTATGCAGCTCTCCATTTCCATTTGCTTTAGAGCCCTGGCCTACCACCTTGATTACCTTAAAGACAGATCATCAAGGGAGATCCCTGATGCTAACACTTTCTCTAGCATAATAGAAATTGTAAAACATAACATGGCATAAATCATGACTACCAACTGTTTACAATTATATTGTGTGCACCTATCGAGGACCGTCACAAAGGGAGAGCAGACAGGGAGCAGGAGGGCTGTTTGCTCCTGGCCCCGCTTTTTTCAGGGTCCCAGGCTTTCACTGCTCAATGTTTTTAGACATTACAAAAACATGCCTAATCTGCTTTTGTGATATATTCATGGGAGGCAGGTAATGCCATCTAAAACTAGATGTTTTGCTGCCTTGAAATACACCCAAGGACATTGTTTTCCTTTTAAACGAGGTCCTTAATAACTAAAAAGGATCCACATAAGGGCTCAGCAATTCTTTTGGGATCAAGAACCCACGAACACTTCTGACAGGCTTGCGCCTGTCTTTCGAACCTCATCTTCTATCTCACTGCTGGCATTGTGCCCAAAGATAACAGTATAACTCGTGTCGCACATATATAAGACCAAAATTCTTCCCACGTAGGAGCACAGAGTATACAACACATTGCCAGCAATGTACTCCGCTACTGTGTAGTGTCCTGACGATCTAAACATGTGATCTGGTGCACCACAACAAGAGGAGAATCATTATATAAATCCTACAGTGCAATGCAAGTATTTTGGCAGTGACACTGACTGAAAAAAGGGGAAAAAATAGGAGACAAGTAAAAGCAAGAGAAAGTATTAGGATTTGAAGTTAAGATTATGAGGATAGAGAAAAAATGAGTAAGAGGGAGAATCTGGTTTAGTAGAACAAGAAAAGACATAGATCATAAGAAGGTACAGGACATATGGAATGTCACAAGTAAATAAACACAGGAGAACTACCACATGAAACGTGGACAGGGGGCACTGACCCGAGGTGAGTGAGGGTTATGATTTAAAAGTACCTGCTGCAGAGAACCGTGTGTGTCCATGTTATCATCTGCTTACTTGTATCATCATTCTGTAACCCGACTGTTACCTATGTCATTGTCTAGGTCATTGATGACAGCACAAAGCATCATACACTGGCCTAGGAGACTTGTTTAAATATTGTGTCAGTTGGTCAAGCTGCCTGTGTGGGTTGGTGGTCTTTAACCTGTTTGGAATAAATACTTGGAAATTACACCAAATGCGTGTGGTAACTCAATTAACTTAATATTGGTGACGAGCGCCTGCTGGGGACAGGTGTACGACCACCAACTTCCCTGTGAACCTAAGAAGTGACGCGCTGTAACCAGAGAAAGAGATCCTTAAACCAATTTGTGCAATTCATGTGCTGAACAATGTATCAAAGAAGCCCACGGTGTAGTGGTGGAGGTAGCCATGAGTACTAGTATCGCTAATCTGGTGGAGGGTGTGCGCTTCAGTAAACTCTATTAGGCACTGACTTTAACGCTCCAAGCTAGTGAGGTGTGCTCAAGCATGGAGAGAGAGAGACCCTTAGCAATACTGGAAGCTGAGGCACTGGCAACTCGCAGCATTTCTGGTCCAGCAAATCCCCACTTGCTCAAGTGAAGGGCCTGTAGCAACGTTGAGTGCTGGAGTGCTGGAGGCGCAACATGTGCAAGCGCAGTGGAACCCCAGGACTTAAGGAGATGCGTGCGGGAGGCTGTACCAGTGAATGTAAACCTCCTGTATGCCCACAGGCACAAAATAAAGAGAGTAACGATTACAGTGACATGCGTATGAGGTGCAGTGCGCTTTCCACAATAGTGTGCATTTCTCCACCTTAATGTGTTTTTCACTCATGATTCACCACTTGCTCCTCATTGAAGAAGCCTTTCTTCTCTCTGATGTCATCAGTCACATGTACATTAAAGGAAAGCACATTTGCACACAAGCTTTTAGCTAGGTGTGCTGTGGTTGGAGGAGGAGGGATTGATGTACATAGTCATGTGATTACTAGAAGAATATACCTTGGCACACAACGTTATACACAGTGTCCTATGATTGGAGGTGGGGAGTAGCTTAGAACACCAAGGACTAGCTGGGAATTAACGGTGAATTAACTAAAGAGTGTTAACAGATACAACTATTCTCATTAACTATCAAGTGGCTGGATGGTATCAGGAATCGCAGTGTCTGCATTTGGAAACAAAAGTTACATACTAAATCTTATAATTTGTAGGTAATTTATTGTAGAAACTGAAGGCTATGTTAGGTTGCATAGTCAAGTATTAAAAATTTTGTTTTTTTTACAGCGCTTTTCAGCTTTACTGTATACCACTATTGGCAGCAGCAAACATGTCCCAGCCACCACAGTTTTTGAATGATAAGGGTGACCCAATTCTACATTGGAAGAGATTGAATAAAATGTTTGATTCTTATTCACTTGCAATCGGTGGGGACAAATTCTCTGCTGTAAGGAAACAGGCGATATAATTGTATAGTTTGGGAATTGAAGGAAATAATGTGTATTGGAGTTTGGACAAAATTATAATTCGGCACGGAGAAGATAAACCTGATAATGTAAATGATATGTCAGTTATGATGCTTGAAAATCATTTTGGAGACCAAATTAATGTTGTATTGGAATGGCACAAATTCTTCACATAGTTGTAAGGCAAGTAGGAAATTAATTTGGACAACTCTCCAATTCGATGGTAAGGGATCAAACTGTTAGGTGTACTAACAATATTAAGGTTCAGGAAAAACTTCTAGCAGAGGATCCTGATTGAAATAGGTGGAAGCCATAGTGGAAAATACGGAGAATACTAGCATGTGGGTGGGCGAAATGAGAGAAAAAATAAAGGTAAAGACACTCTTGCTGAGGAGATCACAGTACAAGAGATAAAAAAAGGAATTGACAAAAGTGAGGATGTGAAAAAACATGCTAATAGTGAGAATTCTAAGAAATGTTCCAACATTGAAAATTCCAGTCTTAAGAGAAATACTTAGCCTGAAATGCTTTAGATGTGGCAGTGAAGGACATCTCTCAAAAAGTCTGGGATGTTTGTGAGATTGACCACATGCAAAAAAAAAAATTAGAAAAAAGGGACACTATGCACGTGTGAGTCGGAGGACTAAAGTAAAAGGAGTACATTGTGTGGAAAGAAAAAAGAGAAGAAATTTGTGTTGACTGTGAGAGAGAATTGAATAATGGACAGAGATGCTTAAGAGATGCCTGAATGTGAGATTACAGTTGGAGGGACGAAATTGTCTGTGTTTGCTGATCCGGATCACCTTAAACTATGGTGGGTGACAAAAATTGGGATATGATGTTTGTTGGGGACAAAATTGTATTGTTTCCTTCTTCTATAAACCCAGTGGGGTGTGGATGTGTTGAAATAGATGTTCTTGGATATGCTGTAACGAAAATACAACTCTTGGGCCTTGAGACAGTGGGTAAAGTGTACGTAGATAAAATGGGTGAGAACCTGTTGGGATGGAGACATCAGAGAGATATGGGAATTATTGTGAATCCCAGTACACCTGAGAAAGTGTTTTATACTCTCAACAGAAGGATTCCCGGAAGATGTGTGCTCCAAGTTCCGTAAATCTACAGGCAACCCTTAATGAGCATTTCGGAAACATTAGCCTTAATTAAAGCTGCCAAGTTCCTCAGTGTCATGGATGTGTCCTCTGCTTACCACCATGTATTGCTTCAACTTGAATCCAGGCATCTTACATCATTTGTTACTCCTTTGGGTGCCTATAAGTTTACTCTCATGCCTTTTGGGCTGACCTCCACTGCTGCTTTCTTTCAGAAGAGTCATGAAAAAGTGCTGGAAGGTTTACATAAAGCACTGTTTTTCCGGGATGACATTTTGGTCTATGGCAAGGACCAGCAAGAGCATGATATGCAGATGTGGGAGGTGCTAGGCCACTTGAAAGAGGCTGGTTGGGTGATAAAGAAAGAGAAATTCAAGTTTTGCGTGACCTCTGTGACATATCTGGGACATACATTCTCTGGTGCGAAAATAAGTCCAAAGTTGGATTTAGCCAATAAGATTGTAGAGGCAACTACACAAGAGAATAAAGATCAAGTGTGTTCCTTTTTGGGGTTGACTGAATTTTTTTCTAAGTTTATCCAAAATTTTGCCAGTTTATCGTTGTCTCTAAGACTGTTGTTAAAAAGAATTCCAAATTTCAGTGGACGGATGAGTGTGCAATGGCTTTTTGTGATATTAAGAATAATACTGGAAAACTACCTACATTAGGACAGGTTGATGCCTGTAAGAAAACAGCATTATCAACTGTTGCCAGTATTTGAGGGCTGGGAGCAGTGCTATCCCAGATGATGGATGGTGAATTTAAAGTAGTAGCTTTTGCTTCTTGTTCACTGAAAGATGCAGAAGAAAGATACTCCATGATTGAGCGAGAATTATTGGCTGTGTTTTAGGTGATTCATCATTTTAGATTCTATCTATGGGGCATACCATTTGTGATAAGGCCAGATAATCATGCACTTTGCCAAATCTCTCCCAGAATTAAAAGGTAGATGGAAGACTGAACAGAATTCAGTTTTGTTGTGAAATATGTGTCAGGTCCCCAAAATAAGGTGCCAAACTGCTTATCAAGGTTACTGATTGATCAAGAAGAGGATAATGAAGACACATCATTGGTTGGATGGGTAGGTGAGTCTGCAATTGATGACAAAGAATGGTCTGAAGCAAATCTTAAGGACGCTGATCTTGTAATTCTAAAGAAGTATAATGTCAATGGATGACCAGACAATAAGGATGTGCTAAGCTCATTAAGAGGATTTTTTAATGTGAAGGATGAGCTTTGCATAATTGAAGGGAAATTCCTTCGGGAGATAGGGTAATACTACCCTGTAATCTAAAAAAACAAGTGTATGAATCTAGCACATGAGGGACACCTTGGGAGGAATTTGACTAAAGCTAGGCTGCAAGAATGGTATTGGTGGCCAGGGATGGATCGTCAGGTAGAAGAGGTAGTAAAAGACTGTTGGCAATGTGCAAACAATGATAAGTGTAGGAAGACACTGAACAGGTAGAAGAGGTAGTAAAGAAGGCTGGCAATGTGCAAACAATGATAAGTGTAGGAAGACACGGACAGCCCCATTGTCTCCTGTTGAAATTCCCATGGAACTTTGGACCACGTTAGGGCTAGACACTGCAGGACCTTTTGAACTTCTAGATAATGATGAGCAATATGTTCCATTATTAGTTGATTATGTGATTATGCTTCTAAGTGGGTATTTACTTAATGTGTACTTCTGTAAACACTGGGACAGTAATTCAATTCCTTACTGAAGAATTTTCCGGGGAAGGTGTTCCAGAGTGTCTTATTACAGACAATGGGGTCCATTTTGACTCACAAGAGATGTGTTTGTTTCTGAAAGAATTACAATTAAAAGACAGCTTTGTTCTCACCACAAGCCAATGACCTGGCAGAGAGTATGAACAAATTGGTGAAAAGTTGTGCTCAAACAGCAATACAAACTAAGGGGGGTCATTATGACCCCAGCAGTGAGTGATAATGTGGCAGCAATACCGCCAACAGGCTTGCGGTTCATACCGCCACATTATGAGAATGCAGCCATCCCACCACTTCTCCACTCATACCGCCAAGGCGGTATGAGCCACCAGGCCAGAAATGTCTATCTCCAGCCCGGCGTCCGGCATACAGCATTATGAGCCTGCTGACCACCATGGTTTTTGTGGCGTTAGCAACGCCATAAAAACCGTGGCAGTAGGCCCTGCCGGTGAGAAGCGGCTCCAACCCCCACAACACACACCAGACACCCCCCACCCTCCTCATCCAAACTCCCCCCTCCCCCTTTGATCCTCACACTCACCCCCATGCCCCATGCATGCACACACGCAGCACGCCTACACCCAATCATTCACACTGGCATACACGCATTCATACATGCATACTTCCAGACATGCTCACACACATTCTTACAATGATCACACTGACATGCAGACACACAATCCCTTCACCATTCTTACACACATTCACATACTCACTCACACACTCAGACACACACACACACCACACCCCCCACCCTCCCCTGTCAGAAGCCTGACTTACCTTTGTCGAGGAGGTCTTCCGTAAGCAAACGGGAAGGGGCACTGCTACCGCCAGCAGCACCCTGCCAGCAGAACACCACCAGGCTGTATTACTGGTAATAGTACGGCTGACGGCATTCTTCTGGCGTGGCGGTGCTGGTGGTAGCAGCGCCAGCTTACCACCGTCCCCCAGTATGATCACTGCCGGATTTCCGCCCTTATTGTGGCGGTAGTCCGGCGGTGCTCATAATATGGCGGAAAAGGTAGTCGCAGTGATGGCGCCAACATACTGTCACCGCAGTAGGTGGTTTTTACCACCAATGTCATAATGATGACCTAAGGGTTCCTTAGGGAGTACGTTGAGAGAAACATGGTGGGTTCATCATAATACACCTGATTGTGTGACTTCTTTGTCTCCGTTTGCTGGGTTGACAGGCAGGAGACCACACAATAAGCTCAATCCAGCATGCTTGAAACTGAATGTTGGTAGGAAAGAGATGACTCAGTCTAATTAATATATTAAATCCCACAGACAATCACACCAGGAAAAGTATAAAGTTAGTTCTGATGAGGAAACTTCTGCACATAAACGTAATGGAACACTGGAGACAAAGTGTTGGTCAGAAAACCTGAAACGTTAAAAAAAAAGGAAGATCTAAGCTCATGGGACCGTTCATTATTACAAAAATAAGGAAATACCTGGTGGTGTGAGACTTGGGTGATGTGTGGAATATGTCAATATTGAAAAAAATGTATGAAGACAAATTATCTGGAATGATAACAATTCTGTGAAAGAATGTCCAATTGTTCAGCCTTATAGAGCCTGTAGGAGTTCTGTCAGTGTTAAATCTGCCAGGAGGTCTAGAATCAAACCATCCTGCCACAAGAACTATGTGATGACATAACCACTGGAACTTATATTTTATATTACAGTATTCTTCTTATGTATCAGTTATTCAATTTCATTTAAGTAAATATTGTATGGGGGAAGATATGTTATGATCTGCTAACATGTCTCATCACACTGTAACTGGAATGTTACCCATGCCCATAAACCAGCACTAAGGATTAATATGCCTGCTGCGAAGAACATCTGTATTCTATGTGGATAGCTGAGAGGGATTAGTAGAGCCCACCCTCACCAGCGCTTTAAAACAGAGGTAATGTATGTGAGAGAGGGGCTATGGAGAGATGAGGGGCAGTTTTGCTGAGTGGTAATGAGGGAGTCCGAGGAGGAGGACATGGGGGGAGTGCCAAAAAAGACTAAAGCCGGCCCTGATCAAACTGCAGCTGATGAGAGAACGCTGGACCCATCTCGCCTCTGGGTGCCAGTGCCCATGCATCGGCTTTACCACTGATGGCTATACCCCTGTCAGATAACAGCTGATGAAGCAATAGTCAGATGAAAGGAAACTGAAGGAAAAGACAGACATTTGCCTTAACTTAACAGGGGTAGTTTCCGGGGATTACTCAGTCATGTGCATGGAAAGACAATTATGAAACACAAGGAGGACAATAAAAGGCAAACATAAGATAAAGTAAAAGAACTGTGACCACCAACTGAACCGCCTCACCGGGGTTCATATAACAATCTTTCAAAGCACACAGAGTTAATGGGATCTCCAAGCCTTTATTAAGATAATCAGGTCTAGTTATCTTCAGAGATAAGTAATGGGGAATGGTGACCCAAATTAACCTTACTTAAAAAGTATAGCCACTCCATGTCACGGCACAGTGTACAGATAAATAGAAATAAATAATGAAAGAAAGACATGCACTTACTAAGACATAGAGATGAGAGAAAAAGAAAGATAGTAAAACACTGAAAATGTTGCAGAGAAACGGAGGGACAAGCAAAGCATGAAACAGAGTGTCAGCTAATCATACATTCGTTGGCAACAAAGACAAAACATGTAACAATTAAATCTTTAGAACTTAGTAGGAAGTGGGACTAATCACATCTAGCCAAAGTACCCATCTAACCACATCCCAGGCCGCCAATCAGGGGCAGTCAAGCAGGCTGGCAGGATCCGTATGCTCCTATTTGCTATTAAACCAAGTATTCTGAGAGATATGTAGAAAGTGAGTTAGAGTCAAAAAGAGGGACGACACCCATAAACAAATAAAACATAAAATCATAAGACAAGACATAGTTGCACAAATGTCCTTAAGCTTACTATGACAAGTACATTGAACACAAGGGCCTCTTCCTCCCCGTATCCTTTGAAGTACCACTTCATCTCCAAATGTCTTGCTAGGATTCTTTTCCTTTTATAGTTAGCTCATTTAAATGTGCCACACAGTGAATTATATCAGATCAGGTGTGAATAAGTAACCAGACATCATTAAAGCAAGGGTCAATGGACATTAACAAGTCTATCTTGTTGGAATTGCAGCAATGGACCTAGATATTATCACTCATATCGCAAAGAGGCATCTACATTGTACAACAAAAAATCATTAAAAGCTTTAAAGAGTTCTAAATGTTTGTCCCATCATTTTTCACCAATAAGAGAGACATTTTCTCTAGCTGAAATGAAGATGCTCCAGTTGTGGGTTGATGGTGAAATGTTTAGGATTGGACAAAATCCTGTGTCAGATCAAGAAACAAAACATGATAGGGGTGAATGCCCTGCCCACCACTATCACAGGGCTGGTCTCAGAAACAGGGGACAAGCAATAAAAGGTAAGGGATGTTTAGCACATTAAACAAAATATCAAAATATTGGTTTCAAGAACTTGTATCAAGCCCAGTCGCATGTCACTAAATTGTTATTACATTCTAGGATGGGAGTCAAAGTCTGCATGTTTGTGACTAGGGTACTAAATAAAGACTTATTTAGGAAGCTCTACAGCACCACTCAGGACTCCATCATAATGTACAGATAGTATGGTGGAGGTGTGATGATGTCATTGTCGGAATGGGCGATGTTAAAGGATAATTCAGTGAAAGTCGCACAGCGCTCAGTGAAGCATCATTAGGGATGTAGGGAGAAGGGAATATTACCAACTCCCCAGGCTTCCTCGTTACAGTCTTTGCGATGGTGATTCAACACCTGGTAACAGCCAACTCCCTTGCCCAGCTGGTGATACCAGAAGACAGGTCTTCCCTTAGTACCAAAATGAATCTCCTTTTCAACGGTTTTACTCCACTCCTTCGACATTGGGATGATTAGAAGCCCTTCCTTCCTTCCTGTACAATATCAAGCCTGAACAAGCATTTCATAAGAATGAATGGAGGGATGCAGAACCGTGATGAGGAAAATTTGGGCTTGAATTGCCAATCAGTAAATTACGGTATTAATGGTGCCAGAGATACCTCCATACGCCGATCAGTCAAAATGGAATACTGAGTAGCTGCAGAGCTCATGCTTCTGAACACTGCCAGATTATTATTTTCTCGTATGCCAGCAGGAACCAAGGACAAGAAAGTTTGGTCAAAGACACTTCAGAGCCTCCGTAAATCACATTTCACTTGATGGCATCAGAAACCTGTCTATTCATTATTCAGGATTTCAGAGCCCCTCCATATTTGCATTTAAAGATTCTGAGATTCCAAGTGAACCTGATATGTTTCCCTTAGTTCGCTGCCTAATGTTTCCACTGCGGTTTCACTCCTTTATAGTCATTTAAACTCTGCACTAAACCTAGGGGAAATTCTCTGATTCCAAAAAATACATTAACAAAAAAAGGGAGATAATATATATACATGCCTTTATGGATAAGTGTAAACAATGAAGCAGGTAATGCTGTATATCATGCATCATACATGTCTTCACGTTAATTTACACACCACTGCAACCTGCAAAATGTTGGAGGCCACAACAAGATGTAGCGTGACTATGGTCCGGATCACACGTTTTGCAGAGATACCACACCCAGGCATACACGTTTTTGTGGGTTTGGGAACACACCTAATAAACCATATACTTTCCTGCATACACATCCCACAGGTTGAAAGTAGGTCGAAAACTGGCATGGAAAAGGGACCAGGTAGGAGACTCGGACGCAATAATGGGGTCTGTAATTCCAGTACCAGGGTGGTATTCTCCATACCGGGCCTGGAATTGCCTGCTACAGTGGCTGGAATACTATTCGGACAAACCTCATACTGTGCAGAAACTACTTTTTTAGCCAATTTTTGTCCAAAAAATGTAATCGAAGCACTGTACTTAGAATACGGGTCCAAGCACACTGGCCTGTTCCACTTCTTTTTTCATTTATTTCACCCTTCAGTGGCTGCCATCGATCTTCCTGTCACTCAAAGAATTAATGACTTTCCTCACCTAAAAAATCTACACTCAGCAGAGAAGCATTTTCAATATCTACAGTGCCAATGTGGGACGACTCACAATTGTTCGCGCTCCCGGAAGCCTATACATCATCAAGTTGCTTGGCTGATTGAAATGAATTTCTAGACTAATCGAGGTGTTCTTCAGCCTTTTGGGTTATTGGTGAACATAAATTCCCAGTGTCAGTGGCACATGAAAGCGGACTTATTGGTTGACATTTTTGAAGAAACGGGCACTTCACCCCAGCAACCATAGTTTCCTGCTTAGCGAGGCACAAGCCATACAGCGGAACAGGAAGAGCCGGCCCTGTAGCTGGTTCGTGCATTTTTGTTGTCTAATTATTTTTGTTGTATAACTATTTTCCTATAGAGTGCAGTGTCTGGTATGCTCGATGGCCTCTTAGAGTATGCATAACATCTGTTTCCACAAACATGGACCTACAGTTGTACCTCAACCCACCAGTGGTTCCGTACCTTTTTACTCCTGAGGACCCCCACTGAATCTTAACTATAAATCGGGGACCCACAAGCAATTTATACAATTTAAATTTCAAACATTAAAACAGTAATTTGCAAAAAATACACAAACAAGTACACATCAAAAAATACTCGAGTTAGTAAAGATATAATTTTTTTTATATTGAAAAAATATGCAAAAATTGAAACTTTTTAATGGGAAGGGTTGAAGCTGCATCTCTGCCACTAATTTTTCATAGTTAGTTTTTTTTTAAAAGAAAGTTGAATCCTCAGGTCAGATTCTACATTTCCCAAGCGATTTCTGTTTTTATTTTTTAGGTACACAAAATCAGAGAAAGCTTTTTCACATAAATATGTGTAGGGAAATGAAGTAAAGCCATAAGGGCCTTTCATATCTCCATAGCCTCTCTGTCACATGTAATTCATTTGTTTTATAGCACCTCTCATACCGGCGTAGGGTGTCGGGGCACTTTAGAGGGGACTACAAGGTGTAGGATTCACGTCATCCACACTGCTAGGCATTTTCTAAGAGTGCTTGATCTGGAGAAGCACAAACTCAGGATTCAGAAGACAACACAGTGGTTAGCGTTGACTTTAATAACAAGAATGGATTTTTTATGCAAGAAACCTCTTTTAGCAGCATAGGGAAAATGAAAGACTGCCAAAAAAAACAACTTTGTAATTTGTACCATGCAGTTTGCATGCTGCTCTTTAACCCCTATGGTGCCTGGGACAAGCTGCTCTTGCCCTCGGCCACGGCTGTCGTGTGCGAGGACAAGACTAGCTCGTCCTGCACCGGGCCCACGGGGGGAGCGCTAGCGCTCCCCCCATGAGCCTAAGTGCAGGGATGGAAGGGGAATCGCTTCCCCTTCCACTCCCGGCCCCCCTCCCATCCCCCCCAGTGACGTCTGATGAGGTCAGCGTGGAAATCACACACTGACATCATCAGAGGTCACCTCAGATTGCCCTGGAAGCTGTGCTTCCAGTGCGATCCCGGAAGAGAAATGCAAAATATATTTCTCTTCCGACTGGGAGGTGGGGCGAGAGAGGCATCAAAGGAAAGGAAAGGCTTTTCCTTTCCTTTGATGGCTCTCTCAGCATCTCTGCTGCTCGATCGCGAAGCCATCAGGCAGCAGAAATGGCGACTAGACACCAGGGGTTTTCTTTTTTTGGATATATTTCAATAAGAGGAGCAGCCCCTGGGCAAGGGTCGCTCCCTAGGGGGCAGATTGGCCTATTATTATTAGGTTTAAAAAATGCACAGGTCCTGTAGGTTTCCTTAGATGGCAGCTGAACTAGAGGCCAAAATCCACAGCTAGGCACTTGGCGAAAAACAGCTCTGTTTTCTTTGGGAAAATGTGATGTGTCCACGTTGTGTTTTGGGGCATTTCCTGCTGCGGGCACTCGGCCTACCCACACAAGTGAGGTGCCATTTTTATCGGGAGATTTGGGGGAACACAGAATAGCAGAACAAGTGTTATTGCCCTTTGTCTTTCTCTACATTTTTCCTTTCAAATGTAAGACAGTGTGTAAAAAAGACGTCTATTTGAGAAATGCCCTGTAATCCACATGCTAGTATCCCCACCCACCCGGAATTCAGAGATGTGCAATTAACCACTGCTTCTCAACACCTTATCTGGTGCCCATTTTGGAAATACAAAGGTTTCCTTGATACCTATCTTTCACTCTTTGTATTTCAACAAATGAATTGCTGTATACCAGGTATACAAGGAAAACCCATTGCAAGGTGCAGCTCCTTTATTGGCTCTGGGAACCTAGGGTTCTTGATGAACCTATGCGCCCTATATATCCCTGCAAACAGAAGAGTCCAGCAGACATAACGGTATATTAACTTTGAAAATCTGACATTGCAGGAAAATGTTACAGAGTAAAACATGGAGAAAATGGCTTTTTTCACCTCAATTTTAATATTGTTTTATTTGTAGGATCTACACAAATGACCCCTTAGTGAATTCAGAATTTTGTCTACGTTTCAGAAATGTTTCGCTGCCCGGGATCCAGCATTGGTTTCACACCCATTTCTGTCACTAACTGTAAGGAGGCTAAAAGCACAAAAAATAGTAAAAATGGGGTATGTCCCAGTAAAATGCCAAAATTGTGTTGAAAAATGTGGTATTCTGGTCTGACTGTTCCTGAAAGCTGGGAAGATGGTGATTTTAGCACCACAAATGCTTTGTTGATGACATTGTCAGGGAAAAAACCACAAGCCTTCTTCTGCAGCCCTTTTTTCCTTTCATTCGTTTTAAAAAACAACAACATTTTAGGTGTATTTTGGCTAATTTCTTGGTCTCCTACAGGGGAACCCACAAAGTCTGGATACGTCTAGAATCACTAGGATGTTGGAAATAAAAGGAAGCAAATTTGGTGTGGGTAGCTTATGTGGACAAAAAGTTATGAAGGCCTAAGCGCGAACTGCCCCAAATAGCCAAAAAAAGGCCTGGCACCTGATGGGGAAAAGGCCTGGCAGCGAAGGGGTTAATGGCAGTTCCTAGCACAGTGTGCTACATTACGATTGTAACTTATGAACTACACACTAACAAAAGAATATCTGTGTCAAAAGCAGTCCCCAACTGTGCTATGCACATAAAAACTATTCTTTGCATGATACATATTCTTTGCAGCAGGCATATTAACCAGGTGTGCTACCTTTGAGCCAAAACTGCCAATAGAAAAAACGAATCTCTTGCCAACATGTACATTAATCACTGGTGTTATCTTGACACTTTTATTTTTGCCCAAAAGCTGTTGGAGACTTGCAGTGCTTTTAAAACTGCTGCATAGAGGAAGTAATACATTTAGGGCCAGATGTAGGTAGAAACCAATTTGCGAGTTGCAAATTGCGAGTCCTTCCGACTCGCAATTTGCAACTCGCAAATTGGTATGCAGAAAGGTGTCTCAGACACCTTCTGTGGCTCGCTATGGGGTGTTTGCGACCCCATAGCGAGTCTAGGCACTCACGGAGATGGTGGCCTGCTGGAGACAGCAGACCACCATGTCCGTGACTGCTTTTAAATAAAGCATTTTTTTTTTCTCTTTGCAGCCCGTTTTCCTTAAAGGAAAACGAGCTGCAAATAGAAAGAAATACTGAAACCTTTTTGTTTCGGTGTTTTTTCAGAGTAGGCAGGGGTCCATAGGACCACTGCCTGCTCTGAAAAAACATTATTGTGTGCATTCACAAAGGGGAAGGGATCCCATGGGGACCCCTTCCCGTTTGCGAATGAGTTACCATCCACTTCAAGTGGGTGGTAACTGCGGGTTGATTTGCGACCGCTTTCGCGGTCACAAATCACCCCTACATCGCGGTGCGACTCGCAAATAGGTAGGGAACCCCCCTTCCTATTTGCGAGTCTGAAACACATTTTGTGAGTCGGTACCGACTCGCAATATGTGGTTCAGCATCGCGTGAGGGCATTAGCGCCTCACAAATGGCGTTTTTCGCTGTTTGCGAGGCTCTAATGCCTTCCCACATCTGGCCCTTAAAAACGTACACATGTTTGTCAGAGGCCCCAACTGTGGAAGTGCCGTCCTCCCGGCCTGACCCTTGGGAATGTGTTACGGACCCCTGGAAGTCCGCAGACCACAGGTTAGGAACTGCTGATTCACACTATTCCCAGCTACATGTTAGGGCATCATTGGCCACTGCAAAAGTTCGATTTCTTGGTTTTACATGAATGTCAGAATTGTAATTTAGTATTACCAGCCCATAATAATGCTTATGATGACTCATGCCAGTTGCTTTGGGAATTAAGACAAGTGGCTGATTTCAAGCTTGGCGGGCGAAGTAGTATCTGTTTGGGATGGAGACGGTTATTTTCTTCGCCAATCCCAAGGGTACTTCGCTTGTCAAATTTAGATTTGTCTGACGGCCCAATGGACAAATCTGTACATTGAAAGGAACGAAAATCACAGTGTTTCAATGTACAACATATTTGGTGTACGTCCGCCATTGGTTTTCACAGACATTTACCAAATGTTTAATTTAAACTTTTTTTTGTTTTTGAAAAACAAACTCCCAATATGGGAGTTTGTGTTTGAAATACAAATAAACTAATGACTCCGCACTTGCTTGGAATTTTCTCCCAAGGTGTGGAGATCATTATTTGTTTTCTCCTGTCTTTCTTCACCAGGTTTTTTTGGGAAGTGAGGGACAGGAAGAAACAGACATTACACCACCCACCCTATGTAGGTTAGATGGTGAAATGTTGTTTGTCTGACAGTCCCTGCTCTGTTAGGAATCAGTAGAAGTAACAATATGTTTTAGTATTCTGATAATACCTAATTGTATATGTTTTATTCCTTACTTTAGATCATTTAAGGCATGATTATTTTTTCTAGATTTTGGATCCTTCATACCATGTTGTTTGTCCAAACTGGATTTCAACTTTAACCATTGCATAGTGCTTTGACATCCTGTAGTGATCTATTTGTCTTTATAACGTCTGACAAATGAATAAATACACAAATAGGTAAATAATTTACCTGATAAATGGTAGCCCCAATTCTTTAAAGTGACTCCACCTTTTCAGAAAAGATGGTGACATCTTGTGCCTCCTGCTGTAGTACTGTAATACCTTCATACACTGAGGCTCCTCTCTGCACCTGTTGAGTGGGTTCACAATGAATAAAAACAAATGACAGAACACAATTAACATTTACAAATATTGAACATTTTTGAGTAGAAACAAATTGTATATATTTTTTCAGAAATTACAAAATATAGTTCGGTGTGAATTAACGTACTAGGCATGTTTCACCATTTACAAGGAGTCAAAGCAGTGCGTTAAATGGGTCAGTAGTTAGTAGCCAATTTCTACATAGGACATATTATTAACTACTGAATAGTGCAGAAAAAGCAATGGCTTATGACTAGTGGTTGGCCTCCTACTGTCGCCATACCGTCTAGACCCGTTAACCAGATCCTGGCAGTAACCTATCTAGAATTATGATGATCTCTCTGTTATGCTAACCAAATCACTGTACAATTTTATTTCTATGACATGCTCTCTGTAGTGCTAACCAGATCACAGCATCAATATGTTTTTTCTATGATTTCCTTGCTGTGCTAAACAAATAACTGTATCCATAAGATTATTTCTATGATGATATCACATTAATGCTAACCAAATAACTATCTTAATACGTTTTCTTAATATTGCATGTTGCATGTTGGCCACCCAGGGAGTAATGACTATAGTAAGGGCTTAGGAAATGGAGTTCAGCTGGAATGGTAAAACAACAAGTTCATGTTGTGATGACCTTTTGGGCCGAGTTGGCTCTCCCTGTATTTAGCTTCATTTTATGTTTCATATTTTATGTGTTTTAGCCACACTGCTTTTAGCAATGACATTTTACATGCATTTCTTGTATGAAATTCTTCTAGGAACATGAGGTGTGAGTTGCTTGTTTAGTTAGACTTTGCACATGTTATCAGTACTTTCTGTTCAAGGCTAGGAACACTGTACATGATATCCTAGTTCTTGTGTTGCCTGTTCAGGAGACAGCTTCTAACATCTAGACACAGCATTGCAACAGAGCTGTGCTTCCAACACAGTATGGTTTTATTATATAAGCGGTGCACTGATCCGGGCAGAGGGCACTCCAGCTACTACTACTGTCTGGGGATGAATGCTGTGTTCAACATGCAACTCTGCTGGAGCTAATCTACCAGCTCCCAAGAGAATTGCTATCTACACTGCCGTCCGACTCCTGACACTGTCTTCAGGTATAGGGCTAATCCCTGATTTTGGGCCAGGCAAAGTGTACAACGCTATACTCTCAGCATAATCTTAGGGCTAGTTAGGAACCTCTAGAATATCAAGAACGTCTAAAAGGCATTTACCGTGGTTGGATTATTTATTGTCTTTACCATGTTTATCATGCTGGTTATTTGGCTTTGTTTCATCTGCCTAATTATCGCAGCTCATTCATTTTATGCAAGATTACATTTGTTGCAATAAATATATTGAAAACTCAGTTTGTATATCTTTTGTGTCTTTTCTTGGGCATGCTTGAGTAATAAAACAAAGGGTGAGATCTGTTTCCCAACTTCCCAGGGGAGTCAGAGTGCCATGTTTAGGGTGACATAATCAACTTTCACCCAGATAGGTTCAGGGGTTCAGGTGAGGCAATGTGAGCTGCCGGGAATTGGGCTGACAGTTTCAGATGATGTGGATGGACTTAGTCTCCCACATTCTGAAGTTCTGCAGACTTAACTCCATACTCCTATTTTCTTTGTAGGAACCATATAACATCACACCCTGAAGTGCTAACTGAAGTGTTTGTTGATGACCGGCATGCCTTGACACATTCAGATAGGTGTCTAATAGGCTGATCACAATCAATTGTTTACCTGGATGAACTAGTTGAATAATCCTGTGCAATTACCCCATTATGACTGGATTGAACTGATGCCTTTTTAGGATTACTTTATGTTTGGATTGCCTTTTCACAGTCCTTCTCTAAGTGGGAGAGGAGATTATAAAACACTAACCCAGTCTTGGTAGAAAGTGCTGAAGTAATGGCCTTCTTCCTCAGGAGTTTACAATTTGCTCCTTGAGAGGTTTACTCTGGCCCTGTTTTTCAGCCAAGGCTTCATGACAAGGCCCACCAAGTCTGGATTTATGTGTATGAGAGAGGGGTGAAATAAGGACATTACAGAAGGGTACATCATTCACAGAATTTGAGGATGGAAACCATATGTACAGAAGAATGGGGAAAATCAAAAGGGGCTATGCAATGAATAGCTATACATGCAAACCACACCAATGGTATCAAAAAGACACAAACTTGTTTATGCACCATGTTATATTTTTTATCCTTGGCGTGGTCTCCCTTAACATTTTGCCTTTGTTTCCCAGGTTATTGATGTGTGCTGGACTCTGTTTTTGCTGTTTTTGTTGCTCTGGGCACTTTACCACTGCTAACCAGTGCTAAAGTGCAAGTGCTCCTATACAAAATGTGTATGTAATTGGTTCATCATGACTGACATATTTGATTTACTGGTAAGTCCCTAGTACAGTGCACTAGAGGTGCCCAGGGCCTGTAAATCAAATGCTACTAGTGGGCCTGCAGCACTGGTTGTGCCACCCACAATAGTAGCTCTGTAAACATGGCTCAGACCTGCCACTGCAGTGTCTGTGTGTGCAGTTTGAAATTGCCAATTGGACTTGGCAAGTGTACCCACTTGCCAGGCCTAAATCTTCCCTTTTCTTACACGTAAGGCACCCCTAAGGTAGGCCCTAGGTAGCCCTATGGGCAGGGTTCAGTGTATGTTTAAGGTAGGGCGTTTACCAATGTGTTTTATATGTCCTAACAGTGAAATACTGCTAAATTTGGTTTTCACTGTTGCAAGGACAATCCTTCTCATAGGTTAACATGGGGCTGCCTTTAAATATGATTAAAGTGTAGATTCCCTTTGGGGGCGGATAGACATGTGGAGTTTGGGGTCTCTGAGCTCACAATTTAAAAATACACCTTTTAGTAAAGTTGATTTTAAGATTGTGTGTTTGAAAATGCCACTTTTAGAAAGTGAGCATTTTCTTGCTTAAACCATTCTGTGACTCTGCCTGTTTGTGGATTCCCTGTCTGGGTCACTTTGACAGTAGGCTGTTTGCATCTCTCTCTAGACAGTGACACAAAGGGGGCTGGGGTGTAGCCTGCATGCCTTGATGAGCCATCTGTGCTAGAAAGGAGGGGAGGAGTGGTCACTTCCAAGTGAAAGGGCTGTGCCTGCCCTTACACAATGCAGTCTCCAAACCCCTGGTGTGTGTCTGGGGCCTGGCCTGGGCAAGGCAGGATTTCACAAACAAGAGAGACTTTTCTCTGAAGTAAGCCTACTTCAAAGGACAAAATAGGTAAAAGAAGGGCACCCAAAACCACAGACTTTAGATCACTTCTGGAAACCAAAAGAAACCTCTGCCTGGAGAAGAGCGGAAGAGCCGAGGAAGAAGAGCTGCCCTGCCTGTGGCTGTGCTTTGTGGAGCTATCCTGCAGTTGCTGCTTCTGCCTGTGCAAGAGGACAAAGACAGGACTTTGTGTGCCTTCCTGCTTGTGAAGAACTCTCGAAGGGCTTGAAATAGAGCTTGCCTCCTGTTGCTGAAGTCTCAGGGACAGCAAAGACTTCTCTCTGCCAGCACATGGAGCCTCTGCTGAGACTCCTACCCTGCCAAGTTGTGCCCATTCAGTTCCTGGGACCCTGAAAGGAGAAGCTGGCAGAACAAGAGTAAGAAATCCACGCACAGACCACTGTGCGGGGGAAAAATCGACGCAATTCCGAGACGCGGCTGGAGAAACGATATGCAGCCCCTTTTGACGCACTCACCCGTGTGGTGTTATTTTTGACGTGCCCATGTACATTTCCATGTTAACAGCTTTAGCGTTGTGTTTAAAATTACATGAAGACTCTTTTTGGTTTTTAATTGATAACTTGGCTTGTGTATTGTGGATTTTTGTCGTTTTGGTCTTGTTTTGTTTAGATAAATATTCTCTATTTTTCTAAACCTGTGTTGTGTAATTTTGTAGTGTTTTCATTGAATTACTGTGCATGTTGGTACAAATACTTTACACCTAGCACTCTGAATTTAAGCCTGCCTGCTCGTGCCAAGCTACCAAGGGGGCGAGCGGGGGTTAGCTGAGAGTGATTCTCTTTTACCCTGACTAGAGTGAGGGTCCTTGCTTGGACAGGGGGTAACATGACTGCCAACCAAGGACCCCATTATTAACACTCCACCAGAAAACACCTGAAATACTGCTTTATACTCTGGTTGAGTCTCTCTGTCTGCCCATCAGTCTGTGGGTGATAGCTGGTGAATTTGAAGTTAGCTGTTCAGTTGTTTTAGCAAGAGTTCCAAAAATGGACATAAAATGTGTTCCCCAGTCAGTTATGATGTCCTCTGGTAACCCATGGAGCCTAACCACCTCTCCTATGAAATGTTTAGTCACTTCCACTGATGTAGGAAATCTTAGTAATGGCACATTATGGTCAAGTTTGGAAAAGTAAACTATAATAGTCCATAACCCTAGGTTTAGCTGGGAATCTTTACAATGAAGTCCATTGATATAATAAAACTAAGATATCTACAGTGTAGGGAATGGTTGTAATAACCCTGTAATAAAGGTAAGTTTCCAGCAACCATAAGATGTCTGCAGATAAGGTAGTTATGCTAAGTTTATTGGTACTTTGTAAGTATCCCAGCCATCAAGCTGTCTTCAGCACCTTCTGAGAACCTTCCCACTCATCTAGAATGCTTTGATTAAAACGTTCCACTCATGAGCTGTAGCCATCAGCTACAGCTTGCCACACACCTTGCTTAGTAAATAAACAAGAAATAAGATGCCACAAGAAACGTTAAAAACCTTTACACAATATTGGTTACAACATACATAAAACCCATGCAAGTTGAGAAATAACAGCATGCAAAAATCCAATAAAATTACAAACACCTCTATATTAAACGTTAATCACATGCTAAAAATATGCATACTGTAAACCAACTCAACATGTTTAATCTTGGACAAAACCAAACCATAAATACACCAATTACATTTTCAATACACATTGTTATTCAGAGACTTTGAAATTCTCTTCACTCTACAACATAGTTTAAAATTGCTTCCATGTATTTGAACACATTTTTCAGATTTCTCATTCATACAACCATTTTATAACTGCTTTAAACCAAAACCCATGGCTCTTTTAGAAAAATATTACTTTGGGCACAAACTACACCCTCCTAAATATAGGTTTCTACTGTTTTCTTTAAAATGACGTGCAAAACAAATTTCTGGCCATCAGTCTTTGAGAGTTCTTCCAAGCAAAAGGATGTCTCCCACAGGGATAGTCATGTGTTGAACTTTCTGTCGCAATTCCGTCACTGGTAAAAAAGATGAGTTTCATAGAAAACTAATTGGTGAACTTTCTTTCTTGAGGTTCTGTAAGCTTGTAACCATTTCTCTTTCTCTAATTCCTGATATAGTTTTTTTCTATTGGAGCAATAATTTATCAGTAAACAGAAATTCTGTTTGAAAAGCAAATATTGTCGGGCGGCCTTCTACTTCATCTTCTTCTTCCAAACCTTGTCTAGAGAGTGCATCAGTCTTTCCAGCTTTTTCCTGTTGTAAACCCGGTTGCAGCAAAAACAATGGAAGGGAGGGGTCATCTGACATGCCTGGGATCAGCACACTACTCACTCTTTTGCAAATCTAGTCCTGTCTGATCTGCCCAGACTTGGGTTGGACATCCTTCCAGACAATGCCTCTTCTTTGTACATCCTTTCTTAGTCGCTAATAATTCACAATCATATATGGTGTCGTTTTTTTCAGGAGCTGATAGGGTATGAGAGAAATATACCACTGGGTGAATGCAATAATGTTTCTGGGAAACGGTTGCCCAAAGATTGTAAAGGAAGGCATGTCAGTCTTTTTTTTAACTGTGTTTATTACCATTTCTATAAAGCAATACATGATGTGAAACCACAGCTATCAACAGTGCTACTTGGGAGTCAACATACAATTGTAGGAAGTTACAATAATGTAGTACAGTGTCGGCATAACTACCATGGTTCAGCCAATATGGGCTAAAGGTTTCTGTTTTGGTGTATGACAGTACACTTCATGGATATCGACAGCGGTGGGGGCCCCATCCCTCCGTCCTCTATATCTATGTCATAGTGTTTAAGTCAGAGACTCCACGCTTTATAGAACTTTTTCAGGCAGCCTCTTGCCTTATACGTGACTTTTTCCACTATCATATAGAGGTCCATACCTGTTCTCCATTCTCTGAGACTCGGCGACTTGGGCATCCCAATGTTTGGCAACATCTCGCTTCACCACTACAAGACCCAGGTTGCTAAAGAGAAGTTTCGATCTTCGTATGTCCACCTCTATGGGTATCCCCAACAGCACAAACTTGGCGTCCACTAGCAGGCATTCTCTAAGTAACTCATTGAGTTCTTCCAATATGGAATTTCAGTATGTACATATTACAGGGCAAAACCACATTGTATGCATGAATGACCCATCTTCATCCCCACATCTGAAACAGTTAGGGACCTCAGCCTTTACGAGATCTATGTAAATGGGCCCTATCATAATACACCTTGTGAAGGACTTTAAACTGAATGAGTCGTAGGTGTGATTTGATTGCCACCTCCATTGGGTGCATCAGGGCTGTCTGTCAGTCCGTGTAGTCCAGTTTCCCCCCTCCCCCCTCCAACGTTAACCTCAATTTCTTTAGGGTGTCTGGGACATTATTGAGAGAGTTCTTGAATGTCCATGAGACCACTTTCCCCGCTATCTCACACTGCAGAAGCCTCCCCTCTAGTGGTGCATAGTCTGGAATAGCTTCTATTTTGATCTTTTCTGCCTGCCAGGCATACTGTAGTTGCAGGTATTTAAAATATTGAATATTATGTGAGTGATATTCCCGGTTTAGGGAACTCAAAGGGGATCAGTGAGCCTTCCTCTATGAGGTTGCCCAATCTAGAAATTACAATGGTGTTCCATCATCCAAAACCATTGAGTTTCCCAAATTCTTTCAACTGTGTTCCTACCCAAAAGTGTGTCTCTCCGGTTATCCCTGTTCCCCATTTTGTCAGCCTCTCTACCCCTTTCCAGGCCTCAGTGTTCATTTTGGTCACTGAACGTACACATTTTTACCCTTTCCCCTCATATAGGTAGTGTAGGTATGGGGGGGTTTGGAACTGGGTCCTCTCCAGCGCAAGTGTGTGGTGGTCCCAGGGCATATACCCCCAGTCATTGGCCACTATTAGGTGTATTTCCCAGCAGTATGCCTGGATATTGGGGAGGGAAATGCCCCTGCTATAATTGTTCCTCTGCAGTGTCCCAAGTACCACCCTCGGGTGACCCCCTCATTGCACAGCAACATCCGGACTTCAACGTCTATGTTAACAAAGACACCGTCTGGGATCTTAAGATAGGTGTTGTAAACGATATACAAGAGTTTGGGGAGTGTAACCATCTTGAACATAGCCACCCTTCCTAGTAGTGCTAGGAGCAGAGTCTTCCATCTTTCACTATCCCCATGGAATCCCATTAGTACATTCTGGATGTTGTGATTTAGACTGACCTCTGTGTTTGAGGTCGCATATACCCCCAGATATTTAAATCCTTGCCTGCTAATCTGTAACTGCCCTGGGCAGTCCGTTCATCAAAATAACCCCAGCTGGGTATAGGCTTGTCTTATCCCAGTTGATTGGGTAGCTTGCGTGGTCCCTGTACCTTTCAAATATCTGGAAAATGCTTGGGAGCATCTTAGCCAGCCTAGTTATATACAAGAGGATATTGTTGGCATATAATCATATCTGTTCATTTCCATCTCTCCCTCCATCTCTCGGACTCCTGAATGGTCCGGATGCATTCTAATTTTAAAGGCTCTAGCACAAGGGCGAATAGAAGAGGGGATAGACACCTCTAGCTTGTACCCCTTTTGATGGGGACTTCGGTGGACAGCTCTCCATTTACTCTGACTCTGGCAACCAGGTTTTTGTGGAGCAGGTCTAGCTAGGCCATGAATTTGGGGACAAACCCAAACCTCGTAAGTGCCTGTTTCAGGAATGGCCAGTAAACAGCATCAAATACCATCTTAGCATCAATTGACAGAATTAAATGGGTTTCTTTCCTGAACTAAACTACCTCAAGCCAGTTGTGGAGTCTACAGAAGTTGAGCCTGGTCAACCTTTGGGCATAAAGCCAGATTGGTCCTTCTGTATTAAGTTGGTAATGACTGGCAAGAGTCTGGAGGCAAGTATAACGGTCAATATTTTTGTGTCAATGTTCAGAAGTGAGAACTGGTGGTAGGAACTGTAATGTGTTGTGAGCTTTCCCAGTTTGTGAATCACTCTTATAGTAGCACTATGAAGGTCTAGTGGGAGGGCACCTTCCTCTTTCGCATCTTTAAACATTTTTAGCAAATGAAGACGCAAGAGTCCTGCATTGCTAAAAAAAGTTCTGGCTGTATGCCATTCGGTCCCGGGGTTTCCTTGTCTTCAAACTGCCTATTGCCGAAATCACCTCCAGAAGGCCTACATCCTCCTCCAGGGCATGTCTTAATTCCCCTGTTAGGATTGCGACTGTCACTTTTCTCAAGTAATCCCGTATCTGTGTGATGTCGGCCAATGGCAGAACCTAAACATTCTTAAAGATAGAATGCAGGGATTGGAATCTCTGGAGTAGCCTTAGATTGGATCCTATCATTTACTCATGGAAGATCCTTCCAGGTGTTGGACAGATCTTGTACATCCAAACGTATCATAAGCAGCTGTGGAGTCCAACAGGGTTCTGCCCTGAGCCCTCTGCTTTTTAATATCTATATGCTGCCATTAGCGGAGATTGTTCAGTCATTTGGTCTGAATTTAGTATCATATGCAGATGATACTCAACTTATTGTCTCCCTCTCCAACACACAACCGGATCTGGGGACAGCAATAGGCCCCTGCCTAAAGCAGTTGCTGTATAGAGGTCGGGAAGTAAATTGAAGTTCAATGATGGAAAAACCGAGGCTATGTTTTTTGGGCAAACAAAAAATTAATTTGCTAATCCAATTATAACAACAGGAGTGGCCACTCTCCCTCCCCCTAAAGACCTTATAAAAAGTCTCGGGGTATGGCTGGACCCCCAACTCTCAATGTCTAAATACGCCAACAGAGTAGCTGGAACTTCCTTTGCCCTGCTTAGTACTCTGAGGAAGGTTTTAGCAATCCTGCCTTTTCGAGCCAGAAGACTGGTTATTCAGGCATTAATAGGATCGCGCCTTGATTATGGCAATGCTCTGTTTGTAGGATTACCAAGATACATAATACAAAGACTACAGAGGGTGCAAAATGCAGCCGCACGAGTGCTTTTAAAAACACCCAAGCAACAATCCATACGGACCGGGATCTCCTCCTTACATTGGCTACCAGTAGCCAAAAGGATTCAATTTAAGGCATTATGCCATATTCATAGAGCTTTATACAATCAAGGCCCTGAAATGCTCAAAACACTGGCCTCTTTTTACACACCAGGTAGACCTCTCAGATCCTCCTCAGGTATGTTAGTCACAGTTCCAACAGTGAAGAAAGCAAGATGGGGAGGAAGGTTGCTGTCATATCAAGGTGCTATACTCTGGAATAGTCTTCCTCTTAATATTAGATTAAGTTCTTAAGAGATCCCCTTTAGGAAGGCCCTAAAAACCTGGTTATTTAGAGCGTGATTTCCTATGTGGTTACGAACAATGACGATTCTGCGTTGCAGTATAAGCGCTACGAGGCCCCTGGGCAGTTTAGGCGCTATATAAGCAATTTTAACTTAACTTAACTTATAGAAGGTGGCATAGTATTGTGCAAGCTCGTTTGTAATTTCCCTAGATGCGAAGTAGGAAGTACCGTCCTTGCCTAGTATGTTAGTCACCCACTGTACCTCGGCTTCTCTTCTACATAGTCAGGCCAACAGCCGTCCTGCTCTGTCCTCAGTGTCATATAAGCAATGTTGCATGGATAGGATCAAGGCTCTGGCTTCTCGATGGGCCAGTGCCTGATATTCCCTGTGAAATATAGCAATCTTGCGCATTACGGTAGGGTCGGATTCCACCCCAGGTTGGCCCTCCAGACCTAAGAGAGTCTGTTCCAGGTCCTCCATTTCCTGCACTTCTTTCTTTCTCTTTTGAGCTATAATATGTTGTGCAAGGTATGTCAGTCTTGACATAGGAAGATTGTGTGCAAGCTGGGGGTCTCAGATCCCCTCGTGTATGCAGTTTTCAAGGTCTAGAAAGCTTCTTGTGCTTCATTCCAATATTTGAAAGGTTGGTGCTTCTCAGTGAGTTCGACAATGAGCTTGATTATATAGAAGAAACTTTCATAAAGTGTCTATAGAAATTGGCAAAGCACAAGAATTTTAGTATTTGTTTCACAGTCTTAGGAGAAGCACATTCCACTTTGATTTTATCTCAATCCATCTGTATTGCTCGATCTAAACTTATGAGGTGCAGGAAGGACAACTGATCTGTCTCAAAGATAAATTTCTCAGCTTTTGCATAAATGAAGCGCCTCCACAATTTCTGTAGGACTTCTCATACATTTGCAATGTACTTCAAGGTTCGGAGATAACACTAATATGTCATCAAGACAGATGACTGTAAAAGTGCATAAAATGTCTTGAAATATATCATTGACAAAATGTTGGAAAGCAGCAGAGGCATTGCTAAGACCAAAAAGGCATTTTTAGGGTATTCATACTGACCATATTTGGTATTAAAGGCAGTTTTCCACTGAATCTCTTCCTTGATATGAACCATGGTATAAGTTCACCTAAGGTCTAATTTGGCAGTTTTACTTGGTTCAATAACATAGAAATGAGGTTGGGGGATACCTATGATACAGCACAATCATATTCTTGATGAGGTGATAAGGCACTTAGGGCCAGATGTAGGTAGCCTTTTGCGCCTCGCAAACAGCGAAAAATGCCATTTGTGAGGCGCAAAAGGCCTCACGCGATGCAGAAACACATTTTGCGAGTCGGAACCAATTCTCAAAATGTGTTTCCGAATCGCAAATAGGAAGGTGTGTTCCCTTCCTATTTGTGACCGCATCGCGATGTAGAGTTGAATTGTGACCGCAAAAGCGGTCGCAAATCAACTCGCAGTTACCATCCACTTGAATTGGATGGTAACTCATTTGCAAACGGGAAGGGGTCCCCATGGGACCCCTTCCCCTTTGTGAATGCAAACAAAAAGGTTTCAGTATTTTTTCTATTTGCAGCTCCTTTTCCTTTAAGGAAAACGGGCTGCAAAGAGAAAAAAAAAACTGCTTTATTGAAAAGCAGTCACGGACATGGTGGTCTGCTGTCTCCAGCAGGCCACCATCCCCGTAAGTGCCTAGAAATATTTATGAGGTGGGTCTTTGCGACCCCATAGCGAGTCGCAGAAGGTGTCTGAGACACCTTTCTGCATTCCCTTTTGCGAGTTGCAAATTGCGAGTCGCTGGGACTCGCAATTTGCAACTCGCAAAAGGGAACCTTCCTACATCTGGCCCTTACTCCTTTCTTACTAAGGTCAGGGATGACAGCCTGAACCTGGTCCTCCCCTCTGGGGCTCCGTACCCTCCCTCCTGGAGCAGTACCCCCAGAGTCCAACATGGTCAGGGTGCTTATAGAAGCCGCCCTGCACCATTCCTCTACCAGTGCAGGGCTGTTAACCTGCAACTGGCCCTCCAACCTGGGGTCTGTACTTTCAGGTTGGACTAGGGCCCGGGGTGAGGCTTCCCTCCCCCTGCCCTCCCTTCTGGGGTCCAGCACCCTCCAACTAGGAGTGGCCTCCTCCGAGGACAACATGGTAGGGGCACTGTTATCAGTAGCCCCTCCCTCCAGGTCTGGGGGGACACCCTGAACCTGGCCTTCCAGTCCAGGGTCTGTACCCTCAGACTGGATCACTGCCTGGCTAACCAGGACTTTCTGGGGGGCACGCCTACCCCCCACCAGGTCAGAGTTTAACCTCTGAACCTGGCCATCCAACTCAGAGTCACCACCCTGAGGTTGAACAATTGCCTGCCACACCAGGACTTCTTGGAGGGCACGCCTACCCCCCTCCAGGTCAGAGTTTAACCCCTGAACCTGGTCATCCAACCCAGAGTCACCACCCTGAGGTTGAACAATTGCATGGCACACCAGGACTTTTTGGGGGGCACACCTACCCCCCACCAGGTCAGAGTTTAACCTCTGAACCCGTTTATCCAACCCAGAGTCACCACCCTGAGGTTGAACCATTGCCTGGCATGCCAGAACTTCCTGGGGGGCACACTCACCCCCCACAAGGGACACACCGTCCCCAAGGGCCACACAAGAGTCTGGTTGGCGCAGGTCTCCTGACCTCTGCCCATCCGGCAGAGTCTGGATCTCCCCCAAACCAGAAACGGTTTCACCTGGGTCATTCCTGGGGGGCTCTGCTCTCAGAGCTGACCCCTGACTCTCCAGGTCCTCCACTGGGGTCCGCAACCCCCTCTCAACCCTCTGTCTGGACTTCTGCACCCCCTCACTAGGAGTGGTACTGCCAGACACCAGAACTGTTGGGATGCTGGCTACAGTCACCCCCCCCTCCAAGTTCTTCTGACACTGCGGGGCTTCCCTCAAAAGGTGGCCCTACAGTACAGGCTAGGCTTCCCTCCTGGCGTTCCCTCATGGAACCCTCTAGGACCTGGGACCTACCTAGGACACTAAAATCCTCTCCCACCTCACTTGGTTGGGAAACACCTAGACCACTCCCTTCAGGAGCACCCCCCAAATGCCTCTTCAGACTCTCTGGTATTCACCCAGAAGTCTGCCTCCATTGTAAGCTCCCTGGGGTCAGAGAACTCACACTGCACCTGGTGTTGGCGTAGCTCTGGAAAATAAGGACCAGACATATGCTCTCCAGCAATTACATCACTCTGCCCTTCACATGTATTAACCACAGTACCCTTCACCCAACCATCCAGTGACTCAGCCTTGAAAAAGCACTCTACATCACCCTCCTGAGACTGGTGAGACAGTATCTCACTGTCCCTGACACTCAACCCATACTCTTCTGGGATGTCTCTACACTCTATATCCAGGACGTCCACCAGGGGGGAACCCTTTTCTCTGTCACTCTCTGCTAGAGCCAGTAAAGTGTCCCTCCCCCCAGTAGGAATATGACTCCCTGTGCCAGTTCCCCACTCCTTCTCAGGGACCCTGTGCATAAAGGGAACTACCTCATACTCTTGAACCGCCTGGGGTGTGTCAACTCCCTTCTTCAAGTTGGGCACCACATCTCTGGGCTTGTGCCCTTCTTCAGCAGTACTGGATGCAAGATTTTTGCTGCCACCATCTGAACTAGACTCAGCCCTTCCGGCTTCCAGTTTCAGCTCTTCACAGCTCAGCTTTTGAGCTGCAATCCTTTCTTCTTCCAGGGCTAAGGCTCTTGCTGCCTCAGCCCTTTCAATAAAGTCATCTAGCTCCTCTAGATCCCGCTCTCGAGCTAGGAGATATTCATCTTTCACTGGTTCTCTTTCCTCATCTGAGTCTTCCTCCTCATCTGAGCAGTCCTCCTCATCTGAGGAGTACTTAGTCATTTGTTTTTTTTGCTGCTTCTTCCTCTGCCCAGCTTTCTTCCCCCCAGGTTATGTAGGTATCTAGCAGTTCCATCTTAGTAGATCTCCTTGATATAGGAAGGCCCCATTTTCTGCAAAGCCTCCTTAGGTCAGCCTTAGTGAGGTGTTCAGTAGGCACAAAGAATGACACATGATAGATACCCATTCTCAATCTGATAAGGTATCACAGGCAAAAACCAAAATCCAAAGTCCAAAATATCAATAATATATCCAGGAGGACATTAGAGAACCAAAATTAAAAAGATGAAAAATCAAGTTGACCTTCAACTGTGGGTAGGTAGTGAAATACTTAGCTACTGTATGTCACTGCACAAACACAAGTCCTATCCTCACCGCTGATCACCAATGTTAGAAATTGGGTTTTTGGTTGGCAGTCAGGTTACCCTCTGTCCAAGCAAGAACCCTCACTCTAGTCAGGGTAAGTCACACACAATCCAAAATTAGCCTGTGACCACCATCTGGTAGCTTGGCACGAGCAGTCAGGCTTAACTTAGAAGGTAATGTGTAAAGTATTTGTGCAATAAATCATACAATAACAACATATAACACCACAAAAAATACACCACACAGTGTTTAGAAAAATATGTAATATTTATCTGGATAATTGCAGGTCAAAACGAATAAAGATGCAATGTGAAATTGTAGAGATATCACTGAAAAGTGATATAAAGGTGGTCATTCTGACCTCGGCGGTAAAAGGCGCCTACCGCCGGTCAGAAATCCTCCATAATCCTGCCGCGGTCGCGGAAACCCGCCACGGTCATTCTGACCCGCAGAAGGCAAACCTCCGAAAATCCGACCGCCACAACAGACCGCCAGACCAGCGGTCGGCGGAAAGGTGGAGGTGACCAAACCTCCACCGCCACGCCAACAGAAATACGCCCATCCCATTACGACCCACGAATCCACGCGGCGGTCATTCAAACGCGGTATTCCATTGGCGGGACACACCGCCGCGGTCAGAATACACACAAACGAACAAAACTCAGCCACATTGGACGATTTGAATCCCACACACCTGTTACACATACACACACCACTCCCACACACACAATACAATATAAAACACACACCCACATCACCCACAAACCCCTACGCTTAAAAATTCGGGAAGAAGGCAAGAGCGAGACACCAGCATCCAAAAAATAACAGCCACAGCCACTCAACACCATCACCCACACACTATCCACACACAAAACAACACACACCACCACACTCAACTCACTTAAATACACATACTCCACCCCACACATCATACACACCACCCCATGGCACCCCAAAGACAACCCCGCTTCACAGACGAAGAACTCAGGGTCATGGTGGAGGAAATCGTTCGGGTAGAGCCCCAGCTGTTCGGCACACAGATACAATACACCAGCATTGCCCGGAGGACGGAGCTATGGCAGAGGATTGTCGACAGGGTGAACGCAGTGGGACAGCACCCCAGAAATCGGGAAGACATCAGGAAGCGATGGAACGACCTACGGGGGAAGGTGCGTTCCATGGTATCCAGGCACAACATCGCCGTGCAGAAGACTGGCGGAGGACCCCCACCTCAACCCCCACAATTCACATCATGGGAGGAGGAAGTCTTGAACATCCTGCATCCTGACGGCCTCGCAGGAGTCGGCGGAGGAATGGATACTGGTAAGTTGAAGCTTCAATACTGCTTCCCCCCCACCTGCATGCCAAATCAGACCCCAACCCTCACCCCCATCCTCGAACCCCACCCTCACCCCCACCCCCATCCTCACCCCCACCCTCACCCCCACCACCATCCTCACCCCCACCACCATCCTCACCCCCACCACCATCCTCACCCCCACCCCCAGCACACCTATTCCCCGCCAATGTCTCACCATCACAACCCACACATCCCAAAACCTAGGCCTGCATGCGTCCACTAAGCATGGACACCCATCACCAAAGCATGCCCAATGCATATACACATCCCCCCCACAAGCCACCCTCACCAAAGCCCCCACACACGAATGCCAGCACTTGGGGACACGAGAACCCACAGATACACCCATATGCGACACATTTAAACTATAACCATACCTCTATACCCCTGCAGGACCCGACCGTCAACACACCGCGGCGGAGGGGCCAGAATTCTCCACACCCCCCCACCCAAGAGGCCGTCAGCGATGACAGCAGCTCTGTCGACCTGGACACCGATGACCAGCCCGGACCATCGGGGACCTCTGGACAGTCGGTTCCCCTCACACAGGCCCAGGCCACTACAGACCCAAACCCCTCTGGGAACACCAGCACAGCTCCCACCCAGCGGGCCCATGCCTCTGTCTCCAGGGCGCGTCAATCTGCGGTGTGTCTACCACTACAGGGCACCCAGGATAACCCACCACCCCAACAACAACAGGGACCTGGGGGCAGTGGTAGTGGGCACACCGGCCAGGGGGCAGAGGCCCAGGGAAACAGGGCAACTCGGCGGGCAGCTGTGCGACAGGGGGGGGAGGAGAGGCCCAGGGAACCCACTCTCCACGAGGTCCTCACCACCATCATGGGAGCATACAACCGCTCCCAGGAGACGATGGCGACGGTACTGGCCTGGTTCCAGGAGATCCAGGTGCTGCAGGAGGAACACTATCGGGGGTACAGGGAGGACATCAGAGCCATCAACACCACCCTGGTTACCATGGTAGGGCTGCTGCAGGACCTCGTAAACAGCAGGGCGGACACTGAACAACACCCAAGGGCCCCTGCCACTAGCCTGGACCAAGAACAGCCATCCACCTCCGCCGGCGCTAGTGGACAGGAGGCCCCCGCACAGCAGCAGCCCACCAGACCCCCACCTCCTGCAGGAGAAGAACCACCCCGCAAGAGGGCCCTGAGATCTCGCAAGAAGACAGAGTAGGATGTCAAGACCCCCGCCAGCAAAGGATACCACCTGATGTCATCCCACTGTCCCAGATTGTCACCCTGTCCATCCTTGAACTGCCCATGCTCCATCTCTCCACAGGCCTCTGGACAATGCACCTGTGTGACTGTTACTCTGGACTCTGCCATGGACATTCCTTCACCATAGCCCCCACCCACTTGAAACCACCCATCCCATTTTGAGCACTTCAATAAACACCTATTTTGCACCAAAATATCAGGAGTCTGGCTGTGATTTCAATAGATTGTAATTGACATGACAGTGCAAATATGTCCTTGTACATGGTGAAGTCAACAAACAGCTGCCACAAAGCTGTAGTCCATGGGGAAACGAAGCACAGGACTCGTAGTGGGGACCCCAGATCTGAAATAGGGAGGGAAAAGCCAAAACTCAGTCATCATACACTGGGGCAAATAGACAGGCAGCAGAGATGCTGGAGAGTAGTTAACATTTACTAAATTATCTTTGAAATGTTACCTGTGACCTATTGGAAGTACTGTTCAATGATTCTGTCCCTGTTGTCTGTTTCAGCCCCGTCGTCTTCCTCCTCGTCACTCTCCTCAGGTTCCACCGCTGCCACAACACCACCGTCTCGACCATCCTCCTGCAGGAAAGGCACCTGGCGGCGCAAAGCCAGGTTGTGAAGCATGCAGCAGGCCACGATGATGTGACACACCTTCTTAGGTGAGTACATTAGGGATCCACCTGTCATATGCAGGCAGCGAAACCTGGCCTTTAGGAGGCCAAAGGTGCGTTCGATCACCCTCCTAGTACGCCCATGGGCCTCATTGTACCGTTCCTCTGCCCTGGTCCGGGGATTCCTTACTGGGGTCAGTAGCCACGACAGGTTGGGGTACCCAGAGTCCCCCACTAGCCATACACGGTGTCTCTGTAGCTGTTCCATCACGTAAGGGATGCTGCTATTCCTGAGGATGTAGGCGTCATGCACTGACCCTGGGAATTTGGCATTTACATGCGAGATGTACTGGTCAGCCAAACACACCACCTGGATGTTCATTGAATGGTAATTTTTTCTGTTCCTGTACACCTGCTCCCTGTCTCTTGGGGGAACCAAAGCCACATGGGTCCCATCAATGGCACCAATTACGTTGGGAATATGTCCAAGGGCGTAGAAATCACCCTTCACTGTAGCCAATTTGCCCACCTCAGGGAAAATGATGTAGTTCCTCACGGATTTCATCAGGGCAGACAACACTCTGGATAACACCTTCGAAAACATGGGCTGAGACATCCCGGAAGCAATTCCCACGGTTGTCTGAAATGACCCACTTGCCAAGAAATGTAGTACTGACATGACCTGCACCAGAGGGGGAATCCCTGTGGGTTGGCGGATGGGGGACATCAGGTCGGGCTCCAGCCGGGCACACAGTTCATGGATAGTGGCACGGTTAAGACGGTAGGTCAGGATAATGTGGCGTTCTTCCATTGTCGACAGGTCCACCAGCGGTCGGTACACGGGAGGATTCATCCGTCTCCTCGCCCAACCCAGCGGACGGTGCCTAGGAAGGACAACATGGAGCACACAGTCAAGCAACCCACAGGTACGTACTCACAGCTAGCACAGTATACGATTCTCTATGCAGTGAATGGCGTGTCTGAGTGGCTATGCAAGGCCTAGGCCTGTGTGACGCAGTTGAAATTGAGCCATGTGGGCCCTGGAAATGGCGGCTGCCTGACCTGTGAAGTGTGACAATGGGATGTGAGGTCAATGCGCTGGCGTGGCACACCGCGGCGGGCGGTGGGCGAAGACCGCGGCGCAAAGCCGCATTGGTTAACATTGAAGCCTATGGGTTTCAGGAGCCAATGGCGAAGGGCGCCGGCGGTGGCGGGACGCACCGCCGCGGTACGCACCGCCGCGGACGTGACCGCCATTTTCTATCTACTTATCCACTTGCGACTTGAACTTTCACAGGAGAGGACCTATACTGCAAGTGTTGCTGTGACCTCGGTCTGGAAGGGACAATGGCTGCTGCGACTGGGGAAAGGGCCCCTGCCTTCACTGGAGAGGAGTTGGAGAAACTTGTGGATGGGGTCCTCCCCCAGTATGCGCTACTCTACGGTCCTCCAGACCAACAAGTGAGTTTAATTCAATATGGATTTGGGGCCACTGGCTGGCTTGGGGGCCTGGCGGGGATGGGGGGCATGTTGGGGCTGGCGGGGGGCCTGGCGGGGGGCCTGGCGGGGATGGGGGGCATGTTGGGCATGGCGGGGGGCCTGGCGGGGGGCCTGGCGGGGATGGGGGGCATGTTGGGCATGGCGGGGGGCATGGCGGGGGGCCTGGCGGGGATGGGGGGCATGTTGGGCATGGCGGGGGGCATGGCGGGGGGCCTGGCGGGGATGGGGGGCATGTTGGGCATGGCGGGGGGCATGGCGGGGGGCCTGGCGGGGATGGGGGGCATGTTGGGCATGGCGGGGGCATGGCGGGGGGCCTGGCGGGGATGGGGGGCATGTTGGGCATGGCGGGGGGCATGGCGGGGATGGGGGGCATGTTGGGCATGGCGGGGGGCCTGGCGGGGATGGGGGGCATGTTGGGCATGGCGGGGGGCATGGCGGGGATGGGGGGCATGTTGGGCATGGCGGGGGGCATGGCGGGGATGGGGGGCATGTTGGGCATGGCGGGGGGCATGGCGGGGGGCCTGGCGGGGATGGGGGGCATGTTGGGCATGGCGGGGGGCCTGGCGGGGGGCCTGGCGGGGATGGGGGGCATGTTGGGCATGGCGGGGGGCCTGGCGGGGATGGGGGGCGTTGGGCCACTGGAAAGGAAAATGCTGAGAAACTTGAACGTGGTATTTCTCCCTCCCTGTACGTGTCACATAGGTCCGCGCCCATGAGAAGATCGGGATTTGGCGTGCCATCGCCAAGGAAGTCCGGGCCCTGAGGGTCCACCATCGACGGGGCACCCACTGCCGCAAGAGGTGGGAGGACATCCGCCGCGGGACCAAGAAGACCGCCGAGTCTCTGCTGGGGATGGCCTCCCAACGTAGGCGGGGTGCCTGCCGTCAACTGAGCCCCCTGATGTTCCGGATCCTGGCGGTGGCCTACCCTGAATTGGATGGGCGCGTGAGGGCAGCACAGCAGACACAAGGGGGTGAGTACAAGCATTATCTACTCTGTTGTCGCGCAGTGGAGGTGTCTGGGTGGGGGAGGAGGGCTGGGGGTCCCCCTAGGCCAGGGCGATATCTGTAGGCTGGGCACCCCCGTAAGCCCCTGTGTCCCCAGCCACCACCCTCAGTAGTTTGTCAGTACAGCCATCCCTGGGCCGTGTCATCCATGGGTGCAGTTGTCAACTCTAGGCGTGTAGGGCATGTTCCACGGAATGCGTAGCGTACCCCAAGTGCGCAAGTTAGTGCAGGGGGCATCTGTGTCTGTCATGTCCGCTAACTGTACCGGAGATCCATGTACTCAATATCCCTTTATTTCTCTCTCCCCCCCCCTTTTTGTTTGTCTTTCTGTGCTTGTGTGCATCAGCATCATCAGGCGGAGGAGAAGTGGCATCGGGGCAGGAGGGAGCTGCATCTCACATGGCCCAGGAGGGCCATGCCACAGAGTCAGACTGGACCAGTGAGACGGAGGGCGAGGGGAGCTCCACGACGGGGACGACTGGACCCTGCAGCGACACGGACACGTCCTCGGAAGGGGGCTCCCTTGCGGGGGTTGCACCATCCGTGCCCCCCGCCATTACAGGTACGGCCGCCACCCAGCGCACCATCTCCGCCCTCCCAGCAGCCCCTCAGCGTTCGCCCCGTGCCCGCTCTGCCAGGAAGCCGGGCATCTCCTTCGCCCCAGGCACCTCAGGCCCTGCCCCTGTTACCCCCGCTGCCCTCAGTGAGGAGGTCATTGACCTCCTCCGAACGCTCATTGTTGGGCAGACTACCCTTTTGAATGCCATCCAGGGGGTGGAGAGGGAGGTTCATCGCAGCAATGCGTACCTGGAGGGCATTCATTCGGGTCAGGCTGCCCATCAGCGATCGTTCCAGGCTCTGGCCTCAGCACTGACGGCAGCCATTGTCCCTGTCTCCTGCCTGCCTCTACTAACTCCCTCCTCCCAGTCTCCTGTTCCTCTGCCTGTCCCACCCACACCATCAGACCAGCCTGCACACACCTCAACACCCAAGAGAAGCTCATCCAAACATAAGCACCACAGATCACGCAGACATTCACACACGCAACATTCCGATGCAGACATGCCAACAGTCACTACCACCTCTGTGACCCCCACCTCCTCGTCTCCCTCCTCCCTCCCTGTGACGTCTACACTCACACCTCCATTCACCTCACCATCAGCCAATGTTTCCATCACCAGCACACCCTCCACTCCAGTCCGCACACGTGCAGTCACCACCCCCACTGCCATTTACACGTCCCCTGTGTCCTCTCCCACTGTGTCTGTCACCCCCTCTTCCACACCACACAAACGCAGCCACCCACCCACCCAACAGCCATCCACCTCACGACAGCCTATCCCTCCTGCACCTGCACCCAAAGACAGCAAACGTGACTCACCTACAACCACATCCTCTCCCTCCACTCCCATTCCCACTGTACCTACCACTCTCCATTGTCCCAAGAAGCTCTTCCTCGCCACTACTAACTTCTTTCCTGACCCTGAGCCCCCCCCTCCTTCTCGTCGGGGTAAGAAGAGCACCTCAGCCACCACCAGCCCTGCAGCCCCCTTGACAAGGGTGCAGGGGTATTGGAGCCCGCCAGCCCGCATGTCTGGATCTTCGCCCAGCAGCAAGGGGACAGCCAGCCCACCCCCTGGGAAGAGGAGCAGAAGGCGGAAGGGTCGCCGCAGGAGCCCGCCTTCTACATCCCCCCCGGACACCACCCAGAGACAGTCACCAGCCACAGCTCCAAAGGGAGGAAAGGGCCACAGGCCCACGACTTAGGAGGGCAAGGGCAGCAAGTCGGAGAGGTCAGGCAGCAGGCCTGCTGCCCAGGAGGAGCCCACAACCCCCATAGCCGCTGCCCCGGGAGGAACCGGCACAGCTGCCCCGGGAGAGCCCACCACCCCCATAGCCGCTGCCCAGGGAGGACCCAGCCCAGCTGGCCAGGAGGGCCCCACCACCCACAGCCCAGGTGGGCAGTGAAGGAGCACCATCCCCGCTGCCCAGGAGGGCACCACCAGGCAATTAGCAGTTGGCCATAGACCGGCCGCCGTCTCTAGAACCGCTGAACTGGGCCCCGCCGTCTCCAGAACCGCTGAACTGGGCCCCGCCGTCTCAAGAACCGCTGAACTGGGCGCTTCAGGGCAAGAACCGCTGAACTGGGCCCTGCCGTCTCAAGAACCGCTGAACTGGGCCCCGCCGTCTCAAGAACCGCTGAACTGGGCCCCGCCGTCTCAAGAACCGCTGAACTGGGCCCCGCCGTCTCAAGAACCGCTGAACTGGGCCCCGCCGTCTCAAGAACCGCTGAACTGGGCCCTTCAGGGCAAGAACCGCTGGCCCTTTGGCAGACGTGGCAGGGCAGGATCTATCTCGGGCAGGGCTGCAGGATGTCCTCTGGCCAACTTGCCTCCTCCAGTGGCAGTGGGGTCTGTTATGGACTGTATGGACTGTGGCTTTGCTCTCCCCAGGATGGCCCAGTGGGCAGGCCACCCACTGTATGGACTGTATGGACTGTGGCTTTGCTCTCCCCAGGATGGCCCAGTGGGCAGGCCACCCACTGTATGGACTGTATGGACTGTGGCTTTGCTCTCCCCAGGATGGCCCAGTGGGCAGGCCATCCCCCAGGATATGGACTGTGGCTTTGCTCTCCCCAGGATGGCCCAGTGGGCAGGCCACCCACTGTATGGACTGTATGGACTGTGGCTTTGCTCTCCCCAGGATGGCCCAGTGGGCAGGCCACCCACTGTATGGACTGTATGGACTGTGGCTTTGCTCTCCCCAGGATGGCCCAGTGGGCAGGCCACCCACTGTATGGACTGTTTGGACTGTGGCTTTGCTCTCCCCAGGATGGCCCAGTGGGCAGGCCACCCACTGTATGGACTGTATGGACTGTGGCTTTGCTCTCCCCAGGATGGCCCAGTGGGCAGGCCACCCACTGTATGGACTGTATGGACTGTGGCTTTGCTCTCCCCAGGATGGCCCAGTGGGCAGGCCACCCACTGTATGGACTGTATGGACTGTGGCTTTGCTCTCCCCAGGATGGCCCAGTGGGCAGGCCACCCACTGTATGGACTGTATGGACTGTGGCTTTGCTCTCCCCAGGATGGCCCAGTGGGCAGGCCACCCACTGTATGGACTGTTTGGACTGTGGCTTTGCTCTCCCCAGGATGGCCCAGTGGGCAGGCCACCCACTGTATGGACTGTATGGACTGTGGCTTTGCTCTCCCCAGGATGGCCCAGTGGGCAGGCCACCCACTGTATGGACTGTATGGACTGTGGCTTTGCTCTCCCCAGGATGGCCCAGTGGGCAGGCCACCCACTGTATGGACTGTATGGACTGTGGCTTTGCTCTCCCCAGGATGGCCCAGTGGGCAGGCCACCCACTGTATGGACTGTATGGACTGTGGCTTTGCTCTCCCCAGGATGGCCCAGTGGGCAGGCCACCCACTGTATGGACTGTTTGGACTGTGGCTTTGCTCTCCCCAGGATGGGCCAGTGGTCATGTAGTCCCCTCGTGGATCTGGCGTCGTGTACTCAAGTGGCTGAGGTGCCCCCCCTTCCCTTCCCCCTGAGGTGCCTGTCCTATTTTCTTTCTGCTGCCCCTGCAGTGTTCTCTCGGTGGAGTTCTTGTCGTGGGACTGGGCCTTGCCCCTTTGCACAGGACCCCTGTGATCCACGGACAGTGGTTGGACTACATTTAGTAGCTGTATATATTTTGTACATAGTTTATTTATTTATTGGGATTAATGGTGTACATATTTCAATATATCTGCCCGTTTATGATCTCTTCTTTTGGTCTTTGCATTATTTCGGAGGGGGGTGGTTTGTGGGTTGTGACAGTGATCTGTGGGAATGCATTGATGTGTGTGTTGTAGTGGGTGTGGGTGGGTGGGTGTGTGCCGGTAATCTTTTCCCTCCCCTGTGTCGTAGGTGCCGTACTCACCGATGTCTTCCGCGCCGCCGGGCGTGCTCCTGGTATATGAGCAGGAATAGGAGTGCGGGGATGACCTGCAACTCTGGCTCCATACTGCCGGAATCTCGCGTGGAGTGCGTAGAGGTGAGCGTTTTCCCGTTCGTAGTCTGTTTCCGCCGTGTTCTTATCGGCGGTGCTCCCGCCCCGGAAAAGGTGGCAGATTGGTGGGTCGTAATAGGGTGGGCGGTACTTTGTCTGCCGCCGGGCTGTTGGCGGGAACCGCCGCGCTGTTTGTTTGTACCGCTGTGGCGGTCGGAGTGTTAAGTTGGCGGGCTGTGTTGGCGGGTCCCGCCAGGGTCAGAATTGCATATTTTAGACCGCCGGCCTGTTGGCGGCTTGGCCGCCGCTTTATCACCGACCGCCAGGGTCAGAATGAGGGCCAAAGTGTCTTAAGTCTTTAAAAAGCAAACAAAGTCTCTTTCAAGCACAAAGTACCTGGTTTGGAGTGGAAAATCTCCGCAAAGGGCCGCAGAAGAAGAGATACGTGGAAAAATGGGGTGTGCGTCGATTTCTCCCCAGCACACACGGACTTGCGTCGCTATTTTTCACGCGGGGAAGTCGTGCGTCGTTTTCCGGCACGCGGACAGTCTCTTTCTGTGGGTCGCGGGATTACCAGATGTCCCGGGGTCTGTGCGTGGATTCTCCTGCTTGTTTTCCGGCTGCGCGTCGTTCCGTGGGGCTGTGCGTCGAAGTTTCGCTCTCACGGCTGGAGTCGCGTCGATTTCCCCTCTGGAAGCTGGGCGGCGTTGTCCTTGCGAGCCCGTGCGTCGAAGTTCCGGTTGCCCCGAAGGCGTCGCGTCGATTCAGCATCGGTGTGCGGCGTTTTTCTCGCCGCGGAGCAAGCTGTGCGTCGACATTTTCAGCGCGCGAAGAGCCCAAATGAAAAAGAGAAGTCTTTTTGGTCCTGAGACTTCAGGGAACAGGAGGCAAGCTCTATCCAAGCCCTTGGAGAACACTTTTACAGCCAGTCAAGAGTTCAGCAAGGCAGCAGGCCAACAGCAAGGCAGCAGTCCTTTGTAGAAAAGCAGACAGGTGAGTCCTTTGAGCAGCCAGGCAGTTCTTCTTGGCAGGATGTAATTTCTGGTTCAGGTTTCTTCTCCAGCAAGTGTCTGATGAGGTAGGGCAGAGGCCCTGTTTTATACTAAATTGTGCCTTTGAAGTGGGGGTGACTTCAAAGAGTGGCTAAGAAATGCACCAGGCCCCCTTTCAGTTCAATCCTGTCTGCCAGGGTCCCAGTAGGGGGTGTGGCAGTCCTTTGTGTGAGGGCGGGCCCTCCACCCTCCCAGCCCAGGAAGACCCATTCAAAATGCAGATGTATGCAAGTGAGGCTGAGTACCCTGTGTTTGGGGTGTGTCTGAGTGAATGCACAAGGAGCTGTCAACTAAACCTAGCCAGACGTGGATTGAAAGGCACAGAAAGATTTAAGTGCAAAGAAATGCTCACTTTCTAAAAGTGGCATTTCTAGAATAGTAATATTAAATCCGACTTCACCAGTCAGCAGGATTTTGTATTACCATTCTGGCCATACTAAATATGACCTTCCTGCTCCTTTCAGATCAGCAGCTGCCACTTCAACAATGTATGAGGGCAGCCCCAATGTTAGCCTATGAAGGGAGCAGGCCTCACAGTAGTGTAAAAACGAATTTAGGAGTTTTACACTACCAGGACATATAACTACACAGGTACATGTCCTGCCTTTTACCCACACAGTACCCTGCTCTAGGGGTTACCTAGGGCACACATTAGGGGTGACTTATATGTAGAAAAAGGGGAGTTCTAGGCATGGCAAGTAATTTTAAATGCCAAGTCGAAGTGGCAGTGAAACTGCACACACAGGCCTTGCAATGGCAGGCCTGAGACAAGGTTAAGGGGCTACTGAAGTGGGTGGCACAACCAGTGCTGCAGGCCCACTAGTAGCATTTAATCTACAGGCCCTAGGCACATATAGTGCCCTCTACTAGGGACTTATAAGTAAATTAAATAGCCAATCATGGATAAACCAATCAATAGTACAGTTTGCACAGAGAGCATATGCACTTTAGCACTGTTTAGCAGTGGTAAAGTGCCCAGAGGTCAAAAGCCAACAACAACAGGTCAGAAAAAATAGGAGGAAGGAGGCAAAAAGTTTGGGGATGACCCTGTCAAAAATCCAGGTCCAACACACAATATGTCACACACAGAAACAATAACACTGCATTTTCATCCCCACAGGTATCCCAGATAATGTCAGCGGAGAAGAGGTACCAGCAATCTCCAGTCCCCCCACAGAAGAGGCCCACAGTGATGACAGCAACTCTTGTCACCTGGATCTGGATGACCAACCTGGCCCATCAGGGACCTCTGGACAGTCGGTTACCCAGGCACAGTCACACACCACCACAGGGCCTCCCCTCTCAGGAAACACCACACCAGCACCCACCCAGAGTACCCATGCCTCTGTCCCCAGGACACGTCAACCAGCAGTGTGTCCACCACTACAGGGACCCCAGGGCACACCTCGCACCCAAGGCAATCAGGGACCTTAGGTCAGTGGCAGCGGGCACATAGTTCAGGGGACAGAGGCACAGGACAACAGTGACACTGGGAGGACTGCTGTGCACCAGGGGGAGGACAGTGCCCATCATTACTACTTACGCCTGATGGGGTGGTATCCGGGTGGGGAATGTATGTCAGTGGGTGCCCCTAGGCCAGGCCTGACATTGCAGAGTAGGTCCCATGTTGGGCAGGGTTTTGATGTGATATTCCTCCTACCTAGCTTGTAGTCATCCACTACTGGGCAGGGCTGTGTGGGTCCCAGGTATGCTGCAGTTGGTGGTATGTGTCCCTCCCCATGCCCTGGTGAGTAGCATTGTTACTGGTAGTGTATTGCATAGTGCGTAGGCCTGTTCCCTGTGTGTGAGGGTGCTGTGTACGCTAACAGTGGTGTTGGTGCAGCCATTGACCCAGTGTATCCTTCCTCTCTCCCCCCTTTTTGTTTTGTCATCCTGTTTTTAGGTGCATTAGCATCATCTGGCGGAGGAGCAGAGGCACTGGCGACGGAGGGAGCTGCATCCCACAGTACCCAGGAGGCAGAACCCACCGACGGCGAGGGCACCAGTGGGACGGAGGGTGAGGGGAGCACCACAGCGGAGACTGGAGGGGACAGTTCGGACACAGATACCTCCTCCGATGGAAGCTCCCTGGTGGTGGCAGACACCTCTGTGCCCACCCCAGCTACAGGTACAGCCATCACCCCCCGTACCAGCACCGCCCTCCAAGCAGCCACTCATTGAGTTTCCCATGCCCGCTCACCCAGGAGGGTGGGCATCTCCTTTGCCCCTGGCACCTCAGACCCTGCCCCAGTTAGCGCTGCTGCCCTGAGTGTGGAGGCTATTGACCTTCTGAGATCCATCTCTGTTGGGCAGTCAACCATTGTGAATGCCATCCAGGGGCTGGCAACCCAAATGCAACAGACCAATGCATTTCTGGAGGGCATTCACACTGGCTTGGCGGCCCAACAGAGATCAATCCAGGCTCTGGCCTCCTCTCTGATGGCAGCCATTGTCCCTGTATCCACCCTTCCCCCTCCAATTTCCTGTTCCAAGTCCCATTCGCCTCAACGCCAACCTGTCCCAAGCACACAGGCAGACCAGCATGCACACAAGACAACACACAAGAGTGGCACAGGCAAACACAAGCACCACACATCATCCTACAGGCACTCACACAAACACCATCCAGATGCAGACATACCAACATCCACAATTTCCACTGTGTCCCCCTCCTCCTGCTCCTCCAACTCCCTTCCAGTTGCGTCTACACTCACACCTGCATGCACTACATTCTCATCCACTACTGCCATCACCAGCACACCTATCAGAACACACACCTCAATGGCAGACACCACCTCAACAGCCATGCACACGTCCCCTGTGTCCTCTCCACCTGTGTCTGTCCCCTCCTCCCAAGGTACACAAACGCAAGCACTCAGACACCCAACAGCCATCTGCCTCACAACAGCATACAGCCCATGCACCTGCACCCAAACACAGCAGACAGACACCTCCCTCAACCACTCCCTCTTCCTCCACTCCCAACCTTCTCCCTCTTCCTGTCCCAATGTCCCTAAGAAGCTTTTCCTCTCCACCATTGACCTCTTCCCTAACCCTCCCCTCCGTCCTTCACGTCTCGGCAGGGTGGCTAAAAGCTAGGCAAGCACCTCAGCCACCCAGTCCACGGGCCCAGTAGTGTCCACAGCAACTTGTGGTGGTAAAGGATCCAGGGCACCAGGCATCCTCACAGAAAGGGTGCTTGCCCCACGTGCTGCCAGGAAGAGCAAGGAGCCATCCCCAGCTACTGCCAGGAAGGGCAAGGAGCCCTCCACAGTTGCTGCCAGGAAGGGCAAGGTGAGATCCCCAGCTGCTGCCAAGAAGGACAAGGAGCCATCCCCAGCTGCTGCCAGGAAGGGCAAGGAGCCATCTCCAGCTGCTGCCAGGAAGGACAAGGGGCCTGCACCAGCAGGCAGGAAGGACAAGGGGCCTGGTGCTGGGACTCAGTCGGAGCCCCCACCCCCAACCATGGTTGTGCAGCCGTCCAAGGCTGCAGGGGATGGGCAGGTGCTTCCTCCCATAACCACCAGCAGAAGCACCACCACCAGTGGGCAGCCCTCCGAGGATGCAGGGGATGGGCTGGAGCTTCCCCCCACCACTACCAGCAGCAGCAGCACCACTACCACCAGCAGTGGGCAGCCATCCAAGGCTGCAGGGGATAGGCAGGAGCTTCCCTCCACAACCATCAGCAGCAGCAGCACCAACACCACCACCAGTGGGCAGCTGTCCGAGGCTGCAGGGGATGGGCTGGAGCCTCCCCCCACCACTACCAGCAGCAGCAGCACCACCACCAGCAGTGGGCAGTTGTCTGGGGCTGCCGGGGATGGGCAGGAGCTTCCTCCCACAACCACCAGCAGCAGCACCACTGCCACCACTGAGCAGCCGTCACCGCAGGTGGACATCCATGGGCTGTTGTGCGGCCTGCCCCCTGTAAATCCTGTGGGTATGTCACCCAGCTGAGAGACTGTGACCTTGCACTCCCCAAGATCTGCATCACGGGGCACAATGCCCCCTCCAGAACCAGTGGGGAAGACACCCACTCACACCATCCTCCCAAGGATGAAGATCACAGGAAACGATGCCACATCCAGAACCAGTGGGGAAGTCACCCACTCACCCCATCCTCCCCAGGATGAAGATCACAGGGCACAATGCCCCCTCCAGAACCAGTAGACAAGTCACCCACTTGAGAGACTGTGGCCTTGCACTCCCCAGGACAGAGCAATGGGCATGTTGCCTCCTCCAAGACCAGTGGTGTTGTTCCATCTGCCGGCTGAGGTGCCCCCCCATCCCCTGTCCCCCTGAGGTGCCTGCCTATTTTCCAACTGATGCCCCTGCAGTGTTCTCTCCGTGTTGGTGCAGGAGACAAGTGGGCCCTTGGACTTTGTCATGTGGCCTTGTGGCCCACGCACATTGAGTCCTGGGCAGTGTCCCTTGAATAGTACATATGCATATACTTTTAGATTGGATGTTCGTATTTTTACTGTATTTATATTATAACACTCACTTTCATCTCTTCGTGTTGTCCTTCCATTATTCCTGAGGGGTGCAGGAGAAATATGTTTTCTTACTGCATCTGATTGTGTGTATGGTGTTGGGGGTGTATATGTTGCATGTGTGTGTGTCACTCTCGTTTTCTTCCTTCCATTCCTTGTGTGCTCACCGTGGTCATCTTCGCCGTCGTTGGTGTTTGTGGTGGAGCAGGACGTAAAATATCATCGGAAATATTTGCAGCTCGGGCTCCATGGCGGCGTGGTTCTTCCCCGTGTCTCCAATGGTGAGTCCTTTAACTTCTGAGGTCTGTATCCGCCAGGCTTTTGATGTCATTGGTACCGCCCCGGAAAAGGTGGCGTATTGGGTTGTCATAATACGGTGGGGGGAACATTGTCTTCCGCCTGGCTGTAGGTGGCTACCGCTGTGGTGCCTGTTGTTTCCGCCCTGGCGGTCGGTGTGGTAAAGGGAGTGTCTATCTGAGCTCTTTTCGCCATGGTCATAATTTGCCAGTATTTACCGCCAGCTTGTTGGCGGTCTTACTGCCACTTTATCACCGGCCGCCAGGGTTGTAATGAAGGCCAATGTGTCCTTCAATCAGCCTCTTAATCCAATATAGAAAGCTGCAGCTAGGGCTTCATAAGGCGTGCAGCTCTCAATTGCTGAAAAAGCATAATAAGTGCAAATAAATCTCTTTTTCATTATTGAACATTTAAAGGCCACAAAAGAGCATTCTGTAAAGTTATGTGGTGATAAAAGAACTTAAAAAACTTTTCTACAAAGGTAAACAAACGTTAGAAAGCACAGCACTACTTCTGTTAATTAAAGGCATTGCCCAGGTAAGTGCTTCTTTAGTTAACCCTTTTGGTGCAGCTGTCAGCCATTGGCCAACGGCCACACTCCCTCCCCAGTGTGGGTGTCGGCCACTGACTGACACTGGGGAGAGTTAGAAAGGGCCCTCTGGTACTTTTTCGCCAGAGAGTTTCCTTTTTTTCCTGCATCTCAGGTTGCTCAGGAAGAGCTTCCTGTGGAGCCCGAGTATGTTTTTTAAATTTGTAATAATGATGCAGGGCTCATTTTACTTTCACTGAATCAGTGCTCAGGGGCATATCTCGACCCACCAAGCACTGATTCTCCCAGGAAAGGTATTGTTGGAAAAGGGTACCTCTGCCCAGTGGATCCTTGTGTGGGGATCGCAGCAGGAGAGTGATCCATTCACTAGATGCCAGGGAATTGGGGGAGCGTCTCCGTAGTGAAGGGCTTGTGCCCCCTCCACACCCCTTAAAACTACCAGTCTTTCCTTCCCCTGAGGCAGAGGGGTATGATTACTCCCAATCTGTCCCCAGGGCCAAAAAGCCCACTAGACACCAGCAACTTCTTTTTAATAAAAAAAAATGGCAGGGGGCTACATACCAGGGCGTGGCCAAGCCCCCACCCCAACACATATGGCAACAGTCTTCCTGCCAGCCCAAAAGTGCAGATGGGTTGACTACCCCTAATCTACACCATGGGGGGGGGGCAGAAAGCCCACTAGACACCAGGGATTTTTGTATTTATAAAAATATAGGAGTGGGGGCTGCCCACCAGAGCATGGCAGTACCCCCACCCCAAATGCATATTTTACCAGTCTTTCTGTCCTACCTGGGGGCACTTCAGTGGTAATTGCTCCTGATCCCTGGGGAGTATCATGAAGCCCACTAGACACCAGGACTTTCTTTTTTCATAAAAATGTAGGGGCTACCCAGCATGGGCATGACTATACTCCCATTCCAAGTAATGGGGCAACAGTCTTTTTGCCCCACTGGGGAAAGATGGGATAATTACTGCTGAATGCCCCACACAGGGGCAGAAAGCCTACTATACTGTAGGGCAAGTTTTTAAAAAAAATATAGGGTTGGGGGTTGCCCACCATGGACAAGGCAATGCCCCCACCCCAACTAAATGGGCAACAGTCTTTCTGTCCCTTCTTGGGGAGCAGATGGGGTAAATACTCACAGTCTGCACCCTTGAGGGTGCAGAAAATCCGCAAGATGCAGGGAAAGTTTTCTTTTTTTTAAATAAATGTACGGGTGGGGCCAAACACCATGGGCATGATTATTCCCCCGCCCCAGCTAAATGGAGTAACAATCTTTCTGCACCTTCTGTGGGTCAGAATGCACACTAGCCACTAGGGAATGAATTTATGCAATATTGTTTTGTGGGGAGAGGCCCCCCCGGGCATGGGTCCATGCTTGCTCCCCACCTTGGGGCCAAAAGACTTTCTGTCTCTCCTGGGGATGGATAGGGTATTCACCTCAAATAGCCATCCCCTCCTAGGGGGCAGAATCCCCACTAGACACCAGGGATTTAAAAATGGTGACAAAATAAACAAAAGGATAAGGCGAAACCCTGGCATCAAGCCATATCTCTGCCCCAGAGAGGTCAATAGTGTCTTTCTGCCCCCTCAGGGAGCAGATAGGAGGCTTGTACCAATTGAGGAGGTTGCCCCAAACTTGTCCCCGGGGATAAAAATCCAACTGACACCAAGGATTTTTGTATTTAGGGAAAAACAATGTGGTGCAGGTGTTGCACTCTGGCATTGGCCACACTCTGACCCCAAAAGGGACAAACTAGTCTTTTTTCTCCCTCAGAGGCAGAGATGGAGTACACTCTCAATTTGGCCTGGGGACGGGAAGTCCACTCTATGACAGGAGTTTATATTTTTGTAATAAAATAATGAGATAGGTCTTGCCCATCCTAACATCAGGCCCCACCCTCAGTCCTAAAACCTCAACAGTGTTTCTGCTCCCCTGTGAATTAAAGCATCCCATCCCGTAGAGAAGCGAGAGGACATTTGATTCTTTTGGGTGTCGTTTTTACATGTGGGCCAGGAGAGTGTGGCTAACTCACAATTTCACTCTCCTTGCAATAGAGAATGGCTGCATTTTTTGGGCGTGGATTGGCTGCCACCTGGAAAAACCTACCAGACCCAGATAGTTCTGAAAAACAGACATTCGGGGAAGTCCAAGGTGGTGTACTTTGCATGCACCCTACACAATTTTCCTACACATAAAGCCCCGCAAACTCAAACTTTGCCTGAGATCACAGATTTTCCTTACATTTCTGTGATGGAAGTTTCTGGAATCTGCAGGAATCCTCAAAATTCGTACTACCCAGTTTTTTCCTCTTGTGCCGATAAAAACGCTGTGCCTCTTGTGTGGTTGGGCCTCAAGCCTTCAACAGGAACTGATCAAACCGAGGTCAACGGGAGTCCCCTCACAAGGAATCCCATTGAATCTAGTTCTACTTTTACCAAAGTCACTAATCCCCCTTTTTCCTGTGGAATCCTTGGATGCTACTAAGGTACTATGACTGTGGCATTTGGGCTTTCCTTGCCTTTACTTATCTCTCTAATCCTGTTTATGCTCTTACTGGGTGAATTCTAAATATTTCTGTATCTGGGAGACAGCTTGTAACATAATTTGAAGAGTAGCATTAGAATCCATCATGCTTTGCAAACTATCATGACCCTATTTGGAGCCGTTTGGCAGGAGGGAAATCTGATGCTAGTCCACCACTGTCCACCAAGTAAGAATAGCAAGCGGAGGAATAGAACTTTTCAACCTACCAATTCATAATAGGAAAATTGGGAATTGGGAAAGAGAGAGAAAACATTTTTTTCAGTATGTCACATCTCCAGGCATTTAGATGTTTAATGGATCCGGTTTGCACTTTCTCCTTTGGAGGCTCTAAAAGAATCACTGGTACAGCAGGTCTGACTTCAACGACAAAGGTAAATGGTAAGCAATAGCACTGGTGTTAGTATACCAGTTGCATATCAAACCTAACACCTTTTGCTCTTAAGCTATGTAAGCAAATGCCAATAATGAACCCAGGAAATACCCAGAAAATTTCCCAGAGCTTGGTAGCACCAGGCAATGCTGGCAAGTGGTCGTTGTGTCGCATATCACACAGCAGGCGTAAGTCGATTCAAATGACGGTCTTCAGAAACATACAAAGTCACAACTAGGGAAAGGTAGAACAAAACAAAGGTGAACGCCAAAATAGTGATCAAACTTAAGAGAGTGGGACCTATACAACTAAGAAGTTGTGTGGTAACTTACCACTGCCACTGGTTGCTCAAACTACTCAGGATGCAGACCTCCTGCACATCTGATTGGCTGTCCATCTCTGTTTGACCTGGAAGATCCACCTCCTGTCTCTCTGCCCCAGTCTCCTATGGACCAGTCTCCACAGTCCCAAGGATCTTAGCACTCTCATATTGCCTTTTTCCCAAGTTGTACTCAGAGTATCCAAACCTCACTGTCTCTTGCCTTGAGTCACAACAGATTTGCATAAGTGTGTAATTACTCATTGAATAGCATCCCTGAGTGTCAACCTTACCGATGTACATATATATTTAGGTGATGATAAAGCATCAATTGATATTTAGCAATACCTTTGGGATACAGTTAGCTTAGAAAAATATATACAAATATGGTACAATATGGATAACAACCATCTAACAGACATCCTGTAATTGCAAACCCTGGTGCCATTCTAGGTATAGACCTTCTTAAAGAACTTGGATTGAGGAGTTTTTTGAATCAGCAGCAGTAAGGTGATGCTATGAGATGGGTCCAAGCAAAGTTTTAGACTTAAATTCTCACATCTATTGTCTTCCATGTTTCTGCCAATTGAAATCAATTAGGTGTCATTCTAATTACTGAAGGTTCTAGCAAGGACCTAATGAAAAGCCAGTTTTGTAAATGTGCTGGGCCTTGCAGATGGCCAGAGACTTGAATTTAATCCTCTCATTTAGTAACTTGGCACCCCATTGTGCAAGAAGAGCCTGAAAACATTTGATTGATGAGCTGATTGTGCTACAGACAGGCCTTCAAATGAGATTTATTTCAAAAAATTATTTCCTCACGGCCAGTTCCTATGGCTCCAACTGTCAACTCCAACTGACTGGCCTGTGGCTGCCATCTATACCTCCTTGCCTTCTGTGAGATGCATATTCATTACCTGTTGGATGAGGCCCTCTCTGCAGGGTCACCCCCAAACGTTTTGCCTTCACTTTTCTGTTTTTTCTGAATTCATTTTTGTTGGCCTTAGGACTTGGTGCACTTTACCACTGTTAACCAGTGCCAAAATGCTTGTACTCACTCTATAAAATGGTTAAATTGGCTTACACCTCATTGGTATATGTAATTTACTTATAAGTTCCTAGAAAAGTGGTATAGCATAAACCAGGGGCTTATAAGTTAAGCGCTACTGGTGGGCCTGCAACACTTATTGTGCAAACCCAGTTAAGTAACCTCTTAAAATATGTCCCTGGTCTGCCATTGCAGCCTGAATGTTATTTTACACTGCTAATTTATCTTGCCAAAATAAACCCCTTGCTAAGCCTTAAACTCCCCTTTTATTACATATGTCACCTCCAAGGTAGACCCTAGGTAGCCCATAGGGCAAGGTGCGTTTTTTTGTTGTTGTTTTTTTTTAGTAGTAAACACAAGCTTTACTCGGTCAACAAAACCATCAAAGCTACCATAAAAAACACAATTTAAAAAGCATAAATAATGAGGAACATAAGGAAGATTAAAAAAATTCTGACAATTACGATAAAAAAAATCACTCCCACTTCACGTACATAGCATACTTATTTACAAAGATTTTGAATTCTTAAGAAAACGAATATGTATATACCAAGCAGCCACAAGGAACTTCCTAACCGCAGAGATTAAAATAGTTGAAGTATCACTTTTAAAAATCCTTAAAACGGTATGACATTGTCTTATGCCTAAATTCAGGCAAATTGTGCAAATCCACTTACGCAGAGGAATGGAGTCTGCCGGACAAAAGAACATAAAATGTTCAACAGATCCAGTACAATTACAACAGGCAGGAAATTGGTCAGATGTTGAGGACAATCCCCATCTATTTGCTAAGGACAAAAATAGTAGACATCCAAAACGGAAATGAGCATACAAACTCTTCCCCAGTGTATCAGGTATGAGATCTACATATGGTTCAAATTGGGGGTACCACTTGAGAACAAGAAATTAATCAGTCAACCGACCGTGTGATTTATAAGTGAGAAGATTATTTTTTACATAAGACCAGTAAGCAGCTTTCAAAATGGATTTATGGTTTCTCCCTAAATTCTGTGTATTTTCCCAATAGCTTCCAAGCCCCAAAATACAAAACCATTTTGACATATGCCTGAACCATGGAATGGATACTACCTTTGGTCTTCTCAAAAGGTCAAGAAGGGAGTCCCTATATACAATAAACTCAGAGGTGGTCCAAATCCCTACCCAGAAATGCAAGGGTCTCAGGGCTATCAGATTAGCAACCCGATTGAACCCGAGATCCAAATAAACCAGGATCAAGGGTGTGCTACGAAGGCACGCAAGTAAAGCCCTAGCAAAATTATTTTTGTCCACAGACAATCTATTGCCATTGTAAAACCCCCACACCTCAGCACCATAGGCGGCCGCGCTCTGCCCCTTGGCCAAATAGATCTTGATGGCCGGAGATACTTCTTTTGTTACAAAGCTTTTGTAAAAACGCAGGTTAGCGCCCCCCCCTATGCTGAAGAAGTGCCACACTTTTACTGATCTGGTCCTCCCATTGTAGATTATTTGAAATCCTCACTCCCAGGTAGTCTATTGAACTAACCTTACTTAAAGGTGCATTGTATTTAAAAGGCTGGGCATGTACTTTTAAGTTTCACATGTCCTGACAGTGAAAAACTCCTAAATGAGTTTTTCACTCCTATCCTAAGGTATGCCCATCCCATAGGATAACGTTGGGCTGCATTATCACATTTAATAAGTGCTAACGTTTGATTGGGAGCAGTTAAGGATTTGGTGTCTGTGAAATTGGAATTTAAAATCTGTGTTAATGGAAAAGTCGGATTTTAAGCCGCAGTTTTGAAACTGCCACTTTTAGAAACTCAGCATTTGTGTGCCGTAACTATTGGGTGCTTGCAGTCAGTGCCTGGATCACATGACTGGGAGAAGTTTGACTTTGCTTATTCCTTCTAAACAGCCACACAATAGAGGGACTAGGTGTGCTCGGATGGGTCATGACTGGCTGGATGGTAGAGTAGCAGCTTAGCACAGGTTTACTTTCAAATCAATAGGCTGTGCCCTGCCTTCACATAAAGGACTTGTCACCACTTCATTGTTCATGTAGCAAGGCTGGAGCCAGGGCAGGTGAGGCAGGAACATTTAGCACTTCAAAGGGAATTCTCTCCGAATTTCTCCTATTTCAAAGAATGTGCCCGGTCTAACCATAGCACTACCAGGCCCACTCTTCAGTTCACTTTCTGGGGCTGAAAAACGACTTTTGAGGACTGCCTGCTGTTGTGGCCTCCTGTGTACTTCACAAGACTGCTTTGCTGTACCTGGAAGTACTGATTTTCTGACTGAAGCCTGCCTTGAACGCTCAGAGGTCCGCCCTGCTGCTTGAGCCCTGTTCTGCTTCTTGCATCCATGACTACCAGAGTGAGTCCTAGGGCTAGTTGATTGGCCTCCTGATCAGAGCCACAGGGACAGAAAAGGCTCCAAGCATTTTGAAGCCACACCTGGACCCAGCCTAAGTGAGTCCCATCCTCCAAGTGTTTCCCTTCCCGGTCCTGGACATTTGTGAGTGGTGCTAAAATTGTCCAGATAGCCAAAATCCAAAATTTGGGGCTTAGAAAAGTTTGGGGAAAATTACTCTGAGATGCCAGAGGAGATCAGGACCGACCTAGTTGTCTATCTGCCCAAGGTGCATTGTCGGTTGCCCTAACCTTCGCGGCAGCTCCCGCTAAGTTCTTCTCCACAGCAGCAAATTCTGTTCAGTGGTCACTCACAAAAAGGGTATCTTGACTCGTCGCCCTCATCGCCTACTGCCACCAGCCGCGTCCCGCTGCAGATTTTCGACTTCCCAAAAAAAGTCAGAACGTTGGAGTCTTCACCGTGACTTTGTTCAGCAGTTCCTCAATGAAGACGCCTCTTCCTCGGACACTCTCTACAGACTTACCCCGCCAAGCTTCTACCTTCTCAGAACATTTTTCTTTATAATTTTCTTTTAAGTCCGAAGGTAGGCACAGACCACACCCAATCCACTTTTTGTATCGTGCTTGTGCTCCATCAAGGTTAGTCATATTTTTCAACTTTGACTAAAAGTCTGTGTTTGGCGCTTTGATCTTTTAGCTGCTAGTTTTTGTCTTAAAATTCATGACGCTGGTTGTACTGATTGGATTCTTGCTGTTTTGATGTCAATTTAGTAAAATGCACTATAGTTTTTTTAATTGATGTGGGATTTTTCTTGTGTTGTTTTCACTTTATTACTGTTTGTGTGCTGCATAAATACTTTACACATTGTTTGCATAAATACTTTACACATTGTACTTTACGCCTGTCTGCTTTTGTGCCAAACTACCAGACTATTAAGCACAGGATAATTTAGTGACTTCAGTGGTTCACCTTGACAAGGAATGTGGATGTTCCTTGAGCAGGTTTAACACCCCACTCAACCAACAACCCAATTCCTGGCACTGTGCAGTAGAGGGAACACTCTAAGTTCAAACAGAAGACACTGAGAAAACACACAACTTTATTACCACATTGAGAAAGCAATTAGTCTAAGAGAAGGGGGAATAGGATAATATTAACAAGCATTAGCAAATCAGTAGGTATTTGTCAATGTAGTTTAGCCATGTTGTAGAGCACTGTAGATTCTGTTCGGCATGCCTAAAAGTTAGAAAGAAGAGCTATGACGGGGTGGTATAAAAAAGGCTATGACTTGCTAGTGCAGGTGCTTTAATAAAAATTATTAATGAGTGTTTATGTATTTGTAATGATAAGTTTATGTAGAAAATCAAATAGCATAGAAAAATAATGCACACATTTGAAAATGTGAACTCCAAGAATGGCCACCAATGTTAATGAAGTGCACTAATCAATGATTAATATTTATGAAGTATTGAATATGTGTTAGACTAATGCAGTAATATGTCATATTAAGGGTTATGAATTTAGCTTTGGATTTATTAATTATAGGCCTTAACTTAGTGAGTGTCATGGCCTATTTTGCCAGGTCTCATGTGGAAGCTGTATTTCTTAGCGTTTAATAAAAATGCTGACCAAGTGAATTAAACTGTGAAATGTCTATTGTATTGTTTAAATGTGCTCATAACAGAAGCTTTTCGTGTGAACCGACTGCTAGGAGATAATGTTCTTGCTTATGCAACATTTTATGTGTAATGTGTGTGAGACTGACTTTCCCAGGACAAGAACAATGAAGATACTGACTAGAGCGGAAGCTGCAACAATATTGTTACCTGACGAACCGGATGATGAGAACATCGCAAGACAAACCAATCAACAATATGAGAACAGAGAAATATTAGAATTCATAGATTTGGGATAGTAGTTTTATTGGACAGAGTGTGAGCATACGATTAACTGACCAATAGGGAATTAGGGGATAGTTTAGGTGACTTTAATATAACAACACTCATTTTGAGAGAAGAGCGTCATTCCGACATTCTGGCCATTCTGCCCCTATGCTTCCTGACCGAAAGGTTATTATTTTCTTATGCGTCTTTACCAGAGACGTGCTTAACTTTAATGCTTAAATGACTTTGCCCATATTTTCCTGACTGAGAGCCTGGTGCCTTGCTGATTGACTGATGTCCTGAGGACAAAGACTGATTCTGCATAGCTGATCCATACCGAGGATAGGTATATTCTGAAATGTGATCATTATGCATATTTGCTTTTTCTTTCTAGTTACCAACTGCGCTATTTTGATAGAGTCAAATTTTCCAAATTTGTTTTACTAAATTGTTTAGCATGAAGCCCAACATGCTGATGCTAATCTGATGTTAGTTAAGGATCCTGATTTATGACAATAGTGACTAATGCTTGATTAATTTCTCTGCTCTACTTCATTACGTTGACGCAGCTGACTTTGCTATTGATCGACACTGTAACTTTAGAATGTGTTGTAGTTCAAGCTTTGATTAGATTGCGATTCTTCCGCCGCTTTGGACAGCCAGTATTGTTTCTGTATGTGTTTCATTTGATTTTGGGATTAATCTACATGGCCTTTGCATTGTTAATATAGGGAAATAAACATTTTAAACTTTTACTAAAGGTGAAGTTATTCATAACTGGAAGGTCACGGTGCGTGGCAATTACTGACTCCATTGATTATTGATGTTATTGAATACTAATGATTATTGATTATTGTGTATTGATTATTGATTGTGTACTGGAGTTATGGTAAGAACTTCTTAATTGCGAGTAAAAAGGTTCATCTACCCCTTGTAAGTTTACTTATTAAGGTCAGGCACGCTAACAGACACAACCAGTGCTGGCTGCGAGCTCATGGCGGCCATGGTGCTTTGAATCGGCTTACACTGCCATCCCCTAGCACCTCCCGCCTGTCCTTCAATTTCCTGTTCACGTCTGCCCGTCCCCACCAACCCTCCCACATCGTTGCTGGTTTTCTTTTCAGCGCTAAATACTGTTCTGTTTTCTGAATTCATGACTTGTTACTTAAAACATGTATGCTTTTAAAAAACACACACATCCCTGCTATTCAGATCCCTACTGCCACACCCTAGTTTGTTTTGCAGACATTCATACAAAGTCCTCCCATGTGTATTGTGTAGGGGGACGCCGGTGGTTCAACAGAGGGTGTGTTTGAAAGCACCGGTTCTGCACTGTTTAAACTGCCCTAATGTTAAATAGATGATGCGCTTGATTTGCTAAGACTTTTGAATTTTTTTATGCGATATCCACCTGCGGGTGAAGTATGTGGCTGGTAACTTTTTACCTCAACTAAATGGGAAATCTGTGTCTTCGACATTACTGTTTGCGGCTTCGTTTTTGCGCAGAAACAAACATTATTTTTTTGTGAAATACTTTTATTGTGCGTTTACTTTATTTAATGGGGGAGTGAAGGAGGGTATGCAGACCACCACACACGTTCAAAGTGAGTCAGTCTCTGCTTCAGTGGATTAGAAATGTAAGCAAAATAATTATGCGCGCCTGGTGCATGTTTTTTAATATCCCGTCCGCCCCCAGATTCCAACCGACACCTCTTTTCTCCACTGGGCAACGATTTCCTGTCTATCCCACCCTTGCAGGCTCTTTTTCATCTCTGCTTCCTACCCTTTTTACTTTTCCTTACATTTCTCTTCGTCTCGTTTCTGCTTTCTCTGTCCTGCTCTAGGAGGTCAAAAATAAGCCCCAGTGTCAGCAAATGCGTGCCGTGCCCACCAGGTGCAATCATCAGCATAAATTTAGCGATGAGTACAAATTGCTGGCCGGACGGGTGGGAAGTGGGTATGGACGCAGGAAATGACACGTACAAAAGCGTTTCTGTTTTAAAGCAATGTATACACATTCTGTTGAGTTCATGCATGCTCAGAAGATTCCACAATACTCTAGCTTTGATTTCCAAATTGTGTGGTTTTTAGCATGAAAATTAACATCATGAGTTAAAAACTGAAATGTTACAACATACACGCTTAAAAAAACACATAAAAACACATATAAATATCAAACTTTCACAGTTCCCAGTACTCGATTCTTTATTTTGCTCAACTATAGTAGACGTTGAGATGCTTCATTTAAATCTTATTTATTGTTTCACTGACTGGGAAAGGCTAAAGAGGGTTATCTGCAACAGAGCAAAAGCACCCACTCGTGAGGTGACTGGAGCTAGTGCCTTGATGCATAATTTATAGTTTTAATTAAAAAGCAATGATTAGAGCTAGTTCTTAAAATGACTACAACAAACATCAATAGGGGGACTCGTTTTGCTTGCTTAAGTCTACTCTTTCTGTGTTTGACCTTTGGCTGCACTCCTTCCTCCTCTAGAGTGCGATAATCTGGATAAATAAGTAAGCCAGTTCCACATTCCTTGTAGGAGATAAATCATGCAACCTCTGTCCCTTCAGTTAATTAAAAAATGGGCATGTTCCGGCCACAAGAACCCATTTTAAAGACTGCACAAAGCATCACTGAGCGTTTCTTTCAACCGTAGGTAAAAAATAGATATATGTATACACAAAACTAACTATTGCCTTTGAGTGTAATTAACTAGGGCCACACGTTACTACTTTAAGATAGTTTTGGGTGTACAGAAATATATTGCTGACAACCAATATTTTCATAGGGGTACATGTTGCGCTCACCACCCCCCCCAAAATATTTATAAAATGGGGTGTGGTTTGGCCGCCGGACTGAGGAGCTCCGCACGCCGGGCTAGGTCAGGGCCTTTGGAGGCGGTGCCACTCTCCGCTACGAGCCTCTCCCGCTGCTCTACGTACCCTCAGGGAGGCATCGGGTTCAAGAGCTGCGAGGACCTGCAACGCATAACGGTCATAACTGCCGCTCCCAAGGCCCGACTGGGTGAGGCCTAACAAGGTGCGCCGAGCCGCGACCTCGAGTGAAGAGAAAGACGGAGGGCGTGTGCGGCAGCAGTGGAGACCGGGAGAGTCTAACTTCAGGTGAGTGAATCAGCTCACGACCCGCGACTCGTTCCCCTAACGGAGACCGGGAGGGAGAGGTGAGGGGGGCATGCCCTTCCCCTGTGCAGCATACTGTCAACCTGCCCTGCGCGCAGCGGAGTACTGCGGCTCGACAGCAGAGCCTCATAAGAGACCTGCAACACGGTGGGCAGGCACCATTGCCATTAATCAGGTGAGGCATAATGGGCCCCTCCCAAGGAACACTGGCCCTGGCATTCCTGTTCTAGGGGCCCATCTTGAGGCTTGGTAGGAGCACCTCTGGACCGCATGCAGGAGGGGGCAGCCCTGTTCTGCGCAGAGTTTTTTAGGCGGAAACAGGCACCATACCCAGAAGACTCAACAGGGAGATCTTTGTTTGGGCGACGTGGCTGATTATTCCAGTGGAGCATTACGGAAGGTGGGGCCACTTACCTGTCTACAACGGTACTACGACTGAGGTCACAATTAGTCAGTCCAACCTGGAATCCTCACAACGGCCGCCATTCCTCTACCCTCTACTCCTTCACTCCCGCATCAGTTAGGCAATCTGAGGTGGACCTAGATCTAGTACGATCTGACTCCAGCAGTCCCGGAGACGGGGTTTATTACCACCCAGATTGCCTATATGAGAAGGAGATTACGCAACCTTGTGTTCGGAGCCATTCACACAGTCGTATGGCCCGCTCACCCTGTGTGAAAACCCTCCTTCAGACCCAACCTGCTGGATTGATCCTTTACAAAGCCTACCGTCCCGGTAGCCTGGCTGGCTATGCTACGGACATTGAGAAGCAGGAACGGGGCCCGACAGTCATGTATCTACCAGGTAATTCATTTCTAGGATCTTCGCCACCCTGGGGCAATGCCAAACGGGAAGTCTTCCGGCAAACACTCCCATCAGCTGTTGTTCTCCGAGGAAATTGCACAACCAAAAACCATGGCAGCACAGACGGCCCCTCCAGGTCCTGCATCCTCGCCAGCTGACCTCCCTGCGTTAGAGGCGACAGACAGCATATTGCAAGAGGTCGCCGCGGTGGGTTGCCGTCTGGAAGCTATGGATTAAAAAATAACAGACCTGACTGTGGCCTCCTTCTCCATTCGGGCTGACATCGCTGGCTTCCGGGAGACAGTAAATGACTTGGACCAACGTCTCACAACTGTGGAGGGCCAGGTAGTGGCACGGCCCGATCAAGAGGCAGAGCTGCGGTCACTACGGGCAAAGGTCATCAACTTGGAGGACAGGATTCGCAGAGATAACGTACGCTTTTTCGGTATCCCGGAACACAAGGAGGGCTCTGATATCAAAACTTTTCTCAAAACTCTCCTGTCCGAACTTAAAGGTTTGGAGTTCTCGCCACATTGGAGTTCCAAGGAGTCCACAGGATTGGCCCTTTACACAAAGAGACCTCCGACAAGCCCCGTCCTATCATCGCATGTTTTTTGCGCCATGAGCAGGCTCGCCAGATCATTTCAGCAGCCCAATCACAAGGCCCGTTCTCCGTGGAGGGACACGAGATAAGGGTGGCGGTGGATTTCTCCAGACTAACAAATGAAAAGCTGAAGGCATTTTTGGCCCTTCGCCCGCAACTCAGGAACCTGGATGTTAAATATGGCCTTTTTGAACCGGCTTGCATGTGGATTACATATAACGGCAAATCCAGAGATTTCACTGAGCCTGCAGATCTAAGCTCCTTCGTGAACAGCCTTGCACACAACCCATGGACACTGCCTCTGCGCATCCAGATTTTGACTCCCTTGCTTCTGAGGATCCCTTCACTGCTCCACCCCGTTGTCTCAACCTCAGCATCCACCCTCGCAAAAGAGAGGCAGAATCTACGATTGCTCGCTTAAATCACAGGACAGTCGTGACCATGTCCTTCAAGCAGTGATTGATCACACTCAGGACCAGGGCAGAGACAAGTCACGTTCCCCCTTGAAACCAACCATCGAAGAGCACCCGTGATGCTGGTCCTCAGGGTGCCCAGAGGACTTCTCTGTCTGTACCCAGCACCAGGTTCTTCACCATCGGACAGCTAAGTGTCAAATTCAACTGTTATTATCGTTGGCTCCCTCTTCGGTGGGAGGGGGTTTGGGAGGGATCTAGGCCGATGTTAAGTCTTCATGTCAGTGATATGTCTGAGGTGATTTTCTCCTGCTCCATTACCAACACTTTGCTACCTTGGGGTTAGAATTACGGTCAGAAACATAGAAGCAGTAGTGGAGGCAGTGGAGGCAGCAGTGGAGGCAAACGTTCTATTAAAGTAATATTGCATGTTTCCTGATACAGTCGATATAGAGTTTACTTATTTAATGTTATCGTTTTATATCTGGTATCGACTACCCTATGCGTATAATGCGACTGACCTCTAGTTGTGGGTTATGACCCTACTACCAGATGGCGTTAGCGCCTTCTTTCCTGCATTATCCCACCTGAGTTTTCTATTCTATCTCCCTGTAGTATCGTAGCCGCGGGGCGTCTCCCCATCTCCACAAGACAAGTTCCCAATGACCCATCAGCATTCTCCACGTCCTGGCTAAGGGAGAGGCTAGTCCACCCCCTATAAATCACTTATTCCCACTTGCCAACTAGGAGAGATGTTCAGTGAGCATGAGTAGTGGGATTTTGGTTCTTACTCCGCGCTTTCCGGGGGCCATCACTCTCTTCCTAGATATTCCCTAGGCCATGTTACACGGCTACTCCCCTGTTCATAGCCCCTGTCAATGGCGGTCTCATACATTTGCCAATCCCCGAAGCACACTCCGTTGGGGCTGTTGGCCCTAGACTGAGATTGAGGTAGCATAGTCCTCACCCTCTTTTTGTGTGCAGAGGCGTGCTAACTCACGATTACCCATCTAGGTGGCCGGTCAGATTACATTCTCCTCCACTACACCTCTTTGTAACACCCCGTCATAATTCATATCTCATATTCCCTATTTCCTACTTAATATTTCATATCTCATGCTTTGTTATGTTCCGCCACCCCAAACTTCATTCTTCAAGCTCATTGCTCCCCTCACCTTACCACTCAACATTACCTCCCAATGAGGCTTCTTAGCGGACCTATCAGACAGTATGTAAACTATCAGGCCTCCTCCCTCCCCCTTCAGTGCCCGCCCAGCGCGCAGGCCTTACAGGTTCTGACCCGCAGTTTAGTAGGGCTTCCGGTGGTGAGATGCTCCTCGTTCACTGTCGTTTTCACTCTTCGCCTCTTTCCCTATATTCATTTATTCTCTTTCTTCTCTCTTTGCTCTTCACACCCCTCTTCTCCCTTCTGAGCTTATCCGATTATTCACTCTTTCTCTTTCGTCTTGGTGCTTTTTATCTCTCTCTGTCTCTCTTTGTCCTTGCTCCCCTTACATTTTTCCCATCTCCCTGTCTTGCTCCTTTGTTTGTTCGACTTTCTTTTCTCTAGTGATCAAGGGTTTTACCCACACCTTCCCCCTTTCTCTATTTGTTTTTTCCTAGCTCACGCGTGCTTGGAGCTTCACTACTACTAGAACCTCTTTTCATTCCCTGTATCAACGGACACAGAACCCCTCACTTTCCTTCTAATAGGTTCCTACTACACCCAATAATGGGGTCGACGACCCCGCTCACGGTTATGTCTTGGAACGTACGTGGTATGACGCACTATATCAAGCGTCAGAAGGTCCTATCCTATCTCCGCAAAAAAAAAAAAAACATTGCCCTACTACAGGAAACACACCTCTCCCCATCAGAGTCAGGAAAACTCCATAGAGACTGGGTGGGTAAGGTGCTTTTCAGCGGAACACCATCTGTACACATTGGGATGCAGGGCTCAGGGTGGAGATGCGGAGTGGCGATACTTATTTGTCGATCCCTACAGTTCCGACTTCTTAAGACATGGTGGGACCCGGAAGGGCGTTACGTCCTCACCAAGCTCACCATAGGCTCTTCTACAACCTCTTAATTGACTATTGATGCAGATTGGCGCCTCCCAATATATACTAGGTGCAGGACGCCATCCTGGATCGCTCAAGTGCTCTTGATGCAGGCAACAACACAGACCGGGCCCTCCTACGTGACGTCCTATCAGACCATGGTCTGTTGGACTACTGGCGCCTCTCCCATCCTTCCGACCAAGCATACACTTTTGTTTCCTCGGCCCACGGGACTCAATCTCGACTAGACTATTTTTTGATCAGCCATCGGTTATTACAGTTGATTCAAATGTCTGAAATTCTTCCGGCCGCACTGTCTGATCATTCCCCGGTTTTATTAGCCCTGGAGCTGGGTATGGCCTCATTCGGCTGTAAGCCTTGGCGTCTTCCAAATCCCAGATACCGAACCCCGAAGGGAAAGGAACGACTTAAATCACATGTGGCCACATACCTTCAGAATAACAAGGGCTCGGTCTCCTCGCCCCAGCTTCTTTGGGCGGTGGCGAAGGCAACGATTAGAGGACAGCTTATGAGAGATGCGGCCATCTCCAATGCTCAAAGGAGGGATCAACAGAGCAAACTAGAAGATTGTATTGTCCAGGCCACCCGGGAGTACACCCGAACGCCCACCCCATCCATCCGTCGCCACCTAGAACTAGCCAAAATGGAGCTCAACTCCCTTTATACCTTACGGGTGGAATATGCCTTACAGAGGATGAAAGGTCGCCACTATAAACACGGAGTGAAGGCGGGTCACCTATTGGCCGCTCAACTCCGTCAAATGGAGGCAGCATTGGCCATACCAGCTTTAAGTAGTCACGACGACACATTCATTACGCACCCTCAGGCAATCGCGGATGAGTTTGGCCGCTTTTACCAAGCCCTATACATCCCAGAAACAACTGAGGACACTGATCGTTTGGATGCCTTCCTTGAGAGGGCGAATATACCATGCCTTTCGGATGAAGGTAGAGCGCTCTTAGAGGGTGACATTAGCAAGGAGGAGATACAACAGGTGATAGCCAACCTACCATATCATAAGGCACCTGGGGAGGATGGGTTCACGTCCAAATTCTATAAATGGACGGGAGCTGATACTGTAGATACCTTATATGAGGCATTCCAGGGGGCTGACCAGACAGGTTCCTTACACCCTCTCTCCAACAAAGCCTTCATCACAATTTTACCCAAGCCAGGTAAGGACCCTCTTCTATGTGGAAGCTACCGTCCCATATCGCTCCTCAATGAGGATGTAAAGATACTGGCAGAGATATTGGCATCTCGCCTGAAGAAGGTCATCCCCTCCCTGGTTCACCATACTCAAGTGGGTTTTTTTGCCGGGCCACTCATCAAGAAATCACCTCCACACACTACTTTATGCTATCTGGACAGCGCGGGACTTGCAAGAGGAAGCCCTCGCTCTCTCACTGGACTCTCTCACTCAAGGCGTTTGATTGAATAGAGTGGTGGTACCTCTTTGAAATACTAAAACGTTTTGGCCTAGGGACTAGTTTTATCAATAGAGTGCTTTTACTATATGACTCCCCGACGGCCCAGGTAAACTGTGGAGGGTTTCTATCGGACACAGGGGGACACGTTGGGGCTGCCCCCTATCCCCATTATTGTTTCTATTACCGTGGAGCCCTCAGCAGCGGCTATTCGCAGCTCCAATCTTATGTCTGGAATCTTGGTCCCGGGCGGCAGTTCCGTCATTTATTTATATGCAGATTATATTTTGCTTACTCTCACCGACCTGTCCATCTACCTCCCAGCCCTCAGATAGATCCTAACGGAATCTGAACGTCTTTCGGGCTATGTAATTAACTGGGATAAGAGTGAAGCGCTACAATTATCTCCTGTAACAGTAAGCGCTTCAGTCCAGGGACTCCCGGTCAAATGAAAACAGTCACCTCTTCATTACCTGGACATTGACATTAATAAAGGTTTGGATAAAATGGTGACGGACAATTTGGACCCATTGCTTTGCAGTATGAAACAGGATTTTGAGAAATGGACCCATTTGGAACTTTCTATGTGGGGCAGAGTGCAGGCGGTACGAATGGTGACCTTACCGAGATTTCTATATGTCTTGGGCATGCTGCCCTTGCAAATACCCTTATCTCTCCTCTGAGAGTTAGACGTTGCATCCGAGCTTTCGTCTGGGGGTCTGTATGTCCACGGCTTCCTAGATCCGCACTGCTAGCTCGGCACGAGTTTGGGGGTCTGAATCTTCCCTCGGTCAAACACTACGCCGACGCATCACATCTTTCACAAATGATCTTTTTACTACCTGGAGTAAGGGACCCGCCGCTCTGGGTGGAAGTAGAATGGACACTTTCGGGTTCCTCATCAGGCCTCCAGATACTCTATGATGCAGGTCCAGTATACCAGCGAACCACCAATCCTATGATTGGAGCCGTGCGAAATGCATGCGGCAGGCACAGCAATCATTAAAAGTGGACCACCACATACATGGCAGGGCCCCAATATGGGGCAATAAAAGTTTTAAGATTGGGGGAAAGACTATTTTTGGGAGGGAGTGGTGTTTGAAAGGTCTCACACGGGTGGATCAGCTCATAACGGGGGACAGATGAAAATCGTTCTCAGAGCTCAGGGAGGAATTTGATCTTCCTGAACATTATTCGTGGCACTTCATACAGCTTAGACATTGCCTGTTGAGGCGTCTATGGACCCCCCCCCCCGGCGACTTATGCAATCCCCGGCACTCCAATATCTGGAAACCTGGGGTCAATTGGAAGGGGCTGTATCTGGACTGCAGGCATTATTAAACCAACATCTTTTCTCACTCCCCCTCTTTACCCCCCTCCTTACCCCCTCCTTAATTCCCTCAAGAATAAGTGGCAGGCACGCTTACAGGTCGACTACGACCTAGAGGATTGGGAAGACCATGGTGCTCGAGAGGCCTGCTTGAAATTCTGTCTTTTTAAAACATTACATGATTGGTACTGGACTCCCCAGAAACTGTACTGCAGGATTACTGTTCCACGCCTCCTGCTGGAGATGCCCGCACGCCTGTTGTGATTTGCCCCATATTTTACACAATTGCTCGGCCATTCAGCCTTTTTGGCGATCGGTGGGGGACACCCTTAGAGAAGCATTACCCTTGCCGTCTTCCCTCATCCCTTCCCTTCTACTGCTGCATGATACTGGAGGGCTCTATGATCTCTCCCGACCACAATGTCGTTTATTGCACACAGCACTGGCCACAGCAAAAATATGTATCCTCAGGTATTCACGTGCAGCAGCCACCCCTTCTCATGAGGAATGGATCACTGCAGTGTACCAGGCAGCCTCCCATGAACAACTCATATATGACTTACAGGATAGAGCAGACGTGATTTTACAAACATGGTTGCCCTTTCTCTCTGGGTCAGTGAGCTGAATACTTCTATGTGAGGTCGCAATATAATTGTCCGGATGGGGCTCCGCTTCTCTGATCCATTTGCTATTACTCGTAAGTTTGTTCTCCCCCTTTCGGTTCTGTATCAGCCTCTTTGAATGCGAGCATGCACCCTATCAAGAATGCACTGATCACCTATCCCTATCTTTTTCTTTCCACTTTCCCTCTTTATTTCTTCATCCCCTATGTTGTCTTCGCTATTTTCATTATCTATTCTATTCTATGCCCTCGTCGTTCCTCCTATCCTATATCCTTTGTTCTGTCCCCTTCCCCCATTTGTGTAGTTGTTCTCCCCCTTGGTCACTACCACTACCACTACCATTACTATTATCATTCTCAATTTCTTTCTCATACACATTCTCACTTTCGTCTTTGCCCCCTTTCTTCTTATTCTCACTCTCTCCCCTGTCCTATCTTTCCCTATTCCTCCTCTTGGCATATTTTTCTATTCCACACCTTTGTTGTTTTCTTTTTTATTGTACAACAATAGTTACGCCCCTTTCTCTCTGCTTTTCTGGTTTATGTATTCCTTCTCCTTCAGATACCCCCCTCGCTTATGACCTTTCCATATTAGTCTCCTCTAGCATCCAGGGACGTCAATTCTCATTGCCCGCATTACTCTCACTGGGGAGTTATTACACTTCTGTTTTCCCCCCTTTCTCATGTAGGTCCCCTTTCAGGTTTCTCCCTCCCCATTCCAAGGGAAGGACATTGTCCTTTCTTGCAATCTACCTGGGATGCCGTTCTCTGTCCTTAGCTTATATCTTCTGGCTGGAGATCTCCCAGAGTTATCTTTTCTCAATAATTTGCCATCCTCCTATAACATCCTAATGCTCCACGTCCCTCTGGTTACCTAGTGAAGGGACGCCTAGAGAGGGCAGGTTTGTTAGATTCGTTGGGAACACCTATGTCCCTGTCCTCTATTGGGGCCAGAGGCAGAGCAGAGAGAGAATGTTATTATGTTTTTATGCTAGAATTACGGTACTGTACCAGTGTTACACCATTGTGTTATTGAGTTCTTGCTTTATTGTTTTATTTTATTAGGGTAAAGTATTAGTGTATTCTTGTACTACTGTACTATGATGATTTTCTCTACGATATGTTAACAGTAATTGTATGCCTTGGACGTAGAAATTCTCCTAATTTGCTTGTTATCTTTATTTGTGTGATTACACCATACTTTCAGATGTATAAGGTACACAAGTCTTGAAGGCCTATGGTTTGCTTTTTTTATATTGTTTTGGACTACACAGCCTCTGGCTTTAAACAGCAGAGCTATTCTAGAGAAGACAGAATGTCCAGACTCAGGCTTCACTCAGCAGAGCTAGCCCTCATTTAGCGAACACCGACAGTTGCACAACTCCTGATTTATTCCATTGGATTCTTGTCATTTTGGTCTTGATTTACTTAGATCAGTGGTTCCCAAACTGTGTGCGGCGCCCCTGGCTAGTTTTGATGGTGCACCAGGGAGCCGCGGCTCCCAGTTTGGGAACCACTGACTTAGATAAATAATCTCTATTTTTTATAAACCTGTGTGGAGTCTTTTTGAGATGTTTTCACTGTGGTTAATGTGTGTGTGTTGCACAAATACCGTACACTTTGCCTTCTAAGTTAGGCCTACCTGCTCTGAATCAAGCTACCAGATGGTGAGCACAGGTTAATGTAGGTTGTTTAATTAACCTACCCTGACTAGGACTTTGGTCCTACTTGGAAGGGAGCATACCTCGCCCAATCGGAGACACCATTTTTTATACCCAGTCAAGCAGCAACCACAATCCTAGTCAGGGTAAGGCACAAGCAAACCTCAAAATAGCCAGTGCTCAACTCCCTGGTAGCTTGGCTCAGAGCAGTCAGGCTTAACTTTGAGGCAATGTCTAAAGTATTTGTACAACACTTCAAAAAGTAAAACAATGAAAACACCACAGAAAAAAACCCACACCAGTTTAGACAAATAGAGCTGAATTTAATAAATAAAACAGGACCAAAATGACAAAAATCCCATCGGTAGAACCGGATTTATGATTTTTTAAAGAATAAAGTGTAGAATAACACCATGAAGCAGAAAGCGTCAACCACGGCTATCTGGTCACACTAGACTGGGTCTAAGGCAAAAGTTCAGGCAGACCATGATGGAGCACAAGTCATATAGAGTCCCAGATTAGTCCAGCTGAAGTTTTATCTATCAAGTTTTGTGCCAAGAGTCCCATTTGTGTTGGAAAGTGCCAGAGGCGGTTGTCGGTTTGGGGCGAAGAGAAGGCTAGGCATAGCGGACCGACGGGCTGGTGCTTTACATTGGCAGTCCCCCATAAGCAATCGATGCTGTGGTTGGAAGAGACTTGCTGGTAGCGGCTTCAACTGATTTCCAGTGAGATAGGGCACATTCACGGTCACAAAGTGCCCAAAAGATTGATGTGATCACACTGTGCCACACCAAGGGTCCAGGACCTGAGGGGTACCACTTGGGGGTCAGGAACCTGCTGCAGCTGGATCCAGGAGCTGGTTGGGGAGGCCAATAAATGCCCCTGGGGCTCAGATCAGGAGGCCAGAAGACTAGCCCTAGGAGTCACTCTGGGGTCCTGGGTTTTAGATGAAGGTCTAGTTCCTTCTCTCCGACACAAGAGGGCAGCAGGTAAGCATAGCAGGGCAGCAGTTCCTCTTACAGCAGAAGTCCAGCCGAGTGGCAGTACTTGTAGCAGCGCAGCAGTCCTTCTTTCTGGCAGAGTACCTATAGGTCTAAAGTGTACTGAAGAGATTGTGCCTGAGGTCCAGTATTGATACCTAGTTGTGCCTTTGAAGTGGGGAATAAGCTTCTAGAGGATTTCCTTTGACGTCTCTATTTTGTGTGACTGTCTAAGAGAATTATAGAAGGGTCAACTGTCGGCTACTCTCAGTCATGTGACCAGAGACAGGCTCCTGACACTAAATGGCTAAGGCAGGAAAATGCCAACGTTCTAAAAGTGTTATTTTCAGAATTTTAATTTAAAATCTGATTATACCATAAGTTAGGATTTTAAATTAGGATTCCAGAGATACCAAACATGAACTGGTCACCTTTTCCGATTTGGAAATTACACTTAAAAATGTAATAAGGTAATTCCAATGTTATCCTACGGGAGAGGTAGGCCTTGCAGTAGTGAAAAACGAATTTAAAAGTTTTTCACTACCAGGACATGTAAAACATAAAAGTACATGTCCTACTTTTTTAAATACATCGTACCCTGCCCTCTGGGCTGTCCAGGGCCCACCCTAGGGGTGAAAAATGTATTGAAAAGGTAAAAAGGAAGGTTTTGGCCTGGCAAAATGTTTATTTTGCCAGGACAAAATGGCAGTTAAAACTGCATGCATAGGCTTTGCAATGGCAAGCCTAGGACAAGTTTCAAGGGCTACTTAAGTGGGTTGCACAATCAGTACTGTAGGCCCACTAATAGCAGTTAATTTACAGACCCTTGATACATGTAGTACACTTTACTAGGGACTTAGAGGTAAATTAAATATGCCAATTGGGGGTGTGCCAATATTACCCTTTTGAGAATAGAGAGCACAAGCACTTTAGCACTGGCTGTCAATGGGAAAGTGCACAGAGTCCTAAGGCCAGTGAAAACCAGGTCAGTAAAAAAGGAGGAGGAATGCAAAAACTTTGGGAGAAGACCGCCCTAAGGCCAACAGGTCTAACACTCATGGTCAAAGTGAGTGTGAGAAAGAATCATGTGAAGTACAGCCCCTGTATTGTCTGTAATACCCCAGAATGCTCTCATCCTGTAACAGATCCTGCATCAACGGTGCTCCATTTTTAGGGTTATTGTTGTATCTATTCCTGTTCAGCAGTAAATCGGAATCTCATACAGTACATTAATGCTAAGGGCCTCATTAGCAGATGGGCAGAATGGGGAGCATTTTTTAGCACATATGGTAAATACCATTACTCCAGGTTGAGGTATTTACCATGTGTCGTAAATGCCTCCTATTTTGAGTTTCCATCTTGAAAATGAGGCATAATCTAGAGAGTTGGTATTTAAAAACTGAATTCCACATTTTTCTTTTATTCAGGCCTTTTCCTCTAATACATTTCTGCAGGTGTGTACTGCTGGTATCTATTGTGGGAAAACTGCAACTGTGTAATAACTATCACACAGCTCCTAATTACGATCCCCCTGCAAGCATTCACTTGCCCCGCGATCTGAATTTAGCCATATACTTGTAAAGCATCCCTAAGCCTTTTTCCGAATCATTTGCTCAACTTGCCAGTTCAGGAGATAGTTCTGCTTGCTGGCCTACTCACCCTCTCATTACCAGTGTTCCCAACCTCATAGTTCTTTGGAAAATTATTACTTGGGCAAATGACCCAAAACACCCCAACAAAATGGTTCTTGTGCTCCACTTCCCCTTAACCAATTGTGCCAGAGCTCACAAATGTACTATGTCACTGCAATTGGCCTAACTTTTTCTTCCTTGCCCAGAAATATCTGTCCTAAAGCACTCCCTTGCTCTTGACGGTACCTTTATGTGAACGCTCCCAGTATCTAGAACCGTTTATGCTCTCCCTTCACAACTACTAAGCTGAGCTTGATATAAGATCAACCACTCTAATTGCTTGACTGCTCGTCGCCACTGTGGTACAACAATGTCAGACTTGCTGTACTCTTGAGGATCCTGGCTGTCATGGGCCAGATGTAGAAAGCATTTTGCATGGTGCAAACTGTGAAAATCGCAGTTTGCGCCATGCAAAATGCCTTTTGCGATGCACATTCAAAATTTTCAAGTCGGTACGACTCGCAAATTGTGAATGCGACTCGCAAATAGGAAGGGGTGTTAGCTATGCTAAATTGCTTTGCGACCGCAAATGCGGTCGCAAAGCAATTCGCGGTTACCACCAGTTTCACACTGGTGGTAACCCATTCCCAAAAGGGAAGGGGTCCCCATGGGACTCCTTCCCCTTTGTGAATGTTGACAATAAGGGTTTTTCAGAGCAGGCAGTGGTCCAATGGACCACCGTCTACTCTGAAAAACCGAAACCAAAAGGTTTCGTTATTTTTTTATTTTGCAACTCATTTTCCTTTAAGGAAAACGGGCTGCAAAAAAAAAAAAAAAAAAACTGCTTTATTTAAAAAGCAGTCACAGGCATGGAGGTCTGCTGACTTCAGCAGGCCAACATCCCTGTGAGTGCAGGGACTCGCTATGGGGTCGCAAAATGCGACCCACCTCATTAATATTCATGAGGTGGGTCTTTGCGACCCCATAGCGACTCGCAGTCGGTGTCTGAGACACCATACTGCATCCGATTTTGCAAATCGGAAATTGCGAGTCGCACCGACTCGCAATTTCCGATTCGCAAAATCGGAAATTGCTACATCTGGCCCCATATGCCTTACACCTGCCTTGGGTGTATTAGTTCCCTTAAATCCTTAAAAGAGGGATTTAGGCACCTTCCCTTCTGTGCTATGTTTTGAGAAGATCAATGGCTAACTTAATGATATTGTAACAAACATGAGTGTGCAGGATACTATAAGGACATCGCCAGAGAAGATGAATAGAAAATAACTTTAGACGCAGCATTAAAAAACAAGCACTGGCAAAAACCAATAGGTCTAGCTTTGGCATGCTGGTGGAGTGGTTAATTTTTAACATATGTTTAATTGCATATGCAAGAAAATTAAAACGAAGAATAACAAAAACATGTTGTCATCTAAACATGACTCCCTTGAGCTGTAGTGAATCCTATCTTGTTTTAATGGGAAGCAAGAGTTAGCTTAGCCTTCTGGCTTGCAGACCTGTGCTCCCGTCACCCAGTGACTTATACCCTACTTAGCTAGCTCTGTTTTTTTTTTTTTTTTTTTTTTTTTTTTTTTTAAATGTGTTTTTATTATTTATTATCACACAACAAAATTACACAAGTGAAAGCTGTCAATAAGAATAACATTTGCAACAGGTTCGTTCATCACATCACCCTAGACGGCTTATGTACCATGACTGGGCTATGCTGTACTTCGCCCACTTCCGCGCCACTGCCAGAGAGAACGTGTTGCCACGGGCTGGAGCAGGGGGGGGAATAGTCCTGACTGGACATCATATTAAAGCATCCTGTTGCATTGAAAAGAAAGAGAAAAGAAAGAAAGAGAAAGAGGGGAAATACTGTGGGGGGGAGATAAAGGCCGGGGGGGCCCCCAAGACGGAGGAAACGGGGGCAGAGGAGGAAAGGAAGACACGCGCGCGAGCATTGGGTCATGCGTCCCTTTGTGTGCTGGTGTTATTGCTAGTTGGTTACCGCCTGCTAGGTTATACGGTTTCATGTTGTCTCCCCCAGCTCCTGTCCGCCTTCCTCTATTTGACATTCTGATTCGAGCCTGATGAAGGGTGGTTGCGCGCTATCACTGGGGGGTTACAGCTATTTAGGACTATAAAATGCAGATTTTAATGTTCGTTGGGGGGATCGTTCAGGGCGGGCGTTCGTCATCTTTTCTTTCTATTATTGCTACGAAAGAGTTCCAGGTGTCAAGACTTTTGACCAGAACACCCTTTGTTGATAGGAGCTGCAGCGTGTCGGCTTCGGCCCTGGCCCAACGCCGCAGCTCCGATCGCCATTGTTCAATGCTCGGCACGACTGGTGCCTTCCAGTGCATGGCTATGAGGCGTCTGTACAACACCAGTGCCAGCGCTATGCATCTTAGGGTTTGTTTCCGTCTTTTAAGGCTTGGACCTACACCCAGCAAACACAGCTCCGGGGTGGGGGACATTTCAACAGCTGTCCAATCAACAAGCAGTACTATTATGTCTTCCCATACTTTCCGGATTGGGGGGCATTCCCAGGTCATGTGGTAAAAGGTGGCTTCGTGGGTGGCGCATCTAGGGCATGTTTGCTTTGAGTGGGGGAAAATACGGGTTATTCGGTGAGGTGATAAATATGTTTGATGTAAATAATTAAACTGGGTATAGCGAAAACGCGGGTTGCGTGATACTTCTTTTGTCATTGTCAACGCCTGATTCCAAGCGGGTTGTGGTAGAGGCTCTGCTAGCACTGCATCCCACTTGTTCTTTGATTGTACTTGTTTATCTTCAGCGCAAGAAGTTAAGATTATGTATGCTCTTGACACATTTATTGAATCTTCTATGCTACCTAGCAACTCATGCAATCTAGGGGAGATATTTGGTTCTGAGTTTTCATTGCCCCAGCAAAACCTTAGTGTCTGGCGTACAGCACCATATGCTATAAAGCTTCCGCGCCCCAGTTCATATTTATCAATTAGTGTATTGAAAGTTAGGAGGCGTCCTTCACTATAGATGTCGCCGATGGTGCGTATTCCCTTTTCTGACCAACTGTTCAGGCCAACTCTAGCTGCTATGTTGGCTATTTTCGAGATGGCCAAAAATGGAAGCCTGGGGGAATATTGTGGTGTTTTATTGTTCATGATCACATGGTGGCCCCATATCCAGTGCGCAATTTTCAGTAGTATGTTGCGTGGGTGTTTGGGGGATTCGCGATTCATCAAGTATTGTATTAAGCCCCTGTTCCCCAAAGACGAGTGGATCATCTGTGATTCAGCTCCGTCTGGACGGCTTAGCCAGGATGAGATCCATTGTAACTGGGAAGCTGCGTAGTACATTTCGAATCTAGGCGCTCCCATTCCACCCATTGTTAGTGGGTGGTGTAATTTTGTTAGTGCCACTCGCCGTCTGCCGTTGCCCCATATGAGATTTATTAATAGGCTATTCAGAGGTTTAAAGAAAGAGGCTGGGAGAGTCAGTGGGAGGGCCATGAAGAAGTACAACAATCGGGGCAGGATCACCATCTTCGCTATGGCTACTCTGCCCAATGGTGATAGAGGGAGTGAGCACCAGAAGGGCAGGGAGCCTCTAATGGATCGAATCGCCTGCCCCAAGTTGCCGTCCCTGAGATCTTGTGCGTCGTGATATATGTTTACACCCAAGTATTTGAAAGTGGTGTAACACCATTTCAGTTCGCCAGGGTTGGAGGATAATCTGTGTGCTTCAGGGACAGGACACATAGGGAATATGCACGACTTAGACCAATTTACCTTGAGTCCGGCCAACGTGCCAAACCTGTGCAGTAACTTCAGCACTTCAGGTAGGGATTTTTGGTGATCTCGTAAGAAAATAAGTGCATCGTCTGCATATAGCGACACTATACGGTGTGTGTGGTCGTCTCGGATGCCCCATGCAGGGGCTACCGCTCGTAGGTGAGCTGCTAAGGGTTCGATTGCGAGGGCGAATAAAAGCGGGGATAATGGGCAGCCCTGCCTGGTTCCTCTCTCTATTTTAAACGGTTGCGAAATCGTGTCGCCCGTTTTGACTCTTGCAGAAGGGTTAGTGTAGAGTACTTCTATCCATCTGATAAATGTTCGACCGAAGCCCATACGGCGCAACGTGTCCATCAAGAAGGGCCAACCCAGCGTGTCGAATGCTTTTTCTATGTCCAGTGATACTGCCACTTGAGCATAGTCATCCGTTCGTGAGTTCGCCATAAGGCACAATAAGTTTCGGATATTGCTAAATGTGCTCCGGCCAGGTATAAATCCAGCCTGGTCGTGGTGTATCAGGTCCGGCATACATGGGAGCAAACGGTTGGCTAGCAGTTTACCGAGTAGCTTACAGTCTGTGTTCAGTAGTGATAGTGGTCTATATGAACGTACATCCAATGGGTCTCTCCCCGGCTTAGGTAGCACTGCTATCAGCGCTTCACGGCATGTGTCTGGTAGTTGTCCACGCTCTAGCGCCTCCGTCAGCATCTCTAGATATGGGGTTAGTGTTTGAGTCGGGAACATGCTATAGTATTCAATAGGCAGTCCATCGTTGCCTGGTGCTTTGCCATGCGGCAATTGTTTTAGGGCCTGCTGTATCTCATTAATATCAATTGGTCTTTCCAGGTCTGCAACCTGAGCGGTCGTTAGTTGTTTCAGCTCGATATCAGTAAAAAACTCGCTCAGTGATGTTTCGGGTGGGGGGACGGGAGCTTTGTATAGTGTGCTGTAATACTCCTTAAAGGCTAGGTTGATATCGGCCTGTGCATTTACTATTAGTCCTGTTTCTAATCGGATGGCTCCTATGGGGGATTTCCGGCCACCATTGTGTATGAGCCATGACAGTAATTTACCCGATCTGTCACCCTTTGCGTGGTTACGAGCTATGTAGTGTCGATGATCAAACAGACCTAGTCGTCTATCAGCTTCGTGCCATTGTGCGCGCTTTCCAGCTAGTTCTGTGTGTGTAATCTCGCCCCTGGCGAAGTCTTTCTCGAAAGAATGTACTTCCTTTTCTAAGTTACTAAGCTCACGTGCTAGTGTTTGACGCGCGCCAACTGATGCTGAGATGCATGTTCCTCGTATGACTGCCTTATGTGCGTCCCATTCTGTTGATCTAGAGCCCGTTGTCCCCTTGTTTTGGATGAAGTAAGAGGATATGTGTATGGCTAATTCATCTCGGAAAGGGGGGTCTTGTAGCAATCGGGACTGGAGGCGCCAAGTTGGGATGCATGTGCGCGGGCTGCCCCATCTGAAATGAGCGATGAGAGGGGAGTGATCTGAGATTACCCTAGCGGTGTAATCAGCGCTAGTGATCTTGTGAGTGATGTCTTGGGAGATGAGGATAAGGTCTATGCGAGTATGGAGGAGGTGTACTGGGGAGTAGTATGAGTATTCGCGATCATGGGGGTGTATATGCCTCCAGGTATCTATGAGACGGTGGTCTACCATCCATTGACGCAGCATCTGCGAATTTTTGATTGCTTGGGAGGCTGCTATGGGGGGGTGTGATCTATCCGTATCTATATGTGGAACGCAGTTCATATCCCCGCCCCAGATACATGTAGAGGGTAGGTCGTTTGAGAAGTGTGAGATTGTTTTGTGTAGGAATTCACTTTGTCCGATGTTCGGGACGTACAGTCCGTTCAGTGTTACTGGTTCCCCATCTAAGTGGCCTGTTAAATGTATGTATCTGCCCTCTATGTCAGAAACGCCGCGCCGCACAGTGTACGGGACCCCCGGGGCTATCCATATCAAAACCCCTCTTGCGTATGATGAATTTCCCGATCCGTGGACCTGCCCGCCCCACTTTCTTTCCAACCAGGGAATATCTACAGGGGTAATGTGCGTTTCTTGGAGAATGGCTATATGAATATTGTGACGCTTTAGGTGCGCGTGTATCCTATTGCGCTTTCTTATGCCCGCCATACCCTTAACATTCCACGTCATTATATTATATGTTGGTTCCTTTTTTGTCATGTTAAGTTAGGTTGTTGCACACCTATTTTTTTGTACAGTTGGGTCAATCCCGTGACGCGTCCAGAGACTGCTGTTAGTCTAGTGCGCGCTGCCCACCCACGTCTCCCCTCCGCCACCAGCGCCCGCCCGCCAGCCCCCCCAGTCCTACAAAACAACATTATCATAAGAGAATAATAAAAATGAGAGCAAAAAAAATAATAGGCAAAAGGATATTTCGGGTAAAGCCCGGAGATAAACATAATGGCACAACTGGTGCCTAAACTGCAAACTGCGAAGTTAAGTTCCATTCGGGAGTGACTTGGTAGTCGGAGAGCGTGGTTTTGGTATAGCCGGGCGGGAACCGACCCGTCTCCAGGATAATTTTGTCCCTGCTCGGTCCAAATTGTAAGTACAACCGCTTTGGTTACCCTGTTAGTCCCAGTCAAGGAAGCTAGCGGCCAGTTCCCATCCCAAAGAAACCACCAAGCACCGCTCCAGGCCGCATAAGGGCGGAAGGTCGCGTGTCCCAACGCCGGACTCGTGTCTGTGGCGCAGTTCATATTCCCTCACGAGGTCTAGAGATCATCCGCAACGCGCGGTGTAAGGTCAGGGCCGGCCAGTAGGAAGGAGGAGGATGCACTTGATTCCCCTCCTGGGGATCCGCTGTCTGTAGCATCTGTGTCACTTCGGGTTTTGGATTGTGGTCGAGTGAAGGAGCTAGTTTCCCTTAATATTTGAGCTTGCTCTGATTCCATTTGCGATTTCGTTGGGCGCAATGTGGTCTTGCTTTGTTTTTTTTTCCTCCTGGAGCTGGGTGTTATCCAGTCCTCAGTTGTTGTCTTTTCCGTTGGCGGGCTGATCAAACCTTTAGCGTGAATCCAAGTCCATGCATCCTCTGGGGTAGGGAATATGAGCGTTTTCTCATCTATGGTGATACGCAGGCGGGCTGGGAACATGAGAGAATAAGTTATATTATTTTGTCGCAAGATTTGTTTGATCTTTACAAAGGTTGCTCTTCTACGTTGTACTTCCAGCGTATAGTCCGGGTATGCAGATATGTTATTATTTTCCAAGCTGATTTGACTGGAAGATCTAAAGTGTTGAAGAACAGAATCTCTTTCTCTGTGGTTAAGAAATCTAGCTATCATGGGTCGGGGTGGCGCTCCAGGCCGAGGGGGTCTGCCCGGTATTCTGTGGGCTCTCTCTATCATTGGTGATTTTGTGGCATCCTGAGTTTTCATTATTTCTTTCAGCCAGTTTTCTAAGAAATCCTCGGCTTTGGGTAGTTCCAATCGTTCTGGGATGCCAATGAATCTGATATTGTTACGTTTTGAGCGCCCCTCTGCTTCTTCAGCTCGGCGTTGTAGCTGTGCCAACTCAGTTTCCATCTGTTTGAATTTGCTTTTCATGTCTTTCATTTCCAGGTGAACCGTTTCTAGCGACAGTTCAGCATTATGCACTCTGTCAGACAGTTTGCGGTGGTCAGCTCGGAGTAGGGAGACCTCCAGCACTGCGGCATCAATTTTCCCTTCTAGCGAAGTTTTGGTTTCCATAATTGCCTGCATAATTTTATCAAATTGCTGGGAGTGTGCGCGTAGCGTCTCGCTCAGTTGAAGTTGCGTTGCCTTTTGCATGTCCAGTTGGCCCATGGAGGGGGGGGTATCTCCCTCCGCAGAAGTCCCTGTTTTGGAATGCTTAGGCTTGACCATTGTGACCACTATGCGACCGGGGAGAATTAGGCCATGTGAAATCAGCTATGTGAATTGGTGGGGCGAAGCAGAGCCACGCACGTCAAAGTGGGTGATTTTAGCGTTATCAGTGGTCCAGGCGTGGTTGCTTATTTTCAGGGATATTAGGAGTTAGTATGTTAATTTGTTGACTGAGGCCCTCCTCGTTGCAAGGCAGAGAGCTGAATGCCACTGGCCTGGTACAGGTGCGTTGGGTTTTTCACTTATTTGCTTGTGGCTTGATACTTTGGTGACCCAACGTGGTTGTTTTATGTGCGTTTAATTTATTCTGTGCCAGCGCTCACAATCTACTTGCTTCAATTTCTTTATCTTCTTCCTGTTTTTGTTTTTTTCATTCTTTTTTTTTTTCTCTTTTTTATTTCTTTTTTCCTTTATTCTGATTTTATTGGCTCCTCCTCTCTTTTTTGTTTATGTATTTTTATTTTATTTTTTGTAAATTTTTTCCTTCTTCCTTTCTTTCCCGTTCCTCCGCCTCTGCTTCCTACTTTTTTATCTTCTGTGCTGGGTGCTGGTGCTTGAGGGTCGTGGTCGCTGGCCCAGTGCCCTGCACGGGAGGAGAGGCCGAAGGTCCCTCCAGCCGGTCCGGTACACTCCACCAAAGGCACGCCGGGGCCCCCACTCCACCCGGGCACGCGTCCGCCGGCCACCTCCACAGATCAAGGGCGGAGTGCCAGGGCGAGCCAGACGCCCGTTCCCGGCGCCGACACGTCCAAGGCCCGACCCCGCAAGGAAACACCGCCCAGTGCTCCCGCCGCAGCGTCACCGCACGACGCTGCTACCAGTTCTTGGTAGGGGGGCCACGTGGAGCTGTAGGGATGCTAAGCCATATCAGGGGGGGCTCGCTCACTGCCGCGCGCCCCCCGTGTTTCTTGTTGCTCCGATGGAGCGCGGCCGAACCGGAAGCCGCGGCGTCCCCCAGGCCGCGCCCCAGCCAGCAGGCCCGCTCCCAGGGCCCACCGCAGTCCAGGCCCAACAGCCCTCGACCCCCCCGGCGATCCCACGGGGAAGCCGAACGGGGCGACCCGACCGCCGTGCTCACGTCTCGCCGGCCGCGGGAGGGCCGCCTCACCTCCCGATCCACAGCACCTGGCGCGTCTTGCTTCCTCGAACCCAGCAGTTGATCACGGGGCCATCCGCAGCTACTTTTGTGTCCTTGAGGGCTGCCCCCGGCACTGGGGGGGTAGCCTCAGCATTTTATGGCCGACCGGGAACCAGGGACCAGGATATTCGGCAAGAAGGAGGGCCGCGAGCGGAGCTCTTTTCTCAAGCGTCCGCTCCGGCCGCCATCTTGGCCACGCCCCAGCTAGCTCTGTTTTAGCTCAATTATTTAATTATATGTTTCCAAGATGGCTGCATTGTTTCTAGTTAGGACAATGTTTTAGTTTCTTGCTATTAGTGCCACTCTGCTAAGGCGTCACTATCGCACCAGTAGATACATAAGATGTAGGTATTCACATTAGGGACTTTCCCACTTTTTGCTTTTGAGGAATTGTCTATTTAATTGCCGCCCCAAGCATGTCTTGTTATCTATTGTTTGGGAAAAGACCTACGTCGGGGGTCAGAGCAGATCTGTATAAATACACCTCACTTAGACAGATAGTCAGAGGGATTCCGACCAGATGCCATCGCTGCTATTGATGCAGCACGTCGTCTTGATGCTCACCCAGCCTTCGGTTCTCCATGGAGTCTGAGCTAGAGACCTCATTCCAAGGTAACGAGGGTTGGGAGGCTCTTCTCATGGACATGGCATTGGCAGATTAGGTTTAATACACCCAGCTCTCTTCAGGTTAGGGGTTAGGTTCATCATGCTAGGGTATTAGAACATATTTCATATTTCATGTCACTTTATGCTTTTGCAAGATGGTGGGTTCTTTGTATTAATGACTCTCGCGTTCACAATTCTGTTCCTTGCATTATTCATTATCCTTATCATTGCAGCCCATGCAATTTATCGTTAATAACACCTATTGTAAACATTACTGCATCTCCTTCATTGCCTGTGTTTGATTGAGACATGTTGTTCATGTGAGAAAAAGGTAATCTCTGTTTAACCATGACATTCTCTGAGATGTCATACTCTCGAGCCCATGCGTAAAGCCTGCCACAACTCACCTTTTACTGTTTGGGTTTTTGGTAAGGTGCTGCTTGTGAGCTGGGAGGATTGGGACGACAGTTGCAACTTGTTGTAGGAATGGCATAGTCACCTACAAACATAGGTACGGTCATCCTTAAACTAGCAGACTTGCCTAGAGCAAGAGTCAAACTATGGCAATGCTTGCAATAAAAATGTTAAACTTAAAAAATAATCACCTCTACAACTGTTTTACTAGTAATGTTTTTTAAACAAAGAGCCTTCCAGGTCCACCAGGCATTTTCTTATTATTATTGCTATTTTTGAAGGAAACAATAGTAAACCACCAACCAGCTCTCCAGTTAAAGGAGCAATATGTTACAATGTCACTTAAATAGTATGTAATTTAAACTAACAAGTGGAAGCAAAGTTTAAAAAGAGTGCAGGTAATGAATAACCAGCATTTAAAATGATTGCAAAATTAAAAAATAAGTAAAATTAAAAAACATGCTATGAACAGCTTTGCAACTGGAGAGAAAGTAACTATTTTTAGAAGGATGTAATCAATGTACACAGGCTTTGTGCAGTCACTAAAAGTGAAGGGAGTCAATAGATTAAGTGGTTTGAGCCACTGCCTCATGCTGTATGCTGTGGTGTACAGAAGCAAAATGTATGTTGAAATTTAACAATAAATGGATGAAGCACAGTGACCAAAAAACCCTCTTTGCATATATACTATATATGTTTTTATGGGAAAACAATAGTGTGTCGAGATAGCTAAAACTGTCTCAAGTCAGACATAATCAGCCTAGAGAGTTTGGGTGGGCCTTTTTGCATCTCAAATTTCAGATGCTGGTCCTTAAGTAATTTTTTTAATATAGTCAAGGCCCTGATGGATCCCTTCTTTTGTCTGTCTCCTTCAATCACCCTGAATCTCATTTTAACTCTATACTTGTTGGTGTAATTTAGCTCACTCCACAAAGGACCAGGGAACTTGCTCTCCTTAAAATGTGAATTTCCTCTTGATCTTTAGGAGTCCCTGAAGATACACCTTGCACTGGATTCCATCTGCCCTGCCCTTATTTCTGGTGCAGCTGAGATTTGTCTGTCACCTTTAACGTTACAATAATGTTCTAGATGTGACCATATTTTCATTATATTGTGTGAATTGCTAACAAGATAACTGAAATTATGCACTGAAAGCCTATACTAAAGTGCATTCACTGTAGACTAGTGATTTAATGTGATGCGGCATAGACACTCTCAACAAAGTACAATCATTTATTTTGATTTCACGTTTCCTAATGATGTTAAGAAATGGCTTTCATTGCGACTATAATGAATTCCTTCATGAAAATGTCTTAAATGTTGTAAGATAATGTTGAAAATTGTAGTTCCCCATTATATTTACTGACACATACTAACAAGTTATTTTACTTTTGCAATTCACTGTAACATGAATATTGACAAGATTTATGAATGATGGATCTGCAAGTATAACTTTATATGTGTTTTGCTTAACATGAATAAAGTGCACCATTTTACTTCTATTTAATTTTCTAGGCCTCAGACTTGCAGAATGTGGGAAAGGTGTTTTTCTTTGTTAACGTGTCACTTCTTTCCAGATGGCATTCCCATAAATGGTTAGTTTGGAAATAAATGTGCTATTGTCTTATTCATAGAGAGCCTAAGAAAGTAACTTTGATGACGGTACATCGAGAAACAGAGAATGTGAAGACAACCCCAATTTGTTATTTGTTGCAAATGTTGTACAGGAGAGAAAAGATGGTTGAATTCCCATGACAGATTTGGGAACGCTTCCTGATGTTGCAGATGCAGGTTGCATCATGTGCTCTGATCGGACAAGGAAATCTTTTGATCCATATGGCCCTACCAATGGACAAATCATTGCTCCCTTTAGACTTTAATTTATAGTTTCCCAGCCAGATCCGGGGAGAACGGGATGGACTTATAGTAGGAGAGATCCCTTGGACATTGAGAGGTACAGACCTCTTTGCCCTTACCCCACACATTCCCAATACTTAAGCCCTCATTATGATCATGGAGGTATGGACTGCCATGCCAGCGGTGGTGGGAAATCCCGCCATCCGGCATGGCAGCCCACACCGCCACATAATGATGAAAGGGAGGGCCACCTATGGCGGCCCTCCTCCACCGCCAGGCTGCCTCCGACAGGCAGCCTGGTGGTGGACGGCATCATTATCCGACAGGGCAGCGCTGCTGCCCCTCGGATAATGATCCCATTTCCACCAGCCATTCCCTGGCAGGTTTCCCCGCCAGGAAAAGGCTGGTGGAAGGGCTACTCCGGGGCCTCCCTGGGGGCCCCTGCACTTGGCATGGGCAGTGCAGGGGCCGCAGTGCAGCGCCCCATCACACAGGTCACTGATCGGGCAGTGATCTGCGCGACGGGTGCAGCTGCACCCACCGCAAAGAGGCATTGACGGTGGCACATGGAGCCACCAGCAATGTCCCGCCAGGCATTCTGCTGGGCCAGCGGGTGGAAACAATGTTTCCGCCTGCCGGCCCAGCAGAATGTTTGTAATATGGCTGGCAGGGTTCCAGGGGGGCTGGCGGTCAATAGAAAGACCGCCAGCCTGAAAACGGCGGTGAAAACCACCTTGTTCATAATGAGGGCCTCAGTCTCAGTCATCATTCTGAGTGATGTACAATCAGTTGTTGATGAGGGTGACAGAGCTACTCTTGTCTACTTTTGTCTTATTAGACTTTTCCACAGAGTTAATATCATGTCATATGAAATGATGCTTTTTTGTCTTTCTCAGGTAGGCAGCATTGGTGACAGTGCTCTTGTCTGTACAGTGACCTAGCTAACTAGCCACCACTTTGCATGGTCTCGAGTTGCCTCTTTGCAAAGCTCTGTCACTTGGTATGTCACAGGACTCATCTTCGAGCTGGACACTATTTATTGTTTAAGTCACTCCCTTGCAGTGACATACCTACCAATGGTCCGGCAGATACAATCTCACCAGAGTCCCAGTTTTTGGACAGAAAACTGATGCTTTATTATTGCTGAACTTTACTACTCAGCTAGAGTTCAGGGCATACTCTCTTTGTCCCTGCTCCCAAGACTCAACTCTCTGGTCTTTTGTTTTTATCCTTGTGAACAGCGCTGATGACACCCAGTTTGTAATTCAGCTGCATGACATGTCATCCCATGTTTCTTTTGACAACTGTCTTATTGCTGTTGCTGAGTGAGTTCAAATTCTTTAAATAAAAAACAGATGAGATCAAAGTCCTCGTTGTAGGTTTTTCTAATTTTTGTTTGCAAAATGGTGGCCTTCAGATTAAATTCCTTTCTTTTAGCTTGAGTCACGTCTGTATTTTTTGATATTTTTGGCAATTCATTTTCACTTTTCTTTTGAGATCAACAAAGTGACTTTTCTGTAATTCTTTATTTCTTTAACATTTGCATTACTGAAAAGATTATTCCTCTTCTACCTCTCTCATGGAACACGACTGTTGCCCAGGCCATTTTCCCTGTCATGCTGAGACTACTGTAACTCGCTCTATCATGATCTCCCACTATATCTCTCCATGAGGCTTTAAGGGGCACAGAGTGCAGTAGCTCATCTCATGCTCAGTTTCCAGTATCCCCACCTTCTTCAAAGGTTCATGATCATCAAATGATCCATCTTTAACAGACTGTCTTTAGTCTATCACAATGTGAATAAGAAATGTACTCTTCCTTTTCATCCATATTTCATCTTATCTCAGCTCTCATTGCTTTGTGGCATGTCTGTTGTCTGTCCCTTTCCTATGTAAAGCCTGCATAACAAGCCTTTTCTTCCACATTCTTGTTGACAAGCGCTGGAATGTTTTTACTTCCAGTCTGTAGCATGTGGTTACTATTGCATGAAAGCTGGTTACAAAAGGGCAGTTAAAAACGTTGAGGTACACATGACCTTTTTACAGAGTTACATAGATTTCAACAAAAGACACATACACAAGCTAATTCCTGCAAAAGTTACACACTTTTGCCTAAAGATAAGCGATAAATATAAAATACAAAATGATATGAAATAAAAATTATAAAGACCCTAATCATCACCATCTTTCTTCTACCCTCCTGCTGTCTCTACCTTCTGTCTCTCAATCTTACTTTCCGTCCCTGTCTTTTTTCCCATTTCCTCTTATGCTGTTTTTTTACTTGAATCTTTTTATTTGTTTTTCAAATTTCAGACATTTACAATCAGTACATATTAATTGCAATAGAGAAGGGTCAGGGGCGCAGCCCTGAATACATTCAATGCAACCCAAGCATGTACTACTGCAAGGTTTCATACATCAGTTAATGACGGGATTAGTAAACAAAGCAAACAAAGTAACTTTGTCGGCTCCGTGAGTGTACATGTTCCTCCAGGCTCCAGGGTACGCTGTGGTGTAGGCCTGTAATCAGGCCAAAGCGATCCCTTAGTGAGCAGTTGTCTTTATCTTGTGCAACAAAGAAGGAAAGATTCAGCATTGTCATGGTATATATTAATACAATTAACAACAAAAACAACAACCCGCAGGTGGAGCCTGCCTCCTTTGTTCCCGGGTCCCCATCCCCTCCCCTGTGCCGCTGCCAGCTCCATCCAGCCATACTCCACATTGCGCAGCAACAACCCAAACCAGGTATGTCTCATCCAGACCATGTCAGAGAGGGAGACCAGGTGGCAGGAGCACAGGCAGAGTATTGGGTACACAATCAGACCACCGCAGTACCTCAGTGTGATTCATGAGTCCCGGATGTCTCCATCAATCCCGTGCTCCAACGCTCTGAATTCATACATCTCCTTACAGCCAGAAGACAGCGGGTATTTGATTAGCCCTAGGTTATCCTCCCTTCGCAGTGCCAAACCTTGTGTCTCCGCCCATGCCACAAAAGACCACATCCATGCCCCAAGCGAGTAGGGCACTGGGGATTTCCATCATCTAGTCATAAGACAATTGGCCATAAAGAGTCCTAAGTCGAGGAACCTCGTAGTCACTTTTTGCTTTTTAGCTCTAGGGAACATGCTTCCCATGTGTGCAGTGGCAGGTGTGCATACAAGCAGAAAGCAGAACCTATACATCTCGCTAGTAGGAGCACAGGCAAGGGCAGGACCACAACATGTGAAGCATCTCTGCTGTCACCAGTGCACACCCAGAACAGGCTGCATCAGTGCGATGGAAGTACCGATTGATCTTGGCTGGTGTGAGTTAGGCACTGTGTAATATGTAGAACTGGATTAGGCGAAATCTCATATTGCGTGGTATGTTAGCACGGCCCTCCAAAACTGCAACCCATTCTCTGTCCATGCAGGGTCGAGCAAGTCACCCTCCCAACTGGCCCGAAGGGCAGTATACGCGGGGACAGTGTGGGTTTGGAGGGAGCTGACAAGCCAGCGCACCAAATGTCTACCCGACCCCATGCCCTGTAGCTATTGTACCACCAAATGCGTTGGTGGTTCGGCAGAGAGCTCCCCCAGCACTGTGTCAGTGTTGTTATCAAGGAGTTGTACAGAAAAACCTTTCCGGAGACAAGCCAGTGTCCTCCACCGGTACAGCAAAGGGGGTTAGTGTGCCATCATCATACAGATCTCTAAATGGGTGTATCACAACGGCATGCCAGGATTCCAGCTCCACCGCAGATGTAAGCAGTGCATTTCTAGGTGTGCTCAATAAGGCAAATGTTGACGCCTAAGGAATTGCTGCACATGTGAGGTCAAGACTTCTATGGTAGCAGCGGTGCACCACACCCAGCAGCAGGAGGTCTGGCATCCCCACATGTGGGATTGGGTGGAACAAATGAGACATGCTAGGTAGCATCCAGGGTCGTAGGGCCATGACTGTGTCTGACAAATGCGAGCCAGAGAGCCACTTAGGCACCCACTACAGTTGGTAGGCTAAATAATATTGCTCCAAATTTTCTGCAAGGCCACCAGACCAGGTGGCAAATACAATTTTGCCAGTGCCACTCTACAGCGGCCCTTGTTCCAGATGAATTCCATGATCCTGGGTTCTAATTCCCTAAAGAATTTGGCTGGGATGTACAGAGGTAAATTGGAGAAATAATATAACATGCATGGGAGGACCACCATCTTTAGGAGATTGCTCGCCTATCACCAATAGTTGCAGCATTTGCCAAAAGGCCATCTGAGCTTGGATTGATGTAACCGCATGCTTGGTATTCCCATCATTTAAATCCTCCATAGGGTGGTATATGTGGATACCAAGGTATCGATATGTCCTGGGTTGCCAAGGGATGGGTACATCAATTAACACAAGTTCTGGATCTCGGAGGCCTAGTGTAAAAGAGAATAAGCATGACTTTGTCTAGTTCACGTGCAGTTCAGACAAAGTGGCACGTCGTTGCACTATGTCAGCGACTTTGTCTAGACTGTTGGAGATGTCCCTGAACTACAGAAGGAGATCATCTGCATAAAGGGACACAATATTCGAGCCATCACCCAACAGGATGCTCCAGGGCTCCCCCAGTAGATGGAACTCCACTACCAAGGGCTCAATTGCCAACGAAAATAGCAATGGGGAAAGAAGGCAGCATTGGCGGGTCCTCCTGCCAATCAAAATTGGCTCATATATAATTCAGCCAGTCTTGACTCAGATCTGGGGCCAGATGTACAGCACCTGCACCAGTCGTAAGAAGCGGGAGCCAATGCCATAACAGCGCAACACTGTGAACAGGAAAGGCCATTCCAGCAAATCAAAAGCCTTTTCCAGGTGTCCGCGCACAAACACATAGTGGCCTTCAGTGTCAATATCATGTTCGTTGGCCACAAAAGGGGTGCCCGGCTTGATCCATATGAAAGCCCCCCTAGCATATGAAGAAAAGTGATTTGCATAAAGTTGTCCTCGCCAGGGCCGCTGCAGCCTAGTTGCCTCCGGGAGCGTGAGGTGTGTTTCCTGCAAGAGCGCTATATGAACCGAGTGTCGTTTGAGGTACGAGTAACAGGAGTACCTGCATGCAAGCGTGTGTATACCTCTCACATTCCATGTGAGAATGTTAGTGTGTGTCATAGGCAGTTAGCTGGGGTGCAAAAATGTACATAGTACCACTGCATAGCCACAACTATGCCCCTCAGCCAGCAACCAGGCCACTTGGGGGAAATGGAAGACCAGGCTCCATCCAACCAGAAACAAGCGTGGCAAAAAACAAAAAGATGGCACAAAACCAAAACAGTAAAATACCATTAAAGCAAAGGGACAACCGGTATCTGCCCAAACTATCGAACCCTTCAGTCCGGCGTAACTAGAATAGGGGAAGACAGTACCTACAAAAGGGAGGTTGTTGAGGATGCCCAGTAGCGGAAGCCCCAGGTGTATCGTGTATGCAGGTAGGAACCAGATATTTGGTGTAGCGCACTTCATAACAGCTCAGTGAAATACATACAGAGCCGCAGTATATAATGCATTCAGGGAAAAAGAGCGGCGGGATGGAAAAGAATGGGTGGGGAGGACAAGGGAACAAGAGAAGAGAATGGGAGGGGAAAAAGAAAACAAACATGATACCCCTTTCAGAGTCTTAGCTAATTTCAGGCAGATGACACAACAGTAGAATCCAACAGCGTACAACATCAACAAGAAATAGCTTAGTACCTATGTGAATGGAAAGTCAGTACAATTTTTAACCCAGATTATGTTGTCTGCTGTCTGCGGTGTCATAGCAGGGGGAGATGCAGATTTAGCTTCTGAGAGTTTGGCACTGAGTGAGTCATCTCCACTTCACAGATGAGAAGGAGCTCCTCTGTCTCTGCACAGCGATAGTGTAATCAGGGAACATCATTACCTTAGCATTATCCACTTAGAGGGCCGGGAGTGACCTCACCTCGCGTAAAATAAAGTCTCTGTCCACGTAATGTAGCAAGCGGAACAGGAGGGGTTGTGTGTTTTACCTGGTGGCGAAGGCCTTGCAGGAACATTATGAGCATGTTCAACTGAGAAAAACTATGCAAGTGACTCAGCCAGGACCATCTCATGTATCCATTTCTCTATATAGGAGTCAACATCAGTGCCCTCCACTCCCTCTGGGAAGCCCACCACGTGGATGTTGTTCCTCCTGGTACGTCCTTTTGCAACTTCAGCTCTGCGCTCCAATGCCGTTACCCTGTCAGGAAGCATCTGCACCAAGGTCTCTACCTGGCGGGTTTTATTGGCAAGGTCACTCAAATTGCAATCTAGAGAGTGAGTTCAGTCTGCCGAGTGCGATGATCAGCGTGAAGCAAGGTGAGGTCAGTGGCTACTTTATCAACCTTGTTTTCCACTGATACTCTTGTTTGATTCAGGGATGTGCCAAGTCGCTCCAGTGCCACCAGTACGGCATCTAGCTTATGGCCAGCAGATGTTGAGGCACCAGATCCCGGCACCGGGGGGTGCCACCAATTCCAGAGCATAAACATCCCATATCGCCAGCCGCTAAAGTCTAGTGGCTAAGGCTGATAAAGCTAGGTGTTCTGAGTTTCAGGGCAACGACAGCCAGCCACCAGTGTATCAGGCCTCAACAGTTCATGCTGGTGGAACGGTCAGGCAACGCCGAGAGCCGGGTGGTGGATGGGTGTCAGTAGGATTTGCCACCTGGGGCCTCACACGTGTGTAAGATAATCTTCCTTGGCAGAGATCCAAAAGAACAGGGGCCCGCTTGCATGCGCCATGTGACATTCAAGGAGGAGCAGCAGAACAAGCAGCCCCTACGCCACAGCTTCAGATGTATCAGCCAGAAGATTGCTCTGTGGCCCACCTTTCATAGACCCACATCCACCTATCCCACGCTGCAGCGATCCTGGGACAGTGTTCCACTGAGAAAGCCACCTCAACAGCGGTGCGTGGCACAACTCCCATGCCCGCTGCAACTATTTCTCTGTTCTGTGAGGCAAGGAGTGAGGGCACAATCCAGTGACCAGGAGCCTCTTTTAGGCCTAGTGAATCGCCACGGGGTGCTCCAGTTGAGTGGGGGGAGGAGACACCCTACGTGGATCCAGAGCTCCCAGGCCTTAGCACCACCAGTGCGGTCCCGGTGAGGGAGATGCAGGGCTCCCCGCCTCCGATGGAGGTCATGTGCACAACTACCTGTTAGGGCTGTGAAGGGCCCAGTGTGTAGCAACAGTGCAGAGTTGTCCTTACCATCAGGGCCCAGAGGGGAGCGCCTTGCCCGGTCAAGTGCAATGCCCAGAAGTATGCCTGCTGGCCTGTGACGGGCCATGGAGTGTGTGTCTTCTCAAAGCCTTCCTCCCATGCAGCCGCATCCCATCTCAGCTCCACTCACCGCCACTCACCTCCTGGTAGTCCACCGTCCAGCCCCTTTTACCTAGGGGGCTCCGTCAGCCTTCCAGAAGTAAGGCACGAATGCTGCCATTGTGCTCCCCTCCAACTTGCGGCACAATTCAGCCACCGCTGGCCTCCACACATGCCTGTGGCCTCAGTCCACGTGTGCGCCGGTAGTGCGGGTGCCTCCCCATCTCGATCCTTCGCTTGCGCTACAAGCATCCATAAAGCTTCCAGGTACGACTGCTATATTCAGCTATGCTGTGACGCCTGAATCTGCACCTGGGAACGGATAAAAGCAGGATAATCGGGGCCTCAAGATGGAGCTCTGCTAAAACATGTCCGCCATCTTGCTTTCCTGGCCACGCCCCCAGGCTCCACCCCTAATGGAATGTAGGTGGTGCCCTACGAACACAACTTGGAAAAGCCCCCATTTCCTTTCATGCTTAACCCTTTCTCTGACTCTGAATAATCCCAACAAGAAGTTCACCATAGGTAGGCTGCTTTGAAAATGGCAAACATTCAGTAAAGTTAGATTTGGACACTTGAACATAATTTACCACATTAAAAAAAAAATTCTGACATCGCACACGGAATTGTTTAAGGATTGTTCATCCAGAGTGGTACAAATATTTCAGGTGTATTTACCTTTTCAGCAATTGGCGCTCTCCTTGGGGATTGAAACTCAAGTACCTCAGAGCAATGGCAGCACAACCCTGCACCTCGTCTGAGGTGCTGGATAGGAGCTGACACAGTACTGGAACCACTTCGACGGCCACCAGAGCATCCGGAACTCCTAAAAAGACAGGAACAGCACACGTTATCAGAGTTATGTATCCTTCAGTAGAAACAATTTAGTCACAAAACAAAACTGAATTCAGTGTGGCCTGCTTTATGTACTGAAAACGGCAATGGAAATAGAGACTTGGCACATGTGCCCTTCCAAACAGTGCTTGATTCATGGAGGTATAATTTCACATGAAATGAAAATGTTCATAGTGTGGGTTGTGGCTAGCTTAAAAAAAGACACATGAATAGAGATGCAGATGTGTTGTCACAAATCTGTGAAATAGCATACCAACATTTGGTTGGAAAGGAGGGTTTTGGAGGCATGACAGAATGTAGAAATATAGACAACAGAAATATCACCCTACCATAATATCCAGAAATACTTAGAAGACAATAATATAAGAAGGTAAGTGCAGATAGGTAAGAATAATTTTACTATCGTAGTGAGGTTGCCACTAGGTAGTTATGGTTAGGACCTAGTTTCTACAGAATGTTTTTGTTTTTGTTTTGCTAATAACTTTGGAGCCGTTTGATGAATCTTCAACCCCCCCCCCCCAAAAAAAAATGGTGGTCACTTCATCTGCTGTCTGGAAAGTTTCAGGGTGATCAGTAAAGCGGGGGCCGAGAAAAAGGAGGGGTCCCGAACGCTTTTTCCTCATTAATTTTTCCATAGGGATTTTGAATAGCAATAGAGCACAAACCACTGGACGGAATTACACCAAACTTGGCAGAAAGGTATTTCTTGGTCCAGAAAGAGGCCTTTTTTGTTATTTAGTGTAAATCCGTTCAGGAGTTTTAGAGAAATTAAAGGAAATCCAAATTTGTATATATACGGACGTCAAGGCTCAGCGAACTCTCCCGATCTTGTGCTGAGATCTCATTGGCTCTCAACACTTCAACAAGGAAGTGTTGGCAGCCATGTTGGTACTCAGCTTCAGCCGAGTATCAGAAAAAAGTGTAAAAAAAACAAAAGAGGCCAGGGTAGAGTCACCCTGACCCCTCAGGCCTGGTGCTGGGGTTCCAAAAGGGACCCCCAGAGTTAAAAAAAAAAAAAATTAAATTTCACTGCGATTCGCTGCAGATCCGTGGATCCAACGAAAGTAAAAAAAAAAAAACAAGCTCAGACTGTGGCGCTTGTATAACTGTAGCCCCCGGGTGGGCCAATTCAAGGGGCATTCATATTTTAATGCAGTGGGCTGTCTGGCTGCCCCAGGGCTAATAAAATTATGTGTGCGGAAGGCCATCCACAGCCCCAACCCCGCCACTTCCCCGGGGCTTAAATGCAATTCAATTGTGGGGGGCGCATGGCCCTCCTGCAGCACCAAGGACCGTCATCTCCCCTGACTATTATCAAATTTAATGCGGTTGTCGTCTGGCCACCCCGCAACCCCAGGGACCGCCACCACCCTAGGGCTATTATCAAATTTAGTGCCTCCCCAGGGCTAATCAAATTATGTGTGCGGGAGGCCACCCCCAGCCCCGACCCCACCACCTTCCCAGGGCTTAAATGCAATTCAATTGGGAGGGGGCGCACGGCCCTCCTGCAGCCCCAAGGACTGCCATCTCCCTTGACTATTATTAGATTTAATGTGGTTGCCGCCTGGCCACCCCGCAGCCCCAGGGACGGCCACCACCCTAGGGCTATTATCAAATTTACTGCAAGGGGGCTGCACAGCCCCCCACAACCCCGGGGACTGCCACCTCCCCAGGGCTATAATCAAAATGGATGTGGGGGGCCGTCTGGCCCCCTGTAGCCCCGGGGACCAACACCTCCCCGGGGCTATAAACAAAATGGATGCGGGGCTGCCAGGCACCCCGTAGCCCCGGGGGCCACCCCAAATGAGGCAATATTTAAATAGAGTGTAGTGGGCTGTGCTCCCCCCCCCACAACCTCGGGGACCCCACCTCCTTGGTGCTATAGTAAAAAGAATGATAGGGAGTACGTTTCAGACCCTCGCACCTCCAGGGACCACCACCTCCCCAGGGCTATGCTTATTGGAGGAGGGGCTGAGTGGCCCCCCCTTGTAGAGCCACTTACGGCCCTGGGGACCGCCACCCCCCAGGGTCGACACCTGATGTGTAGTAGGATGCCCCCCCCGGACATAGCTGATTGCTTTTGCATGGTGGGAGCTACGTAAAAGCCAAGTTAGAATTTCTTTTCATTTGTAACAGGATGCCGTTTGTTTTGGGTACAGTTGAAAAATGCACTTGAATACCCCAACAACAAACAATACTGAAGGAAGCACAGGATTATTATCATTTGTATTTGATGAAAAGCAGAATATAATTCTTCAGTTTCTGATTATACCATAGGTTTCGGGTATGAGCTGCACTGCTGTGTTCACGTTTTTCTATTTTATCTTTCCTTGCCACACATTTAGATTGGCTTCACAAGTCTCCTTTGTCTACTACCATCAACCATTTAGGCTTCAGATTGATTTGATCTTGAAAATTTCAAGGACATCGTACCTTATGTTTCACTATTCATTTCACTTTAATTTCATTTTTCCTTGCTTGTAGCCTTTCATACCAGCTTGTGTGATACCACCCTTGGGTTTGGGATGGGAGATTTACTTTGGGTAGCTAATTTTTTTGGTCCCTGCAATCGCTGGGGTAATTATATGTATCAAAAACCAACTAAAAGAGGGGTTTGGAAAAAGGGAGATTTGGATAGAAAAATCCTGGTCCTGTGTATAGAGCTCCCAATACATGTACAAAAATTATATGTATGCATTTCAGAAGAGAAATTCACTCGATATACCTCGATTTTAAGTGAAGGTCTCCTCTGAGGTTTCCCCGGTGATCTAGGTAGGTGACTCCACCCTTTTCTTCACAGTGACTGCATTCTAGAGTGGTTACATTTGGAGCCTTTGCTGAATACAATTTTATATCTGTGATATGTCACCCTGGGTGCGTGGTGCCTACACAAAGAACTGATAGCACTTCTCTGCTTCTAGAAAGGCACTACTTTACAATTCTCCCCAGAAGCCTAAGCTGCTATTTTCCAAGTCCAAATAATTTATATATTTGCCCCTGCACTGACTGACCAGAAATAGAATGGAAAGGATAATTGGACGTGGCCCTGTGGCCGCAACCCTTCTGAGACACAGTGTAATCTTGTAAGTGAGGGTTTCTGCCACACACCAGATGAGAGCTGTATCCATGGCCCATCTTGCCCAGGATCTCCTCTTTGTTGCCTGCCCCTCCTATTGTGTTGCTGTGGTGTGGATGTTTCCCATGATGACTTCAGGGTCCAAATATGGAAATACATATCTTTTTCTGTGACACCATGTTTGGGGTCTGTGGCACTGTTTTGGGAACCATCGCTCTATCAGATGAGGAGCAAAGACAGTGTGCATATGTGACTTTAATGCAAACCAGTACCAGTGTCACTGAAAAACATAGAAATGGAAGTTTTTCAGGAGAAAGGTAAGGCAAAATGCACAATTATAATCACTGATGTGTGCCAACTAAATATTTCAAAGTTCATTTTTATCTCAATCTTTGCGGCATGAAGCATAATTGAACGAAGGCAGAGCAAATACCAAGAAGTAGAGCTTCACGCCATAAGTATTGATCATTACTTGAAAGACAAATTAGTATCCTTCCTAGTCATCACCACCAGCAGCAGTGAAGGAAAGCAAGCTTACTGCCATACTCCTCGAATAGTCATTTTAAGTGCAATCCATCACTGTGAATGGAGCAGGTCTTTGCGCCACTCTATTAAACCTGTAAAGGTTTGTACAATTTGCATAGCCAGTGCATTTATTTTCTTAAGGAAGTATAAAAGCTGTTATAGCCGTTAAACATAGAGTACCAAATGTGCTGACGTCTTCTTGCTAACTCCTTTTCATGGTGCCTCCCCTACCACCATGGATAAAAATATGCCTTTCTGCAAACATGCATTGTTACCTGATTGAATGTGAGCCAACCGTGCCACGCAGTCAGCGGCCAAAGCCAGGGTGATGTTTGAAGTTGAATGCTGCAGGGTATCCACCAGAATTTTGATCCCCAAAGCTGACGTGCTAGCTGACTCGTTGTCTGGAATGATTCTAGCCAGAACAGTAGACTGCAATGAAAACAATGCATTTATTATTAATCATGGATGCATTTTGTTCTTCATGAGACTAAATGCGATATACTTTGAGTATGATAGTCCAACCACCAAACAATCCTACAGAGTAGATAAAGTATGAAAGGACCAGGTCAAGGGAGGAGGTGATGAATACACTGATGAAATCACACAGTGTGAACAGGTCTTTAAGAAACTGGGTTATTGATTGAGGGGGGTGGAAGCCCCACTCAGGCAACAAACACAATCCTTGTTAAAGTGATCCACAAAAGTCTCTGAATTAACCGGTGCTTTGCAATCTGGTAGGTGGGTACAACAGCAGCCAGGCTCAACTTAGAGGCACTGTGTAAAGTATTTCTGGAGAACAGAAAGAGTAATAAAGTGAAAACACAACTGAAGAAAAGTACCTCACCACTTTAAAAAAATGTAATAAATAAAATGAGGCCACAATGACAAAAATCCAATCAGTAGAACAGGAGATATGCAATTTCTAAGTTTTATGTAGGCAACTATAGCGCATGAAAGCACAAAGCTCTACTTGTGGTCATCTGGTCGTGCTAGAATGGGTCGTGCATAGGTGTTTGTTGTGGGAAGCAGAATCTCAATACAAACGTGCCCGTTTGCAGTTGCAAAAAGTGCAAAACTTCAGGATTTCATCTTTCTTTTTAAGAGGAGCTACAACTGGTGCAAACCAAGGGTCCAGAGCCTGGTGAGGCACCTCTTGGGGATTAGGAACTCACCCAAGTGGAGGCCAGAAGTTTACAGACAGGTCCAGGCAGGCCGAGGGCTGAAGGTCAGCTGGGCAGTTCAGGGAGGTCTCTGCAGCTTGTTTTGTCCCTGTAGCTCAGACAGGAGTTCACCCAACATACCCTTGGCAGGACACTGACACTGGTATGTGGGGTTGGGTGGACTTTCTTGACAGCAAACACCTTGCTTGAGCCCAGGAGGAGGAGGGACTCCTATAGAACTAGGCATATTACGGCACCTGTGATCTCCTGCAGTGTGGGATGCTGAATCTGGTTCGAGGGGCTGTGTGGACTCTCTTGTCCAAAACACACCTTGTCTGAGCCCAGGAAAAGGAGGGTCTCCTGCAGCATGATGCACATTAAAGTTCCTGGGATCTCCTGCAGCATAGGACGCTGACTCTGGTGTGTAAGGCTGTGTAGATTCTCCTGCCCACAAGTACCTTGCCTGAGCTCAGGCAGAGGAGAGGCTCATGTAGAACCACGTGCATTGAAGCACATGGGATCTCTTGCAATGCAGGACGCTGACTCTGGTGTTAGGGACTCTGTGGATTCTCTTGTACACAGCACACTTTGCCCGAGCCTGGGAGGAGAAGGGGCTCATGCAGCATGATGCATATTAAGGTGCTTGGGATCTCCTGCAGCGCAGGACGCTAACTCTGGTGTGTGGGGCTTTGTGGACTCTCTTTAGCTCAACACATCTTGTCTGATTCTAGGAGGAGGAAGGGTTCTTGCAGCACAACACACATGAAAGCACCTGGGATCTCCCGCAGCATGGGATGCTAACAATGGTGTGTGGGGCTGTGTGGCTGTCTTGCCACAATACACCTTGCCTGAGCCAGGGAGGAGAAGAGGCTTTTGCAGCATGATGCGCATTAAAGTGTCCGGGGTCTCCAGCAGTATGGGACATGCCCAGGCACATGCCTGGACAATGACCGGGCCAACAGCAGTGTGTGCCGATTTGTGTCTTGTCACAACTGAACAGGGACACCCCCCTTGGTCGTGATTTGAAAAATAATAGAATAGGTAAGCGCAAAACCTTACCTCCTCAAAGTAACCAAAAGGGCATATGTGAAGAGTCTAGCATAAAATAATCTTCTGCAATGAGTGCCATCTCCAACGAGTTCACTATTGTAGAAGAGAAACTGTGGTTATGTGGTAGCGGCCTAAGTGCCCCTAGGCCGGTACCTCTGTGGGTCATACGCCATTTATTGGTGTCAATCCCATTGATCTTGGCACAACTACACCAGTGATTACTAATACTCATACAGTATATGCAATCATTCACCATTCAAAAAGTAAGGGGCCCACTGTATCCCTCAACGTAGGTAAAAAAAAAGATGGACAGCCCCCAGATAGATGTAGTGTTTGATGTGGGTCAACGCAGAGATGAAGTGCTAAACAGAGGCCTAGAGTCTATAATTAGTAAGCGTTTTGAAAATCTGGAAACCTTTGTTGCTTAATATTACACAATATCTAACGAGGGGCTTACTAAAAAGTTCTTCCCGCCACTCCGATTTGGCATTAGAAACATCCCCAGAGGAACCGGCAACACGATCAAAGTATACATTAGTCCATCCTTTACTGCCTGGTTCCACGCATTTTTTGCAATGATGATTTTGGAGGGCCTTCACAGTCTAACTTAAGTGAAGACATACGGGGTAAGAACTTGGCCTATGTCAATACTGTTGATTCATGGGGCGTTGCTTGATGTCTAAGAAGGATAGCGGCATTCAAGGGATTCTCCTTGGGACAGCATGGGGAGTACGCGACAATGTGTGAATATTTCTTTATGACAGCTGACATTTTTATGGCGCATTCCTCGGAGAAACCTTGGACACCATTAAACTCCGGTTGCCAGCTTCGGGGAATGGCAGGAAACGTTTCCTGATGGACACGCAGCTCTCTGCACAGTAACGCAAGAGTGCAGAACTGTCCAGCCAGGGCCGGCAGTGAAGGGTGTAAGCTCTTCTAGGGTCAGATGGCCAGATAGGTGTGGAGAGGGGTCGGACGGCCAACTGAGTTACGTGTGGGAGCCTCCAGCATGGGATGTGTGCCTTGGTGGAATGGAACAGTAAGGAGGTTGAAGTCCATAGGCATAACATTCCATGCTAGCGATATGGGGCACTTGCAAATCCGTTGGGCTTCCTCCAAGGGGAGGGCAGCTCCTTCACCACTCCACACCACCGCATCGCCCCGCACCAAGCCTCTATTGGTGGAGCCCCAGGGTCTTCCCAATGCAGGGTGAGCATCTATTTAACAAAGATCATGGCCAGGCTGGCCAAGCGAGTATGGACAACCTGTTGTTTCTGTCGTTTAAAAACACAAAGACAACAGGTCTCCCAGGAGTTAATGTCAGTAAGTTCCGTGACTTTGTAGAAAGGAGTGAATGCTTTGCCAAAAGGAGGCTGCAAGGGCAGGGCATGCCCATAGCATGTGGCAACAATCGGCACTGCTGGAATGGCATTGAGGGCAAGTCAGGTTTGTTGTGAGGAAACACTTGTTTAGTCATAATTCAGTTAGGTATGCATGTGGTGGATGTGGAATTGTATGTTTTTGAAGCGTACGTTTCTGAAAACAGTGTGTGGAAATTCCAGTGCTCTGGCCCATTCCCTATCATGCAGCACCCTCCCTAACTCATCTTCCCACACGGCTCAGAGAGGTCAGAGTGATATACCAGTGTGACTGCAGAGGCCCTTATAAAGCCATGCGATTAGATGATCTCTGTTTCCCATAATTAAGGTGTGGAACACAGCATGAGTGGGTGACTAAGTACACATTTAAACATGATTTTTTAGCATCCAACTTTACATGGAGTCCTAAGCATATTAAATACCTTGGCCTATGGTTTACTCAATCTATTAAAACTTCTGTATCGTTGAACACAGAGAAATGTATTAATAAGTTAACTGGTAGATAACACCCCTTTTACCTCTCTTGGTGGGGCCGACTTGACACTATTAAAATAATACTTGTTCACATTATTTTATACACTATTTCTAATATACCAATATCTATACCACTTAAATCTTTCAAGAAGATTGGCTCCACACTCTCCTAATTTCTTTGAAATAATGAAAAAACCTCATTTGATGATTACCAAAATGTGATGGTGGTGTAAACTTCCGTGATTTAATCAAGTACCACAAGGCTTTTTTCTGCGATAATCTTCTTATAGGGTTTCAGACTCTTCAACCAACTCTCCATTATGGGTTGACACTGAAAAGGATTTTCTTTCCTCTTTTTCTTTTAAAAAATATTTGTCTTTCACTCGTAAACCACAAACCCTCTCTACTCCAATTTTTAAACATCCAGGTAAATTGTTAAAACTGATATTACCCTATACTCCTATGGGTCCTCACTTTTTTTAATTCTACTATTTGGCAAATCAGGTTCATACTAATGAACAATAATCCTATTTATTGGAAATCCTGGATGAAAAAAGGCCTCATTTTGCGTAATCAGCTCTTTGAGCACAACACTCCTCGATAGTTCGCACAAGGTTGTACTATCTTCGGCCTCCCCACCCTTGTTTCAACATAAATTTAAACTTTTACAAAGTGCTCTTTCCACGGCCTTTGCTCACTTTCAATCATGTCCTCTCTTGTCTTATCCTCTACAAATCGCTTGCACGTCCTTTTGACCACAAATCCCAAAGATTCTACTAATCATTTCTATTTACAATCTTACACCACAGATAGAGATAAAACAAGTACAGAGATATCTTGGGAACATGATTTGGGTAGGAAGTGGTCTGTATCCTTTTGGGAAAATCTGGGCCAAAATTAGGAAGTCCTCCCGAGTAGCAAACATCACACAAACCTTTCTTTATATATAACAGGCTACACCTACCTCCTGTGGGTTTGCACAAGCTTTATCCAGATCTTCCTAACACGTGTTGGACATGTTCACCAGAATGTGCTGATTTAAAACATTAACTTTTTACATGTCCCACTGTTCATGATTTCTGAACACAGGTTTGAACTCAGGTTAATTCAATGGCTCACTCTACAAAACCTTTTTCAAGTACTAACATCTTCTTAGAACGTTTATCTGATGATTGGGACACACCTTTATTCGATGTACGTTAATTGTATTTGGTACCAGCAGCTGAATTTCAGCAGATCACAAACAATTTGAGAGATCTATCCAAACTCTCTTTCGAAGCATGGTGGTATGCAGCTTGTCAAAATCATAGACTAGATTTGGCCTACATGCACCCGGTATCACTTGTTTTCAGACGTTCAATCTTACGGTCTCCTGTTACACATTATTTGAATGCACATGCAAAGGGAACCTTTGCATGCACTCCAGCTCAACAAGAAGTTCTTCAACCTCCTTGACTTCCACTTTACTGTTACTAATTTTTTTTTATTTTGCTTTGCATTCTTTGTATACAATGTATTCAGTTTATCTATGTAACCACCTGACTGTTCACTTTCTAAACCATATATACCTTTCCCTCTCCCTCCTCAAATAATGTATTTTTTTAAATAGTTTCACTTGTATGCTACCTCTAGACTGTAATGCATTATCTATGTGTGTTTTAACTTATCTTTAATAAACTTGGAATTTAAAAAAGAAATACTGTTGATTCATGTAATAATGTTTTTTTAGATTTGCCCTCTATTGAAAAGAGAAAAGACACATGGGCAGGTTCCTGTGGATTGGGCAAAGGTATAACCTTGCAAATAGACAAACTGGATATACTTTCCCATAGGTGAACTCCACCATCAGCGGCGGTTCATCTGTTATGGTGGAGGAGCGTCAACCCACTGCTGATAGCCTGCTGAGGCAAATGTGAGAAATAAAATAATAATAAAGCAATTTTATTATCATTTATTTTTCACTGTGTCAGCCGAGTATTAGGGGCGGGCAGGCCATTCTCAGCTTCAGGGAAGAGGAGTGGTGGTCACTGTAAGTGAGCATGTTGGTTTGGCTCGCTGTCTTAAGACAGCCAAATCGACATGCGCACTTAGCATTTCTCCAACCCAGGCTGTGGTGCACAACCGGGTGGAGAAAAGACACAGGCTCCCAGGCTCTGTCTGAATGCCAAACCAAGCAGCTCAGACCAATACCAGCGCTTTTCTCATGTTGGGTAATGGTATTCCGAGCATGAGAGCAGCTGTTGGATTGGCACCTGAGAGTCTGTGCAGTGTGCACCAGCCCATGGACTGCTGAGAGTTGGCTATCAGGACAATAGCAGAGGAGCAGGGCAGCAGCCGGTAAGTACTATTTTATATTTGTTTTCATTATTTCATCCATGGTTTTCTTTTGGTATTTTCCCCGGCCCTACCTCTCCACTTGGCATTTTGAGCAGCTGCCACTGTCCACCATGGTGGTGGAGCTCTCCACCTCCATATGAAATGTTGCTAGTAGTAAGTAACTTTACACTTGTTAATTTACTCTTAATTGACTCCACCTCCTGCTTTCAGGCGGTGCAGATATGTAAGTCTAGCGGCAGCTTCTCTGCTAAGGCAGAGGAGCGTTGCCCCACCATGAGCAGTAAAAGCTGCAAACCTTTTGCAATGAAAAAATAATAAGCTATGTCTATTATCCTTTTGTTGTGAGAGGGGTGGGCCATGTGGGATAACGGGGATGAGATGAGTGCACTGCACATTCCCCTCAGTGGGCATGTGTATGGCTGGCCGTCTCGGGCCGGCCAAACACACATGCGCTTTGTGCTCTCTCCAGCCCGGCACTGAGTTGCTGGGCTGAGGAGAGCAGGTACAGGCTCCCAATCTGCCTGGGAACGCCCTGGCTGGATGCTCCCAGCCAATCCTAACATTTCTCCGAGCAACGTCAGGATTGGCCGTAGGACAGGCTGGGAGCCTGTGCCTGCTGAGGAGATGGGGGAGTGGTGGCGCAACACGGCATGGAGATAAGTTTTTATTTGTTTATTTTATTTTCTGATTGTAATGTTTTTGTTCCCTACCCCTCCACCCCCTCACCCCTGTGTGCTGCCCTGCCCCTTCAAAGCTTTCTGAGCCGCGACTGTGTAAGTCTACACTTAGGAATAAATCAACACTTCTTGGAAATGGTGAACAGCACAACATTGCTGATTTACATCTAAGTTCAAGTGTAAATTTACATGTCAGCAAATCTATATGTGTAAATGTACTTTTGTGAATAGGGTGGTTTACTATACATTATAAAAGGCGGCCAGCACAGCGCACAATTGTGTTGCCCTGTGCAAGCACCTGCAAAACATTAGTAAATATACCCCGGTGTCATCTTCCCAATTGTAAACTCATTCCCTTAAACATCTATCCAGTGCTCATGCACAGTATAACGATTACATAGCATGTTTTTTTTATTTGTGAAAAAGGCACTCGCCTGCTTCAATCCTTTCAGTATATTGTATGCATGAAAACACTTATAGTGCTCGTCCACTCTTACAAAGACTGAGGCAAAGACAAGGAGACGGGTTTGCTTGGTCTCCCATGCGACGACAATGTAAAATGTTTTGAGCAGCATGCAACACTCTACAAAAAGCAATACATAAGTAGGAAAAATAAACACATTACATTCCTGCAAGCTCGCTGAGGTCAGCTTCACACATGTCACAGGGAACCCAAACCAGAAGGTTTGACGAATGTCCATTTAGGGCAGCCTCGCTTCGGAAGACGTTTCCCCATATTTTAAAGCAACAGAGACACCTTTCTTCTTTCCCAGGTTGCTAAAAGTCCCTCATATCGAAGCCGTGATTATTCGTGCTCTGAGTCGACATTTGTTCTCTGCTGCACTCGATAAAGTCCTACACACCAGTGTTCTGAGTTTAACGGTGCGATCAATATCACCTTTCTGAAGTTTTCCCCATTAATGAGGAACAACACGGATTTTAGAGAGCATTGCATCAAAATCTACATGTACCGGTAATTACCAGGCCTTTTCTGTTGTTTAATTCCGGCAAGTGTGCCCTGCAGAAATGTAATATAGGATGGAGACTCTATCACACCCAGTAACACTCTGTGTAGTAAAGTCTGCACACCTCATAGGATCTGCACCCTGCACAGACAAACAGGGGTTTGCACAGCGGTCTAAACTTTCTGTAATCAGGACCCTAAGCCCCATCTACTTTATCTTATTAGACAGCCATTCACAGCTCCATTGACTTACCGAGCTGTGTTGTGGCCAAGAATGCCCACGATTGTCAGATTCCACTGCAACAGTTTTAACAGAGGCGAACGTCATAAACACAGTTTGTGCTAAATGGCTGCATCCAGCACACCCAATCATCATGCTGCTTGAACTCTGCTCTCTTTCTAGAGAACTGTATTTTACTTGTTTAGGAACCTGGAGCATTCCCTGCCTTCTTGCCACTGCAGAGTAGCATAGTTACCTGGAAAGCAGCTTGCACTCTGTGAATTTCTTGCTCTGACTGGAGAAATGTTTGAAAATGGTGCCACCTGACCCCTCCGGCATCCACAATCCGGCGCTGCTGGCAGAAGCTGTTGAAGGCGAAGGTTGCTAGCGCGGCACCCGCCAGAAGACGAACCTCTTCACTGGATGAGTGCAGGAGGCGGAGGAGCTGCATGTGACTGAAGCCAGCGCTGTTGTATAGAAGCTCCATATTTGCAGCGTTGCCTGGGCACAATGGACAAACAACAGCAATGTTTATCATAGAACTCACAGCCACACTCTGGAAAACCCTAAACATTTATATACGTAAAAGTACATTCTCCACACGCCACTGGGAAATGTTCTCTGCGTTTTGCTGATGTCTTGCGTGTAATATAAACTGGTGGTTCTGCTGTTTGGAGGCAATGCATAAATTTGGTAGTCTCTGTAGAGATCCTTGTGGGCAAATAATTGTAATCCTGGCCCAACTGGGTCCTAATTGGTGGATTTTCATTGTCAGTCTCACCAAGAGCCAATGCCTTAATAAAGAACCGATAATTTAATTTGTTCCTGGTCTCTGCATATCAAGAGCTTACAGCACATCGGTGCAGCAGCTAAGGGGACCTAAGTCTGCAAGTGTCCTCTCCGAGTGCAGAGTTGCAAGACTGGGTGCACATAGGCATAATGTGTTTGTAGAGAGTGGAAAAGGTGCACTACCTAAATGAAGTGTACAGGCAAACGTTTGTAGTTTGTGTTGTAGGTTTGCACTAGAGCTTCTGTTCCATCATAAGCTTTTGCTGAACAAAAAAGTGGATCAGCAGATACTATGTTCAAATAGTGTGAATCACACTGTACTTACTGGTGTCATAGAAACCTGGGATATGATAATGTTGTTATCAGTACATTCCATGTTGAATTCATGCAGCACAAGTTGAAAGGTGCTTCCACTGATAACCCCAAAAAAGAACTCTAAAATTTCTGTATAAAAAGTATGATTACTAATGACATTCCACGCAGTTTTACTCTAAGAGCGCACACTCAATCCAACTTTGGTAGACATCTATGAGGACCTAAAATCCCATCTATTCAAACTCCATCTAAATAACGAAGGAGGTGATACCCCGCGGTGCCAGCTAGGGAGCCACGGTGGCGGTGAAGGCCCCACCAACTGAGTGGAAGCCAGACTGCCACATTTAAAAATTCTGGATATTCTGGTAGGCACATTTCCCCAAATGTGTGTCAGCCAAGATGGTGGGTGCCCTTTTCAGTGACAATGTCAATTCGCCAGGTCCTCTATATCATGGTGACATGATGATCAGGGTTTGCTCTGGTGTCTCCCCCTACAGATTAGTTGCTTCTTGGCGTACTTTCCATTAGATTCTTCTGAGCCTTGCATGGCCATTCCTGGCAGGAGAAATCAGTGTTGGAATGCACCTTCTAAATCTGGCAGCCCTCACATTGAAGAGCCCGTAGGTCTTTGGCTAACAGACCAATGACGACGGGTTTTCAACAGCAGAGCCAGCTGAGGCTCTGACAGCAACATCGTTCTCCAGCCTCTTAAGGAGTCAGGATATAGGTGCTGGAAGTAGGGGTGCTGGGGCTGCTACTGCACTCCAACGTGACCATCTCGGAGTTTCAAATGTGAATGACCAGTACAGAAGGCTGTAAAGTTTGTTTTTATTCTGTCACTTTTGCTGTGCGTTCATAAACAGAGGTCAACTGTCTGGCTATGCTTTATAACAAATTACTACTTAATCTTTTAACAGGGAGATTGGTGTTTACATTTCTATCTGAAAAGCAGAGGAATTTGTAAAGTGAACTTTACCACAATCTTGCAAGTGTGAAAGGCTGTAGGATGCTATTTTTAGTAACACAACAAAAAAAGAAATCCCTATAAATGAATTATACAGATATTTCAAAACGTGTCAGCAATGTCAGAAAGTACAAATGAAGCACTTTTTTGTAATTCTGGTATGATGTAAACAAAGTTGTGAATAAAATCAGAAGTTTTCGAGACACCTTAATTGATGATGAATTCCCAAATGACAAATATTCGCTAAACCCCCACTTCCACGTTATCCTTCGTATGCTATATAGTTTTGTCAGTAAAAATGTATGTTTTTGCAAATTCGGTGGTCATTTCAATAGAAAATGTGCTGTCTGTAAATGACAGTGCGTTACCACCACACACTTTAGTAATGCAGTTGTGACAGTGTGTTGCAAACTGCAATGCCAGGTACTTACAGCACACTTACCACTCTCATGCTCTAAGGCGGTAGGACATTTGCTACACTCGCTCTTTGCCTGGTACTTGGATTTTTCAAACTCCTTACGGATTGCAAGATTTAACATTGATTGTCAGCACCCCCGTTCTGAAAACTGCCTGAAAACGGATCCAGCCCCGCTGAGGCAGGGGGCGAATCGAGTTCTCCTTTAACGCTTCAGTGAATTCTGGTCCACGTGAGACTAACACACATACTTTTTCATGTCCATATAAATCCATTTTGAATTATTTACAAGTGGGTATATTTTATCTTTCCCGTTCTGACATAAAATCTATGAATTGAGAATCCTATTTGATATTAGTCACAGGGACGTGCCAGGGCCTGCTTTACAACCAAATAAACCCAGGCGGCTCTTACTCGTTGCTCCTCAGAGCTAAGGGCCGGCCCGGCGCGAGCGTCATGCTTCGATACTAGACTACAGTCAAAAGCGTAGAGTGATTCATTGCACGAGGTAACTGAATTTTCTAATTTCACAAACATGTTTGCCTTGGTGAAGTCAGCCCTGCCTAAGAACCCACGCATTGTTAGACACACTAAATGGAAAGCACTGAAGATGGACCGTGTGAAGACAGAGGAATGGCTTCAAAGCCACGAGTTACTCATTGGAACAGAAGAGTTGTGAGGCGAGACCTTCAGCCTGAATGTGTCACTCACTAGACCCAGTGCTTGTTAACCAAAAAACAAGCATTGGCAAAGCTGATAGCCTCGCTTTTGTGACTTCTTAGCTTTGCTAAAGGTTATTAGCCACGCTGCTCAGTATACCCGATGCTATGGGGCATGGTTAAAGTAAAAAAAAAAAAAAAAAAAAACTTTAATGCAACTGCGCGCACTACAAAATGACGCAGTTGCGTTTTTTAGACACTGTTTGGAACCTGATGGGTAATTACAATCAAAACGTGCAATAATGTTATTTAAAAATGTTAATGGAGACGAGGTGGAATCATTGGGGGCGAAGCTGTGGGAGGCCAGAAGCAACATATGGGAGGGTAGTTGTCATGAAAGCAACACAGGTAGGACAGGGGGTGCACAGGTGCGCTGAAGTAACAAGGAAAGATTGGGTGCATAGAAGGAACAGGGGAAGGTCCGAAGATGCAAAAGCAACACGGACAATTCCAGGGGAACAAGGAAAGCAACAAGTGACAGGACAAGCACGTGTGAACAGGCAGCAAGCACGGTGGGGGCAGGAGTGCATTGGGGAAACAGCTGAAAAACAAATGCACTCTCTGTGAGTGCTTGCACAAAAAGGAAAAAGTAATTCCCTGTCTTCGAACATAGGCACCGGACAAAGAAACACATATGGAAAAGAGACAACGCAGTGTGAGAGGGACCCACACAAGAAAGCCCACCGATGATAAGCACTGGCGGGCTCCAAACCTCTATGTTCATTGTATGCCGCAATATCAGTGCTTAATTTGTGCTTGTTTCCGGTGCTGAGCACCGGCACTTATTTTTGAGGGCCGGGGCTTATTCTTATGCCTCAAGCATCTGCTGGGAGCAAAAGACACATATGGGAAAGACGGAAGAAGGAAAAACGAAAAAGCGTCATAAAGGGAGAAAGTAGGAAGTTGCAGGATGAGCTGAAGGGGCCCGAGATGGCTTCAGGATTACGCTGCCTCAGTATTCAGTGCTGGCAGATTTAATTACAGCAGCCTCGTGTTTAAGAGAAGGGCTTTGAGCACCGGCACCTCTTTATTTACAAATTAAGCACTGCACAATATGTCTTGTAGCAGACAGCCCATGCCGAAGTAGTGAAGGGCCCATGGCTTTTCTTAGGGGCCTGCCTCTGTTTCTGAGAATAATGTGCTTTATTCCACATCATTCTTTTCTTCCTGCCCCCTACATTTCTTCTCTCCCTTATAGGTCCCAAAGGTGATTTTTCAAACCTACTTTCTCCCTTTCTCACTGTTTTCCAGCCTTTCTCTTCCTCCTTTCTTCTTCTTTTTCTACCTTTCTCATTGTTACTTCAAGGTCAACATCTGATGAGTAAGAATACTTTCAGTCCACATACATGAGTGCTGGTGCTCACCACTTATAACCACCTGCACAAATTAAGCTCTCCATGGAGGTGACTCTCCACAAGCTCACCGCTTCAGCCAACAGTACCAAACATGCTCGGATAAGTAGTAATACTGTTCTTATTATAACTATATGAGGGCCTAATTTTAGGTGGTTCTTCTGTACGGTTGCACAGTTGTTGGCAATCAGATCTCAATTTTTTCATTGAACAGACACATTCTTTTTCCTGTCACATTACGCAGTTAAATATCTTTGTTTTCTATGTCTGAGAGTGCTAAAAAAATCTTTTTTACCATTTGGCAGTTATTTCGGCCCTATAAAAACCCTAAATGCCTGCACTGAAATGTCTCTCACCCTACCCTAAGAGCCCAGACCAATCATGTACATTCTTAGCTAAAAACCTGACGGTTCAATGCCAAGGTCTAGGCTGCAGTCTGTTGCGCTTTTATCCTCGCCCGAGTTCACTACTTAGGAGTAACTGTGTGCACTATGAATAGAATTAATAAAATAATTATGAGCCTACAAGTCCCAGCATGCATAGCACAGCAGGGCTACCTGAGACTCCTGCTCATGATATGGGGCATTTGACAATCGGGGGGGGGGGGGGGAGAGGGGGGGGGGGAGGGGGTAGGGCTGTTCCTTAGCTTAATGGAGCTGGAGTTTATTATGCTGATCCTGTCGTCTCATGGTGGTATGTCAGATTCCAGCCAGGCTCTGCTAATGGCTAAAATGATTGTTTGTAATATGTTTGAGAGGTTGATTATCCGTTCTGGGAGGAGCAGGGAAAGGGAATGGCAGATTGCTCCTAATGGAGTACGTTTATAACCTGCAGCTACTGGCATTCCAAACAGGATTTGCCACTCTCGCCAGATTCTAAAACAGCGTTTAAAATTAAAGGTTTATTCCTTCTGCCTTTTGTTTTCCTAATTTGTTTTAATGTTAATTACATCACTTTTCTGACACCTGCATAGTACATTTATGCCACGGGAATGAGGGGGTACATACATCAATTAAAATGGCCCAATCTTCTTCAACTGGTGTTGTAAGGATGTGTAACATCTGGGTCTGTCTTGAATTTCAAATGTGTCCTCTCACATCCTTTTTGTGTTAAAATGTCTCTAATTGGAGCCACCTATGTTGTACAATGGGGAGAACAGTTTTTGCATAGAATCCAAGAAATGCAAGCTCTTTTATTTGAATCTCAAAGAAAAGCGATCTGTAATACAAATATCAGCTGAATTTTTCTTTGAATACTTTTTTAAGGACTGGCTTGGCAGTGCAGCTGTTGTAAACCTTATGTAATGAACAGAAAAAAAGCTTTCAGAAGTATTAATTATAGCAGATCTTTAGCCCCACCCACATGTTGATTACCCTGAGCACAGAATATGATTGGGCATAGGTGCGTGCTTCTACAAAAAAAAGATTTCTTGGATTTCACTTATTAAGTTGAGGAAAAGCTTATGTTCAACAAAGCAGGACTGAATTGATTATGGTGACAAGCCAAACCTCAAAGCCAAAGGCCAGATTTGTTTGTTGTGAGAATAACCACAAATGCAGTAGGCCTGACATATTCATTATGAAAACCATATGTTAAAGTTAGTGGGCATTTTTGGATGGATTATTATACTATGTTAAATCCCATAGAGGCACATTTTGTTACATGGAATCTCACAGATTACAGTAGTAGGAACAGGTATGGTGTTGGTTATCCCCTCCGATAAACCCTTGAGATAGAAGATCTGCAGTGCAAGAATCCTCATTAGTCCCTCTTAGGATGGTGGTTTATTTTTCTTAACAAGAATTCTTTTTTACTTATATCTAGTTTTATCAGTATGCCTGATGGTTGCCTTGCGGAAAAGCTTATGATCAGTACAGTTGCCCTGAGGTGGTTATGGCGAGGAGCAAAATGATGAAGGCTGTGCTCCTGAATGCCTAATTGTAAAAAGGTGTGTTAGATGTTATATGTCTGATCTGTTTATCATGATTTCAATAGATGTTATGATAAAGACAGCAGGCCTAACTTATTTATTCTTAAAGCATATGTTAAAGTCAACAGGCATCCAAGGGTGGATTAATATAACACCATACTAAAGTCTCCTTGACGATTCTGGTCCCATCATTCCAGGGCATAATATTCACAGAGAACATCCACTTGTATGCAGGTATTTTGTTACATTAAATTTCACAGATTACCTTAGTAGGCAAGGATTTTGGTGCTGATGACTCCTGTTGACTAAACCTGGAGGAACAATATTTGCACTGGGAAAATCTTTCCTGCATCTCCTTAGGTGAGCCGAGAGCCTCACATGTTTAGTTCTCTGTCAGACTCTTTAAATCAAAACAATTATATAAATAAACAGTACATATATACTTCTATGTGTGTACATATATATGTATGTATGTGTATATATATATATATATATATATATAGTCACTTACCCAGTGTACATCTGTTTGTGGCATGTTGTGCTGCAGATTCACATGCTATGCATATGGATTCTGACATCTAGTGTTGGGCTCGGAGTGTTACAAGTTGTTTTTCTCCAAAGAAGCCTTTTAGAGTCACGGGATCGAGTGACTCCTCCTTTCCGGTTCCATTGTGCATGGACATCGACTCCATTGTTAGATTGTTTTCCCGCAGAGGGTAAAGGAAGGAGTGCTAGAGTATATAAGTGAAAAAAGAGATGTCCATGCAAATGTAAATGTATATACATATGTACAAATATGTTAACTTAAGCGACTACAGGTTTCCGAGGAGGAGGGAGGGTGCATGTGAATCTGCAGCACAACATGCCACAAACATATTTACACTGGGTAAGTGACATTTTCCATTTGATGGCATGTGTAGCTGCAGATACACATGCTATGCATAGACTACAAAGCAATTTGTCCTCCCAAAAAATAGCGGTGGCTAGCCTGTAGGAGTTACAGTTGTTTGAAATAATGTTCGTAGAACAGTTTGTCCTACTGTGGCTTGTTGTTGTGACAATACGTCCACACAGTAGTGTTTAGTAAATGTATGAGGTGTTGACCATGTAGCTGCTTTACATATTTCAGCCATTGGTATATTTCCTAAAAAAGCCATTGTTGCACCTTTCTTTCTTGTAGAATGTGCCTTGGGAGTGATTAGAAGTTGTCTTTTTGCTTTGATATAGCATGTTTGTATGCACCTTACAATCCTTCTTGCTAAACCTTGTTTTGATATAGGATTGCCTGTATGTGGCTGTTGGAAAGCCACAAAAAGTTGTTTAGTCTTTCTAAACTGTTTAGTTCTGTCTATATAGTACATTAGAGCTCTTTTGAGGTCTAATGTATGCAGAGCTCTTTCTGCCACACAGTCTGGCTGTGAGAAGAAGACTGGCAGTTCCACTGTTTGATTAATATGAAATGGTGAAACTACTTTTGGTAGATATTTTGGATTTGTTCTTAGTACAACTTTATGTTTGTGTACTTGGAAGAAAGGTTCCTCAATAGTAAAAGCTTGGATTTCACTCACTCTTCTTAAAGAAGTAATTGTCACTAGGAAGGCAACTTTCCATGTTAGAAATTGAATTTGGCACAAGTGCATGGGTTCAAAGGGCGGACCCATAAGTCTTGTAAGCACTATATTTAGATTCCAAGAAGGAACTGGTGGTGTTCTTGGTGGAATGATGCGTTTTAAGCCTTCCATGAACGTTTTAATGACAGGAACTCTAAATAAAGAGCTATGTTGAATATTTTGTAAAGATGCAGAAATTGCAGTAAGGTGTATTTCTATTGAAGAAAATGCTAAATTTCCTTTTTGTAAATGAAGTAAATAACATATAATATCTTGTATTAATGCTGTAAGAGGATCTATATTTCTAGATTGACAGCAATAGACAAATATTTTCCATTTGTTTGCATAGCACTGTATTGTAGTGGATTTTCTTGCTTTTTTAATAACTTCCATACATCCTGATGGGAGTTGTAAATATCCAAATTCTATGACTTCAGGAGCCAAATTGCTAGATTTAGAGCACTGGGGTTTGGATGTTTGATTTGACCTATGTTTTGTGCTAACCGATCCGGTCTGCATGAGAGTTTGGAGTGTGGTACTACAGATAGATCTAGTAATGTGCACCATGGCTGACGTGCCCATGTTGGTGCTATGAGTATTATGTTGAGTGAAGTTTGATGCAACTTGTTGTCTAGAAATGGAAGGAGTGGGAGAGGGGGAAAAGCGTAAGCAAATATCCCTGACCAATTGATCCATAGAGCATTGCCCTTGGATAGGGGATGTAGGTGTCTGGATGCAAAGTTTTGGCATTTTGTGTTTTCGCTTGTTGCAAATAGGTCTATGTTTGAGGTTCCCCACTTTTGAAAGTATTTTTGAAGTACTTGAGGATGAATCTCCCATTCATGAGTTTGTTGGTGATTCCTGCTGCTGAGGATATCTGCCAACTGATTGTCTATCCCTGGGATGTACTGCGCTAATAGATGAACTTGGTTGTGGATTGAGCATTTCCAATTTGTTTGGGCTAGACGGGACAGTTGGGCTGAATGTGCCCCTCCCTGTTTGCTGAGATAATACATGGTTGTCATGTTGTCTGTTTTGATAAGAACATTCTTCTGTGTGAGAAGAGGTTGAAAGGCATTGAGGGCCAGAAACACAGCTAATAACTCCAAGTGGTTTATGTGTAGCTATTTCTGTTTGACATCCCATTGTCCTTGAATGTAGTGATTGTTTCGGTGAGCTCCCCAACCAATCATTGATGCATCTGTTGTAATTATGGTCTGTGGCACAGGATCTTGAAATGACCGCCCTTTGATTAAATTGGTGCAATTTCACCACTGAAAGGACATATATGTTTGGTGGTCTATCAACACTAGATCTTGGAGTTGACCATGTGCCTGTGACCATTGTTGCCTAAGGCCCTGTTGTAAGGGCTGCATGTTTAATCTTGCTTGTGGAACAATTGCAATGCAGGACGCCATCATCCTAGGATTTTCATGACAAATCTTATAGTATATTGTTGATTTGGTTGTATTTGTGGAATTAGATTTTGGAAAGTGTGTATCCTTTGTGTATTTGGATACGCTAGAGCTCCTTGAGTATTTAGGATTGCACCCAAATACGGTTGTACTTGTGCTGGTTGAAGGTGTGACTTTTGGTAGTTTATAGATAAACCTAGTGTGTGTAGGGTTTCTATCACATAATGTGTATGATTTTGGCATTGTGTACGACTGCTTGATTTTATTAGCCAATCATCTAGATATGGAAAGACATGTATATGTTGTCTTCTTAGGTAGGCTGTTACTACTGCTAAGCACTTTGTGAATACTCTTGGAGCTGTTGTTATTCCAAAGAGTAACACTTTGAACTGGTAGTGTTTTCCTTGAACGACAAACCTGAGGTATTTTTCTCTGAGCAGGATGGATGGGTATGTGGAAATACGCATCTCTGAGGTCTAAGGCTGTCAAAAAATCTTGTTTTTGTAGAAGTGGGATAACATCCTGTGGAGTTACCATGTGAAAATGTTCTGATAGGATGTAAAAATTGACGGGCCTGAGGTCTAATATTGGCTTGAGGGTGCCATCTTTTTTGGGAATTAGAAAGTATAATGAATCCTAGCTGAGACAGTGGAACTAACTCTATTGCTTGTTTGAGTAGTAGAGATTGGACCTCTTTTTGTAACAGGACTGTATGTTCTGGGGTTAACTTGTGAAACCTTGGTGGAATACTTGGAGGAGTGTTTATCATTTCTAGGCAACAACCATTGTGGATAATTGATAACACTCAGTTGTCTGTGGTGATATTTTGCCAATGTGTGTGGGACTGTTGTAATCTTCCCTCCACAGGAGAGTTGTGGAGTGGAAGGGAGTGAGGGAAGTGACTGTTTTTGCAGTGTTGCCGATTGTTTAGAGGTTTGGAATTTACCTCTATGTCTAGAATATTGTCCTCTATATGTGCTTCTAAAACCACCTCGTTGGTACTGGGTTTGGTAAGTTGGTTTTGTTTGGGAGGTTGATGCCTCTGACAATTGTGGTCTGAAACCTCCTCTAAACTGAGTTTTACGAAATGACACTCTATATGGTGTAGAAAAGAGTGCACCCATTGCCTTGGCTGTGTTTTGAGTCTTTTCATAGTTTTTCTATTGCTGTGTCTACTTCTGGCCCAAAAATATGTTTATTGTCGAAGGCCATGTTTAACACAGCCTGTTGTATTTCTGGTTTGAAACCAGAGGATCACAGCCATGCATGTCTATGAATAGTGACTGCTGTGTTTACACTACTTGCAGCGGTATCTGCTGCATCAAGAGCAGATCATATTTGGTTATTAGTGATAGCTTGCCCTTCTTCTACCACCTGTTGAGCCCTTTTTTGGTGCTTTTTGGGGAGATACTGTATTATATCCTGCATCTCCTCCCAATGGGCTCTATCGTAATAGTGCCTGGGAATTTGCTATTCTCCATTGGTTTGCTACTTGGGACGCAACCCTCTTTCCCGCAGCATCAAAGTTTCTGCTTTCCTTATCAGGAGGGGGTGCATCTGACTATTTGCTCTTTTCCTGGCAGCACTAACCACTACTGAATCAGGTGGCACCTGTTGGGTGAGGTAATCAGGGTCAGAAGGTACGGGTCTGTACTTTTTCACTATTCTAGGTGTTATAATTCTTGCTTTTACAGGCTCATAAAAAATTTGGTCTGCATGCTTTACCATGCCTGGTAGCATTGGGAGGACATTGTTACATAGAATGAGTTGAGGATAATGTATTGAGTAAATAATCTTCCTCTAGTGATTCTGTGTCCATTGTAACCCCATGATAGGCTGCAGCCCTAGCTAACACCTGATTATATACTGTTGTATCTTCAGATGGAGATGGTTTAGAGGGGTAGCTGTCTGGGTCGTTGCTTGGGATGGGATCAGGGTCGTAAACATCCCATGGATCAACAGTGTCTTGTTGTGAGTCAAAAGAGTGTGTCGGGGAATGCATTGTTATAGGACTTATCTGAGGAGAGGTAGGTAGGTGTGGAGAATGAGGCGGAGAATGAGGAGGAGAAGACTGAGGAGGTGCTGGCTTCTCTTTCTGCTTTGGCGCTTTAGCTGGGGGATGCGCAGTGTCCAATTCCTCCTGAAATGCTAGCTTTCTCTTTGTTTTTAAAGGAGGTGCTGTGATGATTGTCCCTGTTCTTTATGTATGTGTATCCTGGACGGTTTTCCATCCATAATTTGCAGGTTTGGTTCAATCTCTGACTCCTCCTGAGAGGTTTTATGGCTTTCTCTTAGTCTTTTTGAAAGTCCATGTTCCTCTGTATATCCTGTCTTTTTCGGCTCTGAAATGTGATGTTTTTTCAGAATCAAAAATGATGAGGATGGTCTTTGCTCCGAAACAGTTTTTCTTATTTTCGACTCCGAAAATTGTTGTCTACTGGAGTCTGAAATTTAGCTTTTTGTCGACCCCGAAGTCTTCGGTGGGGTGGCCTTTTTCAGTGCTGAACTCGAGGGTGGGTCACCGACAGCCTTTTTTTCGGGCTGAGCCATGACCTTCCGGCAGTGGCGTACCCAAGGCCTTCTGTTTTTTCTTATGTGGAGCAGGGGCAGACGTACTCACATGCCGGGCGGCAGTGATTGGTCTGTCTTCTTTGGATTCCTGATCCGACTCTGTATCTCTGGTTGAGACTGCTGTCTGCATTTGTTCTTCCTCTGTTACATCAAAATGTTCTCCAGTCTTCAACACCATTTCCAGACTTCTTGCTCTTTGGTCCCTCAGAGTCTTTTCTATCGGAACGATCAACAGGCCTCGCAGTTTTCCTCCTGATGGTCTGGGGAAAGACAGAGGTTGCAAACCAGATGTTGGTCTGTGTATGGCTATTTTGCGTGGCACAGAGGGCAGAATCGGAATAGAGTCCGATCCATGAGGCTCTCCACATGGTCAGCCCAAATAGGCCCGAGCTGGGCACGCACGCCCAAAGGGCAAACAAAGTTTCCCGACAGTACTGCTGTTTAGATGGAAGATGAATAACGCGATCAATACATTACAGACGAAAAAGAACGTTTTTGAAAGTTTTCCAAATCTAAATCTCAGGAGCGAGAAGAAACACGTCCGAACCTGAGGGTGGAAAGAAAACAATCTAACAATGGAGTTGATGCCCATGTGCAATGGAACCGAAGAGGAGGAGTCACTCAAACCTGTGACTCTAAAAGACTGCTTCAAAGAAAAACAACTTGTAACACTCCGAGCCCAACACTAGATGCCGGAATCCATATGCATAGCATGTGCATCTGAAGCTACACATGCCATCGAACATATAGTTATAGGTAGTTATAGGCAGTAAAAGTTAGGACTTCTTTTTCATAGGAAAAGCGATTTTTGGTTTGCTTATAAGTTTGGTGCCGTTTAACGAATCTTGACAAAATTTTCCAGAAAAAGTGCCCTGCTTTGACTTGCCCTACTTTGTCTAGTTCTGCATGGAAAGTTTCAGGGTGATCCATCAAGCAGGGGCTAAGAATAAGGGGGTCAACAATAAATGTGTATTTCCTATGTTATTTCCCATGGAGATTCTAGACAACTACAGTCCGAACTGCTGAATGGAATTACAACAAATATTGCAGAAAGCCAGATCTGGGACCAGAAAGAGCCCTTTTTGCAATTTGGTGTAAATCCATCCAGACGTTTTGGAAATAGTAAGAAAAAAGAAATGTGTATACCTTCGGAAGTGGATCCTCCAGGAATCTGACGGATCTCATGTTAAGATCTGATTCAATCAATCAATCTTTATAAAGCGCAACTTATCACCCATGGGGTCCCAAGTTGCCAGCAGCCACCACTTCAACCAGAAGTGCTGGCAGTCATTTTGGGACTAAAACTCAGCCGAGGTTAAGAATACCCTTATCCCTTCGGTCTGGCGGTGGGGTACCACAGGGACCCCCGAGGGACAAATATGTTTTTTTTTTTAAACTTATTGCCGCAAATTTGTGGTGGATCTGTGAATCTACAGCAACATTTTAAAAAAAAAGGCCAAACTCTCCCTGTGCTGCTGCATTGCTGTAGCTTCTGTCTTCTCCTTGCTTTTCCCCCATTTTTGAGTGCCTTTTCCATGCTTTTCCCTCATTCTCACTGCTTTCTCCTTGCTTTCCCCCCAGTTTTTTATGTGCCTTCTCCTTGCTTTTCCCTCATTTTCACTGCTTTCTCCTTGCTTTTTCACCTTTTTCTGAGTGCCCTAGCTTGCTTTTCCCATGTTTTCACTAAATTCTCCTTGCTTTTGCCATTGTTTCACTGCTTTCTCTTTGCTTTTGACCTTGTTTTTTGAGTGCCTTCTAAATTAAAAAGGGCCAGATTTCCCTGTGCTGCTGCATCACATTTGTTCCTGTATTATATTTGCTTATCCCTCCATTTTTTGAGTGCCTTCTCCTTGCTTTCCCCTCATTCTAACTACTTTCTCCTTGTTTTTGCACAATTTTTTGTCCTTTTTTTGTTTTTCTCTTGTTTTCACTGCTTTATCCTTGTTTCCCCCCATTTTTTGTGTGTCTGCTCCTTGCTTTTCCTTAGTTTTCTCTGATTTCTCCTTGATTTTCCTGTGTTTTTTGTGTGCCTTCTCCTTGCTTTTTGCTCCTTTTCACTGCTTTCTCCTTGCTTTTCCCCCCATTTTTTGAGTGCCTTCACCTTGCTTTTCCTTCGTTTTCACTGCTTTCTCCTTGCTTTCTCTTCAGTTTTTGGTGCGCTTTCTCCTTGCTTTTCCTTCATTTTCACTGCTTTCTTCTTGCTTTTTCCCTTGTTTTTTTGTGCCTTCTAAATAAAAAGAAAGGCCCAGCTCTCCTCGTGCTGCTACATTGTTCTTGCTCCTGTCTTCTCCTTGCTTTTTCCATGTTTTTTGAGTGCCTTCTTCTTGCTTTTCCCTCTTTATCATTGCTTTCTCCATGCTTTTCTCCTGTTTTTTGCATGCCGGCTCCTTGCCTTTCCCTTTTTTTCACTGCTTTCACCTTGCTTTATCCCACTTCTTTTGTGTGCCTTCTCTTGCTTTCCCCTCGTTTTCACTGGTTTCTCCTTGCTTTTTCCCACGTTTTTTGAGTGCCTTCTGCTTTCTTTCCCCTTGTTTTCATTTCCTTCTTACTGCTTCTCCTTAATTTTCCCCCATTTCTGCGTGACTTCTCCTTGCTTTTCCATAGTTTTCACTGTTTTCTCCTTGCTTTTTTACTCGTTTTTTTGAGTGCCGTCGCCTTGCTTTTCTCTTGTTTTCACTGCACTCTCCTTGCTTTTTTCTCTATTTTTGTGTACCTTCTTCTTGGGTTTCCTTTGTTTTCACTGCTTTCTCTTTCCTTTTCCTTGTTTTTTTTGAGTGCCTTCTCTCTGCTTTTCCCTCATTCTCATTGCTTTCTCCTTGTTTTTCCCCAGTTTTTTTGTGTGCCTTCTCCTTGCTTTTCCCTCATTTTCAATGCTTTCTCCCTGATTTTGTGTGTGCCTTCTCCTTGCTTTTCTCTAGTTTTCACTGCTTTTTCCCCTGTTCTTATGGTGCCGCTCCTGACTTTTCCCTCGTTGTATGGTATTGGATGCATAAGGTGGGTGGGATGCACGGGGTTGGCTGCAGGGTCTGGCCATAGGCATTGAAAAAAAACATAGAAATTCACTGAAAAAAATACATGTTACAGGGATCTTATAGTTTAGAATTAGCATTTAAAACGACCTTATAAATCCACTAAAAAAAACAAAGGTTACAGGAACGTTATAGTTAGGATCAGAAATTACACAGACAAAAACATGGAAATTCAGCTGTTATAGTTAGAGGTATTTCACATGCTGCATGATAACTGTAAGTCCAGCCCTCACCATGCACTGCTAATTACCCACATATTACATCAGCTATTTCTTTGACATCATTGATAATGTCAATGTAACATTTGCAATGAAATTATTGATCTGAAAACTGTGCATGGCTGGGATGTGAGTTCCTCCGTGCGCGGCAGGGGGTTAGCCGCATGCAGCCAACCGCATGCTGTAGGTCTGTGAATGGATGTGTGAGTGCCTGAGTGAGTCTGTGACTGGGTGAGTGAGTGAATAAGTGGGTCTGTTAGTGGGTGCATTTTTTTAATTGGGTTCTGGATCTGCAGATCCATCGTGGATTGGCAGGGGGGACATGGTGAGAGCTGCAGAGTATCTGTGGATCCTCGCAGGCCCCCAAAAAGATTTTTGGGGCAATTTGTTGTCCAGGAGGGGTCCCTTAGAGACCTCTCTATCAGTCCCATGGGGTCAGGATACCTCTATCCTGACCCCTTCTATTCAATGTAATCTTTATTACCCCCCCATCCCCAGGGAACCATGTTCCCATTCACAAAATGTGGCTTCTACTTTTATCTTACTTTGCGGCCAGCCCATCACAGCATTGATGTTGGCACATGGATCCTCTTCTGCCATTGGTCTGATCAAGTGTCATTCATACTCTGCTTCTATCCATAGGAGCACACTATAGAGGGCAATAGGTCAGCCCTATTTAGCTACTGCCTCTATTGCTTTATGAGTGACAACATTTTGTCTGATCACATCAGCCTGAAAATGAGTGCACATCAAGCCCTAGGTTGGTGGAACAGTCTGTTAGAAGCTTATTTACAAGCCCCTTGTGCTGCCGTAGTGGCAGTTTTTTGAGACACTGAGGCCTATATTTATACTTTTTTAGTGCTGCATTTGCATCATTTTTTGATGCAAAAGCAGCGCAAACTTGTAAAATACAATTGTATTTTGTAAGTTAGCGCAGTTTTTGCGTCAAAAAGTGGCGAAAATTAGGTGCTAAAAAAGTACAAATATGGGCCTGAGTGTGTGAAAGCAATCCTCTACACAGAGCCACATTTATAAACTGGCACAATGGGACCATTGCACACCACTTTGTAAAGCCCTGAGCCAAATTATAACCTGCACCAGGTATAATGTATGCAGGGTGGGTGTTAGAATGTTAAAAGCCACACAGAACTGGCACAGTGAAATTAACTACATTTCACTGCTCCATTCTGTGCCTTCACAGCGTTACATTTTTAATGCCTGCTCAGAGCAGGTTTTAAAGTGACGAAAGGCTTTTTAACATTGGACCCTCCCCGCATTGCTGGAGTACCGTCAAGTTACCAACACTCCTCCAGCACTGCACCACTTTTGCATCAACAGATGCACCAGAATTTCTGGCGCATCTGTGGAATCATATGCCATGGAGCACTGTATCATAAATACAGCACTACCATGGCCTCGTTAAGGGGTTTGGGGCTGGCGCTAGAAAACTGGTGCATTGGTGACAATGCACCAGTTTCTAGTAAATGAGGCCCTTGGCCACTTGTTCGGTGTCACTCATTTTTTCCATATTGCTACTTTTTGTTGTTCGTAGAACATATTGCAACTCCCCAGACAGTGCCACAGGGTCATGCATTTTACGTTCAGTACACTGCATCCTGTGCAGCCCCATTTTCTAAATCTAGTGGCAATCTTGAAATGGCATTGTCAATGGCATATCAATGTTTTACCATTGTATGATGGCCAACACTGTGCCTCTAAATGTGGCAGCCATTCTGGAACATTAAAATAATAATATGTTATGCATGATATGTTTATTTGTATTTTATACTGCATGCATAGGCCCACTACTTGCAGGTAGCAATGTCATTTTTAAATTGATTTTTCATGCTTGTTGATTTTGTATGCTGTATTGTGTATGGGGGAGACAGTGAATGCACAAATGAGTGAGTAGGTGAATGAATGGATGTATGTGTTCAACACTAAGGGCCCAATTATGACATTGGTGGGCCGAGGACTGCCAATGCTGCGGTGGTGGTCAGACCATAGCAGTTGCAGCAGTCTGAGCGCACCATTGCGAGGTTGGCAGACAGACCCGTCAACCTACCTTTGGCCCCACCAGTATAGGATATCCTGACTGGTTGATGGCGGGTTCAGGTTGTAATCAGCAAGTGGGGTGCTGAACACAGCACCACCCTGCTGATTAAAACCTTGTTCTTCGCCAGCCTTTTGATGGCGGTACCCCGGCCATGAAAAGGCTGACGGAGGACAGGTGCGGGGGGGCACAGAGGGGGCCATGCACTGCCCATCACCAGGGTATGGGCATTGCAGGGGTTCCCCTGCCCAGCACCCTTGAAATGCATATTTCGAGGGTGCTGGTGCCCCCTGCGTGCGGCAGTATTGCTGCCGGCTCAATTATGAGCCTGCAACAATGCTGCTGCCACTTTCCCGCTGGGCTGACCAACGGAAACCCTGGTTTACGCCGGTCAGCCCAGCAGGAAAGTCTTAATGGGGCCGGCGGGGAGGTCGGAAGCATGGTGGCAACCAACCACCATACTCATAATAGGGCCTTAAGTACCAGAGCATCTGCATGACAACTTACTGAGTACTCAAACTCACCAATAACAAAAGAGACACTTCCAGGTATAAGCCAGACCTATTGGAATTGCCAATTTTGTTAGCAATATGCTTTGCTCTACATAGTTTTGACCTGCATCCAAAGAGGAGCCTTCTCCTTTGGAGATGCCTCCTGTTTCCCTTGGCTCTCTCGAGCTTGCCCTAGTCAGAAGTCCTGATTCCTGTCACTCTCCATCCCACTGATTTCTAGTTCAGTCCATCTGCTTGGGATTGCCATTCAATCAATAAGGCCCCTTCCTCATTGCCTCTTTCTCATTCCCTCCTTTCCATTTTTTTGGGCTTCCCATCATCACATTAAGGCAGGCTTAGCAACATAACATTACATAACACAGCTTAGCACATCTAAGCACAGTACAGCACAAAATACTGTAATATCATATATATGATTAAGTACATGGAGGTATGTATTCAGTACTGGTCCTACTACAGTGATACAATCAAAATACATTCATGCATCGACCTGCCAGGTGGCTAGTTGTAGCATGACAATGAATCTGTATGCATTACCTGTTTGCTAGCAGTTCTTTAAAATACACCCAGAGTGGACTTTGGCTCCACCTAGAGGAACATGTCTTTCTTACCTCATGCTATTGGTTGTTTCATGTATTATTCAGCCTCCTATGGTGTGTTTACACTGCAGTCCCTTGGGGACTATTTTACATCTAAAAAGTGCACTGAATTATCACACAATAAGACAAAAAAACAGTCCTTTTAGTTCTTTTATGTTTTGTTTTCACTGCAGCTGGATTGTTAATGATTTTAGTCAGAAATTGTGTGTGAGTCACACATACATATTTACATGCATGTTTATCAACATGTATAAGAGCACAAAATCCAGCTGCTTAAGAAAACAAGCATTGGGAAATCCACATGATGGTTGTAATGTGGTAATGCATGCTGAAACAGGTATGCACAAATGTAGTTTACATTAATTTGCTCATCAAAGCTACACCTCGTGGCTTTGCTGATACTTGTTTCTGCGTTGGATCTGCAAGAATCTCAATCAGATCAGACAACATTGATTTGTTGCCAAAGTCCACAAGGTGAATAGTGGCTCAATATCTAATCCAAAAAAGGGGATTTTTCATACTTCATGGGATGTGGCATTTTCACTTATGGGCTTATGCCTTACCTAAAATCATAGCTGCCAGTGTATTTGCAGCTTCAACCTGGATCAATTCTGAATGGGATTTAACCATCAAAGCAATGAGAAATGTCAGCCCTTTGGAGTTTGCAATGGCTTTCTGGTTCTTGCGGTGAGGAATGTATCCTGAAAGAGAAAAATACTTCAGATCGAACAAATATTGTCTACAATTACATGTATTAGTTAACTAATGCAAGGTTTGACAAAGCCAGCCGGTTTGACTTTTGTATTGTACATGCATACGTGCAGACATGGGTGACCATATCATTTTATGTCATCACAGATACTGTTTTGAGTCCTTGACCTTCATATATTAACCTAATGCATTCTTGTGTTTGTTTTCTTATTTTGATTCTATATAATTAGATTGACACCCCGAATGGCAATGATTCGTAGGTTAAAGGACCAGTCCAAAAATATTTTCCATATCCTGGAAAGTGACCATGATGACCTGGAGTGAGGTGACCAACTGAGAGAGACACACATTTTCTACATATGCACATTCACATTTATGACATGAACCTTACATAGCAGTATACCGCCAAATAATATGCACACAGAAACCAACACATCTAAATATGCCTATGCATCAGCCAGAAGGCACCCATGGACAAAGACCTACAGTCACTCATACACATAGATCACCTCACATGTAGTCACACATGAAGACAAGGGGACATGCGTTATGTTGTGCTGCTTGCATCTCTAACACTATGTGTTGCTCTGTTGTCATCGCAAAAGATTAGGTGTGACAAAGAGTGGGGAGAAGGGAACAGGAGAGGGAAAGAGGAGTTAGATTTTTGACAGATCTTCCCCTAAATGGACAAGCCAGTAGCTGACCATAGGCGTCTCTTTGCCAAGGAGGAAACAGGAGAGAAGGTTGCACGAGAGGTAATGGTGGAGCAGGAGAGGGCGGAAGGTCAAGGAGGAACAGAGAGAGATGCAAAGACAAGCCAGGGATAGTCAGGTACACATATCCACAAATCAACAAACCAAAGCTGACACACTGACAATAAACATATAGGGCCAGATTTATGAAAAGTTAGCACCGCCTTTGCGTCATTTTTTTTACGCAAAAGCAGCACAAACTTACAAATACGTTTGTGCCACTTTTGCATCAAAAAATTACTCAAAGGGGGTGCAAATTTTTCATAAATCAGGCCCATAGTTGCACACATAGTACCATCCAACACAGATACACTCAAACTGCACAGAAGCAGGCACACATGCAGCTACTGGGAGGGAAATGGACCAAAAGATGGAAGGGCAGATGTGTGGATGCAGTTTTATGTCGACTCAACATCTTGAGATTTTGTTGATGAAATCAAATTTGAGGAAATCATTCCTTGGATGCTTCTTACAAAAATCACTTCTTGGTTTTGAAATACCTTAGCCTCCAGGCTCATTGAATTAAGACTCTTTTCAGTGATCACCTGTTCATAAATATGAGGTGCCCTCTGCAGGCCTAGTCTGTCCTTGACCTCTTTGCTATGTTCAGATGTATGTACCAGTGCAACTGAATACCTTCTTTATAATATTAACATATGATACACAAAAGTTTAATATAGCGCTTACTCTACAGAAAATATCTGTACCCCGTCTTGGACCTTCCATTTGGAAATCATATTAATTAAATAAATTTTCAACTAAGAAATGAAGACAACAGACTGATGCACCGATTTTGTTAACTGAAGGCCCAGGACAAAAAAAAACATTGTGCCAAGTGTATGTGGAGCAAACCAAGTGACATGCACTTAAGAGTGTACTCTAAATTTCATATTAAATGCATCTAAGTTTTTCGGATGAAGTGTGTTCTTTTACAGTGCAACATGTAAGTCTGGTGTTATCTTTGTGTTCCCGCTTTTACACTAACTAAATGTTTTGACATTTGCAACCATAAGTTATTTTTAATGCTTTTACGAATATCAGCTACCTGCATCTGTGTATTTTCTTTGCTGACAACTACTTCCATCCATGTAATGGCAGGAGAAGTGCCCTCCTTTCAAAACACTTACCTCTGATGGGGGACTAGTATGGGGCTGCAAAGTGACTTATTTAGAACACACACCTGAGAGTTTCTTTCTAGTTGAAGCTTGCTGCTTCTTTTACAAAAGGCTCCTGAGTCATGGTGCACTCATCTTTGAATAGACTTGTGGCATGTTGTAGACTCATATCTGAATAGGAATTCAATTTCTCAACCCCTCTGGGCTGCTGGTAAGAATATGAAATCCATCAATTTAATTACGCACCTAATTGAGTTTTACACCAACACACCCAGATTAATTTGTACACATTCCCTGTCATGAACTTTATAGTTATTCAAATTACATGGCGTTCATCAATGCATTTAAATGACATAGGTGTGAGAACACATGCTGCCATTCAAGCTGCTTTAAGGTTTTGTAATGGCAAGTTGTATTTTATTCTAAATGGCACAGACATATTGGCCCTCATTACAACGCTGGCGGTTGGTGGTATAGTGGAGGTATTACCGCCAACAGGCTGGCGGTACCTACCTCCACTATTATGACATTGTTGTTTTGCCAAAGCCAAACTGCCAATGTACCACACAGACCGCCACAGCAGTAATGACCGCCAGGCTGAAGACTTCAGTCTCCAGCCCGGCAGCCGACACACGGCCACCCATGGCATTATGACCCCGCCCACCGCCATGGTTTCAGTGGTTTCGGTACCGCCACTGAAACCATAACGGTAGGGAATTCCTTCCCTGGCACTGATAGGGGTCTCCCCCGCCCCCCTCCCCAGAATCCTCCCACACCCTCCCCCTCCCTCTCCCAACCCCCTGCACATTTACACACATACACACACATACATACACACCCATACACACATTCACCCACGCATTCATACATTCATACACAATCACAGCAACACTCAAGAACATACATCCAGGCACTCACGCAATCTCACGACACAACATGCATGTACACTCACACCCACTCATGCACACATGCATTACAAACGCATGCACGCATTCACACATAGTCACACACACACACACACTCACACACACAACACCCCCATCCCCCTCTCCTGTCGGAGAACCTGACTTACTTGCTTGCAGGGGGTCCTCTGGCAGGAGACAGGACGCGGCGCTGCTGCCAGCAGAAGCGTATGCCAGCAAAACACCACCAGGCCGTATCATGGAACATGATACGGTAGGCGGTGTTTTGCTGGTGTAGCGCTGCTGCTGGCAGCAGCGCCACCTTACAGCTGTCCACCGCCATGACCGTTGACAGAATTCCACCAGCCTTCTGTTTGTATTCCGTCTACGGTCATAATAGCATGGATAGTCGCTAGCCACGGTGACGGTATGTTGGCGGCCGTCGTCGTGGCGGTAGGGGGCATTTGCCGCCAATGTCATAATGAGGGCCATAGTCCTGTATTTATGTGCTGTCTGAATTAGCATATGCAAAAAGAACAAGTGATGGACGGAATGCTGAACAATGTCAAACGTTCACCCCAGTACAGAGATCTGGCCCTAAATCCATTGTTTTTTTGCTGCCCATGCCATTCCAGTCTTGATCCTGCTCCCTATGGGAACAGTCCAGCCCATACAGCCAAGCCAGGTCCTCCATGGACTGGAAACAAGCATCCTGGGACCAGTTTCTGAGTATCACCCTTCATCAGCCAGCCTAGATTGACTCCATTGGCATGGGGAGCAAGGGACCCATGTCTGGGCAAACCCTTCCCACTTTGGGCAACAAATGCAAAAAAGAACAAGTGATGGACGGAAAGCTGAATAATGTCAAACATTCACCCACAGTCCATCCCGAACTGCCAAGCCATGTCCTCCCTGGACTGGAAACAAGCATCCTGGGACTGGTTTCAGGGTATCACCATCATCTAAATTAACATGTCCTCATATATTTAATGTCTTTTTTTTATTACCTCATTGCGGGCTTACCATTCAGTGATCTGAGAGATAATTTCAAATCTTTAGGATAGGTGGCAAACTTTCAAACTTAAACAACCTTCCCCAAGGCGATGAAGGGAAAATCACTTTATCTAAATTGTTTTGCCAGTTCAGCATTGGTTTCACCACCTGAGCTGTTGCACCTGCTGTGGTAGGAGCCACATTGAGGAGAAAACCCTGGTTAAAAATTCACCAATTCCCCCACCAAATACGGTCCTATAAATCCAATAGAAATGGCCAGTCTCCCTAAACTGGATGGCTGATTCACCAACTCCAAAAATTGCAAACGTTGATGCTGGAACTGTAGAAGTTTCTGTTCATTGCATGCTTCCTGCTTGTAAATAGGGCAATTTTAATACTAAATGTGCGGATGGTAAATTCACTGCTTTTTGTTGGATTTTGCATTGCTGCCTTTTTTTTAAATCTGCTCATAGATTCTCTTAATTCTTTCGACCACGGGAAAGAATTCACTGCCATTATAAAACTGCATATTTGGAAACACTTGTAGACGATTTGGTGTTACCATCATTTTAAACCATGTAGCTTTCCATAACTAACAATGGAAGCTTTGTCTAAATTGCTTTGCTAGTGTTTATCATTACACTTGCATATTTTTTAATGCAGAATCTCTTGATCAAGTGTATATGCATAATCAAAGGTAGGAAAAACCTTACGACAATCTCTTTGGTGGCGCATTTTTTTCAAGCCTTATCAGCACCCCTCCACTGGGATTATTACTCATTTCATCCAGTTTTCTTTAACTTGCAATTTAAATATTTCCAATATATTTGTCATTGTTCTTCTAGATTTCTGAATGCAAAGTAAAATATCTTCATTATATAGTGCTCTAAGGTTGGTCACTGTTCCCATTTTTGTCCTGTTTTGCAAGGTACTTGAATAAAAATAACAGTGTTTCTTTGAATCTATTGTCTCTGTAATCTACTATGACCTGCAAGTGGACCTACAATCATGAGCTGCCCACCTAAGGCAGTATTATGCATACTGGGCACTTTTTGTTTTTGCTTTCAAAACGTGTGCTAGGCCCAAGCAGTGACAGTGTGGCATATTACAAAGAATACACTGCCTCCAGGGCAACCACGAACTCGAGCTGCCCTTGGGGCAGCACATTCAAGTTAAAAACAGAGCGGCTGCTTTAAAGTTGCTCCATGTTTCACAGTGCAGGTAGCATGCCATCTGTAACTTAAAAGAGGGGAGAGTTATCTCCTTGCAGGTGGGTGCAGTGAGCATCTGAACCTGCCTGCAGGGTGTTGTGAGGCCAATGAAACCTCCTTTCTTCCCTTCTTTTCAGTGCACCTCCTAAGGGCATTGTTAGACCTGGCCCTTGTAGCAGGGTTATTCCAAAAACTTTTGCCTTCTTCCTTCTATTTTTTTCTGACCTATTTTTGTCGGCTTTTGGACTCTGGGAACTTTACCTCTGCTAACCAGTGCTAAAGTGCATAAGCTTTCTGTCTAAATTGTTTTGGTATGGGTTTCTTCATGATTGGCGTATCTGATTTACTAGTAAGTCCCTAGTGAAGTGCACTATGTGTGCCCAGGGCCTGTAAATCAAATGCTACTAGTGGGCCTGCAGCACTGATTGTGCCACCCACATGAGTAGCCCGGTAAACATGTCTCAGGCCCACCACTGCAGTTTCTGTGTGTGCTGTTTGAAACTGCCATTTCAACCTGACAAGTACACCCACTTACCAGGCCCAAAGCTTCCCTTTTACGACAATGTAAGACATCCCTAAAGTAGGCACAAGGCAGCCCTATGGGAAGGGTGCATTGTATTTAAAAGGTAGGAAATGTACTGGTCTGGTTTACATACCTGATAGTGAAATATTGCTAAATTCGTTTTTCACTAATGCAAGGCCTATTTCTCAAATGGAGTAACATGGGGTTGCATTGAAATATTTTTCAAGTGTAATTTCCTATTGGGAGCAGATAGAGTTCTGGAGTTTAGGGTCTCTGAACTCACAATTCAAAAATACATCTCTTGGTGAAGTTAGTTTTTGAACTGTGAGTTTGAAAATGCCAGTTTTAAAAAGTTGGCATTTTCTTGCTTAATCATTCTGTGCCTCTGCCTGTGGAATGCACGTCTGGGCATTCTAGACAGTCACACAAAGGGAGCCGAGGTGTGCCCTGCATTTCCTGATGGGTCTTCCAGAGCTAGAGTGGTGGGAGGGGCTGACACTTGCACCTGAGTAGGGCGGTGCCTGCCCTCACACAAAGCAGTCTCCAACCCTCTGATGTTTGCCTGGGGCCAGGCTAGGGTAAGACGGGGTCTTGTGCACTGCAAAGACCTCTTTTTGAAGTTTCCTACTTTAAAGACAGAAATGGGTATAAGTACTGGACCTCTGACACCACAGAGTTAAAACACTTCTGGTCTGAGGATATTCTGCCAGGAAAAAGAGCTGGATGCTGAAGGAGGGACTGCCACTCTGCCTGTTGCTTTGCTGTGCTGGCCTGTTGCTTGCTGCTTCCTTCCTGGGAGTAAAAGGACTGGATGTTGCTTTCTAAATCTTGCTTTCCAAGGTTCTCAAAGGGCTTGAGTTGAGCTTGACTCCTGTTAAGAATTCTCAGGGACATCAAAGACTTCATCTGCCAGCATCTGGGCTCCTTTGCTGAGAGTCCTGTCTTGCCAAGTGGTGCCAAATCCAGTCCGGGCCCTTGAAGGAGGTGTCTGGTGCTACAAAGAGAAAATCCATGCATTGACTCACTGCGCTATTTCAAACCGACGCATCACTGGAAGGATTTGACACATCACCACTGCCTGCACCGGAGCATGGTCCCTGCTTGATGCAATGACCACTGTTTTTAACGCAGGCCCCAGCGTTCCTTCGTAGCACATCAGAAGAACCACCACTGTGTAGTTTCTATCATTGATGTCGGTGATGCACCACCCTGGCTCCAATGCAGAGCCTGCTTATCCTTGTGAGATTGATGCATTGCAGCGTGACTTTCGACACATCACGACTCATCATTCCTGGGTGCTATTTTCTTCATCGACACCAGACTGCAGTAAGGAACCGATGCTTTGACCCGTGAATGACGCATCACCTCCCCTGTGGCAGTAAAGAACTGACGCATCACCTTCCCCGCCTAGTAGTATAGAACGGTCGCATAATCTCCCCTTCAACAGTAAGGAACCGACGCATCTCTGGCTCTTTCGACGCATCACCTCCCCTGTGGCCCGCATCACTTCATTTTTGATGCATATTAGGTACTTGGCCTCAGTCAAGCGCTTTATGGATTTCAAGCAACTACAATTGCATTTAATCTTTTTTAAAGTGATATCTTTGCTTGTGTATATTTGATTTTTGTCCTTTTGGTCTTATTGTATTCAGCTAAATGTTGGCTATTGTTTCTAAACTGGTGTGGAGTCCTTTTGTTGTGTTTTCACTGTGTTACTGTGTATGTGTGTGTGTGTGTGTGTACAGATACTTTACACATTGCCTCTGAGATAAGCTTGACATCTCATGCCAAACTAGCGGGGTGGGGGTGAGTGGGGGTTATCTTAGCTGTGTGACTCCTTACCCTGACTAGAGTGAGGGTCCCTTCTTGTACAGAGTGAAAAGCACTGCAAACTAGAGACCCCATTTCTAACAGGCATGTTTGCCTCTGCACCTGTGCCTATGGTAAGTGTGGGTGAAGAGGCAAAATGATTCTGTCATTTTTCTGAGGCCATGCCCCCATGTAGTTGAGGGAGTAGCCTCTCAGGATAGTGATGGTGCTAAATTTGTGCCAGGACTATCAGTATTACAGAAGAGGACGCACAAGCATCTGTGGCCCCTCCTATAATATCATTGTATCCTGGGGTGCACAAAGCAGCACACACGCCAGCTGTGCCCCAAAGCACAATGCATAATATGGCCCTGATATCACAAAAAAAACTAAAATGACTAAGACATGGAGGTCAGAGCCTCTGACTGCATAGCCCAGTGATGTGGAATGCTGTAAGCCCCTGTCTGATGCTGAACAAACTTTCATGACAGTTGTAAAGGAATGACTATATTTTAGATTTTATTTTCCCTGTTGGACCTTTCTAGCTCCCTGAAGTAACTGTAAAGCTAGATGCAGTGCTGTAGAAAATGTCCCAAGGAATAAATATATAAAACGTACGGATACCAAACAATTTTGGATGTAAAGACTGCTCTAGCTTGGGTCTCCGATTAGCACAAACATGGATGAGATTGTTTTCACATATGCTGTTACACTCTTATCAGTTTCCTAATGACACTTTGAATGTCTGCTTCTTGAAAATGTGCTGTTTTTATTCTGACATGGCTGGAAATACATGTTTGGTTAAACTTTGATTTTGCTGAAATATCAGTATGGAGCAGTGGTTCCCAACTTGTGGTCTGGGGACCCCTGGGGGTCCGCAAAGCCTCCTCAGGAGCCCGCAAATGCTTAGAAAATTGGTCCTCAGCTTTCAGTAATGACTATATGGGGGCCCCAGAATTCCAATAATGATTCAGTGGGGGGCCCCGGGTTCCAGTAAGGATAAAGGTTGGGAACCATTGGCATAGAGAATTGCTAGCGCAGGTTTCAATAAAAATTATTAATGAATATTCATGTATTCGTTATAATGGGTTTGTGTAGAAAAATATAATAAAGTAGAAAAATAATGCATGCACTTGAAAAACGTGATTACGATGAGTGGCCGCCAATGCTCACAAAGTGTACTTATTAATATTCTAATACTGTGAAATGTTGAGTATATGTTTGACCAATGTTGTAATATGTCATATTAAGGGTTAAGCATGATGTATTACCTTTATTAATTGTAGGCCTTAATTTAGCAAAGGTCGTGGCCTACTTCCCAGGCCTCATGTCAAGCCGTATTTCCTAACATTAAATAAATGGCTATCCTAGAGAGTTAAACTGTGATTTACCATTGCATTGTTTAAACGTGTTAATAGCTGCAAAGTTTTCTCATGGGAACTGACTGCTAGAAGATACTGTTTTTGCTAATGTAACATTTTGTATGTAATGTGTGTGAGACTGACTTTCTCAGGAGGAGAACAATGGAGACACCGAAGGGAGTAGAAGCTGCAACAATATTGTTACCTGACAAGCCGGATGATGAGGACATTGCAGGACAACAAATCAACGACATGTGAACGGAGTAATTGTAGAATTCTTCGATTTAGAGTTTTGGTTTTATTGGACAAAGTGTGAACATGCGATTCATTGACCAATAGGGATTTGAGACACAGTTTTAGTGGTTTTGATTTAACAAGACTGCACTGAGAGAAGACACTGTCATTGCCCATTTTCTTGCTGTCTGAAAGGTCAATATTTTCTTGTGCGTCTTGACAGGAGACGTGCTTAACTTTATTGCTTAAAGACTTTGCATTTTCTGAACTTTGATGCTGAATCCTGATGCCTTGCTGATCGAATGATGTCCTTAGGACGAAGACTGACTCTGCTTGCTGATCCATACTGGGCATCGGTATTATGAACTACAATATTGATTATCATGCATATTTGATTTTTCTTTCTAGGTACCAACTGCACTGTTTTGATAGAGCCATAGTTAGATGTTTTTTTTCAAATTGGTGTTACTAAATTGTTTTGCATGAAGCCCAACATGCTGATGCTAATCAGATGTTAGTTAAGGATCCTCACTAATGAAATTCTACTAATAGGGAATAATGCTTGATGAATTTCTCTGCTGAACTCAAATGTATGTAATCACTCTGACGCAGTTGACTTTGTTATTAATTTGCACCATAACCTTACAATGTGTCGTAGTTCAAGCTTTGATTAGATTGCATTTCTTCTGCCGCTTTTGACAGCCTGCATTGCTTCTGTATGTTTTTCATTTGATTTTTAGATTAATCTACTTGACTTTAGCATTAACTTTTATTAAAAGGTGTGGTTATTCATAACTGAAAGGTCACAATACGTGACAATTACTGACTCTATTGATCGTTAATGTTAATGATTATTGTTAATTATTTATATTGTGTATTTGTTATTGATCTTTGATTTGCATGTACCGGAGTTATGGTAGGAACATCTTAATTAGAGTCAAAAGGTTCATCGACCTATTTGCGTCCCCTTGTAAGTTTACTTATTAAGGTCAGGCACTAACATAGAGAATAAAATAAATAATTTCAACTGTTGGGACTAGGCCTTTCGTGCGTTAATGCTTGTGGAAATAAATTAAAGCAAACAAAAATGAAGTGTTACTTAAATACTAAACAAAGTTTTAGAGTGAGGTGCTTATTCTTAAAATGTTTGTAGGGTGTCATAACCTTTCAATGTAAGCCCACTCTTACTGCAAAATGAATGTTGGGCAAACAACATTTCAAATTTCTTCAGGCAATAAGAACCTCAGTAAGGCTAGAGCAGCGTCTGTTCGGACAATAAACAGAAAGAGAATATGGGCACAAAACAAATGTCTCTGCCTCGCGTGGTGTTCGTTTTACTGTAAAGTAAAACCTCACACCTCTTTCCGTTTTCTACTGCTTCGCATACTACATCATTTAACAGTATTACATTTCCTTTATTTAATAAAGTTATATTTAGCGAAACGTATTGTGCACATTGCTTTACATTTCTTTGTATGAGTAATAATAGTACTGTGACAGGCTCAATTATGATGTTTGGCACACTAGGTAACCTGTACCCTTTCATATACAAGTCCAAATGTTCCTTGAGTCAGATATCAGTGGGACGGGTATAACTCAGCATTTACTTCCTTTTTTAAGATTAGGATCTTTAGGTATGCTGCAAAAACGCAAAGACCACCTACAACGGACCCCAGTTCACTTTACTGGTAATATTTACTTTTTTCTTCTCTACACTTTGTTTGCCCACGTCTGTGGAGCACAATGCTAGCAATCTGAACTCCCAAGTAGGAATGTACAAGGAAAATTGCAAGTCCCCTGACTGGTTAACACAAATGATAAATACGTAGAAAGGCAATTATTGACATTATTTCATGAGAGTTTCTTGGAAAATTCTCTGAACAGACTATTTTTCTCAACATTCATGTTCTGTATAGATTTCTCCTGCAATTAGATCATATTGGACTCTTGCCACGTGAATAAAAAACAAATAGACAGTGCTTTTATCTTCAATACAGGAAAGAAGAATGACCCGGAAGCAGTAATTTATACATTTAGGTGGTATTGAAAATGTATACAATCCTCGCTGCTGAATTGTCTACTGTCGATGGTATGAACAAATGTTTCCATGGCGCTTGTCACAGAATAGGTTATCTCGGAAAAACACGCTGGTTTCTTAGCTAGCACAATGTTTATTTTTCGTTCAACAAATGTATTTAGGGCCCGCTCTGATATGCTGTGTCACCAGAAAAGATTGTGAAAATGTGAACTCTTCCTTTGCTTCTGCCTTGATTTTGAGGGGGTGAAAGACTAAGGGTCTCATTTACAAGGAGCTTGCGCTACCATTGTGTGATTTATTTTGACGCAACAGCGGCGTAATCAGTGCTCTACACTGCTCCATATCTACAAACTGACGCATTGGGCCCAATGCGTCAGTTTATAGAAGCCTGTGTCACATTATACCTGCAACAGGTATAATGTATGCAGGGTAAGTGTTCCCACGTTAAAAGCCACGCAGAAGTGATGCAGTGAAATTTACAACTTTTCACTGCGTCACTCTGCGACTTCACTGCATCAAAATCCTTACGCCTTCTCTGATCAGGCATAAGGATTGACACTGGGCTTTTAACACAGGACTCTCCTCTGTGTCCTGCGCATTGCTGGAGTTGCATCAGTTTTATGAAGCAACTCCGGCAATGCGTCACTTTAGCCCCAACAGATGCTTCAGAATTTCTGACGCATCCATGAAAACTTGAGCAATGGAGTTCTGTATTGTAAATACAGAGTATCCTGGGGTCGCTGGGCATTTGCGGCAGGCACAAGAAATCTGACGCATTGATGCCGATGCATCAGTTCTTGTAAATGAGGCCCTAAGACTTAATGAGGGGACTGTGTCAGGTGTTTCCCATGTGGGTCCTAGCCAGCATTAGTATAAAGGGCCACACAGACCTGGGACCGAATTACAGACTAGGCACAGTGTTCTTGTTTGCACCACAGTGCACTTTTAAACAGGTGCGCCTGGCACAAACAGGGAAAGTGTGCCCAAAATGATGAATGAGCTCTCCTCAGGGCAGCAGCAAACTTGATCTGCCCTAGGTGCAGCACTTTCAGTAAGATACAGAGTGGCTGTTTACAAGCCAGTCCGTGTTTCTCTGTGCAGATGGCAAACTTCATTCACTTTAAAGAGGGTTTAAAGATCCTCCTGCAGGCAGAGCAGTGAGTGACTGCACCTGCCTGCAGGGGGGCGATGTATGGAGAGACCATGGGACCTACTTTCCCCCTCCAGAGGACTGTCCTCAGGGGGAGCACACTGTGTCTCATTTTTGTGGTGTTCTATCAGTGCACCAACTAAGGGCCAGTTTAACACTGTGCACACATCCATAATATGACGTGGGTGCAGAGGCAAAGTGATCCCCTTATTTGCATGTGGCTATGCCCCCATGCAAATGAGGGACTGCCTTCATAAGATCGCACTGGTGCTACATGACTGCCAGCGCCGTCGGTATTACAGAAGGGGCTGCACAAGTGTCTACGGTCCCTGTTCTATAAACATGGTGCCCCAGGGTCGCACAAACTGGGTGCACATGCCCGTTGTGCCTTCTGGGGAACTATGTATAATACGGTCCCTGGAGTGCTACTGGAAATTGGAGTTAGGGCAGGTGCACCCAACTCCCTTTTATTAGCCTTGACAGCTGACCTGCTGACATGTGTAGAGATGGTTGTGGGGCGGAATAAGGGACAGTCTTCTGTGAGGACCCTGCTTCTTCATGAGTCTATCGGTATGTGAGGCATTGCTGCTCAAATACCTAATTTAACTTAATGTAAGACAAGGCACATCCATTGGCGCCAACAAATCCAGGATCTTTTGATGGAATCACATTAGGATCACATCCTCAGAGTTAGTCCGCCATACTGATGTTCATAAGTTTTTATTTAGTGTTCAAGGTACAAACAGTCCATATAAGTGTTGCAGAAGACTATTTTTTTATTGCTGTATTGGCAGACTCCCTGAACACAGTTTTGAAGAGACCTGGAAACGTGCCAACGAACTTCAGAAGTTACCCCTCTGGGCCACCTTCAACTCTGGTACCTTTGAGTGGGGCAACAACAATATTCTTTTGGTGCAGAATATCTCCAGCTTGCGTAAGGCATCAATGATTCTTTGCACATATACCATAGTCTGCAAGGCAGCCAGTGATGGTGTCTGGACGGTAGTGATGGGAAGCTTGAGGCAGAGACTCTGTTCATGTGTCCATGCAGTTTACACTTATACACTTATTTCTCCTGTTCGGCCTTCCACAAGTCATTGTCCTTGCACGTTGGTGGCCTATTTGTTGTGGGTTCATAGGTGTACTCACAGCCAGATGAAAGAGTCAGTAACAGTGGTGGTCTTCATGTGTCAGTTAACCTATCAGAGGCCCTGATAGGGTTATTTTTCCTCTAAGGATGCGTTTTTAGGTTGATCGTGCAAGCGCTTTGAACTGTTGTAATCTATCTTTAAGCTTTTTACCACGCCCACCACTATCACTCGTTCATCGGCTTGCCTTTCAAAAAAAATTTTAGCAGTGGTATATGCTTTACATTTGTCCCTCCTTGGGGCAGTTTTGTTACCGCCTTGGACACCGACCCTGTTACATGGATAATTGCACTTTTGCCGATATGTTTGACTGTGAGCAAACTTATTTTTCCTTTTTTCTCTCTCCTTCGCGCTCATGGTGGCCATGGTGCTTTGAATTGGCTCACTTATGTCAACTGTTTTACTTTTCATTTTCGATTTATGTGGCAAGAAAAGTCCTGTTAGGGATTGTCAGTGTGGACTAGTAGGTCTTTCCCTCTCCTCTCTTCTCAGTGCATGTTTGTAAGCATTGTTCTTGGCGAGGGCAAAGTGCAACTAAGTAGTTGTGTCTCTTGATGATCAGGCCCACATGGCCCTAGGGTAGTTGAGTGCCCTTAAGAAAACAGATGGGTCTTATTACAGAGTAGGGCTTGTGAGGGATTGGTATATCTATGACAAGTGCACTGTCATGGAGTGCTTGATTTGCAAGAGACAGTCTTGTAGGTGTGAAGGGCATATCCAAAGCTGGGTATTTCGGAGTAGTTTCTGGCAAAAGTTTGATTGTGCACTGTCTGGGACGAAGTGAGTGAACTACTGAGCATGGAATTCCAAACTTTACTCAGTAGCCCCTGATTGTACGGACAGTCTCTTGAGAAAGGCGTTCAACATCTTTATATCATCGTCTGCATCATAACAGTGGGCATAGTTGTGGGATGCCTGGCTGGCATAGTCTCATTTGGGTTGGCAGCCAATGGCACCTGTGTATGCTGTGGCCCACCATCCTTGGAAGTGCAGTGCATGGTACTGCATCTTGTTTTGAAGTTAAGTGCAGGGCTACTTAACTGCGAAGGTTGGAGTGGAGCCTCATTAATAACAATGTCTTCCTCTTAAGTGTCTGCTGTTGCTCGATGGGTCGTCAGTGCAAGATGGCAAGTCTGCAGGCACTGTCCAGTCCAGTACGTAGGGAAACAGCAGGTCCCTTTCCCGTTGGATGAGCCATACAGGAAGCTAAGACAGTGAGACAGAGAGAGCAGTAGGTAGTAGGTGCCTTGAGGGTGATACCATAGTGTAGAGGTAAAGGCCTTAGTTGCAGTGTACTACTGGCAGCTGGGAGATGAACTGCAGCTATTCTGCTTTCCTCTGGGCTTGCTATGTGTTTCTCAGGAGTGGGGTAAATAAATCAGTGTCTGGGTACGTTATCACCTCACCTCGAGGACCTGTGAAAAGTAAGCACACCAAGTGGAGAGGCCTGACCAAGTACCCCAATGCATCTCTGTTCTTCTGCAGACACAGCAGCATAGGAGCTCGTTGGGACAGACAGGTGTAAACTGGGGTGTTAAGGCCTGACCTGGTGCTGCCACCTGTGTTTTGCAGGCTGAGGTGCTCTGTTGTTCTGAGATGTGCACAAAGCAGGGTTGCAGGGCTGCAGGGCAGCAGAACCTCGTTGGCAGGCAGCGGTTTGGGTATGGTGGTCAATGGGGCTAGGATGCAAACGTCAGGCACTAGAGTATTGAGTGTGTCTTATAATAGGGTCGCTCTCTCTCTCTCTCTCTCTCTCTCTCTCTCTCTCTCTCTCTCTCTCTCTCTCTCTCTCTCTCTCTCTCTCTCTCTCTCTCTCTCTCTCTCTCTCTCTCTCAAGGCCCTCCTTCTCACTGTAGGATGTCTAGGAAGCAGCAGCAGTGCTTTGACAACTCCACACCTTCTACGCCTGAATCCAAGAGGAGCAACACTAATGGACAGGACAGGACAGGACTGAACTGAAGCCACTTTCTCTGTGGTTGGGATATTTGGTGGTGCCCTGACATGCAGCACTCTGGTGTTTCAGTCCGGTGAGTGACTTCAATGAGGCAAGGATGGGGAATGCTTCAGATGCAGGATTCTTACCCCTAGGGTCTCTGAAGGCGAGAGTGTCTTCTTGCCTGTGGCGTTAGTGTAGGATGGAGCACCGACAATAACAGCTCAAGGAGTACTCGACTCCTAAAAGATGTGGGTGTTGAGTGGTGTTAGATGAGTGAGCCAATTTTCCCACTAAAGTTATCCAATAGCTCAGCCTGTAAGTAGCTTGGCCATTCACAGAGACTACACATGAGATGTTTGCGTAACAACACTTCAAATAACAACGCATTTAGGAGATGAATAACAGCGTTCCACGCCTTTTTTTAAATAAAAAGTGTCAACGTGTATTAACTTGAAACAACAACATTAGGAGAAAAGGTGGTTCAGATCAAAAGTTATACAATAAAGACAGGTATTTTAACAGGAACCAACAGTAAATAATCATTCAGTAGACATTGATGAGAAGCTGTAAAAAGCTTCGAAATATGACTGTCTCCTGGTGGGTATTAAGGAGGAGAGTTCAGGTAAAGCCAAACAGCAAGTACATGTGGGTAGGACAGAGCTAAGGCCTAAGTTTGGTCAAATAATTTACCTTTGCACTTACCTAGAAGATTGCACAAAAAGAAGACCTGTGGGGGAGGGTGCAGGCTGCACCTGATCAGACTTCCAAAGGTGAATACAGATTGAGAAGGAGCTTTTAATGGCTTAGGAGCAACAGAAGATCGCGAGACGAACCTGGTGCCTTCCCGCCACAGGCTCTCCCTTTATAGATCACCATGGGCCAGCGCATTGTATCTAAGGAGGGCTAAGCAGGTCACGATGGTGGCAGCCGAGGTTTTTACTGAACAGGCTTTCCATGCCTGTATCTCCATTGAGTATCTTAAATACTTTTCCAATTGAAGGAGTATGGAGGCGGCAGTAGTAGTAGTAGTAGCCGTTGCAGTGGAGGTAGTAGTGGTGCTAGTATTAGTATTCGTACAATTCTTTTCATAATCTTATTATTGATAATAATAATAGAAGTAATACTACTAATAGAGACAGTAGTAGAAGTTGAAGCTTCAATAGTAATAGTAGTATTGGTGACATTATTATTATTGTTATTACTATTAACAATAATAGTACCAGTTCTACTACTGGCACTACTACTACCACTACTCTCGTACTATTACTTCTATCTACTCCAAGATGTCTGACCTTCTGTAATAACAATTCCTATATGTTGCCATGTTTTCCTTCCACACATTTTCTTATTTCGTTTGACATTGTCATCCATGATCCTCCCATGACTCAGATCTTAGAGCTGAGGGCTTTGAAGTCAGTTTCAATCACGCAGTGTTTCATAACAGGCGGAAGCAATGTTTGCTGCGTCAGTTTAAGAACACCTATAATTCGACTTTGAGGTAAAAGTTAACGTCCAGGTGAAGTGGAACACTTAAAGCAAGCATGTCCTCTTCTTAAACTCATTGTTAATGATGTGCTGCTTGCATCACTCAGCACCTGCTGAAGGCCGAAATTAAAACATTCTTAAGTCTGAAACGGGCGCCAAGTGCACAACAGGCAGACCAGTTACACGTGTTCGGCGCGTCATCAGCGGGTGTATGACGACCAGCCACTGCGTCAAGCAGCACGCAAACAATAGAGCTTCGCTGTTACCTTTAACTCGAATGTACGAATGCTTGAAAATGGAGTATTATAAGGCTCTAGAGTGAAATGTGACTAGCTGTACATATGTCCGCAAAATGAATACTTCTTCATTGTTGTAGGAAATTCACTAAGGCAACCAGAAAAGACATCTCGAGATTTGACCACACTTTAATGTATACTTTTAATTAGTCACTTATGAAGCAAACCCTAGCCAGAGTGTAACGGGGAACTGTACAAATATAAAGTAACAAATCAATGCATGTAAAAAAGTAAGGTAAAAAAGAAAAATCTAATCTCTAATATTTAAAAATAAATAAATAACAGCATGGAAAGGCTGGTTTAATAATGACAGGAGATGCATTGACTTTTACCCTTCTGGAAATCTAGGACACTACCTCAAATGTTTTGGAGAAATTGTCTTACTAAACTAAGTGGCATATGACCATGCCATCTTCCCAAATATATTTGTCATAATAGGACTAGTGTGCGATACATATTGTTCAATGAGATTATGTTATGTTCTGCTACAAGTATAACAAGACAAAATTGTTTCGCATGCCACAGTTTGAAAACATCACATGTACACAGAGAAGCACAAGGCAAAGTTACATGTATTTTTGTACTTAATATTTGTATTTTTCTTTGTTTATTCAGGTACGGTAGAGCAGACAAAGAGCCAATTAAGGCGACTTACATCTTTTCCAATTCATGGCTTTTTTAAGTATTGCAAGGAAGACAAGATGAAAAGAAACTAGAGAAGGTGAGGAGGAGTGGACTCTTGATATCTCCGGTCTCTGTTTTCTTTTATTATACGCTTAGGGGGATATGAAGTTCCAACGTCAGTATGAAGCAGAAAAGCGTTTTATGTTGCAATATGAAATCTTTTCTGCTGGTGTGAATGGCATCGGGAGGTCTGCCAGTATTTAGCAACTTTAGCTCATCAGAGACATTCCCACATCATAAGCCTAAATCCCACCATCCACTCTCACACTGTACCTTGCTCCTTCCTTGAGCTCGCCTTTCTTTGTGGCAACGTCCATTTTTCTGGGGCAATCTGCACCATCTATGGAGACCACTCCCCCCAACCAGCACTCTTCCCTGGCCCCTTCTGCTTCCAAACCTCAGAATGCTGCCACCAGTGCCAGGATTTTCCACCCTTTATGGGTGGGACATCCTTCAGCTGGATATCAGCCCAATGCACAACCTCATGACAACTGTCTCTAAATGTAATGTCTTTATCATTTCATGAAAGAAGAATGATGTAAACCACCTTCCAACAAAACAGACCTCGGACACTACTCCACTAAATGTGTAACTAAATCTTATAGTAGATTTGCAGCACAAAAGCAGAAATAAATATGTTTTTAGCAGTTCCATCCAACTTAATGCCTAAGACAAGGTGCAGAGTGCATCTGCCGTACATAATGGGGCCCGATTCACAAAGGTAAAGTTTAGACCAAAAGTCTAAGTTTATGACTTTTCGGTAAGTTATGAGTAGTAACCTTACGTCTGCACTCTGGTGGAATCTCCACACTCGGGTGGGATCTCCACCCTGAATGCAGAGATTCCACTCCGCACCCAGAGTGTAATCCTGCACCCGGAGTGTACTCTCCCCACCTGAAGTGGAATTTCCGCGCTTGGGGTGGATCTCTGCCCTGAGTATGGAAATTACTCCCTGAGTGTGGATGTAAAGATACTACCCGTAACTTGCCTTTCTGAATAACGAAAAGTCGTAAACTTAAACTTTTGGTCTAAACTTAGATCAAAAGTCTAAGTTTACCTTTGTGAGCTAAGCTCTATGTGCTCAGGTACATCAGTGGCAGTATAGTAACCAATGTGGGGGCTCCAAGCCCCTCTATGTTCTTGGTAAGCCACAATATGCCTCACCACAGACAGGTTTGACCTAAAAAGGGTCATAGACTGGCAGTGGTTAGGGTGTGTACTTCGATTTACTTAGTTGAAAACCTGGGACCAGTTGTACTATTTACTGGTCACAAAATATTGCCATATTCACTGGGCTCCCATTTCCCCAGTAAGGAATTTTACGCACTGAGGAAATACAGACCAGTATGCAAATGGCCATTTTTGGTCTCAATTATTTCTTCTCACTGAAAAAAATTGCTATGGAGAAACCCCTTCCCTTTTACCTGCTCAACTCTGGATGTGATCTGTTCTACTTCCCACCATGGAAAGGGTGTTACTTCACCTTGCTGGTATGGTGTAAAACTCTGACAATTTCCAAGGTGAGAATGGGTTGGACTGGAGTTTGTAAACGAGTCTCTGGGTGTTCACGAATTTAAAACCACTCAATGCATTGATCTGCCCACTTCCCACAAGTTGCATTGGATGTAATACAGCAGGCTATTCCATATGCTTGGTGGAGAAATTGGGAAATTACACATGCCAACAAGTCATTATTAGGAGACATAATTTGCTACCTATAGTACACAATAGACATCTCATGTTTTAATAAAATAGTTACACATACCAACACTGAGGCACATGTGCCGAAGAGCCCTGATAGTACTTAAGACAACGTTTTCACTGTGAGACTGCAAAAGCCGGGTTAGGTACTGCATGCTGTTTGTTGAAGCCACGGTGTCCCTTATGTCATAAGGGCTTTGTACAAGTAAGCTCAGCCCCATAATTCCAATAAGATGCAGCCTGTGCGACTGACAGCCAAGAAACTCCACTAACAGGTGTACACCTAGAGGACAAAAGGAGAAAGAGTGAATGCTTTTTGTTGAAGGGTACTGAATCCTGACATCTGCATGGTCATCATCCTGGAAACAGAAACTAGAGTTGATGGGGTGTTTGAGTATTTGTCTTTTTTAAGAAAAGATGAGTTTTCCCATTTTCTGCAATGATTTCTAATTTGTCCTTATTTTAACTATTTATTTTATTCAAGGTTGGCCAAATAAGAACCACATCCACAGTTCATATTCATATTAATTTATTTTTCAAACTAAATCAGCTATCAGTTATTTCAGGGAGAAGCAGTTGTTTTTAGAACTATCAGAAAAAATGGTCTGCAATGTTTTCACCGTCTGTGATAAACATTTTTCTTACACAAAGCTGAACGGGTAGATATCAAGGATGGCGATGCGTTCCATCAAGCGGCTCGATGTGGTATCCTAGACATCAAGAACATACTTAGAGTTGTTGACGAATACACTTGGGGCCAGATGTAGGTAGCCTGCAAATTGCGACTTGCACTTTGCGAGTCCGTGCGACTCGCAAATTGCAAGTCGCAATTTGCTATGCAGAAAGGTGTCTCAGACACCTTCTGCAACTCGCAATGGGGTCGCAAAGACCCACCTCATTAATATTAATGAGGTGGGTCGCAGTTTGCGACCCCATGGCGAGTATAGGCACTCACGGGGATGGTGGCCTGTTGGAGTAAGCAGACCACCATGTCCGTGACTGCTTTTTAGTAAAGCAGTTTTTTTTTTCCATCTGCAGCCCGTTTTCCTTAAAGGAAAACGAGCTGCACTTGGAAAAAAAAAAACGAAACCTTTAGTTTTGGGTTTTTTCAGGGCAGGCAGTGGTCCATTGGACCACTGCCTGCTCTGAAAAAAAAAAAAAAAATTCCATTCACAAAGGGGAAGGGGTCCCATGTGGACCCCTTCCCGTTTGCGACTGGCTTACCATCCACTTCAAGTGGATGGTAACTGCGATTTCATTTGCGACCGCGAATGAAACAGAATAGCATTGCGAGTCGCAAATAGGAAGGGAGCACCCCTTCCTATTTGCGAGTCAAAAATGCATTTTGCGAGTCGGATCCGACTCGCAAAATGCATTTCTGCATAGCAGAGAGGCTTTTGCGCCTCGCAAATGGCGTTTTTCGCCGTTTGCGACTCGCAAACCCTTTGCTACATCTGGCCCCTAGGTTCATAGCTACTTCTACCCTATTTTATGTTGCACTGGGACACCTGAAAATTAGGCCGATATCTGCTGACTGTTTTCTTAAAACGGCCCATCACATCTACCTGACACTGACGTCCATCATGATTGCCTTGGAGTTACCACAACTGCCACCCCTGTAGAAAAGTCAAGGATATCCATATGTGAAACTGTATCACTCATTCAGAACTTTGTTTAAGGCAGGAAAGTATGTTGTGAAAGTTGTGGAATGGAGCCTCATTGAGTTGTTTATAATCTCTGATGGTCTGATGATGAGAGTTATTGGGTCCCATCAAGTTTAACAGTAGCATCGGAGAAGAAATAGGAATAACGTTCGGAATCTGATGCATTAAAACAGTTATTTCTCATTTCTAAGTGGCCCCTTAGCAGTGCTTAATTTGTTCTTGTTGTTTCCGGCGCTGAGCACCGGTAATTATTTTTGAGGGCCGGTGCATATTCTGCCTCAAGCATTAACTGCGAGCAAAAGACACTGATGGGAAAGACGGAGGAAGGGAAAAACGAAAAAACGTCACAAATGGAGAAAGTGGAAAACTGCTACAGTGAGCTGAAGTGGCAGGGAGAGGCTTTATATGGATTAAAAAGGCCCGAGATGGCTTCAGGATTACGCCGCCTCAGTATTCCGTGTTTTCACATTTAAATGCAGCAGCCGCGTGTTTCAGAGGAGGGGTGTGGGCACCGGCACATTTTTATTTACAAATTAAGCACTGCCCCTTACGGTCCAACTCATAATGGGGCGTTGTTTTCTGAACCCCGGACATACCACTTCAGCTGTTTCGGATATCTGTGGGGCTCGGAATTATGGCCCATTACCGGGCAACTCGTCATGAGGGCCATTGCCGGGGCAAGGCGTTAAAAACCTTCAATGATTCGGTAAAAGACTTGGCAATATTTAAAACCCTAATTACTGAATATTTACACAGTTACTTTCTCAGGAGCAGGGGATAGTGACATGAATGTCCTTATCATGTTGTCTTATTAATACTACAGTCATGCATGCTGTATGTTTACTAATTCAGTGAGGCACACAAAATATTTGCTGGGCTATGACCACCTCTGCCAAATATTGATGAGAAAAACTGATTAGAACAAGTGGCAAAGCGTTCAGTCCTGCGGGGACTGGTTATGTATGTGTGTCAATCATCCACAAACTGTCCTTTGCCAACCTGTGTGCACCTGGTACAGACATCAGTGCGCTAGCAGCTAATAACTGAATATGAACCTCAGTGACCAGCAAAGATGACTAAAGAGCTTTTGTTTCCAGTGTCCTGCCTGTAGTTAAAAATCTCCCAGAACTCAAAACCGGATTTATTAATCTACGCTCTTTCTCTGTTACCAGGATTTCATACATAACTGTGCTCTGGGGAAGACAGAATTGTCAGTCTGAAAACAACGTGCTTGGAAATAGGATGAGCAGCGCTAAGAAGGGCTGCGCTCATGGCCAAGAATATATATATATGTAAAAAGTGAGGGTCAATGACTTAAGTCTTTGATAATGCAACAAGCATCGACAAAGCCAGAAGGCCTGCACAGGCAAGCTTGCGTGGAGGTTATTTATTTATTTAAAGCGCATGCCGCAAAAAGAACAAAATGCTTCAGCCTAACATGGCCTCCATACACCTGCAATAAAAATATAAACTACAAAAAACATGATAACCTTCTGGGTGTGCTCCATGGTGGGCAGGTATACTTATTTCAGGAATATAAGCCATTTTTTTTGTTTTAATGCCTATCTGAAGAAAAGGTGATTCTTATTGGCACAAACAAAAGATGCTTTTGGATTTTAATAATTGGCAAGTATAAGCCAAACACTTCTGGCACTAAAGTCCACTTCTTTTTAGGAAGGCGCGCACACTAGGCAGGTGATCATGAAAAATGCCTTCTTACTAGTACTATAGAGCCAATGGCTAATGTGGGCTGACCCATTTCTGCATGCGGGGGTGACCAGAAGCAGAATATGAATGACAGCTGATAATGCCAGTGGATGAAGAGGGCAGACTCAAAACCCTGTATGTATGTATGCGTCCGTTTTCTATAATTTACATGAGGGTCACGGGAAACTAAAGCTGTTTCTAGGACAAAAAGGGGATCTCTATTGCCGCTGTCAAACAACTTTACTCGCTCAGTGTACAGCTGACTAGTAGGGAGATCGTAAAAATACTAAAAATAAGAAATATGGTAAACATACCCACCGGAGAAGAAACGTAATTCAAAAGGTCAAAAAAAAAGCTTTAAATTGTTTTATGTCTGGTCGTTTTCCAGCATGGATGTTGTGTTTTCTACCAGGATGACCTGTACTGATACATATTAATTTCTCTTGAAATTTTTTTGGTTAACTAGTATAGTTCCACTTAGTTTTTATGGGTATATAGTGCGCAATGAAGAAAATAATACTTGTCTGAGGCTGAGATATGAGACTAGACTTTGTAGATATTTACAGCATTTTCCCTTTTCAGAGCAGTTCAAGTCATATCTCACAGAAATTGACGATTTTTGTAGATACCTGTGCACAGCTCCCTTTGCACTTACCTTACACCGGTGAAATTTCAGTAGAGCTAAAACAAGCCATGGATGCAAACTGTGAATTTCCCAGATTAATTTTTATATCCTTCTATGCCTAAAAAAATCCATTCCCCATACTTACTTTTGAAATTTGGGTTTGTTAAGATTACTTACCCACTCTTTCTACCAGAGCCGGGACTGGGAACCCAAAGCTGCCCTGGCAATTTTATTAGAGCAGCCCCCGGGATGTCGGGGTACAAAGCACTGCTGCAAAACCAGCCCTCATTAACAAAACCGGCCCCCACTGCTGGAAAGCAGCCCCCCACCTTTCAAGCCCACCGGGAAAACGCCCAATGCCCGCTACGGCCATTCCGGCCTGCTTTCTGCACACTTACTACACCACTCATTGCACCACTTTCCCTACTTTATTTATCACTTTACAACTCACCACATTTCTATTTACACCTGAATGTTTAGGGTTTTCAAAGCTACAATAACCTTTGCATTAAAAAATATTCTCAGATCACAATTTTGTGAACCAGCATCTGGCATTTCGGAGTAGGGATTTTACATTGTTGCCCGCATATTTACATTTGATTGTACAAAAGTTTTAGTGGCCTTGGCTCCTACAGTACATTTGCTGCTACAGTATGAAGCAAAGATCATTACTAAATACTAAAATGGATTTTCTTTTAGTGTAAATAAATACAATAAGTGAGCAAAGCAGGTTGAAGAGATTGTTTTTGTTGCTATGGCCTCCACACAACATGGAGTAAGACTTCAGTGTTGAGAGATGTGGAAAGAAACACCTACACAATGCTTACCTATTCTTGCAGCAACCTCCCTTTGTACTCCCACATCTGTCCCAGCCACTGCCCACAGCGCTTCTGCCACCGCTTCCTGCATGTGCTGGGTACGGCTTTGTTTCAGTATTGACACGAGAGGGGCAATGCCATTCGATTCCATGATATTCTTCTGGGCATTTGGATTTCCTTCAACTAGCCTAGAAACACAGAGAGCTATTAGCACGTCATGTCAGGTATTGCAAACAAGTTAACATTTTTTTAGTTTTGACCCTGATGACACACAGCTCCAGTAATGGCAAACGTGATTTGCTTTCCATAAAACTTCTGCAGCAATTGGAAGAGCTGATTCAGGCCATTGCCACGGACAACAAAGTACTGCTGTTATACATTGAGACAGAAAAAAATGCCAGAATTACAAGACAAACAAGCAGCCATCTGCCACCATCGCAACACTGGAATGACAACAGAATTCCAGAGCAAACCGTTGTGTCAGAGACAGATGTTCTGACTCTCTAACAGGACTTACTATTGGAAACAGTTGGCTTCTCCCTGGGCTGTGATAGGCTATCGCATTTCCCACCCCTTGACGGGTACCACACATGTCTCTGCTGTCCGCTGGAGCCCCCCTCACCTTTTACGGAACTAAAGAAACAACAAACAAACGGAAAGCTTTCGAAATGCTTTCAAAATGCACCTGTAATAATATCACTGTATGACAGCACCCATCTTTAAATAGAATATATTTATAACAGTGCAAAAAATAACTAGTGCAGTTATTTTATTTTATTTTGTTTATGATTTTTATAGAGTACTCTATCATCCAATTACAGAAATAGAGCAGTCCTCATACAATAGATTGAAAAGCCAAGTTTTAAGTTGTTTTATAAAAGAGATGTGGGATTTCATCACTTTAATATTGGGAAGTAAAGGGTTCCACTATTTAGCGACTAGAAAAATCTGCCCCCAATATGGGTGCGACGGATTGTTTCATAGGAAGCAAAATGGGTTTAAGGTGAGCAGACTGTAGAGCACGTGAGGGGGTATAGGCAACAGTTTTCTCTGGATGAATGAAGTGCCAGAATTGAATAAGGCATTGTGAATGATACATAGAGGTTTAAAGATTGATCTCTTTCTGATAGGAAACCATGGAGGACTGGGTAAGTGAGAGGAAATAGATGATCGGTTACGTAGGTTAAGGATCAGTCAAACCACTGAGTTCTAAACCACCTGATAGTGGAAGACAAGATAATGTCCTTAGGGAAGATACATTAAAACCCAGGGAGCACACAACACGAAAGGAGGATTCTGACAAGGTGAGATTGGTCACGGATTACACTGAAACTTCAAAGCTGTTGCGGAAATATGTCCATAAGCATTGGCACATTTTACAACAAGATGACATTCTGAGGGGTATTATTGCGAACAAACCTGAAATCACATATCGCAGAGGGAGATCTCTTAGGAGTCTTCTCAGCCCTAGTTTCCCGACAGTGCACAGGAGAGATGACTGGTTATCTGCCCACAGGACGGGCTTTTTCAGGTGTGGGCATTGTGGATTATGCAAATGGGCCTCCCAGGGTAAGAAAGAATTTACTAACAACACAGGCCAAACTTTTAAGATCAGATCTCATATTAATTGTAGCACTTCATTTGTGGTTTACATTGTTTCTTGCAAATGCAATCGCTTCTATGTGGGCAGTACAATTCATCCAATCAGAGTGAGGATAGGGGAGCATGCAAGGGCACTATTACATGAAGATGTAAGATATCCGTTAGTAGCCCATATAATGACATGTGAATTCCAGGGTTCTCACAAAAGTTTTGAATTTTTTGGTATTGAACACACAACATTAGACCCCAGAGGGGGTAACAGAGAATTAGCTCTACGTAGGAAGGAGGCATTGTGGATATTGCGCCTCAGAGCAGTTGAGGCAGGTCTCAATACAGATCTTGAATTAGAATATTGCCTAGGAGATTAGGGATAGATACATATATTATTTGCTGTCTTAAAAGATAACCTCTGTCCAAGGAGTACAAGGACAGTAGAAGGTGGTATTCAAGGATAACAAGTGACAGAGATCGAACAACTACGTAGAATATATCTGTTGCTTTTGTAGTCAGTGATTGTGTTAAATATATAAACACATAATCAAGTGCATGTCATGGAATTGAAGTTAACATGTATAGATACCTGGACATTATTTATATGTAAATATTAAGAAGGTGACGTATTTTGTTCATGATTTACAATTGTTCTATGTTCAATAATGGGGGGGTCACATTTTGACCGTTAAGTGGTTTACTTTTGACTGATTTGCTTTGCCAATAATTTACATCATTAAAGACAAAAGGATCAGAAGTCCCAGTCTACCTCATCATTATCACAGTTTTCTTCTTATCTTTCTATTCTGTTTAGTTGTATGTGATAACACTATTACTTATCACTTATTCACCCCTCATTTTCATGTTAGCCAATATGTTCCATAGTTGCTCTAGTTTTGCAATCCACTTACATTTACCAATAAGACCGCGTTATGTATTTTTCAAATAAGATATCTCTTTATTAATTAGCCTTTTATTGAGCAATGCCATACATAGGCATTGCGATTGCACTAAGGGTGCTTGTACCAAGTCCTCTGTCTATTCAAATTAGCCAAAATGATTAGAAACTCTTGATTTCTCCTTTTCTTCTTAAAAATGACCGCACCGGCAATAGTCCTTCTACTATTTCAGTGCCTCCCGTTTATGCCATATGCAGGCATTGCGTTTCTCACAGAGGAACTCTTATAGTCCTCTTTTCACTTCCATCAACAGAGATAATAAAATAGCATTGGAACGCGAGATCGATGCGTACTCGCGAACACGAAAGAAGTCGTTTTAGCGATAGTCTCTCCGGAATTCTCTCGACAGGTGGGTTATTTTGATATTTATGATAGTGGCCATTCAAACAATTGCGCTACAATTTTTGCAAAGGTGTAAGATTACTTACCATTTACGAGTTAATCATTGCAAGTATTACTGAGTTAGTAATATACATATTATTCAACAGATTGGGAAGGCGATATTACGGAGTGGAGTTTGGAGATGTGCATCACAATAGCACATTAATGGGTGATCTAATTAAACATTTTTCAAGATTTGAGGTCTAAGGCTGATTTGCCTCATAGGTAATATATTTTCCTACTGATTATTCCTGACCTCACAATATTGTCAGTGTGCATGAACACTGGCAGGCTTTACATATATCTTTTGTCACATCTACTTTCTGTTTTTTGTTTGATATTATGGAACTTTAGCTACTTAAGATGTATATTATTTACAGTCTCTCCCTTTTTTTTTAGACACATTTGGACTTATATTAATAGGTCTTAGTTGGGAACTTTTTAGTTTTTGTTCATAATTAGTGATATAGCCACAGGCATGTACACTACAGTGTGTTTTTTTACTTCTTAGCACCTGTTTCACTAGAAGCTCACTTTTATCCATCCCACGTTCGGGTGTGGTGACGGTTCTATGGAATTCTTTTGGGACCTGATGACAGTCCAAATTTGCTGATGTGGATTTTGTTTGGTAAAATTGCAGCCCTGATGAAGTCGATGGACGAAACACGTGTTGGCTGTGGGGTCTGAATGGAACATATTAGATATAAAGACTGTGACACATGGCAGCATTGCTGAGTAACTGACTGAATTGAATTTGGACATTGTTATTAAAACTCAAGAGGAACTGCATTGGAAACTGCTTCGCCTCTTCAATATGTTTTTTGTCTGTATCTCATACCATCCTAAAAAGACACATAATATGGTGTTCTCTTTCAAAGGACAATTGCAGTGACTTCAGTAGATACTTTTTGTACTGTCTCATATACAACTGTTTATTTAACAAGTACTTCTTATTTGTTTATAAGATAATGGAGAAGGCCCAGATACAGGTAATTGCCATAGCCCAGCCAGGAAGAGATAAGATCCTGAATAATGGTTTATGGCAAGAGATGGGAAGTACAGGGGTGATTTTATGTTTGATATTGCTAACGCAGAAGTTTAATGAGTTATTAATGAATATTCATGTATTTTGAGTGTTTAAATGGCGTCGAAAATATAATAACTTAGAGAAAAATATTGCACGTATTTGAAGGCGCGACTACTTGAGTGGCCCCCAATGTTCACAAAGTGCATTTATTAATGGCTTATTAATATGAAATGACAAGCTTATGTTTGATTAATGTAGTAGTATGTCATATTAAGGTTATGCATTAGCTTTATTAATTGTAGGCCTTAACTTAGCGAGGTCTAGGCCTAGTTGCACGGCGTCATATCAAGCTGCATTTCTTAGGGTGTTTAATAAAATGTCTACTTAGAGAATTAAATTGTGATTTTCCACTGTACTGTTTATGCGCTCGTAGCTAAAAGTCTTTCTCATGGGAACTGCTTGCTAGAAGATGCTGTACTTGCTAATGTAACAATGTTTAATGTGATATGTGTAAGACTGACCTTCCTAGGAGAAGACAATGGACTCACTGATTGGAGTATAAGCGGCAACAATATTGATACCTGACGAGCCGAGTGACAAGAACAGAATGAAAGGAGCCAATCTCCAACATGTGAACCATGTGCTAGTAAAGTTATAGATTTGGAGTTTTGGTTTTATTGGACAAAGTGTGAACATGCGATCCCTTGACCAATTAGGATGTGGGAAGTAGTTTTGGGAAATCTAACTTAGCACCAAGAGAAGAGGTGCCATTAGCTCTCTTCTTTTGAACTGGCCAGATGAGCCATTCTCCCCATTCTTCTTGAGAGTTTAGACCTTTTGCTCATTTTCTATTTTGCCGTTATGACAGCTATAACTTTCTTAGCCGTCTTGAGAAGAGACGTGCTTAACTTTACTGCTTAAAGAGACTTCACCTTTTCTGAACTCTGATGCTGAATTCTGATGCCTCTCTGACCAGACTGATGTCCTGATGACGAAGACTATCTTAGCTTGCCGATCCAATTGAGGAGAGGTATACTATCACTGATGATGTTTGCTATGCCTATTTGTTTTTGTTTCTAGGTACCAACCACTATTTTGATAGGGCCATAATTAGATGTTTATCCAATTTCGTGCTGACTAAATTGTTTTGCATAAAACCCAAACATGCTATTCTAATCTGGTGCTAGTTAGGGAGCTCACTGATAAAGTTCGCTATATGAAATAACAGCTGATGTATTTTCCTTGCTGAAACTAAATGTATGTAATTTCGTTTGCACAGTTATTCTTGCTATTAATCTGTACTGTAACTTTAGGATGTGTAGTAGCTTAAGCTTTGATTTGATTGCGTTTTTTCGCTGCTTTGGACTGCCAGTATTGTTTCTGTATGTTTATCAATTGACCTTGAGATTGACTTATGTTACATTAGCATTGTTAATAAAGGGAAATAAATATTGTAACGTTTACATAAAGGTGTGGTTATTCATGACTGCAAGGTCATGGTGTGTGACAATTTCTGACTCCTATTGATTACTAATGTTATTGATTACTGATCTGCACGTCCAGGATATATATGGTGGGAAAACCTCAAAGCGAGTCAAAGGGTTCATCAACCTATTTGCATCTCCCTTGTAAGTTTACTTAATAAGGTCTGACGCGCTAACAATATCTTAGGGCAGGGAAGAAGACAGCAGAAACCTGATTGATTTGTCTCAGGTTAGAATTAATGAGAAAGTCAAGATTTTCATCAGATGCTACTGGAGTGGATGTGCTCTGAGTTCAGTAGGCTACTAGGAGGAGGATCAGAAGCCCAGTTGCCAAAAAGAAGTACTTCACTTTTGTCACATTTGAGTTTAAAATGGTTGGTGTTTATCCACTTTTACACCAAAGATATGAGGGAAATTAACTTTTCTTGAGTTCAGGAGATGTTCCTAGAGATAGAAGTGACAATCTGAGTGTCATCAGCATAGGAGATGATAAACAAGTGACTTATACATTTGGACTTACTTAGCCTTTGCATTGTTCATGTGTGGCACAATATGATTCAATGGAACACAAAGGCATAAGTAAGATTTACAAAGCCACCCAAGGGGCAATTTGCAACGCCTTGCTTGAGTTTTTGAAGAAATGTAACACAACGCAGCGGGCTGCAATAGCTTGTGTTATATTTCATAGTGGTAGACATTCCATGGGTAGAGAATGGATATTCCTGTGCATCTACCCCTGGAATTTGATGCAATCAGAGGTTTACTGAAATCAGTGAACCTAGTATGGCACCAAAATAGTACTTCGCCCTAATCATGGTGTAACACGGAAATATGTTTATTTCTCCTTGTTACTCTTTCTTTCTGAGCCTGACCCATTTTGCGTCATGCATAGAAAGATTAAATTGCCTCTTCTGAGTGTTTTTGCTATCCCTTCCTGTACAAACACAATCCTGTCCATAACAAAGGCACCCTTGCACCAATGTGCTAAGGTGTCTGCATGAGCACTAGCCAGCCTCAAGTGCACCAGAGCAGGTAAAGAACTGCTGAGTGTCATATCTTAATAGATACGGCGCTGTTTAACCCACTCCCATTCATACAATTTAGGACAGTACCTTTGGTTGCTGTCCTGTGTTGTGTGAATGTTTAATAAATATGCCCTTAAATAGGATGGAGTTAATGAAGGAGCCCTCGGAACACCATATCAAGAGATGCAGAGTTCAAAGTAAGGTAGGAAGAAAGACTGCTTGAGTGTGATTGGATAGAAAAGAATGGAACAAGGATAAAGCCACCTATGATACAAAGATGACAGACAAAGATGTTATGAGGTACTGTATCAAATGTAATGAAAAGCTCAAGTAGGATCAGGGCTATTGAACATCCCTGATCTCAAATGGATCTGATATCTTCTGTATTGACTAAGAGAAAATTAGAAAGGGGTTTATTGACATGTTTCCTAAGTATTTAGCAGGGAATGGCAGCATCTATATAGAAAAACAATTGGCATGTACTGAGGGGTCAGAGGAGACTGTTTATAAGACAGGGACACCAGAGGATATTTCCAGTACAGTGTTCCTGAACAAAAGGCACAGTTAGTAAATACGTCAGCAGCAAAAAAGAGAGGTTGGATATAGACCAAAAGGCACCCAGATTTGATGGCTTTGATGTATAAGGTAACCGGTTCAGCTGATATGAGGAGAAGTTCCAGCAGGGTAGCAGAATCAGAGCAGGATACATGATGCGCAGTAGTGCAGCATTGGAGAGTCTGCTAAAACTTTATGTAGATACCTGAGATTTTGTTGAGAAAATAGTATCTTGAGTGTGGTCAACTGATGCTTCTGAAGAGCCTGGGTTGGAGGATGGGGGTGCCCTCTGGAGACGTCAGTAGTGTATAACCCATGGTCTTCCAGTGGCTCCTCTAGCCCCAGCTGCTAGGGCTCTTGCTGTGCTATGTGCCTCTCCCCAGATGTTTAACACAGTTTCCTTATAGTACCCCTGTGGGGGCACAGGACTTGTTGAATTAAGAAGCCACTATGTTGTCCCCCACCACTCAGCACATGACCTGACACTCTTGTTAATAATGTTAATATACTGAATTTACACTGTGGCTTTTGTTGTGATACTGCAACTTTACATGAATTTGAGTGTGACATGTGACTGATTTAAATTTTATGGACGCTGATGCTTGATTTGCATTTCCTGTCTATATGAAAAATCTTAAACAGATGTTGATATAAATTCTGTGGAGCCAAGTTAGTAGTTTAAATGAGCTTTTCTGGTTTTCAGCTGTTCTTTGATAGTAGGTTTACAAACAGCTGTAGAGAGGAATTTAGATTTTTTTTCTCCATGTTCTTGAAGCACTTTCATGTACCATGAAAAAGTGAGTAGTCTTCCGTGGTACAGTGATGTCTTTATGGAAGCTAAAGGAATCCAGAGGAAATCCATGAATTAAAAGCTGTTACTGCTGAAGAAGCACCAGTGGGAAGAGCTGGAGCGGAAGCAAATAATACATTGTTCGAATGTTGAGAATTGATGTTAGATAAAACCTGCTTGAGCCTAGTTGTAGCTGCTACTGATATGCAGAGGTTATGTTGAGGGATACAAAGTAAGAAAGGGACTCCAAGATGATAAGTCCTAGGAATGGGAACACCTGGAAAAACAGAAATAGAGATGACATTTGAGAAAATGTGCCAAGAAAATGTTCAGCTTGATGGGTAGTGAAAGAGCTGGGAAGAAAAATCTTTAGGGCTTGCAGATTATCTATTAAATGGTTTGCACTGGAGGTATTTTTGTCTTCAAGGTGAACATTTACACTACCAAGGATGAGAAAACTGGCTAACTTTAAAATATAGAGGATACATGTTCTAAAAATTACTGTAAAAATTGTCTCTGGGTCCAGGGACTAAAATATCAATGCACCTGATAATGAAAAAATTAGTTGGCTTGAATGGAGAAGGTAAAACCTTCTCCAGCTACATTGTAAGTGGTGCATGGCAGGTCTGAGCGATGAATGATGGCAACGCTGCCGCTACAAATAGGATGAAAAACTGAGTAGCCGTGAAGAATAGAAGCTGTAATATTGGAGTCTGAGGATGTGTTGAGCCAGTTTCCAGTTAAAAAGAAATGGTAAGGTTGGTAGTCAAGGACTAATTGAAAATGTTCTCACTGGTATTTGGAAAAGGAGAGGATGTTAAGTAAATAGCAAAAAAGGGAGCTTAGATTTACAGAGACAAGAGTCCTACCACCATTTTCCACCTTCCTAGACACTGCCATCACAGACTATTTCAAGGTTAAATTCTAACACCGTCATGTCCAATCCAATTGAATGGGATGCCTTTAAGGTCACGGTAAGTGAATAGTGCACCTCTTGGAATATCCAACGCCAACTAGACATAGATATCACGAAAATTGAACGTGACATGCTGAAACACAAGACTCACGCCATAAAGGTTCCTGTCCACTGAGTTAACCTAAAGCGCACACAACAGGAACATATTGCCATTCTGGAGAGACTTTGTTGTCTCAACTATGCACCCCACTCTGCCAAAACTCTGCCAGGGCTGATAAGTCTGGGCCATTACTTGGCTCATCCCACAAGAGAGGCTCCGTCAACCAATTTCAGAACTGCGGGCAACCCAGGGGGAGCTTCTCCACACACAAAGTGTCTTACATGAGGATCTCACCAACACTACTTTGCACTGTGCCATTCCTTGCTGGTGTCACTGTCCCCAGGTGATGCCTGAACAGAAGGCAGAACTCATTGATCCCATTGCCTTCTTTGAAATTCAGGAAGTCATTTATTCCTTAGCCACAGGCAAGCCACCAGGGCCAGATGTCCTGCCTTCCGAATTCTACAAGGCATACGCTCCACTATTAGCCCCCCATCTATTAACATGTTTATGACAAGGCACTTCAGGCTTCCTGCTTGCCAACTTTGTGAGCAGAAGCATTGCTCACATCTCTCCCCAAGTCCGACAGAGATCACACTGCACTGGTAACCTATAGGCCTTTAGCCCGCTTAAACTCCAATATAACATCCTGGCCAAGGTACTTGCAGATCGTCTAGCACCTTTAGTACTGAAAATGGAGCATCCGGACCAAAACAGATTTGTCCAGGCCCAAAACACCTCTTTTAATTTGCGTAGATTTTTCAGTGTGCTGGAATATGCCCTTGGTCACAATCCGTCTGCATGGTGCTGGATCTGTAGAGGGCATTTGACTCCCTGGAATGGCCTTTTCTTTTCTTGGTCCTACAGTGCTATGGTGTTGGACTCTGATTAATTAGCTCAGTCAAACTACTTTGTACTCTTCCACTGACACTGGTAGAGACCAGTGCCCTCATCGGTGAACCAGTTTCCATTGTCAGAGGCACACATCAGGGCTGTCCCCTTTCTCCCCTCTTTTTATTTGCACCAGTGGACACACCTGGGGAATAGCACTAGGAGAAGGTATACATTCAGTATCTTTGCCATAGCCTCCATTTTTAACAGATTTGCAGATTGTCAGGTCTGAAAGTCAGCTGGACCAAATCCTGTCTCTTCTCATTTGATCCCACAATAGTGGATCCAGCACCCACACTCAAATGTATTTGTTTACTGTGGCAATCTTATACATTTCAATATTTGGGTATTTGCACCTATCATTCGCCTAATGATTTGTATGATGGGAATCTTACAAAAGTGCTAACATCAGTGTGCGCTCAGGTGGTGTTTCGGCAATCCCTCCTGCTCTCAGTGGCAGGCCTCATTACCCTTATTAAAATGATTATGCTGCCCCAGTTCCTATATTATTTCACTTATCTTCCCCTCTAAATTCGGAAACCCTTTTTTGCTTCACTTGGGAGAGTGATGCAGTCACTTGTCTGGTACAACACATGCTGTTGTGTGGCACTGCAGAAACTCTATCTGCTCACAGATAAGGGTGGGTTGGCGGTCCCTAACTTCGAGCAATATTATGTAGCCTACCAACTCCCCTTGGTGGCCCGATGGATGGCTGGTTTATACCTAACTGATACTACCACTGTCACCCAAGCCTGGGACTTGTCAGCCCTACTTCATTTATTTCACTCCTGCACAATGACCCAGATACCTGGCCCCACACTAACAAGGGTCACTTGCCGCTCTATAAACGGTGCCTCTCTATCACCAAAAATATCCACCCATATGACCCAGAGATCCCATTGCTCGGTGCTCCTTGTGGAGGACCGATCACATTGCAGGCTGAACTAACCACTTGCAGGGATCAACACACTTGGCGACCTGTATCATGACTATATCCTCATACCACCAGAACCCTGATAGAAGATTGAGCACCACCTCCGAAGTAATTTCGTTTCTATAACTCACTGATAAGAGTGCTGGGGAACATCTGGGGTGATATGCAACAGGAAGGTCTCATGCACCTCAGTATACCGTAGGGACACATCATGGGTGCAGGCACGCATCTAACCCACTGGTTCGCTGAATCCATAAGCACACACACAGCAACATCACTTCTCCCCCATGCCACCACTGGGAATCAGATCTGGGCCGCCCAACCACAGATAAGGAATGGAGCATAGTTCTAGAGAGCCCTACTAGGATACCATGGACTGCTCACTTCCACCTCGTGCAACATTATGTCCTCCATAGAGCCTACCTCACCCGACAGAGATCAATCAGTTTTTTTTATGCACCAAATACCGCCTTTCTCCGATGCAACATAATGCACCTGGGTTGTAATTTCTCTTTTACGTAAACACACCTGAAATTTTCTTGTAGGTACAACCAGATACCATATGTTATGCGACTATTCTATGAAGGGACATCATGTGTATCTCCCTTGTGCATCTGCTATGCACCATAGATGGTTTGCTACTTTGCAGATATAGGGATAACAATTACACGATTTAATGTTTCATGATGCTCTGTACAACATATATCTGTCATGTAATACATTGATGTTGCCACACTACCATTATCTGCTGTATATATGGATGTAAGCCAAAAACGTAAAATGTTAATAAACAGATTCAAACAAAACAGGGGCAAGGGTCCTAGGTATGTCCACAAAAGAGACAGTCTTGCTGAAGGGGAATGTGGGGAGAGTATGTAGGCAGTGATGACAGGTGACAGAACCAAAATAAAAGAGGGATATAGGTCTTCTGCTGGGTGACTTAGAATAAGTCAGTATGGAAACATGAGTCTGAACTCTGTAGGCCAGGGGTTCTGGCGCTAGATGTGATCCAGGGACTGATGAACACCCGTCATGAGTAAGGGGTTTCATTGGTGAAAGCGTAGAGTGTGCCCCATTCTAGAACAAAGAGGTTTGGTAAAACAAAACACCAACAAGACTCTGTCACTCTTGAGTGCAGTGATTGGCTCCCCAACCACTGTCCCTGCTGGAAACCATACTCAAACTAAAACAAAAGTGAGAAAGTTAAAATCACAAACTAAAAATAATAGCACAATTTAAGGTTTAAGTCAAGACTCCAATGAGGTAATGAGGAGACATCAACTCCAACGTACAAGGAAATGAAGGTGTGTCTTGCAGGTAAAGTCATGCACCAGTGGAAAACCAGAGATTGGCCTAGATCTGAAGTCAATGCGAAGTTGGTCTCTAAAGTACCCTTCTAAAGTACCCTGTGTGTCTTGGTGGAAGACTAGAGTGAACGTTATGCTAGAACAAGGAGGGTGAGCACAAAAAATATAATGAAAGTTATGAAATTGCACAGAAATGTATTCATTGTTGATACAAATAAGTCTAACTATTCGTTTTACTATGTATTGTGTATAGTATCCTTTTAATTGCTTCATCTAGATAACTGTAGGTATTTTTAATATAAAAAGAAAAATAGAAGTTGGTATAGAATTATATTAAAGAAGCATGGATCTTAAACAAGAATGGGTTTGTGCCATTACGACCTGTGTGTGATTTTAGAAATGTTTTTCTGCAAATGCATATGTGTTTACATTTTATCCAACCCTCTTCATTTGAACGCCCCAGTTAAAGTGTACTGGCATTCTGGGCCCAGCCACGAAAGGTGAATATGTATGTACAGGTTGGTGGAGCAGGAGAGTCTGTGGTGGAGACAAGCGGGCAGATGCACAAAAGAGGAGGAGGAGGTGGGTGTTGTGTGTGGGATGGGCCAGCCCACATGTCTGATTCACAGAGGGGAATCTGTGAAGACCCTCCTGTTGTCACCCCAGTAGGCTGATCCAGTTCAGTGACGTAAACTTAAGAATAAAGGGGACTGCCGGACTTCCGATGGACATGTCTGAACCCAACACGAAGTCTGAGTGTATGGTGTCCTGTGCGATCTCAGCTGTGTGGCCTTCTATGCTCAAGATGTGTCCACCCCCCGTCGCAAGCACATCACCAACAATGGAACAGTGGGGACGGAAAGCGGAGGTTCTGAGGTGGAGTATGCAGAGGATGCAGGAGGAGGAGAGGTGGGAAGGGTCGAAGCTCCCGAAGTAGCAGTAGCTGGTGTGTGAGTTAGGGTTACAAAACCTGCCTCACCATCCTCATATCAGTTACTGTGCTATGGGAACAAAATGCTGGTGGCATGGGCGGTTAGGGGGAAGGTATTGTCACGGGCAAATGCCCATGCAGTGGGTGGTCAGTAATTAAGGGAGATGACATAATTGTGAACATCTCCAAGGGACAGAGCTTTTAAAGAAAATCAAGAGCCATTAAGGTGGGCTGCAGACGGGCTACATGAGATTGCCAACTTCACAACTATTTTGTTCTTTATTTACATGTTTTCGTATTTCCCGTTTTTTATTAAACCCACTGTGCACAAGCAGAACAGAGTGGTTTGCTGGACCTATTTGTACCACCTATCTACCTCTGTGAACTTGATTAAATGTTTAGTTCAGTCTTGCTAATTATTTCAGAATAGGCCCTTAAACAAAGATACTATTTATAACTAATATGCACCTTTTAGGCTAATTATTGATACTGGCAAACAGGACAACGTGAATGTCATTCACTTATAACATTTTCTAACCACCTGCTTATCTTTTATCGAACCGTGCGCTCGATTTTCTATGTATTTCCTTTTCTTTAGTCCTTCTTCAAACTCTGGTTAGGTATTATTGCTCTAGTGTATGTTGGTGTGCAAAGAGGGTGATAGGCAGTAACACTACAGTCTGACACCTATCCTTTATTTTCAATTTACAAATGATTCAAATGTAGTTACTTCCAGAAAGTGGTAAGATTGTGGGAACTATATATTAAAACAAATTCAAAATACTGCCTCGTGATTTAAAAATGTCATATTCGCTGGATGGGTATCCTGTCCCATTTTAAAGTCTATGGTATTTGAATGGTCGATGGTAATAAAAAACAGATGGGGACAGTTAGAACTGGGTGATACTGGGGCATCTGCCAAAAATTTGTTAGATGCTAATCTATCTAGCTCTTCGATCTCCCATCTCATTTGAAGTTAGGAAGAGTGCTTCATTTCCGGTGGCAGAAGCACTGCGCACTCCACTGTTGGGAACACATTGTGCAGCAAAGGTCCACTCTCAGATGAGGCGTGAGATAGCCCACCCCATTTAAGAGGGACTACTGACACTGTGTATCCTGTTCTTTTTCTTCTCCAGGCCTTACAAGCACAGCAAGGCGGTCCTGGGCAGGAAAAAATATATCTGTTCTGCACACCTCATGACACAAACTTCCAGCAAGTTAAAAGCAACAGGATGACATTTTCCAATAAAAATCAAATGTTAGGGGGCTTGGAAAATTAAAGAAGTACCAGGGGCCATATTTTAGAAGGTGCCCTGCGAGGTGTAACGGGCATGTGCGCCTACTTTGTGCATCTATGCAGCACTTCGATATAACAAAAGGGGCCACAGACACTTCTACGGCCCCTCTGTAAGACAGAGAGTGCTGGTGCACACCTAGCATGGCCCCATGCAACTGAGGGAATATCTTTACCTCTGCTCTACCTCTGTATTATGGACATGGGTACAAAGGCAAATAAGCTGCCAGGAGGCACACAGGAAGTGTGCCATAAAAAGGTGGGTCACTTTTAGTGAGCACCCTGATGGTAGCCCTCTGGAGTGAGGCAAGGGAGTACAATGGACTATCCCAACATACATTTGCAGGCAGGTGTGGTAACTCTCTGCATCCGCCTGCAAGTGGATCTCTAATCCTTCATAAAAGTGCAGGCATTTTGCACAGCGTGGCATTATAGCTGTCTCTCCATATTTCACTTGAATGTGCTCTCCCCTTGGGCAGCCTAAGTATGCGGCTGCCCTAAAGGCAGCGCACTCTCCATAGTAGGGCTAACTTTGCTGTTTGTGCCTGGTGCACCTTTTTAAAGGTGTGCTATGGCACAAACAGGAAAAGTGTGCTCTATCTGTAATAGGGCCCCGGACAGTCTTATGTCTCCATGGCACAATAGACTGGTTGGCACTGTCAGTTTGCACTGAAAGTGTTTTCTCCATGTTAGCAGAAAATCTTGTGGAGAAAAAACTCAGAACAAGCAGTTAACTTGCAATGCAGTGGACTTAAAATGGTTTGCCAATGGAGGCGGGGCCTCCTATACCCCAGCAATTTGGCAGTTGACCCACCATGGCCTTCATGATTTCTGTCATAAATCTTCCATAACATAGGCCCTGATTCTTACCTTGGCGGGCGGCGGAGGCCGCCCGCCAAAGTACCCCCGCCAGAACACCGCACCGCGGTCGTCAGACCGTTGCGGTGATTCTGGGATTTCCACTGGGCTGGCGGGCGACCGCCAAAAGGCCGCCCGCCAGCCCAGTGGAAATCAACCTTCCCACGAGGACGCCGGCTCTGAATGGAGCCGGCGGAGTGGGAAGGTGCGACGGGTGCTGTTGCACCCGTCGCGTATTTCAGTGTCTGCAGAGCAGACACTGAAATACAAAGTGGGGCCCTATTACGGGGGCCCCTGCAATGCCCATGCCATTGGCATGGGCATTGCAGGGGCCCCCAGGGGCCCCACGACACCCCATACCGCCATCCTGTTCCTGGCGGCAGAGCCGCCAGGAACAGGATGGCGGTATGGGGTGTCAGAATCCCCATGGCGGCGCAGCGAGCTGCGCTGCCATGGAGGATTCTTATGGGCAGCGGAAAACCGGCGGGAGACCGCCGGTTTTCCTCTTCTGACCGCGGCGCTTCAGAATGCCCTGCGGGGCACCGCCAGCCTGTTGGCGGTGCTCCCGCCAACCCTGGCCCCGGCATCAGAATGACCCCCATAGCCTTTCTGGGGCAGTAGTCATCTCAAGTCATTTGCTTAAAACGTTTGCCTTTGGCATTCATCTACATGTTTCAGGAAAAGTATTTGCATGTGAACCTGAAACGATTTTTAGGAATGGAGGTGTAAATATTTTGACTCAAGTATGAAGAAATGAAGCACTCTTCCCAACTTCTGAGTTTAGAAATAGCGCTCCATGAAGGAGAAGAGAAAGGAATGTTATCACATGAACCCATGTGGAGTTGCTAGTTATGCTTCTATGAAATAAATATGTCAAACATATTGTGATACAAAAGACTGCAGCACAAATATTATGGTCCTAAATATCAAATTTAGACACTTACAATGTAGACTACAAAATATTATCTACAAAATACAGTGGTCCTAAATAGAGATTACATAAGTAGGAATATTTACTGAAAAAAATAAAAGTTATAGGGCCGTTATAGTTAGGTTGACGTTTTAACTCATCCCAAACCATAGAAATTGAGCAGTTATAGTTATACGTTTAGTTATACTTATGTTAAGAAACTAAAACTCGTTGCCCAAAGTTACTTTCAGACACGAGTTATAGTTTTTTCAGATAAGTATAACTATAAGAATAACTATAACTGCTCAATTTCTATGGTTTTGTATGGTAAAATGTCAACCAAACTATAACATCCCTGTAACCTTTGTTTTCTTCAGTGAATTTCTATGGTTTTTTTTAACGCACACTTTAATATTTCTGTCAGGTTCTGTCCAGTCAATCAAGGCCTTGTTTTTTTCTGGATTCAAGGAGGATTCAAGGATCTGTGGATAGGCCAAAAAAATGGCACCCCTCCATGTGTCCTATGGGTCAGGATACTTGTATCCTGACACCTTCTATGTTTTTACACCGTTTTTTCATCACCCATGGCAATGCAAGAAACAAAATGGTGGCTGCAACTTTTCTTTCAGGTTACGGCCAGCCAATTAGGACCTTGTTTTTCCTCTGAATCTGCTGAGGATCCAAGGAGGATTCACATCCATGTATATACAAATGTGGTTTTCATTGAATAAATAGAAAACTACTGAACAGATTTACAACAAATCATAAAATGGGTGCTTTCTAGACCAAGAGCTAGATTTTGGCTAAATTTGGTGTAAATCCATCCAGCGGTTCATGCTGTACTTGTGTTCAAAATCCCTATGAAAATAAACAAGGGGAAAATGTGTTTTGGAACCCCCTTTTTTCTCTGCACCTGCGTGACGAATCACCCCAAGACTTTCCAGACAGCAGAGCAAGTGAGCATTGAAGGATTTTGGAAAAGTTTGTGAAGATTCATGAACCAGTGCCAAAGATATAGGCAAGTCAAAAGCATTTTTTCAATGGAAACTAGTCCTAACTATAGCTACCTACTTGTGAATATGGACTCAAAATAATTCCAATGAAACCATACACTCATCTTAAGTGCCGAAAATGAGCAAAATGTATACAAAATTATACTTACTAAAATAATAGATACAACAATATTTCTAAATAAAAACAAATTAATTTACAAATAAAGGTATTGAAAAAATAATTAAAATTAAACCTAAACAAACAAATAAATGATAAAATATATAAATTACAAATACCAAAATATTTTTAAAGCACTGTGTTTATATACATGTATAATAAAATAGAGAATACAAGTTAAATTATACAATATAATTATTAAATCATAAAAATTATTTGTTAAAGTCACATTACTATAATTCATTTTACTCAAACAAGTTACAAAATAAAATAAAAATATAAATCACATTTTATTAAAAAAAAACTTAAATGCTAATTAAAATGATAAAATCTAATTATCAAATAGTTAAAATGACATTTAAAAATTACACTACTATAATTCATTTTACGCAACAAAAATAAAAATAAAATAAAAATATATAAAACCACACAAAAACAACATTTTAAAATATAGTTACAATTCTATTTCCCCAGTAATACATCTAAAAAAGTGAAATAAATATAAAACAAACAACTAAACTCCATTAGAATACAAACATGAAGAAAAAACATACATAAAACAAAATTAACAACATAATAACTTCAATAAAAAAAGTCCAAATCTGTAGGAATAAAATGTACTACTCCCACTCCAACCTAAACAACAGTAGGAAAAGTGTTGGAATTTGAGGGGGATCAGATTCACTATTCTGACTCCAACGTGAGCAACAGTATGGAAAGGGTGGGACTTTGGAGGGGTCAATGTACTATCCCCACAGATGTCCTATCCCCGCTCTATCCTAAGCAACAGTAGGAAATGCAACAATGCTGAAAGAGTGTGAGACCTTGTAAGGCTCAAGTGTAAGCATCAATAGGGAAAGTGTTGGCTTGTGTGCGGCTGGGTTACTATTGCCAATCCAACTTAAATTTAATATTTCAACTCCAACCTAAACAACTTTAGGGAAGGGGGTGAAAAAATACAAAATAATTGGGATTTAAAAAAAAAAAACACAACATGAAAAGGCAATATAAAAGTCAATTACAATGCAAAAAACATAAATCACAGTATAAGATTATCAATTTTCATAAATAACCAAAGACACTTAAAATTTGTTTAACTGAATGATTTAAAAATTGCTTAAAAGCAAAATAGTGAATTTTAATATTGTTTACCAATAATTAAAAACAATAAAAAGTAGTAAAAACACTAACCCACAAATAATATTGAAATCATTATAAAACATTACATAAATGACAATGAATAAAAAATACGAAAAAATACTACATATTAATCAAAACATACATTAAAAAAGTACACCAATTACCTAGACAAGTAAGTACTTTAGATATTTAATAATGCACTTATCCAATTAAAATAAACAAATAATGATTTAGAAAAACTAGCCATTAAATAATTTATCAATTGATTACTGTACATAAATACTAATCTAATTAAGGAATTAAAGTTGAAAAATGATAAAATGATTTTAAAAACTTCACCCTACTTCCATACAAAACCCAACAGCCACCAATAATGAATAGAATTAAAATAAACTCAAAACAACACTTTGAATGTTATCAAAATAGTACAAAATAAAAAATTATAAACAACTAGCAATAACATAGTAATAACTTAATACAACATTAGAAATTAATGAAAATTCAGTGTTATATACACCTATATTTGAAAGTAGTAAATATTTTGAAACATAATATTCTTATCTGCAATATTCTGTCCAATTATATTCTTGTCACCACAATATTTTTTCATGATTGTAAGGTCAGATGATATTTTTTACACAGAATAAACATTGGGCACCCATGAAACAATACACTTAAGAATGTGTTAAGTAGAAACAATTGTATTTTTTAGTAATTATCTGGAGATTACAAAGAAAAGTTGTGAAACTTGATTTAGGTGGGAATAGACACTTGTTTTGATAGGACGTTGAAATAAAGTATGATGGAAAAAAATGACAGCTGTTTAATGTAGCAATGTTTTTAGCCCTCTTTCCATTTTTAAATATTTTTCTTTCTCTCTGCTCCAACTAAAATTATGTACCAACTAAGTGCTGGTGAGAAAAGAATCTTGGTGAGAGAAATTATGCAGGTGTATATTCAGTTTGTGTGTGAAACACTACTTTACGAGTAGGTAATTATTGGGACGAGAACATCTTCAGCAAGATTAACACCTGTGGTTCCCTCCCCTGAATGGCTGACTGCTTGCGAGACTGCTACCCTGGCTTTCTTTTTGACCCTCACATCACACTAAGCTAAGCTAGCATGTGCACAAAGGCCTAGGCCTGTCCTTGGTAATGAAAAGTCCATATTCTGTGATCTGGAGTGGCACACAAAGGGCCTAATTAAGAGTTTGGCCAAACTCTCAGCAGGGTGGACGCCACCTTCGTGGCAACCACCCTGCTGGAGTTACTAAGAGTTTCCCACTAGGTCGGTGGGCTGAAACCTCAGTTTCCACCCGCCAGCCTAGTGGCAAACAGGCTTCAGCATTGTCTCTGGCTCATAATCGAGCCGACGGCAATGTTGTAGCCCCCAGGGTGCACCAGCACCCTCGCAATGTTCACTGTCTGCAAAGCAGACAGTGAACACTGCGACGGTGCTGGGCCGGGGGGCCCCTGCACTGCCCATGCCAAGTGCATGGGCAGTGCAGGGGACCTCCTGTGGCCGCCTGCACCTGTTCTCCCCCAGCCTTTTCATGGCAGTGTTACATCCATAAAAAGGCTGACAGAGAATCAGTTCATAATCTGCAGGGCAGCGCTGTCCTGGCAGATTACGATCTCCGCCACTGCCAGGCCACCGGGATCATGGATATTGGCGGTGCTGGTGGTACCCTGGTGGTCTGACTATCAGGGTTTTAATGTGGCTTTCTGAAGACAGCCACACTCGTAATGAGGCCCAAAGTGTGTCATCATGGTGACATTAGACTACGGTCCCAGCTTCAGGTGTATCAAATAAAGCAGTGGTGGCAGGGTACTGTGTTTTGTGAACCTGCTGTGACCAGACCTTTTTCTCTGTGTCAGAGAGTGAAGTTGACTGACACCTCTTATGTAAAGTTCCACAGTTATCTACACCCCATAACCTTGCTCTGACATTCTGCATGTGAAGTGCATGCATATTCAGTGAGTGTGTAGCATATGCTTGGTACTAGGACTCTTTGAGTGTGCTATAGGTCTGTGTACTGTGAGCAATGTGATATTTTTTGGAACCCCAGTGGTTAACAATGCACGAGATGGAGGATAAGGACAATCTACTCAGTTAGTGAAATTCCATTGCCTGCATGCCTGTGGCTGGAAATTAGAGCTCTAGACAGTGAAGTGAGGGAGGATGAGATAGGGCTCCACTTTAAAAAATTAAATGAGGACCTTATTATGAACGGTGTTACTGATCAGTTCTTCCTTAACCCGGTCCAGGAAGAGGGGCCAGCTGAGTTCTCGGTGTGAGGAACATACTGGAGATGACTACAACCCTTGGGAACAATGGTACAATAGACTTGTGTTTTCAAGGCTCTCCCGGTCTTCCAGCATGGCCCTTGCAGGGGACTGCATTGAAATCAAGAAAATAAGTCAACCCATGCTGTTTGGTACACTTGCATCACACTCCGACTTGGTGCTGCTGCCATCGATCTGACCATGAATCCTGAGGAGAAGATTCTATCACCACTGAAGTAGAAGCTGAACCTGACCCGTTGGCTGCAACTGCCTGAAAAAGGACCCCATGTGCCCCAGGCTAGAAATCATAACTGCCTGCTACAGGCCCCAATCAGGCTTCGGCCAGGAGGCTACATCTTTAGGGATGGGCATCCGCTTTGCAGGGTTGCTATCCTGTTCAACCACCATGGCTCCAATCTGAAATGGAACCACTGCTGCGGACTCATTTAGGTGGAGACGCTGCTTGGACCACCAGCTAGAGAAGAGCATACCAGCACCTGCTGACTGCAATAGCATGAGCAGTTAATCGGTAACAGGGCCCTGCATGAAAGCGTGAACTAGACATGCAAACCCTGTTCTGCAGCAGGAGGAATGACTGTGATTCTGGTAATTTGGGTCTGAACTGTTGAACTGAACTGAAAGCTACTCTAACGCTGTAGAGACTGAGTGTACATCAGTACGTAGTCTGAACCTATGACTACATTAGAGTAGAAAACCTACAGACATGGTAACCACTTCGAGAATGAGGAGAGGGCACTGTCACTGGTAGTTCGTTTAATCAGTCATCATAGTTGGATTTGCGACCCTGCTACTGAGCCCCATTGAATTGTATCATATTGTGTTTTGCTGTGACAATAAATTACTTCATTGTCAATAAGATAATCATTGATTAACAACACATTAATTATGTCTTTTGTTTAAGTCTTTTAAGCTCTTGCTTCCTACTTTACCTCCCTCAGAAACCATTAAAAGATCTCTATCTTTTTCTCATAGCTGACTATCCCTGTTTTGTCTCTCCTGCCAGTGCTCCTCACGGTGCCTTCATCTCTCAGAGTTTCTTGTTTCATCTTCTTACCTTCTTGCAATGCAGAGTGTGCTTCTTCAGTCTGGATTGCCTCTCGCATTGCTTCTCCTTTGTTTCCTGCTTCTTCCTGGTGTAATCCATCATCATCTGCGTCTCAATCCTTGCTTCCTCTTCTGCATGCCTTTAACTGCATGGCACTCTTCTTACCACTGTGTGGGGCTATTAACGTGGGGCCATGCCATTAATGGTAATTAGAGAGTTGGGCCATTATTACATGAGCATGTTAATGCTTGCTGCCGTGTAGAGGTACTGAAACTGGTTACTGTGTTGAACCATTAATCTTTGTTACTGTGTGGGATCATTAATGATTCTTAGTGTGTTTGGCTATTAATACTCATTATCGTGTGGATCCATTCATGTGGAGTCATTACTGTTTGTTACACAGAGGGGCTGTCAATTGTAGTAACTGTGTGAGGCAACTGATGTGCAGTTACTGTCTAGGACCACTGATGCATTTATGGGTTGAGACCGCTTAGACATTTAATAGCTGATGCATCTGAGGTAGAGACTCTCTAATGCAACTGATGTATATTCTATCTCGGATCATTGATGCCTGTCATTTTCTTGGCCATTAATGCAACTTGTGTTCAAGAGGAACTGACACATTCCTGTCTGGGTCAATTGATACTCATAATTGTGAAGGTTACATGCATATTTTGTCTAACTGCCCTTCGAGTCAATCTGAGGGTAAGTCTCACAATCTCAGATAAGAGATGGGGCGATGCAACTGGGCATCTGTACCATGTGTACATTAGTCAACATACTTAGAAAACCTTCTGCCCGAAACCTAGGTTGAATAAGTCTTGGCTGATGCCTTGGTTGTGACGAGAATATGGGGGTCTATCAAATCTACTGCTTTTGGAAATGCATGTTATTTATTGCTTGACTTCTGATGAGTATAATGACAACATTTATCATGTCATCAATAATCCAGAGAGCAAACACATTATTGACTGACGTCTACAGGACATTTCTAGCAGCTCATTAGCCATTACTGGAGTCAAAACATTTGATAAACGAAAGCTGTACATTAAAATTAAGAAACTCGTAAAAGTACTATTGTAGTATTATGGCCATAACAGCAGCATTTACTCATCAGTGCTGCCATGCCATGAGACCTCTTTAAACGTGACTGACCATGGGCATACACAATGACTGCCATGGGTAACTAGGTGAACGGTGGAGCGTGACATGCAATGCTAGTAACTAACCACTCAAACAACATAATTTGCTCACTTTGTATTAAAGAAAACTGTCATTATTAATAATTTAGTTGTATCACCAAACAATATGCATACGCTATCTTTCATGAAAACTTTCTTCATTACTTACAGCTTAACAATGAATTTACACAACCACACTGAAACAATATCACACTTTAAATAACAGATCTTAGTATAACCCATTTTATCACTTCTTAAGATTAGCTGTGCCATTAAATAAAAGGGAAGCAACCACCTGCGAATCAGTCTTGGCAAGGCCTGAAAGGGCAGTCGAGACCAAGATGCTGGACCCATCCACTCTGCGTAAGAGAAAAAACAATGGCTGATGAATAGGAACATAACAAAGGCCTCTGCAGTCCCCGAGCTCCAGGGGATCCCCTCAGCACAGCATCTGGCCTGGGTGAGTCCAGATGGGGGCCTCCTCCATGTTATGGGCAGAAGAACACCTTCCACCGTCGTTAAGCCACTGCTGGTGAATTTCATACTTATTTGGACTCATCACTTAGCAGTGGCATAACAAAGGCCCTGCAGCCCCCGCAGTACTGGCCCCCACCAAACTCCATGGGGCCCCATCAGCACAGTACACTGTGCACGAGCGGCAGGCCCCTGACTGGGTCCGAGGCAGAGGGGGCCCCTTCATGGTACTTTGCAGGATGGGCCCCGTCAAGGTTCGTTACGCCACTGTCATGTAGATGCCACTTAAGCTTGAAGTCACACACAGACAGCTCTGAACACAAATCTGGCCGGCTCTATCTAGCTTAAGGAGGCAAAGCTAGAAGAGATCAATTGAATCACTTGAGCCAACTGATAAGATCCATTTAGACTGAAATGCATGTGTTTGCCTTCCAAGCAGTCATACTGTAGTAATTTGGGATGAACTTCTACATAGCAATGTGGTATGGGGTTTATTTCTATAGAGCAATATCCTTATTGATGGCACAGATAAACTAGAACAATCACTGGCAATGTCAATTGGTGGGGTGTGTTGGCTGCAGAGCTATTGGTTTAGCCAATGCTTGTTTCTTTTGCTACAGTTTGTTGTTAGTTTACTGCTTCAAGAAAGCACCATGCTGGCCATTTTGGAAGGGTATGGTAATGCTGAAGTATATAACACAAAGTATTCCATTGGATGTGTATCCATGGACTTCGATCTTCGATTGTTTTTAGACATAAAGTATAACAAAAACATTCATTTATAGCCACCCATGTGTGCATAGTTTCATACACGTGAGTGGGCATCTTTGAATGGTTTTCAAACTGTTTTCTAATAAAAAAACAAAGACAGGGAAAACTTGTTAAACAATGACTGACTACAGCAGTGCCCAAATGTGATGTGGTACACAGCTAGAGAGTGTCCTGGTAACAGTATGCGAGGAACTGATGGGCACTCCTAAACCAAACAAATCAGGGGAAGACCATAATGTAAAAATTGTGTTGTCTCTTTTCTTTTAAAAAGAAAGAACACATTGGCCCAAAATTGAAATGGCTTATTTTTTCTTGTGGGTGAGCTCATGTGCATAGTTAACATAGAAGAAAAATATGATTGTCACTATACTAGATCAATGGATGACGAGGGCTAACTGAAAGCCCCTCTACGTATATAGGTACATATTTTTAGGACTTTTTTTTTAAAGAAAAGGTCTTGGCCAGACCAAAAAAGGATGGAATGGAATCAAACTATGAATTATTCCATGTTAGTGTTTCCTTCATCATATTTTTTTGTCTAAGTGAGTTTCCTTAAGGGGTACTTCATATCAAGGTACTCAAACAAGTATTGACCTGATTTCCTGCTGTCATATCTGGGCTAATTATATATTCATCTGTATATGTAGATAACATAAAATTGTGAAATGTAGAAAATACCCCATTGTACTCTGCATGGGGTTTTCAATAACACCATCTGTCCAGGACAGTGCTTAATTTGTAAATAACAATGTGCTGGTGCCCAAAGCCCTTTACTTAAACACTTGGCTGCTGCAAGTAAATGTGCGATGACAGAATACTGAGGCAGCGTAATCTGGAAGCCATCTCGGGTCCCTTTAATCCATTTACAGCCACTCTTTGCCCCTTCAGCTCACTCTTGCAGCTCTCTGCTTTTTCCCATTGTGAAGCTTTTTCGTTTTTCTCTTCCTCCATCTTTCCCATATTTGTCTTTTGCTCGCAGTAAATGCTTGAAGTAGAAAAATAAGCACCGGCTCTCAAAAATAAGTGCTGGTGCTCCGCACTGGAAACAACAAGCACAAATTAAGCACTGGTCCAGGATTTTCATAATTCAGGGGCAGTTAAATAATGTAATTCACTGTATAATAGTATATTTCTACTGAATTTAAATATTTCAATTAGGCCGACTGGCAATGTAAAAGTAAACTGGCGTTCAATAAAAAGAATTGAAAAAGCCAACAGTTCTGATTTTTCAAAGTGGACATTCTCTCATGCTTCAATAGAAAGAGAGCATGTTTTTGTCACACCTGGAAAAGGTACATTAAAGGAAGCAGCTATGCAAGATTCCCTTAGATACATCAGAAGCAAAGCACGGGCGGTGTGCGTGTGCGTGTGTGCGTGTGCGTAAGAGTCTGGAAAAGGGCAGAAGGGAGGAGATCTCGTATAACCTGCTTTACCGAGGCAGATATCACGAGGAGAGGAGCGACTGTTCCTCTGCGTTTCTTCAAAGATTGCGAACCTTCAGATTAATATAGGCAGCTTGCTTGAGTATTGCAGTATGTTTGAACATGTCAGTGGTCTATGTCTTGAAAGATTATTTATGTTGCAAGAAAAGTGAAAAACGTTTCATTTACTATGAAATACTGTTTTGCATACAACAGAGTCAGTGTCCTGGAATTACACCAGTGGGCGCTATGACGTGATGAACAGCAACTGATGCTCTCGTTATGAGTAGGCAGGAAACGTGCAGCTTCGAATAATTTTCCATCCTAAATCGCCAATTTGAAAGCATCTAACTAGTTACACTAACTTTAACTTGCCACTTCGCCAAAACTAAAAATCTTTGGGGTGTATATACTAAATATTTGTGTGGGGAGCTCCTGCGGCACAAGACAGTGCAAAATGTATAAGTTATTTAATATATTCTGTAAAATCTTCAAACGCAATGCAAAATTGTGATCCGCTATGCGAGCACCTGAACAACCCATAGAAAATACACCGCTTTTAAAGAAACACTCAAAAAGAAATGGGTGTTCTGTAAAAGAAAATCTCTCCATCTGCTTCTTCAAAACCATCCAAATTCCCACATCCCCTTTACCTGTTGAGTAGGTTAATTGCACAGACTTGCACGACTTTATGCTTGGATTTTTCCATCTGAATGAGAGGGAGCACTCCATTTTCCTTAATGAATGCATCCTGGTTTCTTTGGTGCTTTGCCAGAATGTTTGCCACAGCTTTGCTCAGGACTATTAGCAGTTTCCTGGACTCACTTTCCTTGAAGAGGCTCACCAAGACTGAAAGGTACTCCTGCTTCCCTAAAGCATCCTTGCAGTCTGCGCTCGCTTCAGCCATTAGACCCAAGACACATACAGCAGGTATAAGAATGCTTTCTCTGCTTCCTTTCTCCAAACAATTAACATTATCTACATGCACTATGATGTTCACCAGGGCTGGTATGGCATTAGCTGTGCACAGCGCTTCCACACAAAGTTTTTCTGATGCAAGTTCATCAATTAGATTGATGACACTAGAGAGCATCTTCCTTTGTTCCTCTCGAATCAGAGGTATCAGAACCTGAAATCCATTGCATTGAATGATCTGTTCCTTAACATTTCCATATTTTAGTATACTGTGTAATATAGTTAATGCATGTTGTTTGACGTTGTCTTCTAAATCTTTTGCCAGAACTTGAAGCAAGACAGGAACCAAACCTTCCTGTATTAGACTAGGAGACCACACACTGGAGGTCCCTGATGTCTTCACAGTTCCGGTGGCAATCATCGAGCCTGCACATAAAGCCTCTTTGCTGTTGTTTGAATCAAGAAAAATAGTTAAGTTTTTGAAGACGTTCAGTTGTGGGCTTCTTAAAGTGATAAAATAGTCAAGGAGGTGTGCATGTCCATGCAGCGCACACAGTTCAGTAACTCCGTGCCTCTGACTGTTCACAGCTGCAATGTTTGCACCAAGATTGACCAGTAGCTCCACAGTCTGTTGAGCAGCACTGGAGACGGCAAGTAGCAGTGGTGTGTTCCCAACACCATCCTGTGTCTTCAGTTCAAGCTGCTCTTCTCCAGCACTCTCAAGAAACCTCTCCACAGATGCAGCATAATTCCTGGATGCCGCGTGGTGTATGGGGGCCCAGCCACCGTCATCAACCTCCATCATGCTGGAGAAGGCACTTATTCTTCTTCACCTGCAAGAAGTCACAAGAAACATTTATGTAAATCTGTTCATCAAAAAAAATAAAGCAACTTTATACAATGTGTCAATGTTTTTATCTAAAATGCTAAATGTACAAATCCTGTTGGGTGTCTGCGGATGACAAACCCTCAGAGGGGCTCTGATGACACTATAAACTGCGAGAATAAAAATCAGTTTGCATGCTGCTGTCAAAAGAACTTTGACATGGTTTGATAGGATGGTCTTGCATTTCTCAGTTGCTCATATTTAAGGATAATATAATTTATGTAAATACAAGGAGGGGGAGGGACCGGGAGATTTTTATGGTCCAGTGTACAGTCTCCCACTTTAAGTAGTATTAAACAAAGGTACACTGTTCCAACGTGCTTTTACATGCTAGGAGACCTGATGTCTCAGGAGCAAGAGCCCTCAAGCATCAAAATGGATGAATAGCATCATCATCGGGAATGCTCTGCTGCTGCAACGCCTGACGGGCTCCCCGGTAGAGGGCTCTAAGCCGTGCTGCTCTGATAATGACTGGTGGGTTCAAACTATACAGACCAAACATTAGTGGAGAGAACAGGAGATAAGAAATTTAAAATTGGTTATTCATCCAACAAAATACATCATAATTTTATTCAGTTCAAAATAGGATGAAGACCAAGATTAAAAACAACCTGGAAAGTAACAGAATGAGTTATTATGCTCAATTACTTTCAAAGAGCACAAAAACGACGTAGAGGACTACAACTCTTATGGTGCCTCTAAACTAGGGTCAACACGTTTCGCGTCTGCGGTCCTGCCGGATCCATTAACGCTTCATCAGGACCACAAATAAACACGTCTTCTCCAATTAATACACAACAGTTTTAGGAATGAAAAAACCTAATTTAGGATAGAGAGACAGTCACTTACGTCAAGCGAACTGGCTAAGTCAAAGGAAGGTTACCCTAGAAAACAAAAAAGTAAAAACACCAAAGATACACAAGTTGTGATTACAAGGGTGCATTAGTGAAATAAAATAATATATGTGATGGGTCAGTGTGAAACATAAGTAGTCTGGCTTACCAACCCCAATTTGAGATCAGGCCCCTTGGGGAGCATATTCCAAGGATTCGAATAGACGCTGTTCATAGTAAAACAAGTGATATTCAGTCAAATATATTAGAGCAACAAATGAAAATTCATTTACACATAGGGGTTACATCATTGCCACAGAGAGACCCCGTAATTAAAGTGGCCATTCAAAAACATACATGGTCCAAACTCCAGGACCCGTGTTACCAAGTCAGATAAAGTACAAAACATAAAAAAATATAATTGATGATCAGTAGCATTTTACCTTCCAAGTTTATCTGCAACTGCTACCGAATGACCAACGAGCCTGAGTGTCAGTTATTTTCATGTGTTCTCTTTTTTTTGCCCCTTTATTTTTTTGTCAAAAATACAGGCCCAAATTTACTATGCTTTTGTGTTGGGGTTTTGTTACTTTTGAGGCACACTCCTGATGTAAAATCCTTTTCTGCATTTACTAAGTGACATACTAAATTTGCGAGACTTTGCGCTGTTTAGAAAATACAAAGTAACACAGAGCAGCACACAGTGCTGCCTTGCATCACTTCGAGCCAAGTACAAGTTACACAGGTGGGGCATGAGCATTCCCACACATCCACCTATGTATTTTGATGCAAACCCAGATGCACAAAGGCCCGTAAAAATTGCACAAAAATGGTGTGTGTAAGGAAACAGGTTGTTTGCAGGTTTCCCCCCACTTTTTGTCCCAATTTGGTCTACTAGCTGATGGTTTACAACTTTGAGAGTCCACTGAGGTCTGCCAACCAGACCTCAGTGCCAGTGTTCTGACCCATCACAAAAGATGTGTTGAATTGGGAGTCCCCAATTGGCAAGTACTTATAAATCCCTAGTATATGGTACCCAGGGCATGTAAGGCAGATTGTCCTCTCTGGGCTGCAGCACTGGCTGTGCCACCCTGTGTGTGACAAAGTACAACTATGGCTCCAAGCCTGCCACTGCAGGCTGGAAAGGCAGTGCCACACTGCAAGTTTGCCATTGCTATTAAAACAAAACCCCCCAAGTCTCTTAATGATATATATAACTCTCCTCCAAGGAAGACCTATAGAGCCCTATGGCAGGAAGCTGCATATTATCAAGCAAGACACAAATTCTGATATATGTTTTGGCAGCAAAACCCTTAAAGTTGTCATTTTGCTGAGGAAAGTTAATAGCCCGATTGGCTAACACAGAGAAACTGGCTGGCATCCCAGCCTTGCTAATTTCTGAATGGGAGTACCTAACTGGGTATTGTAAGGTATCGAATTAACAGTGCCATTAAATGCAACTTGATGGTCAAGTCAACATTTATGCCACTTTTAAAGTTACACAACTTTTAGAAAGTTGCCATTCTGTGGCCCAGCTGGTCCAGTGACCTTGTACAGTTTTCTGCTCACCTGGGGAAACATGTGAATGACTCCCTGGCTTCGGAACAAAGGCAGTTGTTGCATGGCGAGGTATTACTTACCCTCTCAGGAAAGCCACTTGAGGTATTAGCCCAAAAGGGGAGCTTTAAAGGGGAAGCCACCTTTGAAGGGCAAATGGTGAGTACACTCTCAAGACTGCTACTTTTTATTCACACATACCAGCTGGAGACAGGGCCAAAGAGGGAAAACCAGTCCCCAAACCAGTTCTCCGCTGGAGTGTAGCCCTCAGGTAGCCACACCTCTGGGGTGGGCGACCGAGCTCCTCACAGTCTAATGAAGAGTCTGACATGTTGAGAGTGGTAAGAATATTGCACTTGGGATTTCCAAAAGACACAAAAACTTTGTCACAAAAGGGGAGGGGACCAACAAGCCCATTGGCTAGTGACCACATTGCCCCCTTGGATCACCTTTCTGGGATAAAATAGAAATCCCTGGCACCCTAACCTCAGTACACTCTGGATTTGGAGAAAGGACCGAACATGGACCATTCTGCTGCACTTGAAAGTGCACGAAGAGGGGCTGCAATATCAGAAGGATTGCACCTGCTGCACTTTGGGCTGGCAAATTCTGGACTGTGTCTGTGGCTCCTGGCTGGGGGAAAATTGATTTCCAGCCTCCAACGGTCAGTTGGCTGAACCCCTGGAACAACACTAGGGACATTAAAGCTAGAAGAGCCCAAATTGGCAAAGCTGTAGCCACTTCACAAGAATCGCCGCTGGCCACCACTGCACATCCCAAGAGATTTAACTGAGATAGACAAACTTTGCCCCCATGTCTGCTGGACCCAACGGTGTTGTCTATTCTCGGATTTGTCACCCAAGAAAGACACTAGCCCCCAACAAAATATTGCACCCTGACTCCTGTATCGCGAGAACCAAAGCCTGTTCGCACCTGACCTTCTTTGAGCTCCATGGCCAAAGTCGCCCCACCTCACCCATGGCTTAGGAGTCACTTACAGCTGACCCCTGTCAATTGCACCAGGAGCATCATTGAGCATCTTGTCATCCTGCATCCTCATCATCAGGACCACTCTATTGTCGGCTATAGCAGTAATTTCCTAAAGGCTGGAACTAGATTGGAAAAGGCTCTGGTGGCCACATAACTGTCCAAAGTATCCTTACTGGCCTCCTAGACCTCTACCCTGCCAAAACTAGACACCCAACTTGGGCCAGAGAAGTGCCAAACAAACTCTTTCAAACTTATCAAAAGTTTACAAACTATTTGTTGACCAATTCTTTTTGCAGTTATATTAAATGTTTTTAAATGCTTTGAAAATTAATATCTTCGGAACCCTCTGGTGGATTGCCTTGATCAAGGACTCTAAAAATTCAGTAAAATACACTCTATTTTGATAAATTGTTGTTATGTTTCTACTTGATGTGTGATTTCTTATTTCGTTGTTTGGTGCTGGTAAATGCTTTACAATAGTTCCTATGTCTAAGCGTTGCTACTCAAAACCACAACTAACAAGGGTTGAGTTAAAGATTTTACAAATGAGCCTGAATGGACCCAAGATAGGATTTGCGAGTGTATTCCATGACAACCCCCCCGATCATATCACATAATACACCCAAATCATAACCCCGATCATATCACATAATACACCCAAATCCGCACAATGCGCCTACCCAACAGAGTCATAACGAGGAGAAATATCTTTTTTTCTCCTTGTTACTTCCTCTTTCCGTATGTGCTGCATTCTGCAGCACAGAGAGAGAGAGAAGCATGCCACTAAAGACTGTTTTTGTGCCAGAAGTTATCCTTTCCTGCAAAAGAACAATCCTGTCTGTAATGCATGCACCCCCGAACTGTGGTGCAAGGGCGTCTGTTCGCAGTAGGTGCTTTAGTGCAGGGAGAGAGCTCAGGAGCCCCATATTTTTAGTAGATTTTGGCACTTTTCAGTTCTCTCCTGTCCATGCAGCTCTGCTGCAACTTTCCTTGCTGTCCTGCCTTGCATAACATTTTAATAAATATGGTCCATATTGTTTTGCAATGAAATGCCATAGATCTTTCAAGTTTCCAGATTTCCTGAGAGAGTAGCTCATGACAGAGCTGTTGGGGCTTTTCTTTGCATTGTGGTACTTGGAGTTCGGTTTTTCAATTATAATTTGAGACTACAAGTATCTGCATGCAAAGGTAAAATCGAATTACCGTGAACTACGCATGCACGGAATCTTCAAACTCAAATCCTTCGTATTTAGACCCAAAATATGACTAGTCTTTAAGAAGATGACAAGATTATGTGATCCTGTATTTGTTGTCATAATAGTAAGTAAAAACAGTGTAATGAAATAAAATCATCAATGCCACCACCCACTCACCCAATGCCGTCAGTTATAAACAAGCATTTACAATGCAACGGGTCTCAAGTTTGCTCATGTTAGAGCTGATCGCGTTGTAAACTCCTAACCCGACTTTTCACCTATCGGGCAAAAGTGCATTTATGTACGTACCCAAAAAAGTGAAATTAACTATGTAAAGCGCTCGACTTCTGCCAAGAGAGATCGGGCTCGTAAATTAGAGAAAAAGAAGTCCACTAGCCCGATGGAAAACAGCGAGCCTTGCATGTTTTCTGTACTTGGTCGCTGCGCTCGAGGAGGGCTAGCCACCGGAAAAGGCATGACGTATGCGTGCCTTCGACTAATGAAAGCAAGCAGATTTTATTAGGCAAGCCCACGAACCAATAAAAAACACTGACGTGAAGTTGACAGGGCTCCGAGCCCTTTTCTAAATACTAAAGCGTCTCGCTGCGATACTCATGCGCGAGCGCATGCAACGCAGGCTCGACCCTAATAACCAGTTGTAGCCAATTATGTATATGACTGGCTTGAGTTTCTATAGGACTTGGCTGTCAGGGAATAATATTTTCTGAATTAAAGGCACTATATTGATTAAATTGCCATTGCATGATCTTTACTTAATGTATGAAGGCTCTGAAGTAATTAGCTTTGTCTCAATCACAATGAGGAAATGGTTGTTAAAAATCTATCGACTTGGAATCTAGACCAACCATACTTCCTGGTCAGTTGGTATCTATCCTGGCACTTGCTGCATTCAGCAGCCCATGTTTTTAGGGTATAGGAGACCCACTGAGTGATGCCCATGGCAGATCACAGGCATTACATGATAAGGTGTACCCCCTCAGTAACCTGAAGGGTCTGGGAACACAATAATACTAAACAACAATGGTCCAATTGGAAAAAAATTGTTATAGTTAGGACCATGGTTCCATTGAAAAAGCGATTTTTGACTTAGCTATATCTTTTGCGGCGTTTGACGAATCTTCACGAAATTTTCCAAAATAAGTGTTCCAGTGAATCTTGTTGTACATGGGAAGTTACGGAGTGATATGCCAGGGAGGGGGGACAGGAAAAAGGGAGGGGGGTAAAAAAAAAATGTTTCCCATTATAATTCCTATAGGAATTTTAGACACGACTACAGCCTGAACCGCTGGAGTGAATTACACCAAATTTGGCAGGAGGGTAGCTCTTGGGCCAGAAAGAGTGCATTTTTTAATTTGGTGTAAATCCATTCAGTACCTCTTAGATATAGATATCTAGAGGCGCGATGGTCACAAATATTAACACGCTCCTGCAGGGAAATGCAGAGCTCGGATTGGCTTCCAACACTTCATCCAGGAAGTGTTGGCAGCCATCTTGGGACTCAGCTTCAGCCGAGTCCCACCCAAAAAGGTACAAAAATAGAAAAAGGATAGCATAGGGTCAACCTGACCCCTTAGCTCTGGTGCTGGCGTCCCAGAGCGACCCCCGGGTAAAAAAAACATTTAAAAAAAAACAATATGCAAATTCACGGTGGATGCACAAATTCGCACCCCAAAAAAAAAAGACAAGTACAGGCTCCCATGTTTTTTTAAAAGAAGACCTCATGTGGGCAAGTTCACAGGGATTTTGAAATAAAGGAGGGGGACACAAGGGTCCCCCTCCTTGGGCAGTTTTATGCCCCGGGGACCACCACCTTCCTAGGGTTTATTTACAATCAAATAGAGTGCAGGAGGGTCACCCGGCCCGTTCCACTCCACATTGTTCCATGACCACCACTTCCCTGGGGATGCATTAAAAGAATGAAGGGGGTCTATTGCGATGCTGGCTCCCGCAGGACGTGGGGAGCCGGCAAGGACTGCAGGGGCTTTGAGGCTCCCCCACGGTCCTGTCACTCTCTCGCTCTCTTTCATCCCATAATAGCATGGAAGAGCGAGAGGGAGAGAGAGAGAGAGAGATTGCCACTGCAGTGGTATCTCCATACAATGACTTTAAACATTCAAACAGATGTTTGATGCAAGATGTTTGGTACACGTGTTATAACTATATTTGGATGCAGAGAAGAACAGAGTCACTCCTGGCCTAATGGTCAAGGTCTTGTACTGTCACTCAGTAGGCTAAAGGTTTAAATCCTAGTATTGCTTGGCAGTGTGATTGTTTATTCACTAGTATTTTGACTGCTAAACCTTCATAGTGATGGAATATTCATGTTTCTTTCCTATCACATGTGGGTTGAATGTCATACGTATGTCTGGAAACAGCAGTGTGAGGAGCAATGTTCGCTCTAATTATTCTTCCTGATGTGCGGCAATAGAATGTTTGCGTGCACACTTTTCTTACTTGTGTGCACAACCAAGTGATGAGATGTGCAGCTAGGCATGTCGATCACAACCACTTAAAAGTAGATAATAAGTATATGCAATCCAATGGGTCTGGCTTTAAAATTAAAGTTACTCCTTAGTAACTGACCGGTTTAGGCACTGAATAGGTCATCATACATGCACTCTTGTCACTCATCCTTGCACTTGTGCACCCGCTAATAAAATATTAATTCTTGCATTCGACCACTTAAACAACCACAATACAACGTTTACACCAATCCACCCACACATGCAAGATAAATGAAAACAAAAGTAGAAAAAAGAAAACATGATGTTGTTTTAAGATCACACATGTATGCTTGCAATAACACAATTAAACAAAGAAGGTGGAAATCTTCCTTGGTATTGTATATAGTGGTGTATAGTTACAGCTGACTCCATGTTAGAACTGTGCAGGACATCCTGCAATACTAAAGACAATGATACAGTATGAATAATATAATTCCATGATGGTCAGCTAATTTAGATGCAGCTGCTATGTAGGTTTCAGTACACTGCAGGTGAAGTGGGCGTCAAGCAAGTAGCCAGTTAGGACTACTGTTTTAAGCTGTAGCATGCTTTAAAAATGAAAATAAAAAGAGGAGAAGGAAATAAATAAAAGGCACCTATAGGTAAAAAAATGGAAAATTAAAAGACTGGCCTACCAGCTTTGGCATTGAAGCGCACTCATTTTCAGATGGACGTGCACATCTGATCAGACAAATGCCGTCACGTACAGGGCAAGAGAGCCAATGACTGAAGTGGGTTTACCTGTTGCTCATGCTTTAAGCTGTCATGTTTGGAAGGAGAGTGTAAATTATGCCCGTACAGACCAGTGGGGGAAGAGAGATGGCCAAATTCCCCTTTATTTTTTGGGACTTACATTTATATGTACTTATTTTTTTAGTGATTATTCTTGACAGGTGCCTGGAAGACAATGTAACCTGTCAGCGTTTTAAAGAGATTCTAGCAGGAAGTATTACAGTTCAAATCTTGAAACCTTAACGATTATTAAAAAGGGTAATCAGTACCAAATTCCTTACCTAAAAATTGTAATCTGGGAGATTCCAAGTAACAAAATACATCTGCAGGCTTTAACAGGGTGCAATAACAATCTATCCGTAAAGGCCTATTGACGTTAACGGGTGTTTCATAGTAAAAAAAAAACATGCCTACTGTCTTTGTCAGACCTTTTCATATATGAGACAGATCAGAACTATGGCACCTGAATAACTGTTCCCATTGAACCAGTCAGGTCCCTAGCATTTGTCATTGGCTCGTCACCGTAATCAAGTCAGACCAACTATATCGAGTATAAGCTTTCCTGCAAGGCAACCATCAGGTACACTGCAATAAAATTACAAATATGTAATAAATTATAGTTACGAATTTGCATTTTGTGTAATTATGCATTAATTCTGCATAATTTTCCCCAAATTGTGAGTATGTGAATTTTATACACATCTAAGTTTTATTGCATTATGTTTTAGTTTGACACGTTTTTGTGTTCCATTTTTAGGGTGGCTAGGGAGTTTTCTGATGAACATATTAACCAAATGTTCCCAGTACGAAGATGGTATTTAATAATTACTAATCGGGTGTAATTTCTAGATAATTATTTGTTATTCTTCTGTGAAGAATCTGCTTCATCTTATTTCGTGGTTGAGGTAGAGGCAGTCTGGCTAAGAGATTCACTTTGTTACACTGCTTCAACACTTCTGTGGAATGCGTTATTTTAACTCACTGATTTTATGAATCACTCAAACACTTCTACACTAAGGCACTAACCTTTTCCTTCTCTCATTTGCTTACTGACAAGCTCTTTTTCTCAGTCTCTGCTTTCAGATACCTAGTCCCTGGGCATGTATTTTCAGTCACCAGTTAAAGTGCACTCTGTTACTATCATTCGAAGCACCTGCTGTGGGAGAGGCTAATCATCAATCTTTAAGTTGATGCAGGAGCATTACACGCGCACGCACACACACACACAAGACTGCTCTGCCTCCTCAAATTAAGAAACTCTGAAAACTTGTGTGTCTGAGTTTATATTGTCACAAGGGAGAATGTGGAAACTCGTATACAGGTAGCATGTAATGCTAGTCTGTATCCTCACAAAACTGGTGCACAATGAACTCGCAGTTTACACACCCTCCAGTCCAAAAAGAAAACATAAACCTGAGGCCCAGGCAGATACTACAAAAAAAAACTGAGTGGGTGATGAAATCGCCACACTTCGCCTTGTTGTTCTCTGGGGGTGAGGAGTGGGACATGGCAGACTGGCCTGAGGCTGCAGTGAAAGCTTTGGTGATTCTTTCCTGCTCCTTCAGGACTAGCCTCCAGTAGCATTTGTAAAGACAAACACACTGTCTTTAAAAATGCATTTAGTAGTGCAGCTTCAACATCAGCAGCACTTCAAAGGATCAAATAAAGTACTTAATTGAATCCTTTGTAGTGCGCGCTGATTGTAGGTATGTGCGCGGAAGGAAACCTATGTGTGCGCGCCCGCTCAGGCGGGAAGTTTAAAGGGAACTATGGTGAGGAGTCACCTGTGATGTAATGGTTAAGGTCACAGATGCTCACACTGAAAGTTGAAGGTTTTATTCCAGGTGTGTCTGTGGTCTTTTCTCTTCTTTAATTTATTTCGAACTTCAAATGTTAAAGGTTCATACTGAAAGGTGATCTCACTTGTGTTAAATGACAAATAAATTTTTCTTTTTTATTGGTCCCAAAATTTCTCATTATACGTATATCATTCATCAAAGCCTAAAAACATTCTCTCCCTTACTCTCAAGTTCTTTCTGTCAATCTCTTTCTCTTAATTTCTCTCCATCTCTATCAATCTCTCACTTCTGTCTCTCTCTTTCTTTCTCTATCAATGGGATGGAAGAGAGAGAGAGACAGACAGACTATTATTGCAATGGCCTCTCCATACAATGACGTCAAAGAGTCAGGCTAGCAAGATATTTGGTACAAATGTTACAGTTAAATTTTGGATACAGAGCAGAACAGAGTCACTTCTGGCCTAATGGTCAAGGTCTTGTGCTATCACTCAGTAGGCTGAAGGTTCAAATCCTAGTATTGCTTGCAGAGTGTCTCCTCATTTTCTAGTGTTTTCACTGTTAAACATTACTAGTGAAGGAAAAAAAATTCCCCTCATAGTCTGTGGGTTGAATGTCATAGCTAAATCTGGATACTGGACAGTAAGGAGTCACTTCTGGCCTATTGGTTAAGGTTTCAGACATGCACACGAAAGGTTAAGGTTTCTACTCTATGTGAGCCTGTGGTCATTTCTTGGTTTGGTTTCTTTTCAAGTATAAATATTTAAGTTACATACTGAAAGGTGATCTCACTCTTTTTAATTGACAAAAACATTATTCTTTTCAATTTGTCCAGAAATATCTCATTCGAAGTATATCATTCATCAAAGCCTAAATAGTTCTCTCTCTCTCTCTCCCCAATCTCTCACTTTGTCTCTCTCTCTCACAGGGTTGGGTGGTTATAAGCCAAGCACGGCCGAAGGCCTGCATGGTGGTGGTTGGATTAACGTATAGTAATGAAAATCACTTTATGTTAAAAAAAAAACAGAGAAATTCACTGAAAAAAACAAAGGTTACATGGACCTTACAGTTAGGAAATAGAATTTAGAAAACATAGACATTCACTTAAAAAAACAAACGTTACAGGGACATTAGAGTTAGTTTCTGAAATTACTTGTACAAAACCTTAGAAATTCCCCTGTTATAGTTATAATTATTTCAAGTAACTATAACGCATTCCCTATGGTAACTATAACTCATGCACCCACCATGCAGTACTAAGTACCCCAGATTTTACAGCACTAATGCCACCTTTTATAACATCATTAACAATATCACTGTAACATTTGTTGTAAAATTATGCATAAAAACTGTGCATGGCTTAGGGCACGAGTTTTAGTTACTTGAAGTAGCTATAACTGGTGGATTTCTAAGGTTTTGTATGAGTAAAATCAGAACCTAACTATAATGTCCCAGTAATATTTGTTTTTAGGTGAAAAAATAAATAAATAAATATACATATATATATATACATAAACACATAAGACAACCACAATTATGCTCTTCGGAGTCAAAGTGATGATACACTTGTTCAAACACTAAGGTGTAGATCATACAAAACACCTTTACCACACTAAATCAATACTCATTGCTCCAACCCATAAAATGTACAATCATGAAAAAGACATCACCACTATACAGAAGGGATGAATTATACACCACCAGCCAATTTATCTTTCCAAAAAGCATAAGGAATTGCTGTCCCTCTATAGCCCCAATACATTGCTTATAAAATGGCTGATCATGAAAATGCATTCACACTTTGCCAAGGCCAGAGGAAGTCATTATGCCCACAACCCCTTACAACCTGACCAAATAAATGATATGGTCGACTTTAGTGGCCAAGTATTTCATTTTTACCACTACCCTCTATCCTCCCCCTCATTCTCTCAGAAACCATTGATCTATATATTGTACACGTCTAGCCTGGCAGCTTCCGCATCAATTAGGCAAAGACCACAATCATTTTTGTCCAGTAGGGAAAGATTTTGTGCCCTGTGCCAATTGATAGATGTATCCAGGTCGATAGATGATATACCCTGCATCCCCTGAGCCTTTATGCCTTGGAGGGCATGGGTGTTTAATTTAAAGGTCTTATATCCTTGTGCCCATCCCTAAGCCCTCCAACCATATATATGATGAGCTCTGGATCCCTCTTCAATACCAGTGATGAGCAGGCCTTGTAACTCTCTTTTTTCATGTGTACAAATTAGACAGAACGTAAAAGACAATTGTCATTTCAACTGGCCAGAGCTATTTGTAGAAAAGGGTCCATTGGTCCATAGTGCTAAAATACATAAAATATAGGTCAGTTTATAAAGGTTCTTTACCTACTATAAGTCTATGGAACCTGTACTTTCAACAAAACATTATCTAATGAGTGTCAGGAATCCCCAAGGTGCCTCCTGCGTTATCTGTCAGCATCCCCAGGGATTAGGGTTAAATCATATCTCTGTTCTTGGTTAAACCTTCATGTGTCTAAGTAAACATAATGTGCTGTGTTACACAATAGGTTTTATCAATGCTTGTTTTACCAATGCTTGTTTGCTAATGCCTCCCTGCTTGGCTTTGTTTGCTTCCTGATCTCAGCATCTAATTTGGCAGTCCAGCCCCTGCTGTCATCCTCGTATTCAGGACTATTGAGGAAATTCTTTTCTTCGTTCCTGTACCAGCTGACGCCAGACATTCCTCCAGCACTCCGGAAAAGACTGCAGCTAAGTGACTAGTATTCTCCAGGGAGTTTGCTCTTTGTGCGCCACGCTTTCCTAGAAGAGCTGGTGTATTTCAGACCTCGTATTTTGGCAGAGTGCTTATCTTGAAGAGACAAATGCATTTCTGAACATTCTACATTATTATTGTAGTTACTTGCCTAAATGTGCTTCAGGAAATCTGCTTGAGCTCAAGTACTACAAAAAGTGACAGTGCAATTTTAAAAGAGCATTTACGTGACTTTATAATAGCATAACTCTTGGATTTAAATTGTGTCATTCATGCCTGTGTTTCAGGTTTGAGGAATTTGCTTTTGAAGGGTTTTTCACACACACAGTGAAACTAAACCAAACTGTGCCACCCTAACTGCTTAAACCCAGAGTGGACATTTGTATTTCTTGTATTGCTTTTGTTCCTTTTAGTTTAACCCCATGCATGCAGGAAAGTTATAAGTGATATAATTAATGCCCTTGTTTGTCTTTCTTATGCATATTAAGTGCAACCAAAGTTCTAATTGTAGTGTGCAACAGTGAATCTCTGTGAAGCCAGCCCTAGTGTTGCAGTACTTATTGTTATGGTACTCATTTTGGGCTTTTGGTAATGCAGTGTTAGTAATTGTGCCAACAGGTATTATTATCCAAGAAAAGTGCTGGAGCATCCCGGTGTTCTTCTACCGCTCCCATGCCCATATCAGAAAGAGAGATTCAGTTTCAAGGAAGCTGAGTGCACTAACTCTACTATCACTCAGTCAACAACGACCTGCCCCCCGAAGATAGGGCCTGGCTGGACCGGCAAGACATGGCAGTGTTTTGTCTCTTTCTCTTCCACTCCCTGTTTCCTTTTGGGACACCTGCCAGGGTTTCTGTGTCCACCAGGAAGTGCCGAGAGGTGTTCCAGAAGGTCAGGGGCATACCATCGCCCCTGCAGACATCCTGCTTTTCAGGTGAGTGGCCCGTCTCGACAATGAGCAGGTGGCAAGTTCTTCCCATTGAGGAAGCACAAGACGTCCTTGAGGATAACATATCATTCTTGAACACAAAACTGAGCTCATTATTCTTCCAAAATCCCACTTCCAGATGCCGAACTGAAATCGAGGTTATGGTTTACAAAATGTTCAAATGTACAACTTTGAATAAAATGGTTTCTGGGCATACTAGAGCCATGAAATTCAGGAAGCATATTAGAGGTTTATGGATAGTTCAAACCAATAAGGAAGAACATCCATGCTTGTCATACATATATAAAATAATAAAATTGTAATAGATATAGGAATATAGGATTATATTTTCACACAGCACAATAGTGTTTGACAGAGGTTTAAGGGCATTTTGATATACAAGAAACATACAGCATCTCAAACAACCATTTGCAGTGGCAATAGATCTAGCTTATAATTAAAAGTGTTGCTTCCTTCACTAGTGAGTTTAGGCATTCAAATACTCATCATGATACATGCACTCTGCTACACATTATTGCACTTATTCTTCTATTCATCAACACACTGACTTATATTTGCATTCATCAACCCACACATCCATGATAAAACAAGCATTCAAGCTTAACAAACATGTATGAACTAGAGTTGGCTGAACAATATGCAACCCTCCAAAGAGTGATCATGTGGGTTAAACATAGTGAACATCTTCTACGCCCCAAGATTGTCAGCCAACAACAAAACCCTTTTCTACTAACGTAATCTGTGAGATTCCATGTAACAAAGTATCTATGTGCAGAATTTAAAACAGTGTAATAACAATCAACTTTCAATGGTCTAAAGCCTTTAACATATGCCTTTCACAATATATACATACAATTTATTGCCTTTGTCATAATGTTTTATAATAAACAGAACAGAACAGAACATCTGCCACAGTTTTACCAATGAAGCCTTGGTCATAAGTCTTCCCAATCAAAGTTTGTTCCATATCATGTCACTATACCTATCTCGGGCCTACCGTATTGATCATGAGTTCTTGCATAAGGAGAAATAAACACTGTTTTTCTGAGGAAGAAAACCCCTTTTGACAATCAAATATTTTTTGAGAGGTAAATTAATTTGTTAGTGGAGTGGAAGCCCCTCTCTCAGTACTGCTCAGTGGCACAGTCACACAGACCCAGTAACAATAGTCACCATTTAAAAAAAATCACAAGTTGCATTTGCAGCAGACATCTGTATGCAACTCACAGGTCAGTTTAAATCCTGTCAAGGTACTCGTGCTGTCGCGGTTTTCAATGGTCTTACCGTCGAAGCTGAGAGGCGTAGGGGAACGACCCTTGTTCCGGCAGGTTCTGCTCTGGCCGAGGTAGGGGCGACCCCTTCCAGTAGCCACGGTGCTGTTTGGTATGAGCAAACCACTACAGTCTGTGCCCTCCAGAAGGAGTCCCAGAGGAAAAACCCCCGTAGGGTAAAAAACCTCCACAGGAACTCCCTGAAATGAAAGGAGGACACCAGGGCGTTAGGACCAAGGATCAGGAAGACTGGAAAACAAGGCAGGACAGGAACAGACAGGATTCGCAGGAGGAGATCAATCGGAGCGTGACTACCACCAAGGAGTGTTGCAACGCAATGAACAAGCAATTGGAATCCCCTTATATACCCCTGGACAGGAAGTAGGAAACAGGAAGTAGAACACCACCATCTTGGATTGGGGAGAAAACAACAAGAGTGAATTAGGTATGTGTGTAAAACAATGCATGCTGGGCAGACAGGAAGTGGTCAGCATGCTGGGAAGAAAAGAGACAAGTATAAAGTACCCCAAGTGTAAGGGTTCGGTTTGTTCCAGGAAACATCGGTAAGTAAATGACAGGAAACGGACATGTAAGAAAATTAATGTTGAGCGCAAACTGCGCTGATGCGGCCATGCCTGAACCCCCTCGGGGTCTCAGACTATGCCGCTTCTGCCTTTACGGCAGAACTTAAAATATGGCAAGCGGCGAGTGCCGCAACCCCTAGACCGGCTCCCTGGAGCCTCCATGGCTCCCGCCCGGGCCGCGGCAACCCCCGCGACCTGAGTGTCGGCCGCGGCATTCTCCGCGACCCGGGTGCCGGCCACGGCAAAAAAACGTGCCGCGCCGCGGTAACCGAAGCCCGCGGCCGCGGGGAGCGCCGCGGCATAACAGTATGCCCCCCACCGAGGCCCCAGGCTTGTGGGGGAAGAGCCGAAAAAAGCGGCGGAGCAAAAGAGGAGCATGGACTGAAGAGGCATCCTCCCAGGAACACTCACTCAAAGGGTATCCCTTCCAATGAATAAGGTATTGGAGGCGCCCATGGAAAAACCGAGAGTCACAGACCTCCTGTACTTCGTACTCAGGCACATTGTCAACCAACAGAGGAGGGGGACAGGGCAACTGCCTATGAAAAAGATCAGGACGGTAGGGTTTCAATTGCGAGACATGAAATACCGGGTGGATCTTCCATGTCCGAGGTAGGCGAAGACGCATAGACACAGGGTTGATTTTCTTGAGAATTAGAAAGGGACCGTAAAAGCGGGGTTTGAATTTATTTTGGGTGAGTCGGAGAGGTAGGAATCTAGAGGAGAGCCAGACCTTATCATGGACCTGATATAGAGGAGCCGCACAGCGTCTCCTATCTGCTATCTTCTTCATGCGGGACTTGGTGGACACAAGGTTGGAATGGATAATTTGTTGTATACCCTGTAGCTGTCGAACGAAGGAGGAGATGGCGGGAAGTTTGGAGTTGTCTCTCAGGGGAGTTGGGATGGCCCTGGGATGGAAACCATAAGAGCCATAGAAAGGAGAGACTTTAGAGGCACTGTCTAGAGAGTTGTTATAGGAGAATTCTGCAAGCGGTAAGTAGGGAGCCCAATTACTTTGTGTAGCGTTACAGGAGCTACGTAAGTACTGTTCGAGACCCTGATTGAGTCGTTCCGTTTGTCCATTGGTTTGAGGGTGGAACCCGGGTGATAAGGCCACCTGGATCCCCAAGGTCTTGCAGAATTGATTCCAGAATCGGGAGATATATTGAGGACCCCTGTCCGATATAGTAACTTGGGGTAACCCATGTAGCCTGAAGATTTCTTGAGTAAAGATCTGACTTAACTCCTTTGCCGTTGGTAACTTTCTCAAGGCCGTGAAGTGGGCCATCTTGGTGAAGGAGTCCACAGTTACCATTATGACGTGGTTTCCCATTGAGGAAGGTAATGCGCACATAAAATCGGTGGATATGGTATGCCATGGGCCTGGGGGAACAGGTAATGGGCGGAGTAATCCCACAGGTCTGGTTCGGGGTGTCTTGGCTTGAGCACATGTAGGACAGGATAACACATATGCCTCAGTGTCAGCCTTGAGAGTTGGCCACCAGAAAGAGCGAAGTAAAAGATCTTGAGTCGCTTTCATTCCTCGATGACCGGCAATAGGGGAATCATGGCACATGCGTAAAGCTTCGATTTGCACTGTTTTAGTGGGTAAAAACAGGGCCTTATCACGATAATAGTAGTCATGATCTATGTGCAGCTGTGGACGTAACTTTTTTAGTTCTGTTTCGTGTAGACGGGCATATTCGGACTTGACTTGATCTAAAAAAAGTCTGTGCTACCCCTATGATTTTATTGTTGTCAAATAAATTTTGAACCGCGGAATCACCGCACCCAGGATAACGTCGGGACAGGGCATCCGCCAGGATGTTCTGAGAACCAGGGATGTAGGTGATATAGAAATCATATTGGCTGAAGAAGAAGGCCCATCGAGCCTGCCGGCTATTTTGCCACTGGAAATTTCTTAAGCACTGTAGATTTCTGTGATCGGTCCGGGCTTCAAAGGGCTCCTTTGATCCCATCAAAAAGTGTCTCCATTCGGTGCACGCGACCTTTAAGGCGAGTAATTCGCGTTCTAGCACGGAATAGTTTCGCTCAGAATCAGATAGAATGTGTGATAGATAAAATACAGGGTGTTCTAGGTCATCATCGTCTTGTTTTTGTAACAAGGCAGCCCCAATGGCTCTTTCTGAGGCGTCTGTGACAACAATGAATTGTTTGCTGGTGTCTGGGTGTCGAAGAATAGGGGCTTGAATAAAGGCTTTCTTTAAGTCCTGAAAAGCTGACTCAGCGCCTGGTGTCCAACAAAAACCTTTCTTTAGATGTTCCTTTTTGAGGGTTTGAGTAATGAAGCTGGTTCTCTGGGCAAAGTCTGCTATGAACTGTCGGTAGAAGTTGGCTAGTCCCAGAAAACATTGAGTCTCCTTGATGGAAGAAGGAGATGGCCAATTCAATATAGCCTGTACTTTGTCTGAGTCCATGGCAACTCCGGTTTGGTTTATACAGTATCCCAAGTATTTTACTTCTATCTGATCAAACTCGCATTTTTCAGGCTTACAGAACAAATGATGTTGTCGGAGTCTCTCTAAGACTTGGCGAACGTGCTTGGAATGTTCCTCTGGATGAACCGAATAAATTAGGATATCGTCAAGATACACCACCACTGTTTGTTGCAAAAGATCAGAAAAGATAGAATCCATGAATCTTTGAAAGATGGACGGGGCATTAGTGAGTCCGAAGGGCATTACTCTATATTCGTAGTGACCAAAAGGTGTTCTAAAGGCGGTCTTCCACTCATCACCTTCTCTGATTCTTAGTAGATGATAGGCTCCTCGGAGATCCAGCTTGATGAATCTCTGGGCTCCTCTGACTGCTTCTAAGATGTCCTTGATGAGGGGTAACGGATACCGGTCTTTGATAGTGATCCTGTTTAACCCTCTGAAATCGATACAGGGACGCAGATCTTTGGTTTTCTTTGTTACAAAGAAAAGAGGAGCCCCGGCGGGTGAAGAGGAGGGAGTTATCAACCCACTTTGTAGATTCTCATCTAGGTACTCCTTCAAAATTTGTTTCTCTGGTTCTGTGAGAGAGTACATCCGCCCAAAAGGAACTACGGTGTCTGGTTCTAAAGGAATGGCACAGTCATATTCTCTGTGGGGTGGCAATTCAGGCTTTTCAGGCTTCTGGAATACATCGATATAGTCCTGATAATGTCTGGGAACTCCCTGTAGGACATTAATGGATCCTCCCACCTGAGAGGGTGCTGTTGAGAGACTTTTTGGGGACCAATAATCCCCGGCCGGATAGCAGTGGGGTTGACAAAAATGGGAGGATAACGAAATGGTTTTTGTTTCCCAGTTAATGTAAGGATTGTGCCGTGTAAGCCATGGAATTCCCAGGATCATGACGTGGTGTGGTGATGAAATTAAGTCAAACGAGAGAATTTCCTGATGTTTTCCAAACTGTAAACAGAAGGTAGGGGTGGTGTATTGTACAGGTCCAGAGGCCAAGAGTGACCCATCAACGGTATGTACCTGTTCTGGTACTTCTTTGGGTATTTGTGTTATCTGTCGTTCTTTGGCCCAGGTTTCATCTAAATAGAGACCACTGGCTCCGCAGTCCAATAAGACCAAAGTTCTTTCTTCGCGGCCATCAGTTAAATGGAGGGTAACTGGTAAGAGAAAAAGAGCAGTTCCTTCCTCCCTGGAAGAGCAAATAGAAGGTATATCACGATATCCCGTCCTCACCCTTCTTACTCGGGACGGGAGTTGGCGTTTCCCAAGGGCTTGGTTGGACGAATGGGGCAAGCGCGAATTAGGTGACCAGCTGCACCACAATATAGGCAAAGCCCCTTCCTTCGTCTATGTTCCCTTTCACTGGCGGATAAAGGTCCGCGAGCTGTGTCAATCTGCATGGGCTCTTCCTCGGTATTCCCTTTGGATTCAGGACGGACTTCCTCGGTACGATGGGCGAAGGGACGAGATGGTACTGAGTGAGAAGGTAAACGACTCTTCTTTTTCTCCATTCTTCGTTCATTCAACCGATATTCTATCGTTAGTGCCTGGTCCATCAATCCTTTGAGGTTTTCTATCCTGGCAGAATGTACTAGTTCATCTTTGATGTCCTCTCTGAGACCTCTACGGAAGAGTGTCACCAAGGTACGTTCCACCCAGGTTGTTTCTGCAGCTAATTGTCTGAAACGGGTGATGTATTGTAATACATCTTGACCCCCTTGTTGGACTTCGCAAAGAGCCTCTTCTGCTGACGCCTCGAGTCCAGGGCGTTCAAACATCTGTTTAAAAGTAGTGATAAAGGTGGAATAATTAGATAGACAGGGATCGTTTCTGGTTACTAGAGGTGTGGCCCAGGCCAAGGCTGGTCCTGATAAGGCACTAATCAAATACCCCACCTTGGTCTTATCTTGTACAAATTGTGAGGGGCGAAAGGCAAAGTACACCGTCAAGGCATCCAGGAATTCTTTTAATGTGGTGGGATCCCCGGAAAATCGAGGTGTAGAGGCGGCTACTGCAGGGACATCTGTGGTCCTGGAGGCAAAGGCTTGTCGATAAACAGTATTCTCAGTACGTAATTGCTGGAGTTCTTGAGCCTGTTGTTGTATTGTCGCCAGTAGGTCCTGGTTAGTAGGTTCCGTGTTTGCCACTGGGTTATCCATAGTTCCGGACTGCAACTGGAATTTTTGGCGTTGCAATCTGTCGCGGTTTTCAATGGTCTTACCGTCGAAGCTGAGAGGCGTAGGGGAACGACCCTTGTTCCGGCAGGTTCTGCTCTGGCCGAGGTAGGGGCGAACCCTTCCAGTAGCCACGGTGCTGTTTGGTATGAGCAAACCACTACAGTCTGTGCCCTCCAGAAGGAGTCCCAGAGGAAAAACCCCCGTAGGGTAAAAAACCTCCACAGGAACTCCCTGAAATGAAAGGAGGACACCAGGGCGTTAGGACCAAGGATCAGGAAGACTGGAAAACAAGGCAGGACAGGAACAGACAGGATTCGCAGGAGGAGATCAATCGGAGCGTGACTACCACCAAGGAGTGTTGCAACGCAATGAACAAGCAATTGGAATCCCCTTATATACCCCTGGACAGGAAGTAGGAAACAGGAAGTAGAACACCACCATCTTGGATTGGGGAGAAAACAACAAGAGTGAATTAGGTATGTGTGTAAAACAATGCATGCTGGGCAGACAGGAAGTGGTCAGCATGCTGGGAAGAAAAGAGACAAGTATAAAGTACCCCAAGTGTAAGGGTTCGGTTTGTTCCAGGAAACATCAGTAAGTAAATGACAGGAAACGGACATGTAAGAAAATTAATGTTGAGCGCAAACTGCGCTGATGCGGCCATGCCTGAACCCCCTCGGGGTCTCAGACTTTGCCGCTTCTGCCTTTACGGCAGAACTTAAAATATGGCAAGCGGCGAGTGGCGCAACCCCTAGACCGGCTCCCTGGAGCCTCCATGGCTCCCGCCCGGGCCGCGGCAACCCCCGCGACCTGAGTGTCGGCCGCGGCGTTCTCCGCGACCCGGGTGCCGGCCACGGCAGAAAAAACGTGCCGCGCCGCGGTAACCGAAGCCCGCGGCCGCGGGGAGCGCCGCGGCATAACACGTGCGGCTCAATTGCCTGCTGCAACCTCTAGATACTTAGCTCTCCTAACATGACCTTTTTGTAAACCTGGAAACAGGTACATTCTAAAAGCATTTCCATCCTTACTTGAAACACCTAGAACTAAAATCCTCATCTTAATGGACTGGGCTCAGGGCCTGATGAGTGTGAAACACCTATTGAGGAAGACCACAGCTAAGTACCTCTAATTGACCCTAGTCTACTACTGACGTGTGTTAGCGCGTCTGACCATATTTGGTTAATTTATAAGGGGTGAGTTTGTAGGTTGATGAACCTTTTGATTGCGCTTAGAGTAGTTCCCACCATGAGACCCCGTACCTCCTGTCTGTGCAGTCTGGCTAAGTTAGATTTCCTAAAACTACTTCCCACACTTCTATAGGTCAAAGAATCACACATTTATGTTCAGTCCAATGAAAGTAGAACCCCAAATCTAAGAATTTACTAGTACACAGTTCACATGTCAATGATTGGCTCCTCTTCTCGTCGTTGGGCTTGTCAGGTATCAAAATTGTATAAGCTTGTACTCCAGTCAGTGCATCCATTGTCTTCTCCTGGGAAGGTCGCCTTTATACACTAAGTTATACCTTGTATCGCTCGCTAGTACAGCATATTCTAGCAAACAGTTCTCATGGGAGGGAATTTCAGCTACAAGCATTTGGTCAATACAGTAGAAAATCACAATCTAATTCTCTAAGCAGCCTTTTTATAAATCACCTAAACAATGCATCATGAAGTGATGCCGTGCAACTAGGCCCAAGACCTCGCTAAAGTAAGACCTACGATTAATAAAGCAAATACATAATACATAACCCTTAATGTGACATACATACTACTACATTAATCAAAACATGAGCCCAACATTTTACATTAATAAGTACACTTCGTGAACTCTGGAGCTCACACAAGTAGGCACAATTTCAAATGTGTGCATTATTTCTCTACATTAACTCATTTTCTATGCAAAGTCAACACTCAGAATACATGAATATTTATTAGTAAAATTCAGCGTTAACACGTGGACCCGTCTTTGTAATGGTTGAGGATGAAAACTTGCACAAACTTCTTCTCTATAATGCAAACGTGCCACAAGAAGGCTTCCATCAGAAGTTTGCACTTAAAAATACATTTACATTATTAAGTAACTAATTGAATGTGTAATGAAATGTCCTTTACCGTTTTGGTTGACAGTATTGGCAGTTTGACCCAGAAATGTCTCCAGTATGTAGGTATTATATATGTAAGTATTTGTGTATTATGTAAGTATGTGGTTATTTTTATATGACAAGTTTAATTAAGGCTAACTTGTACTTTACAGGATCAAAAGGCAAAATGTATGAACAGTGTTAATTTTCAAGGTGGCTGGGGCTTGGCTGTGTTTGGTTGGGAAAGGTGAATTTTATAAGGCATCAAGATGTAATGTTCTTTGAAGAGGTAAGTCTAGAGATCTTGTCTGAATTGAAGGATGGCCAGATGTGTTCATTGTTACTTCAATGGTATTCTAGAGACCTGGTGCATAGATGGAGAAGGCCTGTTGCCTTCTTGTTGTTTTTGTTGCAATTTTTGGTGTTTATTCTGGCAGTGTCCTCGTTGCAGGTGTGTCTGGCTCACTAGAGATGGTGAGTTCGAGCCAGGTAGATCTCTACTTGTTTCCTTCATTTGTTGGAGAATGACAATATTCTTGTCTCTTTCCAGCTGGATTAATTAAGGGTCGCCTTTGTCCCATTGCATGAGGTCTGGCAAGTAGACTGCTGCTGCAGGAAACACAAAACGTTCAAATCGTTTTTTTCTCGGACCATAAAAACAATAGTTTTCGTTGCTGACTGTGCGCAATATGACTAATGCTGCCGATGTATTATGGAAATAAGACATGCATGGAACATTTATCATATCATCAGAGGCTGTAGGCTGCATTGGTTGTTAACTACACAGAGCATTGAGCTCCTTGGACCAACTTATTGCAAATTATTGCTAAGTAACCAAATCCTTTGTCCCTGCAACTTTGAACTGTGTTCTGACAAAGTTTCCAGAGCAGTAGCTGGGAAGATGTAGTCCTTTCTGCACCATTGACTCGTATTTAGAGGACCATTTGTGAAACATTCATGCGCAACACCTGATGACATCTGCCAACAGGCCTAGCTGATGCCAAACACTCAGCATGCAGCAGGTCCTCCTTGTGAGTATTTGCTTTACTTTTACTATTTACACACCCTCTTGGATGGCAATCAAATACTCTCCAAATTGCTGACCAAAGCAAATGCGAACATTAGCTTTGAGTGATGAGGTTTGTGTTAATCCAACTACAAACACACTCTGGCTCTTCAATTTTAGGTGACACTGGACATGTCTTGATGGGAGGGCAGAGCATTCAGTTCATTATATCCGGATCTTAGTATTTGACTGGAGATTTGAATAGTTGTTTAAGTTTACATCTGTCATCCCTATATATGGCTCGAATGGGAAGTTCTGCTACTTCTGCTATCTATTGTTCCCGGATTTATTAAGCTAGATTAGAACATTTGCCTTTCTACAGTGTAACTAATCCAGTACATGAGAGCCTATGGCTCTTTAAAAAACTACTCAACTGTGCAAGTTACTACAGTGAAATGAAGATCACCTTTTTCCAGTGCAAGCGGGTACAAAGCATGTAATATGGTGTATCAACATGTAAAAAGGGCACCTGTGCTGCACAGCAAATGTTTGTGATAACAGCTGGTGTTCTGGCAACGTGATAATCCAAATGACTACAATGGTACCCACTAGAGCCTTCTGGTTGCTGTATAATAATATAACCACAGATGCTTGCCATACTAAAAATTATACAACAATAACTCAACAATCTGCACAAGAAATGTGGTCTACCAGGATAGGTGACAGACTAAGTCGTGACTAGCCCTCTAGCTACCAGGATTCAACTGGAGATCCAAAGGGATGGTAAGAGTTGAACTGGGTGCATCTTTGAACCTCGCCAGAGAACTTGATGGGCTCCTGCAAGTAGCGTTTGAGGAAAGTCCTTGCAATTATGGACTATAATTGTGGTACTACAAAAAGGGAACAGGAAAAAACGCAAAGTTCTGCCTAACGGGGCCTAGGGGAACAGAGGAAGTGAAGAAATAACAAAAGTGCAAGAATGCCAAACAGATGGAAACTCTATTGAAATGGTGCGAGCCGAACAACTGCTGTTGCCAAGCATCAAAAACTGTCTCTGATTCCCTCTTAACTGATACTGCCTCTTTCTTTTGCACCAAAAGTGTTAATTGGGGGGGGGGGAGTGTTTAGTCCTATGACCCAAAAGTACTAAGACCTCTCAGCCTCAGCCGCAAACAGCCTTTCTAATCTCCACTTTCTGTTGTCCAAAGTTTCCAGGCCAGTGTATGTCTGCCACAATGATATATCTTGCTTTGTATGATCAGTGAATGTTTCCTTACTGGATGTCTGCTGCTGTCCTTACTTTCCTTATTGCCAGTGACTGTACCATCCCCATGCTGCCACGCATCGCCTGAAAACAGAACAATTCAAATACTTAATATAGATAATCGTATGACATCTCCTTCCAAGCGTTTCCAAAAGTTTGAATCTTGGGGTAGGTTTTGGCATTTTTAGTCATAAAAAGCTAAACAAGTCCATTGTTGCAATGTTTGGTGTGTTACTTGATAATAATAATAAATGTACTTTTAAATTATTTTTTCCAAACACATTTTTCTCGTATGGAAATTCACGTATTTGAGGGACCAAACCTATCACCATTCGGAGCAGAGAACTGACACATTGGGAGGAACTTTGGCCCCAGTTTGGGTATTTTCATAAGCGTAAAAATTAATGTACCCAGCACCTGCCACATGGCATGAAGGTGGCTGCATAGGGTATCCTGTCATAACTATTAATGCAATGTTTTAATAGGAGCAGGTTAATTTCAAAGGGAGATTATTGACTAATTGTTAAACTAGTGACATTACTGTTGAGAATGTGGGTAGAATGCTATATTAGTTTCAAAATCACGTCAAGTTATTGGTATTAGATGAGGATAGAACAGTCTTAGTCATTGTTCAATTGACAGGACTAGACAATTTATTGGGAAAGCATAATTATCAGTCTAAATGGTCCTGTACTTTGAAGCCCTCTGGATCAGTCTTGCATGGATTCTCGATTCTGTGTCTGTCAATAGAACCTTTTCACTCAATATGGGTCGTAATGAAAAGTTACAACAACACACCTACAAGTAGTGGCGTGCATGACAGACCTTTTACAAAGGTCACCTGATCACTTTTCATGTGATAACTGCATATTTAGATGGTAAACGTGCAGCACTGGTTGGAATATTCTGCCAAGAGAGTAAATAATGTGACTTAAAAAGACAAAATGATAGAATACTGCTACGGAACGTGCTATATTGTGCAGCATATTGTGCCTTTTCGTGCCCAATAATTTACTGAACCACACCACATAATTTGGTTCTCCATTGCTTAAAATTCCCAGAGGCCATGAGCTCTGAGATACCCGTATCCAGTACCGTGTAATCACAACAATGTTGACCTAAAAAGGGTGGGGGGAAGGGACTTATTTAGTTCTCCAGGCACCTTTTGCTTCCGTGTCACGGGTCCTAACTGTGCAACCTGCCTCCAACCATTCGTTTGTCTGGACGGTACATATGGTGTTGCAGCTTCATATGTGCCTGTGCACATGTGTTTGGTACTTATTACTTTGTTTGTATATCAAGGCTTCGATTTTTGGAATTAACTAGAAATGACTAGGTACAATTACTAATATTAAACTACAAAACAAGGAACATTAGGAGGACATGAATTTTACAATGGAGGGTTCCGCGGAGAGCAGATGCAGTCTAGTCTCTCTGCAGGAATGTTCGGGAGAAAGGAAATGGCGCAGGCAGGGCAGGATTGGTGGATGGGTGCGTGGGGGTGGGATAAGGGGTAAATTATATATAGGGTGGGGAAGGGAGGGACTGGCCTCTTTCGCACCAGCCCATTACCCGGTAGGAAGTTTGGGCGCCCACCCGCCCTACATAAGGAAGAGTATTCACATGGGGAGTTGATGTTTGGAGCGTGGATGTTGGGGAACGTCAGTTAGGGCAGGTTGCTGATGGGGGTATGTGTGGCAGTAGATGGGGGAGGGTGGGTGGACAGTCAGATGCGGGCCTGGCCACCCTTCCAAGGGAGAGAAAGAAGCAGGTGAAGGATGATAGCGTGGGGGATGCCCGAAGCAGGCAGAGGATGAAAGGAAAAGGGGGGATGTCTGGGTGAATTGAAGTGGAAGATGGGTGAACGGAGGCGAAGTGAGGGAATGAGTGAAAAGGAGGACTGGGGAGAAGTTTCAAAGGGTTGGGTTTTAAAGTTAGAGTTTAAAGTTGAGTATATACAAAGCTTATGTTTATGAGGCAATCCTGTCCTAAATAAATGGTATTTTGCACTACGTAAATCATTGTGTCAGTGACTGTGTCCCGAAGAAATCAACTCTAGCCAGGAACAATTTACAACTGGAAATCGGGCTCATTCTTCCTTGTTTCCATTGCTTGGCTGTATATATCAGGCAGCATTGGATAATGCTGAACGTATAATTATTACTTCTAAGTATTATTAAGTATTGTTACTAATATGCACCTAATGTAACCAAGGGACAAGTTAAACTGCAAATAGGTGTAACAAACCACCTTCATAGGTGTCAAGTTTTACATTCCCATGTAGAGGGGAGATGGAGTTAACCGCCATGTACAGAGGAGCTTCCTTCAAGTACCGCTGCGCTCCCCGGTGCCTTTTGCGTATGCCTGCTGCCTGAGACCCTCTCCTGGAAAAGTTGGGGTGCACGGGGAACCTGAAAAGTGGTTGCGGCACCGGCCACTGCTCCTGTTTCCTCCCTGAGTGGTGACGCCATGGCCGCATGGAGATCGCCAAGATAGCTCATGCTGTCTAAATTGTGGTTGGCCCCTGAAGATGACTGGGCCAGCCGAGGTGCGCCTTTACACTTGAGGGGTGCTGTGAACCGTGGATGGTGTCCCTGCTGCCCAGCGGCCTTAGCACCATGTGTTTCCTCCCCTCCGCTGTGACAGGGAGAAGAGGACTGCAGGAGTGCGTGTGCCCATGGAGGCTATGAGAGGAGAGCCGTAGCCACACTGCACTCTGAATCATCTGCACAGGTGCTCGACGGGGATGACCTCGGGCCATTCCTCCGCACTGCGGCCACTCTCTCATGGAGTTGGGCCTATTAATCTGGCAAGACTCATTTTGGATCTCTGGGGGAAAGCTATGAGTGGTGCTTCCCCTAATGGAATACACTGTGCCCTTTTGGCAGTGCTGCACTGTGTGAGTATGACAGTCTGGTAGCATATACCACCTGGAGGGTTGTTGATAGTTGTGCTCCCTCTCTCAGTGCACCTGCCTGGGATCATGGACTGATTATATGGGGTTTCCCCACTTTAGGCACCATCCTTCCTCTCCTGGAAGTATTATTGCACTGTGAATGTCCCCTGTCTAACTGATTATTGCCGCAGTGACACTCTCCTTTCCAGCGGGCCCAAGAACTGAGTACTGCAGCCTGAACTCTTGGGGTAACAACAGTTCTTCCTGGTATTACTCCACTGCCTACTTCACTCCTGGCTTTGCTGCCCAAGCACACTCCCTTTCCTGTGCCTGCTACCCCTGAATGTTGATACTCACAAATAAGGCATGGGAGCATCATCCTGCATGCCCCCTTGCATGGGCGACACCTACAACTTTCCTGCCTCTCCTGTGGCCCCTGGACTGATCCCAGCTCCTGGCGATAAGCCTAATGCTATTCTGGCTGGTATAGGCTCTGTGAGGGAGGCCCTGGAACACAAAATCGACTCCTTGGGGGTGGATCTTGCACTGCTGAGAATTGACTACCAGAAAATGGCTGACAGAGTGCATAATGTAGACACATTCCATTTCGGAACTGGTGCCTGTCAAAGAAACAAGCGTTCACACTTTCCACAATGGCTGAGCGTGTCAGGATATTGGAGCACAGAATGAAGGATCAGGAGGGCAGGGCCAGGTGCAGCTACATCAGGCTCATTGGCCTACTGGAAAATAGGGCTCAGAGAGTGCCGGCTCACTCTCTGCTTCTGGTGCCCCACAGTGCCCTGTAGTGGCCTTTTGATACATTTCCATGATTGAGACTACTTGCTGTGGCAAACCCATACTTTAGTCCCTTTCTTGATTGAGAAGGCAAAGGTATCCACTTTTCCTGACTATACAGCCACTGTACAGAAACATAGGTCTTCCTTCGCAGCAGGGAATACATGCTTGCACTCTTGTTCCCAGCCAGACAACAAGTGCAGCTGAATGGCAAATTCAAATTTTTGATAATCCTACTGAAGCCAGGGACTGAAATGATGACTATGACTTTGGGACCCCCAAGCAACTTTGGCACTCTCCAGTGCCTGTGTGGCATAAATGTGCACATTCACCGAGATGCATGGGTGTTCGTTCCAGGCAACAACAGCCCAGAGACGGGATGGTTCAAGCCCTGGCAATGGCAGCCTCACTGGGCTCCACTGTTGAATGTAGGGTCAGCAGAGGAACTTCGGGTGAAGATTCTAGGTCGGGCACTGAAAGTGACCTGGGCTCGGAATCCAATGTTATGCTCCCAAGGTCATGCCTGGAACTGCAGATGTTATTTTATGATACTAGGTGGGTGGAATTATGAAGGCCTTTTCTTGTTTGCATGATTCAGGTGCTCACTGATTCTTGCTGTATGGTATATGATAATTGGCTTTGAGGGGTGAGAGCTAAATCTCTTTAGCAATTGTTTCTCTCCCCCTCCACTAACAATGAGTGATGGATCTTCCATCCTTAAGGGGTGCTTATGTTATGTGTCTGAATAGTTTAAAAGGGACATTGTTCCACATCTGTCCTGTGGAAGTTTTGTTGGGATGTGATTTTGTTCTTTACTCCCTGTTGTGGGCAGTTAGTTGTTTAGTTGGCCCCTTGGGGGGGGGGGGGTAACTGTGAGTTACCATTTAGACGACCTGGAGTGCAAGATGATGGTGGATGGGATTAATTGCATCAGGCTAGGCTTTGTACCTTATAGCTGCCATAGCCCCTCTTCTGTGTGTGATTACTTGGAACATATGGGGTCTTAACTCCCCAAGCAGGAGGAATGGTCCAATATTTTTCTCAAAAGATGCAGTGCCCAGGTAGCCTTTCTACAAGAAACAAATCTTACCAAAGCTGAAGGGCTAGCGCTAAACAAGTGCTGGCAGGGAAAGTCTTTGCTACCAAGTATTCAATGTTCACTAGAGGGGACTTCTTTTCAGTACTACTGGGGACATTGTTCCTGCCACACACCAAAATCATAGATCCAGAGGACTGTTTTATCATACGTGGGGCAAATTAGCTGGTAAGTAGATAGTCCTCAACAATATTTATGCCCTTACACTGACCAACAAACTTTCCTTGCTGCCTTAGCAGCACACATCTCCAAAGTGTTTCACTATTCACTACACATGTGTGGGGTCTCTAATTGCATAACTAATGTTCAATTAGGTAGATCACAATCCAACTCCCTACCTCCCTAATTTACAAAAGTGTTGGTTATTTCCATTGCTGGATCACAGAGTAGGGGCTGACTAACTCCTTGAGTGCTCATAATCCTGTGGGAACTACCTACACTTACTTTTCCAGCATGCACAACATGGTTGGTTCAGGTTGGTGCATTCCTTTGCACTACACACATGCATGTCCATGTGTCCAGGGGAAATATTTGGTCAAGACCCATTCAGATCATAATACCCTGCTGCTGACATTTGCCTGGGATCATACTAGTCCAGGTTTCCCTATTTCAAAATAAAATCTTATGACCCTAGATGACCTGACCTTTAAATCAGCTCTGGGGCATACAATTGGTGCCTATTCATCAAGAATGAAGACATAGCCTCCTCCTCCCCATTGGTCACATGGGAGGCTGTATGTGGCCCCTGTACTGCAAAATGCAGGCATCTGGTTGCAGTTACACACTCACTTAACATGCCAGGAGGAGCTTTAAGTCCCAGTGGAGTTGCCTCAGATGGGTCTCCCTGCTCCTCCAGATCACTTGAGGGCTGAAATGGAAAACCTCTTAGCACTGACTGAACATCTCAAAATATATGACTACTGGACCTTTATCACAAAGGCACATGACAAACGTGACAAAAATGGGTGGCTGGGATGGTTAACCCACAAAGATGCAGTTTTCAGATCCTCAGAATGCACAGAGCAGATGGTTGCTCAGCATAAGCCCAAGCGGATATCAAAGTGTTTTTTGTGGTATAATACTCACGCTTCTATGCCCATCAGGATAGTGTGGATCTGCAAACACTTCACACCTGGTGCACCCAGGTTGCTGGTGGGAGTGGCAACCTCCTTACTGGTGAGATTACGGAGCAGGCAACAAGGGCGGCCATAAAGACACTAACCAAGGGGAAAGCACCTGGCTTGGATGGTCAACCCACTGAGTTCTATGTCACATCAATGTCCTCGCTCCGATTCTCACTAAACTCTATAATACCGCTAAGGCTATGGGATACCTCCCTTTAACAATGATGGAGGCCTTGTTAGCGCCTCTCTTAAAAAGGCTGGCGATCAGGCAGTGTCCTATAGGCTTCTGCATATACTTAATGTTGACTAAAATGTATTCAGCAAAATTCTGGTTTGTTGACACATATCAGTTCTCTTATTCACCCTCATTAGCCGGGTGTCATACCTAAGCACAGCACAGTCCCCAAATCTGTCAACCGGAGCAGGTGCTGCAAGCCCCACTGAGCAATTTTTCTAAGTCTCTTGCTATTTCTATAGCTATCAAGAAGGCCTTTGACTCTTTCCAGTAGGACTTCCAGAACGTGACCATGATCACCATGTGGTTGGGTATTGGATTCCCTGGTAGGACATGTCTCCTTTACACCGACCTATTGGCCCATGTTAAAACTGGTATTATCATCATGGAACCCTGCAGGGATGCCCACTATCCTCGGTCCTATGGTGATTGAGCCTTTGGCCCTCACAGGTTGCATGGGACAACACTACAGAGGACTGCAAATAAAAGAACTCCCATGTATGTCTCTCTCTATGCAAACGATCTGATATTATACTTGCGGGGTGAGCGATCGGGTGTGAAGGGTGCCCATGAGGCACTGGAGTACTTTAGCACTTTATCCAGGCTGTGTATGAACTGGGGTAAGTCGAATGCATACCTCCTGCATGACATGGCATCCCTGGACGCCTCCCTGAAATATATCAAGCCTTTTGTTGGGAAGCGGACACATTCAGATATTTGGGTATCACGGTGTACCATACTGAAGTCACTATATTAGAGGGCAGCGTTAGAGCGCTACTAGTCTCCCTACACCAATCTGTCCATTTCTAGCTGACACTGCCCTTCTTGGTAATGGGAAGGGTCCTGTTGTCGAAGATGATTCTTCTCCCACAACTTCTATACTTTTCCACATTCACGATTTTACTTCGCAAATTATTTTATTATGATGTAGACAGTGTGCTAGTTCATCTTCTTTGGGGGACAAAGCGCTGCAGGATCGCTCTGACCAAACTATGTTTACACACCAGTAAAGTTGGACTGGCAGTTCACCTTGATTGGTAGCTGAAAGGTGCGGCTCACTGGAGGAATTAGTGTTGGTGAGGGGCAGCTGTAAACTCTAGGTTGGTTCCACCACGCTGTACCCTATTGTCCTCCTGCTCTTACAGCAGACCGGAAGACAGGATCACCAAGCTGCATTGTTGCTTACTACTCTCAAGTTTGTGTGGGACAATGCACTCCAGAGCACAAAGCCAATGCTCGCCTAGTCCAGAGATTTGCCCCTGAAAGCCTTATTGCACCTCCCACATCAAAGTGACTTATCTGGGCTATATGACTGGGTCTGAAGGGGCATGACGCTTGGGACCTGGTATGCCAACGGCCAATTACAAAGTTTTTTTGTTTTATCTGATGAGTACATGCTCACCCTATGGTATTTCTTTCTACATGGTGCAGTGACATCTGCTCTAAGGCGTGTTTGGGGAAGTGGTGATCTAGAACCACTGAGCACAAGTGTTTGAAATTAATCTGTACAACAGCCGGACACATGTGCATTAACCAGTCCTTACAAGACACCACTTTCGAAGGCTGGAGGCCAGTTGGTTGGCCTTCGAAAATGTTTGGGAGACAACATGGGCCTGTAGCTCACAGACGGAACCAGTATTCTAGCAGTTACCCCGCAGGTCTACTGCAACACCTGATTCAAGTTGATCCAGTACGACCTGCACAGTGTTCTTGACTCCCAAACTAAATAATCTCATATTTCCTGCAGTGCATGCGACCTGTCCACGTTGCCTATTAGAGGGGGAATTGCATTTTTTCTGTGCTGTGGGACTTCCCTGTGATTCCACCCCCTGGTGGCTGGTGCTGCTTATCAATGAGTCTACAGACAGGTCACTTGATGATTCTATGATGAAACGTCTGTTAAAACTGTTCACCAGGCCCAAGGCCAAACTACTCACTACCAGATTTGCAGACCTGGCACTTGTTCTTGCTCAGCGACACTTATCAATGTCTTAGAAATCTTCTATGGGGCCCTTCCTACAGGGGTGGACGCATACGTTACTAAAAAAGGCTGAATTTGGGGGACGCTGCTGGTGCTGGAGGCCCAGAGGGGTCAACGTAGCCCTGGCATGCGTAGGTATGGGATTGATCCTTCAAGATTGTCCAGGTATTGACGATCAAGGGCAGTAAATGCGTCCTCCAGACGACAAATCCGCCAATGAGTGATGGTCCCATGTGGCATGCAATGTAAAGTATTCTGAGACCCTGACTGTTTGGAGTATTGGGCTCCCTTAGCTGGGGCTCGGGAAAGATTATGAGTGGTGAGGTACGATGGTTTGGGTGGTCGCCTCTTCAGACTGGTACTCCTAGTACTCTCTCTGAGAGTCTTTTGATCAGATTACGGTCTCTAGTGGTAGTTTGTTGGAGATTTTACCTATTAGTTAACTGTTTTCTTTTTCTCTACTTCACTTTTTAGGATGAGCACAGCAGCGAGCAAGCACTGCTTTTCAGACGTCTTGGTATTTATGTGGTATTTTAACCACGCCCACCTCATGCCCATCACTTTTGCTCAATTGTGGGCTTGCCTTTAAAAAATCCTTTGTTATCATTGGTAAATGCTTTATATTTGTCCCACATTGGGGTGGTTTTGTTACCGCTTGGGGGCCGACCCTGTTACATGGATAATTGCATGTTTGCTGATATGTTTGACTGTGAGCGAACTTCTTTTTCCTTTTGTGTTTCTCCTTCGTGAACACGCTCATGGTAGCCATGGTACTTTGAATCAGCTCGCTTACGTCAACTGTTTTATTTTTCTTTTTTTAAAGTGTCCGATGTAATGAACCTGAATCACAAACTGCTCCATGCTGAACCATTTGTGCAACGTACATCATTTACCCTTGTCGAAGAAATGCTTCTAGTCAAAATCAGTTAATAAAATTCCTTTCTTTGGAGGTCTCAAAACCAGTTTGCAGTTCCAATTAGTATTTAACAACCTTCTAACGGACCCGGTCAGTATTTAAAATTCTCAAAACACATTAGCTAAGATAGTAACTGTAAAAAATGTGGGCACTTTAAGGAACTTAAATCTTGTATATCTTTTTTTTGCTGTTTTATATAGTGCAAACTCAGCGTGAAGGTATTGGAGTGGTTTACTTCAGCATCTACTACATTACACAAGTTCAAAATCAATATTTAGGTATGGGGGACATATACGTAATTTTCCCAGAATAATTTAATAATCGTTTTATGATTTAAAAGATTATTTTTTTACTTTTCTGTGAGATCTCTTTTCTTGTTCTTGGGGCAGTCAGAGAGAATTGGGCACAATCTGTGGTGGATCCTTTACTACTGGTCTCCCAGAGCCTCAGGTCCTATTATTCTTCTTCAATTGGATTACCAAGTTACTTGAATATACACTTGACTCCATTGGTAGCTTTGTTGCACAATTAAGCCTTACTCAAGGAAGTGGCAGTAATGTAGGAACTTGGATACAGTATGGCACATTCCTCACACACACTAAACTGAATTGCCAGTGAGAGCTAGATCTCTTTATCTTTTAACAATTATTTGAAATTACACATAGGGAGTGTGGGGCAGTTGAAATGGTGATCTACCAAGCTGTCACCTTCTTGGGTCGCTATACGACCCTAGGCTCATTTATAACATTTTGTAAGGTTGTAAGGTGCTATGTTCATGTTATCATTGGGGCCTTAGGTTTTCCATCTCTTACTATTGTTATTTTATATATCCCAGGACTGAAGGTGCCAGAGTGCTATACCGTAGTAAGTTTACTATGATACATCTGACCTTTCTCCTAATTTCTCAGTGACTGAGTGGAATGACAGACATCACAGTTGGTTTGAGCCTGGGCAACTGAGAATCTGACAAACATGTCACAAATAAGTCTGTACACACAGGAGCCTACCACTCAAATGTGATCTGGGATTCCCATCCGCTAAATAATTATGGTGCAGGATCAGAGCTCCAATGTCCCAGTATTGGGACTACTGGACTTAGTTGGCCAGTGACTAATGGGGCACTGGTCATAGCTCAGTAGGATACTAGTTGCTGTGCCAACCTGGACTCCAAATTCAGAGGCACAAACAGTAGATGGCTAGTGCTGAAAATGGACACTCACTGACAGAGAGATACCACATTTTAGGAGCCCATATGTCTCAACAGTTGATCACAGTCTGTATTTTAAGTGGAAGAAGCAAAACTTGCAGACTGACCATGTTACCTGGATATTGCACGATTGCTGATATGTTTGACTGTGAGCGAACTTCTTTTTTTCTTTTGTGTCTCTCCTTCGCGCTCATGCTCATGTCGGCTGTTGTGCCTTGAATCGGCTCGCTTATGTCAACTAATGTTTTACTTTTCATTTTCTATTTATGTGGCAAGAAAAGTCTAGTTAAGAATTTACAGTGCCAATAGCTCTAACTAGAGCAAATGCTAGACCCATTTTATTGTAAATTGCTTGTTACTTCTATTTCTAAATGCCCACTGCATTATATATGGCTCTTTTGTTTGCTAATTGGCAATTTCCCTACAGACCAATCCTTTTGTTTGCAGACTTTTTTTTGTTCAGCAACAGGCTATCCAATTGTTGGCGACACTGTCTCATTCACTATGGGCTCATGCATGTCAGATAAATGCTCCATGTCGACAGAAGTATACTTTGTTTCTGTACGTCTTAATAAAATACGTTAAAAAAGCGCAAGGAGCTCTTCTGTTTTTGTTTTGTTTTCCATTCTGGCACGTATAGTTCCATTTAGTCTTTATTAAATAAGGACAGCGATTCCCAGAATGCAAAGAAAAAACCTGGACTGGATGAGCTATTCACCTCTAGTCCAGGGTCAGGAAAACCTTAAAACAGGCTGACAACAATTGTCGAACAAGACAGATATGCAACAAACTGAATATCATCAAAACACGTTTGCACACTGAGCTCAACCTGGTGTTTTAGTTTCTGACACCCTGTTCTTTTTCAATGGAGGTTTGCTTCTTTTGTTTATATAAGCAAGTTTTGTGAGCACACAACCCTTCTCTTTATGTTATTGCTCTTGTTTGCGTTCAGATCAGAACTTTTGTGTCCGGCAACAGTGATGCAAAACATGCGATTAGACGCCCTCTGAAACACAGACAACCCAACATACACTTTTCAAACAAGATCAACGCAAAAGTATTCTTGGCAGAAAAAAATGTTAGGAGAGTTTCAGATCAATGAAGTATCTTCTGAAATACATTTTCCTTCTCAAACATGTAACATTGAGATATGCAGTGCAGCCTGCCTCGGCACACCAATGGTCATCAGACAACAAACATACCAGGTACATACGCTGCAGCCTCCAGTCACAACTGTATATTTCCCAAAAAAACTATCACGAGACGGCAGATAAATAATTGCCTATGCCCGGTGTAATCTAACAGCATTTACTAGTCACTAACATTCTACCTTTGCTGGGGGTATCGTTTTAGCCCGTTTGTTACACATTTCCCATCCACTCCGGTGTTCGTAAAAGCCCCACCTGGGAAAACCGCCTAGCTATCACAACAACTGTCTGACTACTAATAATGTTTGTTCTGCATATCAGTCACGTGCAGACGTTATGATATATATTGCTCTCACCTGAAAGTCTTTTCCCAGAGAGACGTAGAGCGTCAGTACTCACCCTTCCGAACTGCGTCTGCATGTGTTTTTCGAGTTGCCGGCAGCGTCATATCTCCAGGCAAGGGGAGTTGGTTACGTGATGATCTTTGTGGTGATGTTAGTTTGAGTTTAGTGAGACACCATGTGGCCAAAAATAAGAATGCATGAAAAGAGAACGTATTGTATTGAGGTAGCTGCAATTACAGTTATTCTTCGTCTGACTGAAGGCACAGTATTGAACGGGCAGCTCGCGACACCACAAGAGTTGTCACAGCAGTGTCTTTGTGAGAAGCGTCTGGGGCCTCGGTACGAATGTCCCATATGATTCCGAAACATGTGGTAACACTTTCCAGTAAATACCTTTAATTTCTCCCCGATACATAGTGACAGATTTGACCCGTCAATATTTATTACAAAATCCGCGACTATAGTTACCCACATATCACTATTAATTAACGCGAAAGATAAAATCGGACAGCTGCAGTCGCAATGAGGCATTGGTTTTCTGTACGGGTGAATGGTCTGGTTACAGGATTTGTGACCTGAGAGGGCCCTGAAGAAGCATGGGTGGGCCATAAAGATGTATGGGTTTGTCCAGAGCAGTGGCGGCCGGCAGCTTTAGGAGGGAGGGGGCGGGCGGGATACACACACACACACACTCATTCTTTCACACACAGACACACACGCACGCACATCCATTAACAACACTCATACCATTCAAACATGCAGGCACGCACCAAACATTAATTTTAAAAGATCGCACACACTCATTCTTTCAGCAGCACGCACGCACATACATTAACAACACTCATAACACTAAAATATGCACAATAACAACACTCATAACACTCAAATATGCACGTGTGCACCAAACATTCAATTTAAAACATCACACACACACACACACTTACCTTCAGCCTCCAGGTCCCAGGAGGGTTGGGACTGCTGCCTTCCCTCACTGGCTGACCTTAGATCAGCCAATGAGGGAAGGCAGCAGTCCCAGCCCCATCACAGAGTGGGATGGGTTCAGTGAGACTGCTGACCCCACCCCACTCTGTGACGAAGTGTCACTGATTGACACTTGCCCTGGGCACTTCAGGGCTTAAACCTGAAGCGCCCAGGGAGAGTGTCAATTGGTGACGCTTTCCTTGTCACCCGGGGAGAGGCTCAAGGCACCTTTGCTGAGCCGAGGAGGTCACGCCCATAGGAGCTGTGACCTCCTCAGCCTAGCAAAGTTCAGCTCAGGCAGCCAGGAGTGTGCGCAAATCGCGTATGTCTGCTCCTGGCTGCCTAAGCTGAACATGGAGAGTGTCTGTCAGGCTGACCTTTGTTCCGCCTGACAGGCACTCTTCATGAGGGGCAAAAGGTGGGGGGGCGTGGCCCCTCCGCCCTAAAGGACCCCCGCCACTGGTCCAGAGACTCCCAGGTATCTGAGACTGGGACTAGCCATGCTGGAAGGTGTTGTACGGGTTTGAGCTGCATACACGACCCACTGCCGGGTTCAATCTACTAGTTTAGCCGGTGTATTTCTCAGGTGAGGCACCTCTGCTAATGCGGAGGAGCATTGCCCGCTGGAATTCCCAAAAAGGAAAAATAAACTAGTTTTATCATTTTATTTTTCCTTGTAGTCTGGGAAGGTGCTGGGCTGGATGGAGGGGGCCGGAGGAGGGCTATGTGCCCACAAAGTGCGCATGTCTATTCAGCCGGCCGTTTTGGCCCGGCCAAAAAGACATGCACACTTTGCGTGTTCTCTATCCGGCTGTATAGCACAGCAGGGAGAGAACATGCCCAGGCCCTCATTCCCAATCTGAGCGGCAAAGCAGGCCGCTCAGGCCAATCAAGACACTGCTGTCATGTTGGCGACAGCAGTGTCGTGATTGGCTGAGAGCCTGTGCAGCTGGGAAGAAGAAGAGAATAGAAGGTAAGTGTTTTTTGTGTTTTTTTTTTTATTTGTTTTTTTAAAAGCCCTATCCGTCTCTTCGCGCATTGTCCTTCTCCACCACTGCTGTTCAGTTACAGTCGCCACAGGTATTTCCAGAGGTTTAAACCTTTGGGCTTGATCTTTTCTGCTCTCTCCACCTCACCCTCCTTTCTTTCTGTCTCAACTTTCTCTGTCCTGACTCCACCCTCCTTTCTCTCACTTTACCTTGCTGCCCCACTCACCACAATCTCTACTTCCTTTCATCTCACTCTCTTCACATCATCTTACTCTCTCTCTACCTTTGCCACCTGTTGCTGTCCTCGGCCTTTCTATTTCTCCACTTCATTCTCATATTTGTCTCACCTCATCCTCCTCTCTTTCTGGCTTCTCCTCCTTTCTCTTTCCTGACCGAGCCATCCTCTCACTGTGCGTCAACATACTCTTGCTCCACTTCACCCCTCTATTTTCACTGCATCCTTATCTCTCTACCTCACTCTTCTCTTTCTTCCTTGTCCTTCTCTTTCTCCCCCTCTTCTCTCTCCCTCCCTCTTGCTCACCCCCCTCTGTCTTTCCAATTTGCCCTCCTTCTGTTTCACTCACCATCCTCCTCTTTTCCTCACTATCCTCCCTCCTGTCCCTTACTCATTATCCTTCTGTCACTCTGCTTCACCTCTTCTTCTCTCCACCTCACCCTTCTCTTTCCTAACACTTTAGTACTCGAGGAGTGATAGCAGCACTATAATCAGGGCCACTGGAATTATGCAACAGGGAAGGACCAAATTAAGCAGCAGGGCTGACTACATTTTGCAGGGTAATGCGAGGTAGTATCATTTTATTATTTTGATATTTTTTACATGTTAACACTATCTGGAAAAAGTAAAATGCTTTACTGCATTAGTACCAGTTTAAAATGTGAGTACAGCAGTAAGCAGCTGAAAATGACCGTAAACCTTTCACTGTGCAGTAACACCTGACCTTTGTTTTGAGTAACTTTTGATCCATTTATGATGGCTGTTTGGTCAAATCGGCAGATTATGCAGCAGATGATGGATAATGCGGCAAATGTGACAAATCCAGAATTACATATAAAATGCTGCAGTTACAGAATTATGTAATTCCAGTGACCCTAACTATAATCCATTTCCGTCTCTTCATTTGACAAAATGAGAGAGTTTGTTGCGAAGAGAGTAAATGCACAATCACTGGTGCCCAGAAATGGCGTGTCTGTTCTTTAAGATCCTTCTAATTATATTACCAAGCTCTGCCTTCTGCCAGCACCTCGAGAGACTGAGTAGGCAAGACAGTGGCAGCACATGTTGCCAGTGCTGCCATGAAATTGTTGCCAATCTTTTTGTTTGCGTAATAGACACTTGCACTGCTCCTTCCAATTCTGTACCAGTGTTGTGTTAGGGAAAGTGACAAGACTTTTCACTTAAGAAGAATCCAAACTTTGCCATTGTCAGTCTTTTTTGCTTAATTCACTATTGAAGCACTATTGAATTATGCTATTCTGTGGCTGCACAGTATTCCGCAGAATATGATTTGCAACAAAATCAATCATCTGCTGCATAATTTTCAGATTTAAAAAAAAAAAAATGTTTCTAGGTCAAACGGATGAAAGTTCCTCAAAACACAGTGACATATTTTGTTGTGCAGTGGAAGGCCCTTCACAGAAGTTGACTAATCACCTTTCAGTTGCCTACTGCTGTATTTGGTGATAAACTGGGACTAACGAGATGTAACCTGTGACAAGACAATGCTAAAGTATAAAAACATAACAATAATGAAGTAATATCACAAAATGTGCTGCAGTACGCAACATAATATGCCTTTTGTTACCACATAATTTTTCCAATACTGCAGTTTAATTTGGCTTCCCCCAGTTACATAATTCCAGTGGCCCTAGCCTTAAATTGGGACTACCATGATAGTAGAAATAAAATAAAATAAACCATTACTAAGATATATATCCTGCTTGTATGCACATGTTCACTCACTTTCCTTGTAATGGCAAAATTCTTCACACTGTTCCTACCAGAAAACTGTTTTCACCCCTTAATTACTGTGCCAGCTTGCGGTCTCAATATAGTGAGTGTGTCACAGGTACTTCTTCTATTTACGCTTGTACGGTAATAGCAATCACCTCATGTTATCTCATCACTGTCCCCAGGCACGTATGGTAGCCCAAGCCGTTAGGCTTTGATAGTGAGGCTGCAGTCCTGTGTCATTTTTTTAATTACCTAAAAGAACAAATGATTGTTTCCTACTTGTGAATGGGTCTTTGGAGAGCCTGGCCCACCTGGCTCACCCTCTATAACCGCGCCTGATGGGTGATCAGAGTGCTGGTCTTATCTAATTTAAGGTCACTGAATCTAGGCAAGTACTGGAAGATCATGTGTGAGAGATGGAGCATGCCACCTTTAGGCCATTTACAAGTTTGTGGGTGGATTGGACTTCATAACCAATGAGAGTAAAAATCCCATGGGGAAACCCAAACCACTCGTACATCTATTCCTGGGGGTTTGGCACTAAACAATCACACAGTGTGTCTGTCTGCCTAAATCCAAGATATTAGAACCCTCCTTCCAAGGGTCAGAGCAATGAGCACACACTTGAGGTATGCTCAGTATAATGAGCCCCCTCTCCAGGAAACTCAGTTCTACAGTGGGTTTCCCCTCTCTGGAGGAAATAGCCTGTCGATCTACACAAAGGAGCAGGCAAGCTAAGGTGTGGCCTGTATTTCACTATCAGAAACAGCACTATTGAAGCACTATTGAAACTGGGCCATCTGTGGGCCACACCCACCAGGCCTTGTAATCTGTGGATATGCATTGGATCCTGGCAGTCAGAATCCATTGCTCCCAAAGATGTGGATGTGAGAAAGTAGCCTCTTTCTAACATGGTTGCCACAATTGTTGGCCTGATTGTCAGTGTGTTTTGACTGTGTCCCTGGGATCCTGCTAGTCAGGGCCCCAGCGCTTGTAGTTTGTGCCCTACATGTAAGTATGTTTCACTCTTTTTATTAGTATGCTTGACAGTATCACTGGAGTCCTTCTAATCAGAACTCCAGTGCTTATGCTCTCTCTGGTTCCAAATTTGTACTTACGTACTGGTAACCCAGTATTCCACTCATTATAAGTCTCTAGTTTATGGTACCTAGGCACCCAGGGTTTTGGGGTTCCAGGAGATCCTTATGGGCTGCAGCATTTATTTTGGCACCCATAAGGAGCTCATACAAACACTTCTTCAGGACTGCCATTGCAGCCTGAGTGAAATAGCGTAAGCACTATTTCACAGCTATTTTCACTGCATCAGGTCACTTATAAGTCACCTATTTGTCAGGCCTTTCGACCCTGAAGGCTGGGTGCAACCTGTGTGTGAGGGCACCCCTTCACTAGCAGAGGTGCCCCCGCATCACCCAGGCTCATTTTCCGAGACTGCGTGAGTGTGGGGACGCCATTATAAGTGTGCACAACATATAGGTCAATACATATATGTAGCTTCACAATGGTAATGTGGCCATGTGAGGTGTCTAACAACTGGGAACTGTATCCCAATACTGATTCCAGTATTGGTTGCACAATCCCATGCACTCTGGGGGTTCCACCATGGCCCCCAGTACTGCCATACCAGTCTTCTGAGGTTTTTACTGCAGCCTCAGCTGGTGCCACCTCACAGATAGGCTTCTGCCCTCCTGGGGCTTGAGCAGCTCAATCCCAGGAAGGCATAACAATGCATTTCCTTTAGGAGAGGGGTGTTACATCCTCTCGATTTTGAAATAGGTGTTTCAGGCATGGGAGGGGTAGCCACCCAGAGCCTCTGTAAATGTTTTGAAGGGAACAGATGGTGCCCTCCTTGCATAATCCAGTCTACACTGGTTCAGGGACCACCAGTCCCTGCTCTGGCATGAAACTGGACAAAGGAAAGGGGAGTGACCACTCCCCTGTCTATTACCACCCCAGGGGTGGTTCCCCCGAGCTCCTCCAGAGTGTCCCTGGTTTCTGCCATCTTGTTTTCAGGATGGTCAGGGAACTCTGGGAGCATCTGAGTGGCCAGTGCCAGCAGGTGACGTCAGAGACCCCTCCTGATAGGTGCTTACCTGGTTAGGTGACCAATCCCCCTCCTGGGGCTATTTAGGGTCTCTCCTGTGGGTGTTTCTTCAGATTCGGATTGCAAGACTCCAGCAGGAATCCTCTGAATCCTTTAGTTCATCTTCTACCACAGATCAACCACTGACTGATCCAGGAACTCTACAAAACTGCAACAAAGAAGCAAAGACGACTTCTGCCACCTTGTAACTTCAGCTCCTGCCAGCAACTGCCACAGTTTCCAGGCTGTGCGCGCTCCAAGGACTGCCTGTCTTCATCCTGTACCAGAAGAACCAAAGGAATCTCTAGTGAAGTGATGGATTTACTTCCCTGCTTCAGCAGGCACCTCTCTACAGCGATGACCGGTACCCTGGGTCCCCTCTCCTGATGACGAGCGTGGATCCTGGAACACAGGTGGTGCTCTAAAGTGACCCTGACTGTCCAAAGGTCAGCTGTCCAAATTTGGTGGAGGTAAGTGCTTGCCTCCCCGTGCCAGACAGTACCCCTGTGCACCACATGTTTTGCAGCTCCTATGGCTTCTGTGCACTTTTCCAAGAATTCCTGTGTGTACAACCTAGCCCAGATCCCCAGCACTCTATCCTGTGACGTACAGCTCCTTGAGTTGTTCTCCGGCGGCATTGGATCCCTTTGTGTAGTGCTGCAACAACCACCATTTGCAACTCCTTTGTCCCTGTGCTGTGGGACTCCTGTGCATGCTGCCTTGTCTTCTGAGGGCTCTCTGAGTTGCCGAGAGCCCCCTCTGTGTCCACCACCTGGGTAGAGTCGACCTGGTCCTTCCTGGGCCCAGACAGTGCCATTTTTCATGAATTGCAAGTTTTGCGTTTACTGAGGCTTGTTGGCAGAATCGAGCGACGCAACTCAGACTGCATTCATCCATCCGGCGTGGGACATCTGCACCAACCAGGAACCCACATCTATCTTCTTTGGTGCAATACTGACTTTGCCTTCTCACCAGTGCTTCTCCTTTTGCACCTTCATCCGGGTTAGCAGGGGCTCCTGTTCTTTCTGGACTCTTCAGTGCTTCTTGGACTTGGTCCCCTTCTTCCACAGGTCTTCAGGTCCAGGAATCCATTGTTGGTGCCTTGCAGTCTCTTCTGGTTCTTGCACTGTATTCTACCACGACTTCTAGTGTGTTTTAGGAAACTTGCTGTGTTTTATGCCTGCTTTCCTGGGCTCAGGGGTGGGGTATTTGATTTACCTTTTGTGTTTTCTTACACTCCCGGCGCCCCTCTACACACTGTACTTGCCTAGGGGGAAACCGGATTTTGCATTCCACTATTTTAGGATATGTTTTTTGTTCCCCCTAGGCCCATTGCAACCTATGGCGATTTTCACTATTTGCACTATTTTCAAACTGGTTACTTACCTGTTTTTGGTTACTAGTATGTAATGTACTTAACTTCTAAGGGCGTATAGTCTCCAAAATATTTTTGGCCTTGTGTCACGCAAGAGCTTTGTATGTCTCCTAGTTCAGCCTTGGCTGCTCTGCCTTCAGCTACCTCTAGACAGCCTGGCTTCTAGACACTGACTACATTTCACTAATAAAGGATAACTGGACCTGGTATAAGGTGTAAGTACCTTTGGTACCCATTGCAAACCAGGTAAGCCTCCTACAGTGGAAACATGGGATTAACAAGAAAAACAGATGAGCTCGGTCACAAATGAAAAGACTGTGGCTGAATTCCCCATTAGTACAGTCACATTTGCTGCATCACCATGTAAATTGTTCCATGCCTGGTGAATTTTGAGCATTGTTTGCTAGGGTCCCCCGATGTGACGGAAACACACAGATGCTGTCTGTGAGGTCCATCTAGTAGAGGCTAAGGCAGCTCGAGGTATGCTTTGTTTGCAGGCAGCCCTAATAAGTGCTCTATAGCATCCACTCCAGGGCAACAGATGAGTAACCTACACTACACAGTAGTCACAGGTGACCATAGGGTTATTTTAGGTTGAGGCACAGTTGGCAAGAACTGGATATAGGCTGTCATGACTCTTAGACCAAGGCTCCAACCAAGAGTGAGAGGTGAAAAACTCAGGGCCTTAAATGGTTTATACTTTATTAGGGTAGGAATTCTAAATCAACCTTCTCAGTGCGTTGGAATATGAAATCTAATAGCCACCTAGAAATGTTATGACTGGCCAAGGCTACGTAATGATTCAATATGGCAGCCAAGATGAGAAGTATTCTATATGATACATTGAAGAACAACCAGGAACCATGCAGAACAAACAGTGATTACAGGTGCCAAGGATAATATTCTTATACTGTCCTATATGGTTAAACCATGTGATACACCAACAGACCCTGTTCCTGCACTGATTGCTGCTGGGCCTGATAGGTGCTTATTGAGGATGACCATGAATGAGTAGTATTCTATGAACTCTAGGAGTAAGCAGTTTAAGTGAATGAACAGATGAGATGTGTTTGGTAAAGGGCTGATATCTAAGCCTTAGGCCCTTCAACACCTGGGACCTGGTCGCCATATTGGGAGTGGCGGCCAGAGAGTCAGAAGCATCAGGAAGAACAAGAAGATTATATGGTAATGTTCTCCATTGCATTGAATATAAGTGCAAGTCTTGGATAGAATTTCTACTCATCAAGTTTAACCTTAGTCTTTTGATATCTACAGCTATCAATTAAGACACATGCAACTTGACTCACTGCTACAAGGAGGTGCTCTATTTTATGAAGAATAAATGAAATGGACCACAGACAATATCACTGGCCCAATACTTTCAAATTTTCATTGAAGTTGAAGTCTCATTGTGTGTTACTGTTTCTTGTTACTGTTTCTCACTAACAAAACCATTTTATTCAAAATTAGACATCTATTAAGTACTCAATTAAATCTTCTCTTTGATGTTAGAGACTATCAGCATTTGTCCTATATTGGTCGACAGAGTTCTAAACAGGCCCAAAGTCTCTGAAGGGTGGCGAATGTTGTCAACTAATCTTGTTGCTCAGGCGGTGATTTTCACAAAATCAATGTGTCTGTCAGGCAGATGCCACAAAAAAGTTAAAGTTTCAAACAGGTTGAGAGTCTCACCTAGGCATCCAATCTTAAAAGCCCCCGCACACAGAGTTCCAAAAATTCAGACAATCTCAGACACGTAGAAAGTCTCTCTCAAGAAGTTGCATACTTGCAGAAAGTCTCCCAAACGGAGTCTCTCTCTTGCTCTCTTTAGCCCTCTCTCTCATGCACACACACACACACACATTTGCAAAGGGTCATGCACAAGTGTAAGGCATCACAAAACACATACAACTTAGGCACAGTCACACACAAGCAGACTGACACAGTCTAAAACATGTGGAGTATCACAGAGGAAGCCTCACACTTGTATGTGTTTGAACATTAGCCTATGTGAGGGATGTACCATTATGTCCGTGGTATGAGATTGCCCTTGATATTTTGGGTCCTCGTTTTCAAGTTGGCCTGCATTAGCTATTGTGTCAGGAATTACCAAAGCATCAGTAATTAAAAGCAAAGAGAGCAATCCCTGAACGATCCTCTCAGACAATGGAGTTCAATTCATTTCATAAATGTTGGGAGGATTTCTTGCGGGAAAGAGGTATAGTGCACAAGAGGTGCTCTGTCTATCATCCCCAACTAATGGGATGGTAGGGAAATTCAACAGAACTGCGAAAGAGAGCTTGCTGTTGGCCAGAGCGAATGGGAAACATTGAAACGAGGAGTTGTGGAGAAAGATGTGTTGAGAAAAGAAAACAAAAACAAGTTCAAATAAAAACTGACTTTTGACTTACGTAGAGAAGTTTCTGATTTTAAGGTGACACAAAACAAGAGCAAAAGCCTATCATTCCCAAGAACATTTGCACATCATCCTTTTTCCCTGGCCTTGACAATTTCTGTATGGTATTGACAAAACCATCCTTAGACTTAATTCCTTTGACTGAGATAAGATGACACACATATTCTATTCCTTCAGAGCAAATTTACATTTTTTTGCATTGAGAATAACCCTGTGCTCACATAATACCTGTAAAGCCCCCTTGACTCTACAAAGGTGTTGTTTTCTGTCTTTTCCAAATATAAAAATATTCTACTGAAAGTTCAGAACTTCTTTCATACCACCAAGCATTCTTGACATTATCCTCTGAAACACTGAGGCGGCAGAACAGAGAGCAAAGGGCATACAAGTGAATCGGTATGTGCCAAATGGAGTGATAAAGGAAGTCAAATCTTTGAAACAGTCAGTAAGCTTGGCTTGACTTGATGATACGCTGACGTAAGATCCAGAGATGTGAACCATCTAGTACCAGATAGAGTCCCCACCATTTCAATTATGTTAGGCAGAGGACATTTGTCCTCCACTACTCTTTTATTGAGTTCGATCAAATCAACACACAGTCTAATTTTGTTATTTGGCTTGCGTGCTACCACTATGGGAGACAATCACTCCTTTGCTTCAACCTGCTCCGTAATTACCTCACTGCATACCCTAACCAATACGAGCTTAATGGCTTCTCTGACACTTTACAGTATGCTCCTCACCTTGCACAAAAAAGGAGTGGCACCTGCTTTCACTTTTATATCAAGTATGTAGTTCTTCAAGCAACCTGCCCTCTTAGAAATGATTGACAGAAACGCATTCGCTGGAACTTCAGATGGCCACTTGACACAGTAGACCTGAACTTGTACTTCAGGATCACTATTGGGGTTAGGTGTTATACTCAATAACTTCAGATGCAGCCACTCAACGCAGTATCACCAACCACAGGAATGTAAACTTTTCTTTCCGCCTCATTACCTATAAAACAAAATTGACCATTGAAGTATCTAACCAATTCTTTCGGTTTACTACCATGAGCATTAGGCTTAACATCTGGCTCCAATAATTCAACTCTCCCCTTAAAATATTTTTCAAATAGCACATCAGATATCAAAGTCAAGCTCCAGAGTTCATTATCATTTCCACACCAATATTGTTCAGCAAAACAACATCGGGGGTGTTTGACCCCATCACTGACTCCATTGACAACATCAGCTACTTGTAACAGAAATAGTTCACTCCTCTTATCCACCTCACTAACCATTCTTCTGCCATGAGTCCCTGTTTTAGAATTCACACCACTCCTGCAACGCTTTCCAAAATGTCCTTACTTCCTACACACCTGTGTTTCAGATTTTTTTAAGGATTACGGTGCAATTCAGCAACACATGGCTGGGAATGTTCGATTTGTTTTGCTATGAGTAACACTTCACTGAGTTTTGGGTCCCCCCACAACTCCTCTCTCACTTTATTATTAGCACGCTTTAACATAAATTGGTCCCTTATCTGCTCTTCAGCATTGCTACCAAAATTTCAAGTAGAAACTGTCTCAAAGCAGGAACATAATCTTCAACAGACTCATCAGGTTGTTATGCCCGCATCCCAAAATGGTAATGTTCTAAGAGTATAGACAGTTTGGGCAAATAATGATGTCACGGCACCGTAGTGATGGGAGTGACTGCGCATAGGAGAGAAGGATGCTTTCAGATGTGGCAAATTAAGAGCATGCGGCACAAGGGCTCAATGCCGATCGAAGAACAAGTGACACCTGTTCTAGGCATAGAGATGAAAGGCGCACAGCCCCAGCATGTGGCACAAGCATGAGGGACTTGCAGATGCAATCAGTAAATCTCCCAAGTCTAGAGGAAGCTTTGCACGGTAAGCAATCGTAACCATCTCAGCGCCTAACCCCCAACCGGCTCCAATAATTACTCTCAGTTTGAGAATTAAGGTTTAAAATTTCAGATTTGAGATAAAGCAGAGTCTAAGATGGAAATCAGAAATTTTGCAACAAAGTTGGGTAATAGTAAATCCTTTAATGGCACCTGGTGCAATCAACTTAGTCCGAATTCAGTATTCGGAGTTGAAGTCTTTAGATTTTCCAGTAGTCAGCAGGGTCTCCAGTCATCACCAAATTCTGGTACTTAAGAATGACACACAGTAGTAAAAGGTGAAATTGCAATCTTTATACTGGAAAAGGACCCCTGCCTCCTACCAGCTCCTCATCAGTAAAGCACTAGCTGTTCCCTCACGGAATTCTAGAAACTTACATTAGGTCACAGATGACAGTAAATGGAACATGCTTACAGAACCAATGCCACAATATAATATTCTTGACTGCTGTAGAATTATTGGCATATTATGGGCCTGATTCTAACTTTGGAGGACGGTGTTAAACCGTCCCAAAAGTGGCGGATATACCACCTACCGTATTACGAGTTCCATAGGATATAATGGACTCGTAATACGGTAGGTGGTATATCCGCCACTTTTGGGACGGTTTAACACCGTCCTCCAAAGTTAGAATCAGGCCCTATATGTTCGATTTGCTTTATTCTGCAAAAAAACCCACTAAACTTAAAAGTAGTAAATCTACTTTCAATCATTGGAGTACTTTCACAGATAATTATTTGCTACTTTTTTGTGAATTGCCCCATGGAGTCTTCCGTAGACAGTGAGTCTTGGCAGGTATAGTGCCTGAAAATGGTGGCCTCTCAGATACACAGAGAATAACACAGAGGTAGGAAAATACTGCTAATTCAGAGAGGCTAATGCAATTATAGAGTCTGCCTCTTTCTTTCTCTCTATTTCTACATACACACACAACACCACATGTGTGTGCACGCACACACACACACACAAGTGATTTGGCATGTTATCGCCTGTGTAGCCTGTAGCCCCCAATGTCAAACCACATGCACCTATGTCCAGCATGAACACAGCTCCTTTAAATATATTTTTACTTTTTCCTAAGGTGTGTACACAGATTTTCATGATACAGGTGAAATAATTACCGCTGACCATTTAAAGTTTGATAATTCCCGTTCTGTGATCCATTAATGCTTTCAGTAGCTGTTGGACGATCTCCATTTTAACAGGATAGCCAATAAATGTACTAGACCCAGAAACATACTCCTCTCTTGCATATTCAGTAGAAGTCTGGTTTTGGCACTGCCTATGAGAATCAGTTCTTCTGATCTTTGTGAGTCCTCTGTATGAATAAGGGTTCTTGCAGATGTATGTCAGAATGTCAAAAATTTGACCTACAGGAATATCGACTGCGTAGTATTGTCAAGGTAAATATATAAAGATGTGTGTAGGGTAACTGTTCTTAATTTCCCATCAAAATGCATTTATAAGATATATTATCACTATATATTCACATGGAGTAAACAAATTACAAAATGTATGCTTTGCTATATATTGCAACCTTTGCAATATAGTGTTAATCAATATTCTGGAGTCAATATTCCAATAGGCCGATAGTAAAACTTGATATTCTGGTAGAATCTCCCATGGTATGTTAAAAATGGTGTATAGGAAACTCGCCATGATGGACATTGTTAGAAATGGGGTCTCTAGTTGGCAGTCAGTTTGCACCCTGTCCAAGGAGGGACCCTCACTCTAGTCAGGATAAGGAGGATACCCGCTCAGATAACCCCTGCTCACCCCCTTGGTAGCTTGGCACGAGCAGTCAGGCTTATCTCAGAAGCAATGTGTAAGGCATTTGCACATAACACACAGTAATAAGTGAAAACACTACAAAAGGACACCACACTGGTTTTAGAAAAATAGCCAATATTTATCTATATACAACAAGACCAAATACATTAAAGATCCAACATACAATAAATAAGATACAAATTTTGCAAGAATTATTTAAAAAGACAGTTCCTTGAAGTCGATAGCTCCACCTGGGGCTATCATGGCACGGGGTTTCAACAAAACGAACAGTTCAGGCCGGCCACGGCGTCACGGGCCAACTACTGTGTCAGGAAGATCAGCAAACAGTAACTTTGGAATTGCAGGGCGCCATGATCCTCGCGATGAGATCCAGAGAGCGGCATTGCTGGCATTGCGACGTCAGTTCCGGAGGTCGGTGCGGGGGTCGTCAGGCCCTTGAAGTCACATGTGTTGCAGATCGAACTCCAGGCTGAAGAAGCCAGGAACGCTGGTGTGAATGGCATCAGGACTGCAGTGCGAAGTGGGACGATGCAATGTGGGGTGCCCACAGATCATAGTGCAGGCGGCAGCTCGGGGACAGCGTCGAGTGGCGTTGGTGAGACCAGGGCTGTGGTGTGAAGTGGGGCGGTGCGACGTGTGGTGTCACCAGGTCACTGTGCACGCAGCGGCGTAGTTGCTGAAACACTGTCGTCGGTAGGCCCAAGTCGGTGGTGCAGTGTGGGATGGGCTCTGTGCGGCATCCACGGGTCGCGGTGCAGACAGGGACACCTGGTGATGTCACTGGAGTCAATAGTGCTGGCATCAGTGGACTGGGGCTGCGGTGCGGGATGGGATGGTGCTTCGTGTACCTCTCTAGCGGTGGCCACAGGTCACGGAGCAGGCAGCGGCACCAGTGTCAGCAGGAGCGTCATCATCGGGGATGCCCAGCCTGCGGTGTGAACAAAGCGATGCCGAACTGCGGGGCCCATAGGTCACGGCGCAAGCAGCACCTCAGTGGCAGCATCAGATGGCGATGGCGGTGAGACTAGGGTTGCGTTGTGAAGTGGGGGGTGTGGCTCCATGCGGTGTAGGCAAGTCACGCTGCAGGCCAGCGGCACCGTTGGTGGCGGTGCAGTGGTTTTTGTTCCTGAACAGCACAAAACACACAGTCCCTAGTGCTGTGAGCAGATGAAACTGAAGTTTTTGGTGTCCCTGAGACTTCCAACAGGAGGTAAAATCTACTCCAAGCCCTTGGAGAACTCTCTCAAGCAGGATACACTGCAAAGTTCACCCTTTGCTCTCCTTTAAGGCAGTGGCAACGATGCAGGCCAACCTAGCAAAGCAACACAGCAAAGGGGCATTACTCCTCCTCCAGCTCTTCAGCTCTTCTACTTGGCAGAAAGATTCTAAAAGTCTGGGGTTTTGGGTCCACTACTTATACCCCTTTCTGCCTTTGAAGTAGGCATACTTCAAAGGAAAGTCTCTGTTGTTCACAAGATCCTGGATTGCCCAGGTCTGGCCCCAGGCACACTCCAGGGGGTTGGAGACTGAATTGTGTGGGAGAGGGACAGCCCTTTCAGCTGTAAGTGACCGCTCCTCCCTCCACTGTAGCCTAGTAGGCGCATCAGGATATGCAGGCTACACCTCAGCTCCCTTTGTGTCACTGTCTAGAGGGAATTCACTACAGCCCAATTGTCAGTCTGTCCCAGATGTGGAATATCCAAGCAGAAGCACAGAATGGTTTAAGCAAGAAAATGCCCACTTTCTAAAAGTGGCATTTTCAAACAATTTAAAAAACAACTTTACCAAAAGATCTATTTTCAAATTGTGAATTCAGAGACCCCAAACCCCACATCTCTATCAGCTCTCAAATGGAAAATGAACCTTAAGGATAATTAAAGGCAGCCCCCATGTGAACCTATGAGAGGGATAGGCCTTGCAACAGTGAAAACCAGATTTGGCAGTATTTCACTATTAGGACATGTAAAACACATCAGTACATGCCCCACCTTTAACATACACTGCACACTGCCCTTGGGGCTACCTAGGGCCTACCTTAGGGGTGTCTTACATGTAGTAAAAAGGAAGGTTGGGGCCTGGTGAGTGGGTTCACTTTCGAAGTCGATTTGGCAATGCAAGACTGCACACATAGACACTCCAGTGGCAGGTCTGAGACATGTTTACAGGGCTACGTATGAGGGTGGCACAATCAGTGCTGCAGGCCCACTAGTAACATTTGAGTTACAGGCCCTGGGTACCTCTGGTGCACTTTACTAGGGACTTACCAGTAAATCAAATATGCTTATATGGGGAGCACTTGCACTTAAGCACTGATCAGCAGTGGTAAAGTGTGCAGAGGCAATAAGCCAGCAGAAGCAGAGTCCAGTATACCATAAACACAGGAGGTCAGAAGGAGAAAAGACGGGGGAGACTCACCAAAAAGCTGCTTGATATTAGGGTAAAATCTCTCATGGTAAGTTAATAATGTTGTGTAGGAAGCTCACCATTGTGGACATTATAGTTTCAGTAGAAACCATACTCCTTCTGTTACTACAAGTGATAGTTTTTTGCTGACTCCATGTAAGTCATGTAAAACAACCAGTTCTGTTTTAAGCATTGAAATGCTGAATGCTAACAGCATAAACCAGCAGCATTATTCCACTGCAAGTTAGCAGATACATAACAAGCCATGTAAAGACCTTGTAAATGAGACCAATGAATTTACTTTGACTGCTGACAATGTATGCTCTGTGACCTCCAGACAATCACCTTCTGTCCAAGTCTTCAAAGTGGCATCCAGGAGGGGTGAGACCTCTATTTTTCCGGGGATGGGATTAACAGTATCCATCTGGTAAATGTACAGGTTTAATCCTGTAGGGTATGACTGCCAACACACCTTGCTAAACATCAACACACAGCAAGTGCTCCTCTGGAATATTTGTTTTACTTTTTCTCTTTACTTAGCTGTCAAGAGAGTCCAACTGCTAAACTAAGCAATGCTAAATGTTATAATAGCTGTGACTGACATGTTAATCCAACCACAAACACAAAGTCACAGTTCCATTTTAGTTATGAAAAAAGCCAGACTTGGTAACAAAAAGCAGACCTTGCAAAAATGCTTATGCCAGCCCACTCCCTTTATCTCCTCGTGGTATCGCTCTCTTTCCATCCATCATTATCTCTCTCTCTCTCTCTCTCTCTCTCTCTCCCTCTCTCTCTTTCCCCTTTCTGGTCACTTTCTCTCTACTTTCCCCATTCTGGTCACTTTCTCTCTCTTTCTCTCTACCTCCCTCACCCTCTCTTTATCTTGAAGCTCCCTGTGTCTAATATAGTTAACCTCAGGGAGCTGGGAAAAGTGGCAGCGGCACCGAGCACAACCCTTAGCTTTCAAAACCAGCCACCAAGGTCTTCAGCCCACCGGGGAAATACCGGGTGGAAAAAAGATCTGCCCAACCGTGGAACACCGGACTCACTTGGTCTAGGTATGGGATATATTTTTAAAGAGGTGTGGTTTTGTGCAGTTAGTTATAACTGCTCTTGATTTTTATCAGTGAAACAAAGAATTCAGACTACGGAAACCAGTATTCTCGAGCCACTATATGATATACTTTCCTTCCCACAGCTTCCTGGACTTAATTAGAAAAATAAACAACTAGACAGCATACCAAGTGACTGCAACACCAAAGGTGTTTGCAAAATTTACTGTAACGGTGCAATTTACTAAGCGGAGTGGTAAATATATTTGAAGGACTACAGAAAGCATAGCATATCATCCAATGTAAAGGTACAAAACGTTCATAAGCTTATGACACAACAAATATTAGTAGTATTAAAAATCAATTAACCTTCTAAACTTGCCTCTCAAATATCTACTCAATAGCTTTGCAAGGTTAAGACAATTCCTGTTTAAGAAGCTTTACATCAGATTTCATCTGTGACATGTACGTGCTAACTGCGTGCCATGGTCCATGAAACCGGCTTGCAGAGTCTCTATGACATCTTGCCAATGATTTCCAATAATGATGATCAAATATCCACTTGTGTTACTAGTTGATAGCCAAGTGTGTAAATTAGAGACAGGGTAAGATTGCAAAAGATCTATGAGAAATGTATCTGACTCTTGCGGTAGTCTTAACTTGCTACTTATTTCTAGTAGTAAATCAGGGATATCCTTGGCTTATGCTTGGATGATGCTTGCAAATCAGTTCAATAGTAAGCCAGGTGAACTACAAGAGCCACAGCTAAATCTTTGCGAATTGGTTTTGACACTAATAAATATTTACTGGGATAACAATGTATAATTTAGGTTAAGTGGTAAAAGTTAGACATCTTCCTCATAGCTTCCACCCTTAGATCAGAGTCATTTGGAAGGAAGAAACGACTGCAGGAGATTCTGAGAGAGCTGTATTGTTTGGTGCCAGACCTCTGTCATAGAACTGACCCGCTTGTGAGTGCTCTGGAAGGAGAATACACTTCTGCTAACACTTCTGCTAACACAAGCCTGTAGGTAGCGACCTGGGGGAGAGGTAAGGATGGATGTTTCACACATGAGGGACTTTACAAATGGAACTATAGACCAGTTCCTCCGGATATTCCTGATATTGCACCAATTTGCACCGTCTGTTTTTTTAGTACAGAAACAAGGATGCTATTTATTCAGTGTAAATAAATCAGCATGCGTTTTTGCCCCATATTGGTGTATTGCATTAGTAGTTTATTTGCTATTTGTGCATTTGTTTTGAAAAGCTGACTGAGGGCCTGATTTAGAGTTTGGCGGAGGGGTTACTCCGTCAAAAAAAGGTGACACATATCCCGCCCGCTGAAATATAAATCCCATTTAACCCTTTGGGGTTTATATTTCGGCGAGTGGGATATCCATCACCACTGTGATGGAATAACCCCTCCGCCAAACTTTAAATCTGGCCCTAAATGTTGAATGCAAATGCACATTTTTTTCATGCACATCAATAAAAAAGATTTACATCGTAAAACGGATTCAATTGTTCTTGGAAAACCAAAGGTACCACTTGTAGAACCAGGTTTCACAGGTTGGAGTACCAAACATTTGTATTCATGACCCTTTGCTGTAGAATCTCTCTGATATCTCCCCTTTCGCAGTGCCTTACCACTGCAGACTGAGGATAGCAACTGTACTGCCAGGGTAAAGTGCAAGCCAGTTATACTAGCTCCTCTCTCTGACTGCCCCTAGTTGGACACCTTGTGATGCTGCAACATTCTACTAATAGGAACCTAAAATCGGCCAACACATCATAGGGTGCTAAATGAGTCTCCAACTTTTCTGGGCCAATCATTTATCCCGGTCAGTAAATTGAGGAGTCTGTAGCCAATTGCATTAGCTGCTATCTCTGGCTACCCCTAATTCCTCACCCTGTGAAGGTACCCAGAAGCTGATTGCTATTATGATGATATCCAGATGCTTACTGGTATGGACTAGGGACAGAAGGCCCTAGCTAAGCTCCTGTAGGCGACATCAGAAAGTGGAGGTAGTAACGCAGCTTCAGTTGAACAACAACAAAACAAATAATCCACTCATAGGGACCTAAAACTAACCAACACCCCAGAGGGGGTCTCAATGAGCCACCAACTTTTCCTGGGCATTCACTTATCCAGGTCAGTAAGTTGACGAGTGTGTAGGTGAATCTAGGTGCACATTTGTCAATGCTTCAACAAGTGAAGAAGCTGCAGAGTGGATTTTTTTCCTCTTTCCCACCCCTTGAGGAAGATAAGACATTTGCCTTCCGTGGTTTTAGGGCCTATTTTGATTGAAGCAATAATAAAAGTTAAGTTAGGTTATGCAAATCCCCTATAACTTGTGATCCCCAATGAACATGTATCCAGACTGACGTTTGATTCAAATGCAAGGATCTGGTTGGTTACAGGTCATAAAATATTCAACCACAACTCAAGGGTTAGAAAAAATATTCATTTGTAACAGGCCGAGAACTGAATCCATCACAGTTGTTTGCATATTCTGTAATAGTAGATGCATCATTGCTGTAGGAACCCACTTGATGTGTCAGATCTGAAAATTAACTCGGAATTCGTATTGCTTGGAGCAGAATATAGCTCGTTTTAAGATTACTCTCCAAAACACATACATACAGTAGGCTTCAGGACAGTATTCATCACATACCTTATGCTACTAACTGGTGTATCATTCAACTTCATACGAAGTACTTCCATTGGAATTCATGGGATGCATTATTTTCAGCATGTGGCAAGTGTTCACACAACGCAGAACCCATCTTGAAAATAAGGCCTTCTCTTTTCAAAGCAACACCTTTTGCAACATAAGAAAATGCTCATTACTATTCTACAATACAACAACTTAAGTATGTAAACGCTTGATATTGTCACCTACTATTTCTAAAGAAAAATCTTTTTAGTGTGTAAACAAAATTATACAATACAAATGAATTTCTTTAAAAAAAAAAAGCTAACAAATAATATCCTACTATTATATCTTTTACAAACGGGCTGTGTATATTCTTCACTCAAGCTCGTACTTCATCTCCAAGGTCGAATCGTCTGATTTATTTTAATTGTGAGCTTGCTCCTCATAAGGATTGTATGTGCCATTGTCGTCCTTCTTCAGTGTCGCTGGTTGGTAATGCCCCCCTTGTTCTTCTTCAATGTCGGTGGTTGTTTCTGCTGCGCTCCTTCCTCACGGTCACCTGTGTGCTCGCCTGTGGTCATTGCGCTCTGTCGCTAGTTTTCTATGCCATTAAGGGTTTTATCAATGTGCTACTTTCCCGTACCATTGTGGTTCTTCAGTGTCGCTGGCTGGAAGTGCAATGTAGTCCTACTTCTCCTATGTTGCTGGTTGAATGTGTCATTGAGGTCCTTCTTACATACCGTCCTTTTTTCGGAATAACGAACCCATTCTCACTAATAAAAGTGCTGCCTCATTTCTTAAATATTTTTAAAAGTATACCAAAGTTATTTTGCAGTGCCACTGTCATAAATTGCAGTTCCTCTTTTACATTTTTGAGCTACCAAATGTCTGCCTGTATGTACATCGTGCCTCTGCCACTTAATTTCCTCCCACCTAGCCAAGAAGTGCTCTTTCACAATTTTCAAGTTTTTCACAAAAATGGAGCAAACTTAATTCTTAGACCTCAAGACAGAATATTCATAGCAACTTAAAATATATTAAATAAAAGCTCCACGCATGTCCTTATGGCTAGACTGTGCTTTAGCATAGTGTCAGCCATTCGTTCGGTCCGCTCCCATTAAACCCTTGATGCACCATTCCTATACTATTTTCCATTTAAGGTTTGAAGCATCCCCAAGAGTTCTGCCTTGTCACTCTTTTGTTCATCATTTTTATCATGTCTTTGGACAAGCACATCCACTCCTAAAGGCTAATTGTTTCTAACCAAGTAAATAGCACTAAGGAGGTGCTAAGGTTCTGTGAGCCTATTAGCCTCCCACCAATTAAATGTGACCGCATAGGAAAGGCAACCATACAATACCCACATGCACCCTTTCCCATCCCGACAACCACTCTCCCCTCCCCATACTCACATGCACCCTCTCCCATCCCGCCAACCAATCCCTCCACCCCATACTCACATGCACCCTCTCCCATCCTTTCAACCAATCCCTCCACCCCATACCCACATGCACCTTCTCCCATCCTGACAACCAATACCCCCACCCCATATTCACATGCACCCTCTCCCATCCCCACAACCAATTCCCCCACCTCATACCCACATGCACCTTCTCCCATCCCGACAACCAATCCCTCCACCCCATACTCACATGCACCCTCTCCCATCCTGACAACCAATCCCTCCACACCCACCCCATACCCACATGCACCCTCTCCCATCCCGACAACAAATCCACCCACCCCCCCACTCCATACCATCACTTCACCCTCTCCCAAACCGACAACCAATGCCTCCACCCCATACCCACATGCACCCTTTCCCATCCCGACAACCAATCCCTACACCCCTCTCCATACTGATATACTCCCTATCCCATCCCAACAAGCAATCCCCCACCCCATACCCACATGCACCCTCTCCCATCCTGACAACCAATACCCCACCCCATACCCACATGCACCCTCTCCCATCCCGACAGCCAATTCCCCACTCCATACCCACATGCACCCTCTCCCATCCCGTCAACCAATCCCCCACCCCATACCCACATGCACCCTCTCCCATCCCAACAGCTAATACCCCCACCTCATCCCCACATGCCCCCTTTCGCATCCCGACAACCGATCCCTCCACCCCCACCCCATACCCACATGAACCCTCTCCCATCCCGACAACCAATCCAACCACCCCCCTCACCCCATATCGTCACTTCACCCTCCCCGATCCCGACAACCAATACCCCCACCCCATACCCACATGCACCCTCTCCCATCCTGACAACCAATCCCCCTGCCCATACCCACATGCACCCTCTCCCATCCCGACAACCAATACCCCCACCCCATATTCACATGCACCCTCTCCCATCCCGACAACCAATCCCCCACCCCATAACCACATGCACCCTCTCCCATCCCGACAACCAATCCCTCCACCCCATACCCACATGCACCCTCTCCCATCCCGACAAACAATCCACCCACCCAACCCCACTCCATACCCTCACTACACCCACCCTTAACCCGACAACCAATCACCCACCCCATACCCACATGCACCCTTTCCCATCCCAACAACCCATCCCCCACCACTCTCCATACCCATATACACCCTCTCCCATCCTGACAACCAATCCCCTCAACATCCCATATCCACATGCACCCACTCCCATCCCGCCAACCAATCCCCCACCCCATCCCGACATGCACCCTCTCCCATCCTGACAACCAATCCCCTCCACATCCCATATCCACATGCACCCACTCCCATCCCGACAACCAATCCCCCACACTATACCAACATGCATTCTCTCCCATCCTGACAACCAATCCCCCACCCCATACCCATATGCACCCTCTCCCATCCCGACAACTAATCCCCCACCCCATACCCACATGCACCCTCTCCCATCCTGACAACACAATCACCCCACCCCATACCCACATGCACCCTCTCCCATCCCGACAACAAATCCCCCAACCCCATACCAACATGCACCCTCTCCCATCCCAACAACTAATCCCCCAACCCCATACCCACATACACCCTCTCCCACCCCGACAACTAATCCCTCCACCCCATACCCACATGCACTCTCCGATCCTGACACCCAATCCCCCCACCCCATACCCACATGCAACCTCTCCCATCCCGACAACCAGTCCCCCCCACACCATACCCACATGCACCCTCTCCCATCCTGACAACCAATCACCCCACCCCATACCCACATGCACCCTCTCCCATCCCAGCTGACAATCCCCCCACCCCATACCCACACGCACCCTCTCCCATCCCGGCTGCCATTGTGTAAAACCTAAGATTTTTGTTTTTTTTTCAATAATGATGTGTGCTAAGCTTCAAACTTTTGGACGTGATGTGGGCAGGCCCGGCAGCGATGCAGGATTACAGAGGAAGATATTTCAGTTCACTTTTTGCCAGTGTTATGCGATTACATTATATCGTGTCCGCGACAATTTAATGAATAAACAAATAATTGAACTGATTTTATTTGCTCAGCTTTCTAGTAAATTCCAAAGTTCCCCGAGGCCTGACAAGCGTGAATATTGGGTATAGAAAACCTTCCGCTTTTACTGTACCTCGTATTTTCTAATCTATTGCGCAGAACACTATTCATAGAGCGATGATTTACCATGAAATAAAAATGTCATTAAACATTGTTATGCTAAGCAGATAAATTATGAAGCCATGATATCGGATAAAGGCCTGATTATCGATTTAGAATAATGAAAGGAATTCCTAACCATCCCTCCTACCCACGTCCCTCAGCCACTGACTTCCGGCTTTGGTTGTATTTAAGCGTTCCACCTGAACCTCCACCTCTATATCAAAGTCGCACAGCGAGTGAGAATATGCTGTGCGACCACTGAAGAGTTACTAGTCATTTGATTACAGAGCGACATCTAGTGGTCAAAATTATGAATGCCTTCGAAGGCATTAGCAATATTTACACAGCCTTTCTGTATACTGAACAAATAAATACCTGTGCTTCGCTATTAAGCAAATGCCCCTATTATGCGGACGTTTAACATTAATTAAGGGTACTATTACCAAGCACTGAACCAAGGATTTTGCGGACTAAAAAAGCAATAGGCAGCAAACTTAATTTATGACCAATGGCAATGGTTGGAATGCAAGGCCCGCAAGTCAGCAAATGTTAATTAAAGGGAAATACATATATACGCCTGATAATAGGACCTACTGTAAACAATTATTTTAAATATACTTAGAGTGGGTTTTGGATCAACCCAGTGGTGTCTTTTTCTCTCACCTTATGCGATCGGCCTTTTGGTATGTCATTCTATCGTCTAGGATGGGCATCCATTAAAATAATGATTTACTATTTTACATCTGAAAAGCGCACTCAGTTAACTCACTGTTTGACACATTCAGTTATGTATTTCATATATGCGTCGTATACAGAAAGCAATCCTCGTTTCCTGCTTTTCCCTCTGCACTGCCAAAGTCAACATTTGGGGCTTCAACTTGCTAAACACCATTAGAGCATGCTTATGTTTGCAAGCGTTAGAATATCAAAACCAGACCTGTTAGCTTTACCAATGCTTGTTATTACTGTTTCATAAACCAAATTCAAACCTTGAAATAGAACTACCCTTGCATTGCACACGACACACAATTTCATACACCTATGGGATTATTTTAAGGTTAAGAGAAAACTCGTACTAAAAGTAACCAATTAAGCCATCTTTTGTGCGCCACATGAAGTGTCAAGTTTGTTAAGGTATAATCACGTAATTATGATCGCCCACAGAAGAGGCTTGTGAAATAAAAAAAAACAGCACACAGAGTAAAGAATATCATGCAGTGGGTGAGCCATTGTCCTGGGTCCCTGGAGGCTTCTCTGGTGAGGTGTCTCTGGGGAGGAAGGATGAAGTAAGTGGGTGTGTCAAAAACTCAATCAAGGAGGATCCCTGAAGAACAATGATTTACATGTTCATCCGCGGAGTGACTGGTGACGTTGGGTGTGTAAGGTATACAAGTTTCCAGAGAGCTCAGTTCAACCCCTCCTCCTCCATAGCTGAGGACAACGTGATCAGGAAGAGCTGCTTCACGTCAGGGCTGTGGGGCCTAAGCCCTCCTTATCCCACTATTGATAGTTCGATAAGAGACAATCTCCATCTAGGGGGACTAGATTGTTACAGGGTTTCTTTCTGGTGGATGGACTGGGTCATAGGAGAACCAATTGCTCCATGGTCTGATGCTGTCCCTTGTCCAAACCATAGGCAGGAAGATTCGCTAAAGCTAACCGCATAAGAGTCCACCCTTAACAGCTTCTAGAGCTTGAGGAAGGCGAGGGGTCACCATCACCCAGACCTGCCGATTCCCATGAATGCAGTGAGTGGACAGTGTGCTGCAGGACATAATAAATGCAGAATATCAACCCATGTTTGTGAGTTTAGACACCGAATGAGATCCTGTTCCATGGCCTGGGGAGTAGGGCCTTCTGATGACACTGGCCCACAGACACTGTTTGCAACCTTGTGCCTTCCGAAAGGGAATTCTAGGGAAGGACTGCTTCTCTGGTGGGCCCTCTGAAGTTAAAGGACAACTGACTTCACACCTGTGTTGTACACTTCTTGCTGCCTTTCTTTTTGTTGTGCTACCACCCCAGATCAGATGTTGGAGAACTCAAGGTAGTTTCCTCAAGGGAGGCACAAGGGGTACCTGCCCATTGTCAAGAAATATTTCAGTAACGTGGCCTAGCCTTGACATGTGTGAGTGACACGGGCCCGAATGAGATGCACAGAGTAGTTAAGTGAATGAAGGTTTATGTTGACCCAACTCCCCGGGGGGCCTTGCGTGCAGATACCTTGCGCTGCTCATGCATCGGCATTGCATTGTGTAAATACACTTGAGGGGGATGACACCACATCCCTGGTGTATTTATTGTCTTCGTCCAAGAGGAAGAATCAAATCGTCGGGTTGCTGTAGCTCACTGTCCAGGGTGCAGAAAAACATGTCACTTACTGCACCGGGATGTTGGGAAGATGCTGTGAAGGTTAGCACCAAGCACAGATATGTTGCTGAAAACGAGGTAACTGCTATAAAACTAAGTAAACCAGTTCTATATTATTGTTAGAACCATTGGCAAAGCAAGGGCACCAAGGGCCTTAACGCTGACAAAGAAATCGCCCCCATCCATCTGCTTTTTTGATAGTAAAACATACAGTAAAGGGGATTAGTGCCCCCTACAGCCTGGGCCCCTGGTGCCAACGCACGTGTTGAGCTGCTGATAGCTACTACCGTGATTAGAATATGCTGGAGAATGTTGGCATCTCTCCAGCCAATCAGAGTGCTTAGACTGGGATTATTAACGGATATCAGCAACCTGGAATGAAGCATTTGAATCTGGTTAACCATTCACAAGGCTTCCTTTACAGACACTAACTGCTGGTATGGAGCTGCTAAAGAATCATACTCAGGCTTCCAGATCTCAGGCCCCGTGGCAGGTCTATACTTCTGAATGCCTTGGTGTGTAGCCCTGACGTGTTACACTAGCACGCTCTGGCATGTAACCCATCTCACGGTTCTGTTCTTTGACTTGGTGTATTCTTGAGGCGAGAGGAATCCCTCTCAACCCTCTGTGCTCTGCTCCAAGGCAGTAGATGTGGAAGAGGCTGGAACACTGCAGCTGGGACAGGGAAGCACAAATCATGGAGAAGGTCTGGGAGAGCGTTTATCCAAACATATGATGTGTAGTGCACAGCGCTTAGTTTGTAAAAGAATGAGTGCCGGTTCCCAAAGCTCTGTTCAGAAGCCTGTGGACGGTTCTTTTACATGTCGATGCACTGAATGCGTAGTCTTGAATCCCCATCGTGCCTCTTTAATCCACACTCCCTGCCCCTTTATTTTTCTCTCACAGAATCCTGATCTCTCCCTTTGTGATGATTTGTCCGTCTCTCTACACTTTTCCCCTGTGTTTGTTTTCTCCTCTTTAGCTCTTGGTCAATGTCTGATGAGGAAAAAGTCATGAAAAAACGAGAGGGACTGGGAGAATTGTGGTCCAGTGTACGTTCTCCCTAAACATGAACCTCTAAAGAAACTGAGTACACTGTTCCAAAAAGTTCTATACACAGGGATGAAAGAAGTCAGTACTTGGCAGGAGAGCCCTCAATCATCGATTAGGATGCTAGGCATCATCATTGGGCTATCTCCTCGTCAGACCGGCACTGCAATGTCTGGTGGACAACCCTACATATAGTGGTGGCACTCAACCGGAGATGGTATAGCAGATCCAAGTTGGTCTGCAGTACGTACTGACAAAGAAAGAGGAGGAGAGTGAAAGGTAGATTAAAATTGGCTCTGAGCCCCCGGCATCATGATTTAATCACTCAAAATGAGGATCAGGCCAAGATTAAAAAACAGATAAAGGAGTTAATGAAGGAAATAATGTCCCACTGTACTCCTGATGAGGAAAAAGACCTGTTGGTCCCTAATTGGTCCCTAAAAAGGAGTGTTGGTGGGCTCCATTGACAACCACCGGCTCAAATTAAGCACTGGCAGTGTGAGGTGATGCTTGCTTTGTGCTGTCATTTGCAGCACATCTCAGAGGGTCACAGGAAGGAGCTGTCAGAGCCTGAAATAGATAGCTTCTTCTGATCCACAGGCTTTTCTTCTTTGTGTGGATCAAGGACCATGAGGGTGGAGCTGGTTCTTCTTTCTTTACGAGGAACTTACCTGGGACTCAGCCCGCAAATCTGTCCAATTACCTTCTGTTGTCGTCCGCAGCCAAGGGCAATAATACTTATGGAAGTGCCTGCTCTCCAGCTGTCTTGCTAAGCTGAAGAGACTGCAAAGTTCGTTTTGCAATGCATGCCCCTCCCACGTTTGGCTTCTATTATGGCCATTTGGCAGATAGCTGCAGAAGCTTCATATATCCGTCTCCTTCTGCAACTGCCGTTCAGTGGCAAACACCGGTGATGCAGACCCACTTGGTGAATGTCCTGGTGGGTTTCTTAAAAGGGACACCATCCAAAGTTACTTTCCCTTCTCTAGGGCGCCACCATTCACAAACTGTGGGTATGCGCCACCGCCCAGAGGGGCCCATTTTCCGATTACACCACTTCCTTCTTCAAACCTTTGGTCCCTGATTCCAACTACAGTATATCTCAGGGCTGTCCTCGGCCCCTTTGCTCAGGAGTTTGAGACACTCTCTAGCAGTTCTTGCATCCCCGCCTCTCTGAAGCAATCTGCAAGTTACTCTTTTCTGAGACCAGTTTTGGAATTTATATTTCCCAATTTTTTCCCCCAAAAAACATTTGTAAGATATACGTCCTTATCTGATTCCTTACAGTATTGATGGTCTGGCATGGCACGGCCACATGATAACTGGATCTGTACCTTCTTACCAACGATATTTAAGTGCTTCTCGTTCGCTTTGGAGTCCGCTTCCCCAGTACAAGCAGCTTGACAAGCTGTCATGTGCCTGGGACACCCCCTGGTGACTGGCTGATGGAATTTTATGGATCATTTCAAATACAAACTCCATGAAGCACTGGTGCGCCATCAGGCCATTCTTTACCCTGGCTGAAGTGTCCCCAGCTCACAATACAGCACACAGCTCTCCTAATAAATTGAAAAGGACTCTGGCTCTACAAACTTCTTTACAGGCCTTAAAGAGTTGGTCTTTCTGTTTGTGCCTCAATGAAGGCATCTTCGGGTAGTTCATTGCTAACTGCATCTCAGTCTTTGCAGGCAGGATCTCCAGGACTGAAATGGAATCAATAATATCCCTCTCCATCAGGAGCAGGGCACTTAGGCACCACTGGCTCAGGTCTTATGCCTGTAGATTCTGCTACTGCTGGACTGCGGGTCCTTTTCCTGTTCTCCTCTAGGCCTTCTAGGCCCCAACCATATAATATGTACTGTTAGGCTTTCCTTAGCATTCTGGGATCTTGTGGATAGAAGAGCCACTTCAGAATCAGGCAAAAAATGTCCTAGATGTTTTGTCCAAGAGACCTTAGCAGATTGCTACCTCCTTGTCAATAATAATCCATCTTCTCTCTAAAGTCAAATAGTTCAGAGAATGCTGGTTCCTATCACATTGTTGCGCCAAACTGGTGGATACTACCAAGGCTTAACAGGTATCTCATCTACCATGGTCCAGCTAACCCCGAAATCCGCACAGTCAGTGGCATGATATGAACTTTTGCATCCTGGAAACATCTCCTGGTGTGAGCTGAGTGATTACCCCATAACATAACCCATAACATAGGATCACACCTCCAGCCACCATTACATTACTGGATTTTAGGAGCCAGTGGCTAGCTACATGAGTGACTTCCATATCTTTGCGTTGGGCATCCCCCTATTGTGGCCAATTTGTTTTACAAACCCAACAGTGATCAGGTTTATAAAACAAGAGTTGTTTACCCATTCCTTGTTCTATGTATGTGGTCCTCCTCTCAAATACCACTGATCAATCTACCAAAAAACTTTGTTTGGTCTTGTTAAAGCTAGACCATAAAAGTACAAAATAAAGCATTGCAACACAATAATGTCAGAAAAGTTAAAACAATACACGTAGTTAAAAATTAATACATTTAAATGCAATGTTATGCTTTGACGGCTACGGATTTCAGTAAACATCGGGATTAAAAAATAAAATAATATTCAAAAGTGCAAGTTCGAAGTTCATGAACCAAAATAAGCCCTGGCATAGTTACTAGAACCATGCTCATAGTTCTTCCTGACCTCGATTACGAGTCTGAGACAAGTATAAAATGTCACTATTGTTCCGACGGCTGCTAACCACTGAGCGAAAAAGTGCCTATGTGCAATGTCTGATAAGATGTTTATTTCTGAGGGCTTTAACAGTATAAAATGTAGTTTTTAGAACGAGAACTACAAAAAAAATCACATGTAAAATGCTTTGTGGAGGCGCCTGGTCACAGCTGGACAGGTTGATGTTACACACCGAATTGTTTCGATGAAAAGGTCATCTATTCTGTGGGATAAATTTAATGGAAACCTCCAGAGGATAAAGTGCTGTGCATAAATAGCATAGAGAAACTGGGGATCATCAATAGAGGCCGAGAAGAGGTAAAGGAAAAAAATAACTTCATAATGTTCAAAAGTGCAGATTCAAAGTCGAAACCCCCTACACGAATGAACACATTAGTCTAACTACCATAGCTAAAGAGGAGAACAAAAACCTCAAGTAGATGGGTCCGCTATGCGCTTCTTCTCACATGAAAGGTCAGAAAGAAGACCTCAGCGTAGCACCAAGAATCAGGGTAGACACTCACATGTCACCTGGAGTCAGGCTCATGAGACTTCCTGATCTTAGTCACAAGTCCAAGATAAGTATAGGCCATCACTATTATTTCATCAGATGCTAAGTGTTGAAGGAAATAAAGTGCCTGTGTGCAATCTATTAAAGGATATTTGTTCAGGAAGGGTTTAATAGTGCACTATCTAGGTTATGCTCCCAGTTATTACAACAGGGGAAGGCAACTGACCTATGAAATGCATAATACAGACCTCATAAGGATAACGTTGTGGTGGTGCAGTGCGTTGATTAGCAAAAAGGGTTGGGGACCATCTATAGGGACGGCAAGATGTAGAACATAATGGATGGCAATGTTCTGGCTTTTCCCTACGTCGCAACCCCATACAGTGTGTAACACATGCCCCTCATTGCAAACAGATCAGGTCTGGACAGGGCCATGACCATGTCCCTAACTTCACTCAGCCACTATTTTTGGTACCTTTGGGGAAGCTAGTTTTGTGATTGCCTTGTTTCTGCTGTTGAGGGCCTTACAATCTGACCTGAGTGCTGACGTAAGGAGCCGCAAGTTCTCTTTTGTTCCGTAAACTTACGCTCCACATAATGCTGGCTATTCAGTAACCCAGTTACTCAACACGGATCTGAGTAACAATGGTAGTTGCACAAAGAAGTTGAAATTAGATGCACAAATATATTCAGTTATGAGTGTACTCAAATCTGTTTTCCACAAAAAGGGAGTTTGCATTTGGTTAATGTATTTACTCATATATAAAAATGAACTGGGATGGTTTTATTGTACATATGAGCAAATATGCTCATGGGGGAGAGAGGTGTACATTCCATAACTCCCTAACTAGGGAATGCCCAATAGCTTGCAAGCTTGTCAGTATTCAGAAACACTTGGCAGTCATATTCACACAGTGAGAACAATGGAAGATTTATTCTTGTCAAAGGCAAGAGTAATTCCCTGTGCAGAGATGACTACATGGAAGAAACACGGCCTAAATGTGTGGTTGTCTAGGGAAAGAGGGTTTTACATGGGGACAATATTTTCCTTGTTACAGTGCAGTTGCAACATTACTCCTCACCTATAATAAGAAAATCATATCACCACACTATTGTAATAACTTATTACAGCTGGGTTATGTTTTCACAGTGCCTGCTACAGAGACAGTGGGCAGTGTGAAAGGCAGGCAATTGAGCAGAATTACAACTAGCACTTATGCAAAAAACAGGGATAATTCACTTTTTATCTGGGCTTTTCTCTCGAAAAAAATTTACTTTCAAGGTTGACAAGGAGGTATTTATGGCAGTCTGTTTATTGCACTGCCAGAGTTTATTACAAGGAAAAAGGAATCTATCTGCAAGTTTTCCTCAAGTGACATATTGAATTAACATATGTAACTGCAACACATTTCAACCTGTATTTTGGAGTGTTTACCTTTACAAAATATATTCCATAATTACTCTACACAAAGGCAATGTCATTCTGTAGAAGAGACAAGGGTCCAAGAATGTAAATGTGGCTGATGATGGAGTGTATAACCTTGTATTACATGGAAAACTCCACATTTCATGTTAAAAGGCTATCGCAAGCCGCCGTTGCATTTGATCATTTTAGGAAGGAACTTGGACTTAAGCTACATTCCTCAAGGAGCACCACAGTAACATTCATATCTTTTCAAGGCATAGAAGGGGGTGGTTTAGCCCTTAAAAATATGGGAGTACCTTATTTATGTATAAACTTCAGCATTTTACTTCCTTGTTACAGGAACATTTTGAAATCTGTACATCACTACTCATCTGTAGTAGCTTTTTTCAAGTGAGTAGTGATATTGCAATGCTCCTTGCTTCAATTGACAGTGAGCAGATGGCTGTCTCTCCTCATAAAAAGTGAGACAAGACTTAGTAGAGTGGACTTTAAAAAAAAAAAAAAACCTTTGTGCTCCCAGAGACTTTTTAAAACATGGATAAAGTGGACGATTGTCCCGGGCACTGACCTTCCAAGGGACCCCTGGGAAAGTGAACTTTCTCTCCATTTCACCTATTTGTCTATCTTGTCCTATCTTTCTCTTCCCTGCCTACCTCGGATGCAGTCTCTCTCCACCCAGGGTCATCTTAACAGTTTTTGAGTCCCGGAGAAGACATATTTAACTGTCTTTGTGAGACTCTTTTACTGAATGTTTAGCCTATGATTAAGTGTTGCTTGACATGATGCAGACGTGAATTAGTAGAACATGGGTAAGAAAAGGCAAAGTTGTTCTGAACAGGGACCTAAATATGTGCCTTGGCGAGGGCCCCCAAAATCTGCAGGATGACACTGTGAGCAAAGGAAAGAGAAACAGGACAGAAGCCAACATCATACCTTTTCTAGCGCATAAACTGACAGTAGCCATCTCTCCTCGCAGACTCTTAGGGGAAGTGTGCACAAAAGACTAGAGTCAAAACCCTGATTCAGAATCATGATGAGACCTAATCAGGGACGTGTGGAGACAAAGAAGGGCTGAAGTCAGTGAAATCACTTCTTGTCGGCTCTGGTGATTTAAAGATCTGACAACAAAATTGAGGATTCAGCATGGCAGTAGTTTGCAACAGCAGTGTTACTGTTTGTATCTGTATGTTCTCACATCTCATGTGTAACAGACTGTATTCTTTTGTTATAGTATTAGGTGCTGCCCAGCCATTCAGTTGCTCTTCGATTTGGGTTCTAGATCTTGAACTGGACGCAACAGTTGGAGAGCTAGATCTTGAGGACATAACGCTGTTGGATGGGCTCTTTATCTATGTGTTTGTTTCTTCGAATAAAGACCTCTCTACACAAACGTGAGGCCTCGCTGAGTGGCATATTTATCAGGAGTAAGTCACTACAATCCCAAAAATGCACTTTGTCCCTTTTAAAGCGGGCAGTCGGGAAAAAAGGTTGTTTCTGAACCATGTATAATAACTTTTTTCAATCTTGTACCAAAATTGTACTTCAGCCAATGTCTGCCTTTTGTTTTAAATTGAATTTCGTTAGCTGAACCCTTATTCGGTGAGGCGCTTTCAGCCTTCCCTAATTGTTAACCAATATTTGAACTTTGGAATGTTAAGAACTCCATTGAAGACAATGGAGTAGCTCCTGGCTTATAATGACTAAGCCTGGAGCTCCAACATTCCAATGTTTGTCTTCATGTTTCTTCCTTTTCAATTTAGAACATTCTACCCTTTAGTGAGTGGAATGTTCTAATATCCTAATAGCTCTTCTGCCTTAGGATATGCCGATTGTTAATGGCCCTCTCCCTTGTTATAGGCCCTCACCTGTGGCTCAGGCCTATAATCCGGGTCCAGGGCCTATAACAACTGGTAGATCCCTTGGCAGTGGGCTAAAAGGCTATAATATGTTGCATTTTGAGATTTACAGCATATATTTTAACATTGAAAATATGGCCCAGAAAATCGCAGCATTCAAACTGCCCATGGCTAAAAACCCAGGGCCAGAATTATTAAGGTTTTGCCAGGGCAACTCAAAACCTAAGAGAGAATCATCAAGCCATGCAAGGCCACCTTGCGCAGACCTACATGGCTGGAGTAACACAAGGCAGTCTGAATTGCTGCCTTGCTTTACTCTGCCCCAATGAGCCATTACGTGGGTGGAACATGGCAGTTGTGGCTCGCTGCACTCTGAAGAGGCGGGGTGGGAGCAGTGCATGGATCAGGGAAGGGGGAACATTCAAATAAAAAAAAAGATAAAAATAAAAACGTACATGCTCTGTTGCTGCTGTGGCGTGCTGTGCCACACTGCGCTTATCCTCTTTCCCTCTCACTCCAGGCACAAGCTCCCAGCCTGCCTTGCGGCCAATCCTTAGGATTGGCTGGGAGCACCCAACTATGTCGCTCCCAGGCAGACTGGGAACCTGTGCCTGCTCTCTCTAGCCCGGCAACACAGTGTCGGGCTGGAGAGAGCACAGTGCGCATGTGTGTTTGGCCAACCTAAGACGGCTGGCCAAACATACATGCGCACTGAGGATAGTGCACAGTGCACTCGTCTCTGTCATCCCCCATGACCCTGCCCCTTTCCCAACGAAAGGATAATAAACACAGTTTATAATCCTTCCTTTGGAAAAGGTTTGCAGCGGCTGCTGCTGGTGGGGGGACAACGCTCCTCCGCTATAGTAGAGGAGCTGCCCCTGGAGCGTGGGTGTTCTCATGCATTCACCCATGTATTTTGGCGCATTCCCAGATTTAGCATGAAGGGCACACCTGGCGATGTATGAAAAACCTTGCCTCCCCAGGGGAGGCATGACCAGGAGAAATATGTTTATTTCTCCTTGTTTTTTCCACTTTCTACATGTGCTGCATTTTGCATCACACATAGAAAGAGGAAAATGCCTCAGAGGATTGTTTTTGTGGTGGAAGGGGCTCCCTCCTGCACAAATACTATCCTGCCTACAATGCAGACACCCTTGCACCAAGGTGCAAGGATTCCTGCTTTGTCCCTAGACAGCCAAAAGCGCACCATTCTAGGAAAGGACAGGGATGTGCCCTACTATGTTCAATACGATGCATTCCTGCCTTTTCCTTTCACGCAGAGCAGCACGGTGGCTTGCCGCGTTGTTTTGTTGCATGAAGTATTACTCACTGTGGCCCCCGGGACAGATTGAAAGTGATAAAAATGTCGTATATCCACTTGGAAGATATCTATGCCATGGAACAAAACACAATTACAAAGCCTGTGCTGGTGTAAAAATCCTTGGTAACATAAAACTGTATCTTCAAGAAAGGTTATTCAGTAATTCAGTTGCTGAACATTACACGGCAACTACGGATTTGCAGTGAAAGGACTTGAAAGCAACAAGCTTGTAAAAATAGATTTTCGTGAATGGAATACAGTTACTGTAACAACTCCTGTGTCGCAGCATTTTGAGTCACTCAAGGCAATTTCTCGCTGTGAATTTTTCTCTGCTTTTTTTTTGAATGCCAGAAGAGGGAGCTATTGTCTTATGTTGGGAAAAATATTATATGCGCGATATTGTGGTGCTTCTCATCCCGACTTCCAACAACAAAATAGGGGACTTGAGGCTAAAGGTACAAAGCAACATGTCGCAGACAGCGGCCCAAATTGCGCACTTGGCTCTGACTTTGAGATGCAACCCTGGTAGTAATAGGTTTAGTTGCTAAATCTCCAGTCGCAGTAGGTCGCAGAAGGGCATGCCTGATCAATATTAATTAGGCAGATCACTATTTGTGCCCTCCCACCCCGAATTGGCTACAGACACGGAGATGGCATCTTGCAGGGTACCATAGACCACATCACTGTGTTTGCATTCCCAGACGGGAAACTTTGGTACTCTTTAGAGTTGAGCGCAAAGCGCTCTGCCCCTGGTGTAATCTCTCTATGGGATTTTAACCACGCCCATGTCAAGCCCATTGTTTTGGTTGGTTAGTGGGCTTGCCCTTTAAAATTAGCTTGATTTAATTAGTGAAAGGCATGCATACGTCCGATGTTTAGCCCTACTTGATCGCACCGGCCAACTACTGAAAACATACCAGGCTCAATGTTTTCCGTATGGTTTCTGGACTACTTTTTCTCTTTATTTAGCAACCGGCATGATCTCTCTGGGCAGTAGTTGAGCGCTTTGCATGACATCGACCCTGTTACATGGATATTTGCACTTTTGCCAGTTATATGGATAATTGCGCTTTTGCCTGTTACATGGATAATTGCACTTTTGCTGATTAATTTCACTGCGAGTGAACTTCTGTTCCCTTTTATGTGTCTGCTTTGCGCTCATGGCGGCCATCGGCTTGCATATGTGAAACTGTTTTACTTTTCATTTTCCGTTTTTGTGGCAAGAAAAGTCCGGTTAGGAGTTTACAATGCTAATAGCTTTAACTCGAGCAAATGCGAGACCCATCGCTTTGCAAATGCTTGTTTTTAAAAGCAGCCAGGGTTCTTAAAAGAAAACTAACTGGTCATTGCAGCGAAAACATGTTTCCTGTTGAGAAGAGAGAAGGGGGGAGTGGCAGGGGTCCTCCACTTCCTGCTTCCCTGAGGACAACCAACATGATTCCCAACTGGGAAGCTGCCTGATGTGCACTAGGCAGTTTCAGGTTTGCTAATCTGTTACCAGCTTTTTTGAAGAGTTGTTGGTATTCAGGGGCAGATTTATACTTTTTGACCAAACCTGCGTTAGCCCAGGTTTGTGTCAAAAAGTATAGCGCCGGTTAGCACCATTCCAAGACATCGGCCGGGCGCCATAATTTTGGAATGGCACTAGCCGGCGCTAATCCCTGTTAGCATCCTTGGAAAGGACGCTAAGAGGGCTGGGGAGGCATAGGGGGAACTGGAGCTTGTGTGCCGAATTATGGCGCTACACTGCTTAGAGGAAAAGAAATTGCCTCTCAGCAGTGTAGCACCATTTTCTGGCACACAACCCCATGGACATGGCTACTGTCTTAATAAAGACTACTGTCTTAATAAAGACAGGAACCATGCCCACCACCCCAATGGCCATGCCCAGGGGACGAATGTCCCCTGGACATGGCCATTGGGGCCAGCGCTGTGCAGGGGGTCCCAAGTCAGGCCCCCCGAGCGGTGTTGGGGAAAAAAATAATAATACTCACCCAGACTTACCTGGGATGGGTCCCCCATCCTTAGGGGTCCTCCTGGTGTGGGTGGGGGGTGTCCCTGGGACCAGGGAAGGGCACTTGTGAGCAATTTCCATGGCCTCCGACCATGGAAATATGCCTACAGGTCCCCTTACGCCTGCCCATCCCCAGGCGTTAAATAATGGTGCTAAGCAAGCTGAGCTCCATTATTTAAGGCCCCCATCCCCCATGCTGGATTTTAGCACGGGGGGATAAATATGGCACAAAGGCCATATTGTTCTTTTCTGGACGGGAACGCCTACCTTGGATCTCATTGACGCAAGGTAGGATTTCCCCTCCAGAAAATGACGTAAACTCTATAACTTTGGCGCTAGACCTGTCTAGCGCCAAAGTATAAATATGGATTTAGGTTCTCGCTAATTAGCGTTAAAATAATTACGCTAATTTAGCGCAAACCGAGTATAAATATGCCCCTCAGTGCGGTTGCAAACAGTTGACACCTCATTGCAGTGCACAGGAAGGAGGGGAACCACCTTTCACACTGATTCCTAATTGTAATTCAGAATGAGTGCAGCTCGCAAAGGAGGTGCAGTAAATTTCAAAATGCCATTTTGCAGTCACCAACCCTGAGAGATTTGAAATACCAGGGGTTAAGAATGGAAAATACTTTAGCACATTTGGTCCCAAGTCCTATTTTCTTACGTAGTTTGCAGAGTTTTCCCAATGTATTACGACGAGGGTCACCCACTCAGAAAACTTCCACCACCAAGCTTTTGAAGCCAATGTGTTATTCGGAGGATCAGCAACTATCTTGTTTTTAGCAACTTCCATTGTCACTAATTAACCTCTTTCATTTATGGTTATCATAATTATTTATTTATCTGGACCTAACTCTGGCTCATCCCAGGAGAAGTGTTCTTTCCCTTTTCACGTCTGATTATCTTCCTCCTTCCTAGCATCTCCACCTCTCCCTGATTGAAGCTTCGGGTTGAGCTCTCACCTTCAGCCCTGGTAATGGTATCCATAAAGAGACTCAACCTTTCCTCCCTCTTCTCAAATGAAGGGAAAAATCATGTCTGCCTCTGGGTCCTGTTCTGTATGGTCTGCGATGGATGGTACCATCTTCAGTGTGTACTGATGGTCCTCAAACTATGTTGATTTTCCATCATCTATGTCTCTCGACACTGGAGTCTGTGAACTTACACTTGGCTGAAGGTACTTCTTGAACCAGAATACACTTCAAGTATCAGAGCACCACTCAGATGTCACTAATACCACTGAGCATTTCATTTGTGTTGACTTGCATAGGTGTACCAGCAAAAGGGGTTGCCCGTTTTTCTTTTCATGCTGTCGGTGCATGAAAACCATGTCCGCTGAGGTGCTACTGAATGGACAGCACATATCCTCTGGTCAACATATACCTTTGTGTAAGACTTTATGCTTTTGAGGTGAAATTGGCACCATCTGAGGATGGCGAGTTTGTGGTGTACTCCAAAAAATTAAGGGCAACATTTAAGAAAAGTGGCGCTTCATGTTATGAAGCACCAGTTTTCTTGAGGCCCATTGTGACTTCTCAACCCCACCATATGTGCGTCGTATTTAACATATAGCGCACTATTGCACAGGTTAGGGACAATAGCATCATAATTTTTTAAGCTATTGTTGTACTTTGCAGGATTAGCACCAAAACCTCTGGCGCAAAGTACACATAGGCCCATTACAAATAATGGTGTCTCCATTTAATGCCTGCTCTGTGCAGGTGTTAAAAATGCTGCTAAAAGTGATGCTGTGTAATCTCAAAGATTCCACTGCACCATTTTTTAGGGCCCCCTAACGGGGCAATGCCCCCTTGCATATATTATGCCTGGCACAGGAATATTGTGGTGCAAGGGCTTTCAAAGTGCAGCGTTTTTGCCACACTATCGCCAAAGTAGCATAAAAAAAAAAGACACTGTGGCGATAGTTGGCGATAGGCCCGTCTTACGTCTGGGCCTAAATCTACTGGGCCCAGACTTAGAACTGTATGGATTATTGGGCTAATATCTAAGTACCTGACACACGGCTTGGCTGGCTGAGATCTTGTGGCCTTGGCTCTCTGGATAGCCTTTTTTCAAGGTCATCATAGACTGCACCAGCTTTCCATGTGCTTGTGACCACAATAGTGTTATTTTCCTATGGGATAGCCTTTTCATTTCGAACACTTAGCAATTACTTCAATATACATTAGAGACTCAATCATTATCTGTTGTGGGTATGCTTACGGTGTAATGGTTTGCTGTGTACTGGCACACATCACATGCCTCAATCACCCTCTCCATTGACATAACTGTGGGACACATACCTTCTCTGTGAGTGACTCTGTGTGACTATTATTCCCTTGTGATTTTCATGTGTCATTGTAATCACTTGTTTGTATAGAGACTTTGGTAGAAGAAACAAAGCTAGTATTGAATAGAAAATTACATCAGGGCCCTGGTACACAGCTTAAATAAGAGGTGCAATTTTATTCCAACATTCTTTGTTTGATTTCAAAATACCTCTTTGATTTTGGCAAGGTTTAGAATCCAACTGCATTTGAAAGATTTGTTTGGCAGAATGTATCCTGGATGGGAGTTTCATTTACAAAGTTTTCTTGGTTATTCATAAGTTTCAGAACAGTTTTGTATAATTTGCTGCATGGCGTCTAAGTTGACAAGTACTCCACTACCTTTTGTGGCAGTTCTCGTATTCTCCAGTAGTATTCAAACATTATGCTGTCAGCAGAAGCTTTTGCATGGCAAAGGTTTCGCTTATCCTTACCAGTGTAAAGGGGCTGCATGTGGAAAGTCACATACTGCTTGCCTCCTGCCCCATTTATAATATTGTGGTGGGGATTGTCTGTGTCCCTCATTATGGAGTTGAGAATAATGGTACAGAATTCATCATATGACGGCAGATCCATGTCTCAGTATTCCCATATGACAATGTGTTGTTGATATGACCGCAATTCCATGCTTTCTGACCAAGGTGTGTTAGTGAGAATGTTGCAGTCCCCCGCACCCACACATTGTAGATGCGGATTTAGAGTTTGAAAAAAAAGAGAATCCGTCCTGAAGTTGGAAAGTCGCTTGCCCCATCGAGATAAAAGAGAAATCAACATAACGATTCCTAATCCCCGTGGATACTTATGTACTACACTCAGCAACACAACGCAGGATTAAAAAAAAAAAACACAGAACTGCTGTCGACTTTATGGGTCGAGAACACTGGGCCCAGTAGAGTTGGGAAGATAATGGCATCAATACCATTCATTTCTATTTCTATTTTTGTGTATTTAGGCTCACTGATCAGTCATCTCCTCCATCTATCTGCAACTTTACCTCACACTATAATTCGCAGCCATTTTTGAAAATGACTTATATTGACTTTATATATGTATCTGTAACAAACTACAACCAGTATTTTGGAGGGTTTATCTTTCCAGTTCAGATTCCATATTTACTCTACACATGCGCAAATTATTTCATTAGAAGGAATAGGGGACCAAGAAAGTAAAAGGTGCTTGCATGGAAGAATATTGTGTGCATAACCATGTATTTTACGGGAATAAACCCAAACTATCTGTAAAAAAGAATATTGCTAGCCACTTTGGCATTTCATCATTTTACGAAGAAAAACTGACTTCAGCTTCATTCCTCCGGATGCTCAAGGAGGTCCATTGTGACTTTCAAATATCCTTTCAGTGTATGAACGGATGCTCTAGCCATAAATAAATTATGGGAATACCCTATTTATGTATAAAACCCTGTATTTTATTTTCTTATTACTGGCGCATTGTGACATCTGAATGTGACTTTAATATGAAAATTACATCTGTACTGAACTGTAATTGCTTATTTCAAGTGATAAGACATGCTGCAATGCTCCCTGCTTCTGCTGACTGTGAGGGGGTGGCCATCTTCCCTTCTAAACAGTAAGAAAGATGGCGCGCAGCTGGCTTCTGGACGAAAGTCTTTGTGCACCCAGAGATGTTTCAAAACAGGGGCAAAGTGGGTAGATCCTCAGGTCTCTGACCTTCTAGTGGGCCCCCTGAGAAAGTGAAATTACTCTCTATTTCAACTATTTGATTATCTTGACCTACATCTCTCTTCTCTGGCTACCTCTGATGCGGTGTCTCTTAGGGTTTTTAAAGCTCTGGGCAGGCATATTTAACTGTTGTTGTGTGACTCTTACTGAAAGTTTAGACTATGACTAAATATTGTCAGAAACAATGCAGACCTGAATTAATAGAAAGTAGGTAAGAAAATTCAAAGTTGTTCTGAACAGAGGCCTCTGACGTGCCTTACCCAATGCCTCCTGTGTGCACAGGAAGCAGAGACAGGACAAAAACCAACATCATACCTTTTCTTGAGCACATAAACCAAAGACGACCATTTCTCCTCATAAAATCTTGAGGAAAAATGTGCACCCCGTTCCTTCTCGCAGAGAACAGAGTTGAAATCCTGTACATGACTGCCTTAATCAGCAGCATGTGGAGATGAATAGGGGTGATGGCAGTCAAATTCCATTTGGGTCAGCTCTGGTGATTTAAAGCTCTGACTAAACAAATAAAATGTTCAGCATGGCAGTAGTTTGCAACACCAGAATCACTTCCAAAAATGTGTTTTTTACTTTTCAGAGTGGGCTGTCGAGGGAAAAAAGGTTGTTTTTGAAGCGTTAATAACCAGTGCTTGAAATGGAAAAAAATAGAAGTCCATGTACCATCTATCGGAGTATCTGCTTACATCTCAGAGATGCTGGTAATTTCCAAATGAAGAAGTGCAGGTATTCAATACCTGGCAGTGCTGGTCCATTTAAAGCACTGTTTATTACAACTATTTTCATGCTTGAACCACAATTGTGCTCTAGGCAATGTCTGTTTTTTTTTTGGAAACCGTATTACCTTTGTTGGGCCTGTATTGCTTCTGCTTTCAGCAGTCGCTGATTGTTAGCTGATATTATGTTGCATTATGGGACATATAGCATGCATGTGTAGCATTTATTAAAATTGAAAATATAGCCCAGAATATCACAGTTTGCAAACGGTGCGTAGGTAAAAACCCAAGGCAGACTGAAAGTGTCTAACATGCTTTAATTCCACCTAGAGAATATCCATGAACTGGGGAAAAACACAAGTATGTATTATAAGGAATACAATACCTCAACACTACATTAAGGACATTGGAAATTACCTTGAAGCTCTGTTATCTAATAAAACCACTCGGGATGCATCTTTGAACCTCTCTTTGGTCTTAAATCTCCTCAATGGCATGAAATATCCTTATCATATATGGTTGGGGGATCTTTCCCCCAGGTTTTAATATAGTACTATGAACCCATGCTGGTGTTGTTATACAGATCAATTGTAACATAAAATAACTAGGCCCTGTCAGAGTTCACGGAGTTCCACTCCACGGAATTCCACGGAGTTGATATAAAACTCAATACATTTCAAAGAGTGATTCCTGTCAATAATATAATATGTTGTAGTTATTGTATAATGACAAAATTTCTATTAAGTTATATTTTTCCTACTTAGGTTGAGATATCTTACTGTCATAGTGGCACATTCCTTCCTTCACTCTACATCCCTCTCCCACCTCTAGACAATGAATTGTGCTGAAGCTAGACATAGACCCATCAGAGGATTCCAGTGAAGGAAACAGCTGTGAGGTGGCTTTGAGGAGGCTCTGTTTTGGCAAATAAAGTCTGCATTATTTTCACTTGCTTTGAGTGATTGTTACACTCATTCAGTGGCAACAAGGATTGGATCCAATCTGTGCAGGGGGCAATGAATAACTCCTCATCCCTGATTGTGTCACCAGAGCCACCTCATTTCATCATCTACTAATTTTACTCCGGCAAAGGGAATGACAAAGGAACCACCTGCAGGCTGTCATCTTAACCCCTCAGTGACATTTGTTTATGAAGGAACGCGTGACCTATATTAGAAATTCTGTAAGACTACACAGCTTCTATAAACTCTGCCTGGGCACTTAAAAGGGAGCAGATGATCCTCAAAGCAATTATCGTATGATGTCAAATTAGGGGAGTGTGTATCTGTGTGCCTGAAAATGCTGGATGTGGTGATCTGATTGGAGGTGTGGTCTTTCTTCCAGCTGGATCTGAGGAGTTGTGCACGGTGTCTATGTGAACATGTACTCACTCTTCAGGAGTGCAGAAACAGCGGTCATTAGACAATATAGCAGGACCCTTGCTATTTGGGTCAATGTCTCCACAGATCTGCCAACAGTGAAACGTGCTTCATACTGAATTCCACAGGCGTCTTGAACTGCGATCCTCTCACTACATAGCCTGCTGGGTTTGGAACCCGTGAGGCAGGCTGCAGCCCACAATTAATTTGCATTTCTCTGGGTTAAACTTAGAGGAGGCAATGTAGAGGCACTCAACCTGGAGGTTTGAGGTGGCTCCAAACTCTTCCGTAATAGTAATTATCAGTGCCATCCTGTGCATCATGGGTAAGCAAGCAGAGATGCGGTATCCTGAAGCTGGTGGAGGAGCTTATCGGTGGAAACAACTAGGCAGAATACTGACTTACTCCTTCACCTTGGGGAATGGGGCAGAGCACTTGGGTGAAGGGACCACCCTCATCCCAGCCTTTGCCACTGTAGAAAGCTGGGAGGAGCCACGGGCAGTTTCTCTCAACCTCTAGAACACAACCATCTTTGGGAAGTGGAAAGTTGTGAGGCATTGCGCATGAAACTGAGTTTGAGTGACATTATTGCTACATGTGCCTTAAAAAGTTACAGGTAGTTTATATCCTAACAAGAAAGTATGCATCTTAAGAATCATATGTGTAAGTAATAGGAGGTTATGGAGTATAAGAAATGGCAGGAGTATCTTCAAAGTGAGTTTATAATTGAAATAGAAAACGTTATATTTGGAGTGTTTAGTGTTGTATGTATACATATCTGACATCTGGATAACAATTATTGAGTTAATGAATTGGTTATTCCTCCTCTTAGGGTATTCTCTGACAGTGTTTTCAAGGGAACCCTTCTACAATCTGTTGGTTACCTTATCTATTGTTGCAGGTATACTCACTGTCCCTTTACAATGGCAGCAGCAAGCATGTCTCAACCACCGCCATTCCTCAATTATTTAGGGGAAACTATCCTACCATGGAAGGAATGGGCAAAGTTATTTGAATCTTATTTAATTATGACTGGGGTGGGGGTGCATTTACACCCTTAAGGAAACAACATATTTTATTGCACAATCTAGGCATACAAGGGAGGAAAATATAAGAAAACGTGACAGAATCAGATGTAGATAATGAGGAGGAGGATGATACCTTAGAATATTGTCAAAAATATTTTTGTAGACTTGAGAGTCACTTTGGTCACAATGTTAATGTGATATTAGAAAGACATAAATTCTTCAGTAGAATACAAGGGAAAATGAAAAGGTTTCCAGCTAAATAGCATGCCTTGGAAGCCTGGCGAATATGTATGTGAATTTGGATCCTTAGGGGATTCATTAATATGAGATCAATTGGTTAGGAGCACAAACAACCCCCGTGTCTGAGAAAAGCTGTTAGCTCGCAGCACAGATTTGAAGAAAGACATAGACATAGCTAAGAGTGTTGAGCACACAACAGAGTATATTTAAAAAAATGAAAGAAACCACCAAATCCAACACCATAAAAGAAATGAGGGAACACTCAAAGCAAGGGGAACCCATAAGAAACCAAGAGGAAGAGCAGAAGGTACATGCAGTACAGTATAAAGAGAGTTTAGACCCAGACAAGGAGGTTAATAAAAGCAAGTGTTATAGATGTGGGAGTACCAATCATTTGGAAAACAGTCCTCATTGTCTGGCTCAAAATAGTGAATGTTGGGAGTGCAATAGGGTGGGTCACTTTGCACAGGGTTGTAAAAACAGAAAAACTGACAAGAAACCTATCCATGTGGCAGAAAATGTAAATGAGAATAAGAGCAAATTTGTTTTCCAAGTGAAAGTGGGAGAAGAGGATCAGGAAAATACCTACCCTACATGTGATACTGCACTTGATGGTCTCAAGATAAATGTGTTTGCCGATTCTTGTTCTCCATTCACGTTTATTGATCAAAATGTTTTTGAAAACAAATTCCAAAAGAAGGGTTATGCACTGTAACCGGCGGATAGCAAACCAGGCGGGTACAATAGGGACCCTATATTGTTAGTGGGGATGTTAACAATGCACATAACATTTAAAGATTGTCACACTGTAGGTAAAGTATATATGGTGGACAAGGGGTCAAATTTGTTAGGGTGGAGACATCAAAAAGAATTGGTAATAAAGTTAGATCTCAATAATCCTTGTAGGAGGCTGGACTGGCTTGTAGTGAGTACCTAGGGGTACTTGCACCTTGCACCAGGCCCAGTTATCCCTTATTAGTGTATAGGGTGTCTAGCAGCATAGGCTGATAGATAATGGTAGCTTAGCAGAGCAGCTTAGGCTGAACTAGGAGACGAGTGAAGCTCCTACAGTACCACTTAGTGTCATATGCACAATATCATAAGAAAACACAATACACAGTTATACTAAAAATAAAGGTACTCTATTTTTATGACAATATGCCAAAGTATCTCAGAGTGTACCCTCAGTGAGAGGATAGGAAATATACACAAGATATATATACACAATACCAAAATATGCAGTAATAGTCTTAGAAAACAGTGCAAACAATGGATAGTTACAATAGGATGCAATGGGGACACATAGGGATAGGGGCAACACAAACCATATACTCCAAAAGTGGAATGCGAACCACGAATGGACCCCAAACCTATGTGACCTTGTAGAGGGTCGCTGGGACTATTAGAAAATAGTGAGGGTTAGAAAAATAGCCCACCCCAAGACCCTGAAAAGTGAGTGCAAAGTGCACTAAAGTTCCCCAAAGGACATAGAAGTCGTGATAGGGGAATTCTGCAGGAAAGACACAAACCAGCAATGCAACAACAATGGATTTCCAGTCGAGGGTACCTGTGGAACAAGGGGACCAAGTCCAAAAGTCACAAGCAAGTCGGAGATGGGCAGATGCCCAGGAAATGCCAGCTGCGGGTGCAAAGAAGCTGCTACTGGACTGTAGAAGCTTAGGTTTCTGCAGGAATGACAAGGGCTAGAGACTTTCCCTTTGGAGGACGGATCTCTCACGCCGTGGAGAGTTGTGCAAAAGTGTTTTCCCGCCGAAAGACCGCCAACAAGCCTTGCTAGCTGCAAATCGTGTGGTAAGTGTTTTTGGATGCTGCTGTGGCGCAGGAGGAACCAGGATGTCGCAAATTGTGTCAGGAGAGAGAAGGGACATCGAGCAAGACAAGAAGCTCTCTCAGCAGCAGGTAGCACCCGGAGAAGTGCCAGAAACAGGCACTACAAGGATGTGTGAAACAGTGCTTACCCGAAGTCGCACAAAGGAGTCCCACGTCGCCGGAGAACAACTTAGGAGGTCGTGCAATGCAGGTTAGAGTGCTGAGGACCCAGGCTTGGCTGTGCACAAAGGATTTCCACCGAAAGTGCACAGGGGCCGGAGTAGCTGCAAAAGTCACGGTTCCCAGCAATGCAGTCTGGCGTGGGGAGGCAAGGACTTACCTCCACCAAACTTGGACTGAAGAGTCACTGGACTGTGGGAGTCACTTGGACAGAGTTGCTGGATTCGAGGGACCTCGTTCGTCGTGCTGAGAGGAGACCCAAGGGACCGGTAATGCAGCTTTTTGGTGCCTGCGGTTGCAGGGGGAAGATTCCGTCGACCCACGGGAGGATTTCTTCGGAGCTCCTAGTGCAGAGAGGAGGCAGACTACCCCCAAAGCATGCACCACCAGGAAAACAGTCGAGAAGGCGGCAGGATCAGCGTTACAGAGTTGCAGTAGTCGTCTTTGCTACTATGTTGCAGTTTTGCAGGCTTCCAGTGCGGTCAGCAGTCGATTCCTCGGCAGAAGGTGAAGAGAGAGATGCAGAGGAACTCGGATGAGCTCTTGCATTCGTTATCTAAAGTTTCCCCAGAGACAGAGACCCTAAATAGCCAGAAAAGAGGGTTTGGCTACCTAGGAGAGAGGATAGGCTAGCAACACCTGAAGGAGCCTATCAGAAGGAGTCTCTGACGTCACCTGTTGGCACTGGCCACTCAGAGCAGTCCAGTGTGCCAGCAGCACCTCTGTTTCCAAGATGGCAGAGGTCTGGAACACACTGGAGGAGCTCTGGGCACCTCCCAGGGGAGGCACAGGTCAGGGGAGTGGTCACTCCCCTTTCCTTTGTCCAGTTTCGCGCCAGAGCAGGGCTAAGGGGTCCCTGAACCGGTGTAGACTGGTTTATGCAGAAATGGGCACCAAAAGTGCCCATGAAAGCATTTCCAGAGGCTGGGGGAGGCTACTCCTCCCCTGCCTTCACACCATTTTCCAAAGGGAGAGGGTGTACCACCCTCTCTCAGAGGAAGTTATTTGTTCTGCCATCCTGGGCCAGGCCTGGCTGGACCCCAGGAGGGCAGAAGGCTGTCTGAGGGGTTGGCAGCAGCAGCAGCTGCAGTGAAACCCCAGGAAAGGCAGTTTGGCAGTACCAGGGTCTGTGCTACAGACCACTGGGATCATGGGATTGTGCCAACTATGCCAGGATGGCATAGAGGGGGCAATTCCATGATCATAGACATGTTACATGGCCATATTCGGAGTTACCATTGTGAAGCTACATATAGGTAGTGACCTATATGTAGTGCACGCGTGTAATGGTGTCCCCGCACTCACAAAGTCCGGGGAATTGGCCCTGAACAATGTGGGGGCACCTTGGCTAGTGCCAGGGTGCCCTCACACTAAGTAACTTTGCACCTAATCTTTACCAGGTGAAGGTTAGACAAATAGGTGACTTATAAGTTACTTAAGTGCAGTGTAAAATGGCTGTGAAATAACGTGGACGTTATTTCACTCAGGCTGCAGTGGCAGGCCTGTGTAAGAATTGTCAGAGCTCCCTATGGGTGGCAAAAGAAATGCTGCAGCCCATAGGGATCTCCTGGAACCCCAATACCCTGGATACCTCACTACCATATACTAGGGAATTATAAGGGTGTTCCAGTAAGCCAATGTAAATTGGTAAAATTGGTCACTAGCCTGTTAGTGACAATTTGAAAGAAATGAGAGAGCATAACCACTGAGGTTCTGATTAGCAGAGCCTCAGTGAGACAGTTAGTCACTACACAGGTAACACATTCAGGCACACTTATGAGCACTGGGGCCCTGGGTGACAGGGTCCCAGTGACACATACAACTAAAATAACATATATACAGTGAAAAATGGGGGTAACATGCCAGGCAAGATGGTACTTTCCTACACAACCCCCCCCCAAACGAAGGACAATAAGACTAGCCATGACCTGATGAGTCTTCATTGTCTAAGTGGAAATATCTGGAGAGTCCATCTGCATTGGAGTGGCTACTCCCAGGTCTATGTTCCACTGTATAGTCCATTCCCTGTAGGGATATGGACCACCTCAATAATTTAGGATTTTCACCTTTCATTTGTTTTAGCCAAAGTAGAGGTTTGTGGTCTGTCTGAACAATGAAGTGAGTGCCAAACAGGTATGGCCTCAACTTCTTCAGAGCCCAGACCACAGCAAAGGCCTCCCTCTCTATGGCAGACCAACGCTTTTCTCTAGGGGTCAACCTCCTACTAATAAAAGCAACAGGTTGATCCTGGCCCTCAGAATTAAGTTGTGATAGGACTGCCCCTACTCCTAATTCAGATGCATCAGTTTGGACATAGAATTTTTTAGAGTAACAAGGGCTTTTCAGGACAGGTGCAGAGCACATGGCCTGCTTCAGCTCCTCAAAAGCTTTCTGACAGTTTGCTGTCCATAATACCTTTTTAGGCATTTTCTTGGATGTGAGGTAATTAAGAGGGGCTGCAATGGAGCCATAGTTCTTAATGAACCTCCTGTAATACCCAGTGAGGCCTAGGAAGGCTCTCACCTGAGTCTGAGTGGTAGGGGGAACCCAATCAATAATTGTTTGGATTTTCCCCTGAAGTGGTGCAATCTGTTGCAATGCAACAAGGTGTCCCAGATAAACCACCTTACCCTGCCCTATCTGGCACTTTGAAGCCTTGATAGTGAGGCCTGCCTTTTGCAGGGCCTCCAAAACTTTCCATAGGTGGACCAGGTGATCATCCCAGCTGGAGCTAAAGACAGCTATATCATCCAAATATGCTGCACTGAATGCTTCCAGCCCTTGCAGGACTGTGTTCACCAACCTCTGAAAAGTGGCAGGTGCATTTTTCAATCCAAAAGGCATTACAGTGAACTGGTAATGGCCTCCAATGGTTGAAAATGCAGTTTTAGGTTTAGCATCTTCTGATAATTTGATCTGCCAATACCCTGCAGTCAAATCAAAAGTGCTTAGATACTTGGCAGATGCCAGTGTATCTATGAGCTCATCTGCCCTGGGTATAGGGTGAGCATCAGTTTTGGTTACCTGGTTGAGACCTCTGTAGTCTACACAAAACCGCATTTCCTTCTTTCCATCTTTGGAATGAGGTTTTGGTACAAGTACCACAGGAGAAGCCCATGGACTTTCAGAGTGCTCAACCACTCCCAGTTCTAGCATTTTCTGCACCTCTTGCTTTATGCAGTCCCTGACATGGTCAGGCTGCCTATAGATTTTACTTTTGACAGGTAAACTGTCTCCAGTATCTATAGTGTGCTCACACCAAGAAGTGGTACCTGGCACAGTAGAGAAGAGTTCAGAAAATTGACCCAGGAGATTTATGCAATGGTCTTTCTGCTCAGCGGTAAAACAATCAGCCAAAACTACACCTTCCACAAGAGCATCTTGTTCTGTGGAAGAGAAGAGATCAGGTAGAGGATCACTGTCTTCTTCCTGTCCCTCATCAGTTGCCATGAGCAGGGTGAGATCAGCCCTGTCATAGTAGGGTTTCAGGCGGTTGACATGGAGCACCCTAAGGGGACTCCTGGCAGTGCCTAAGTCAACTAAATAGGTGACTTCACCCTTTTTCTCAACAATTGTGTGGGGACCACTCCATTTATCTTGAAGTGCTCTTGGGGCCACAGGCTCCAAGACCCACACTTTCTGCCCTGGTTTGTACTGAACCAGAACAGCCTTCTGATCATGCCATTGCTTCTGGAGCTCTTGGCTGGCCTGAAGGTTTTTACTGGCCTTTTACATATACTCAGCCATCCTTGATCTGAGGCCAAGTACAGAATCCACAATATCTTGTTTTGGAGCTTTTAAAGGTTGTTCCCAACCCTCCTTGACAAGTGTTAGTGGACCCCTAACAGGGTGTCCAAAGAGGAGTTCAAAGGGGCTGAAGCCCACTCCTTTCTGGGGTACCTCCCTATAGGCAAAAAGGAGGCATGGTAACAGGATATCCCATCTCCTGCAGAGTTTTTCAGGGAGACCCATAATCATGCCTTTGAGAGTTTTGTTAAATCTCTCCACCAGTCCATTTGTTTGTGGATGATAGGGTGTAGTGAACTTGTAAGTCACACCACACTCCTTCCACATGGCCTTTAATTATGCAGACATGAAATTGCTTCCCCTGTCTGATACTACTTCCTTTGGGAAGCCCACCCTAGAAAATATTCCTAGGAGGGCCTTTGCCACTGCAGGTGCTGTAGTGGTCCTTAAAGGAATTGCTTCAGGATATCTTGTGGCATGGTCCACTACCACCAAGATAAACCTATTGCCTGAAGCAGTAGGAGGGTCAAGGGGGCCAACTATGTCAACCCCTACCCTTTCAAAGGGAACCCCAACCACAGGCAGTGGGATAAGGGGTGCCTTTGGAGTGCCACCTGTCTTGCCACTGTCTTGACAGGTTTCACAGGACTTACAAAATTCTTTTGTGTCCTCAGACATCCTAGGCCAATGAAACAGGGGAACAAGTCTGTCCCAAGTTTTCATTTGCCCTAGATGTCCAGCTAGGGGAATGTCGTGGGCTAGAGTTAGGAGGAACTTTCTGTACTCCTGAGGAATCACTAACCTCCTGGCAGTTCCAGGTTTAGGATCCCTTGCTTCAGTGTACAAGAGGTTGTCCTCCCAGTAAACTCTGTGAGAGTCACTGACATCCCCATTAGCCTGTTTGACAGCTTGCTGTCTTAGACCCTCTAGTGTGGGACAGGTTTGCTGTGCCACACTCAGCTCCTCCCTGGCAGGCCCCCCTTCACCCAAAAGCTCAGCAGTGTCTGCTTCCAGCTCCTCTGGTGTAGGTTCTGCACAGGGTGGAAATTCTTCTTCCTCAGAAGTAGAATCCACTGTAGAGGGAGGGATAGTAGGAAGTGTTTTACTTCTACTAGCCCTAGCTTTAGGGAGCACTTGGTCCATTGTTCCAGGATCCAAGCTTCCCTGTCCTTTTTGCTTTTTGGCCTGAGCCCTGGTTAAAGCAAAAATATGCCCTGGGATGCCCAGCATTGCTGCATGGGCCTCCAACTCCACATCTGACCAAGCTGATGTCACCAAATCATTTCCTAGTAGACAGTCTACAGGTAAATCTGTGGCTACCACAACTTTCTTTGGACCAGTAACCCCCCCCCCCCCAGTTGAGATTTACAACAGCCATGGGGTGGCTAAGTGTGTTGTTGTGAGCATCGGTTACTTGGTACTGGTGACCAAGTAGGTGTTGTTCAGGGTGGACCAGTTTCTCTATGACCATAGTCACACTGGCACCAATGTCCCTGTAGGCCTGAACCTCAACACCATTTATTAGGGGTAGCTGCTTGTACTTATCCATATTAAGGGACAAGCAACTAAGGTGGCTAAATCAATAGCCCCCTCAGAGACTAATATAGCCTCTGTGGTCTCCCTAACAAGACCAACCCCAACTAAGTTACCAATAGTGAGCCCAGCTACTCCCTTGGATTGGCTATTAGTAGGTTTGCTCCCACCACCACTGCTATTAGTAGGGACACTAGGTGTAGCAGTAGGGGTTGTAGTGGTAGGAGGCTTGGTGCTTTTCTTTGGACAACTGGGATCTGTTGTCCAATGGCCTTTTATTTTACATAAATAGCACCATGGTTTCTTTTCCTTGTTTTGATTAGAAGAGGATTTGGGCCCACCACCCCCACCAGAGTGTTTTTGTGGGCCTGATGAAGACTCATTTTTAGATTTGTCCCCACCCTTGTCAGAAGACTTACCATCCTTCTTCTTGCCATCTTTGTCACCCCCTGTATGAACTTTTCTGTTCACCCTTGTTCTGACCCATTTGTCTGCCTTCTTTCCCAATTCTTTGGGAGAGGTCAGATCAGAGTCCACCAAGTACTGGTGCAACAAATCAGACACACAATTATTAAGAATATGCTCTCTCAGGATCAAGTTATACAGGCTGTCATAATCAGTAACTTTACTGCCATGTAACCACCCCTCCAAGGCCTTCGCTGAATGGTCAATGAAATCAACCCAGTCTTGTGAAGACTCCTTTTTGGTCTCTCTGAACTTTATCCTGTATTGTTCCGTGGTTAAGCCATAACCATCCAGGAGTGCATTCTTAAGAACTTTGTAATCATTAGCTTCATTTTCTTTTACAGTAAGGAGCCTATCCCTACCTTTTCCACTAAATGATAGCCATAGGATAACAGCCCACTGCCTTTGAGGGACATCCTGTACAGCACAGGCCCTCTCAAGTGTAGCAAACCACTTGTTAATGTCATCCCCCTCCTTATAAGGGGGAACTATCTTGTGCAGATTCCTAGAATCATGCTCTTTTGCAGGATGACTATGGGGAATACTGCTGCTGCCACCATGGGTTTCTAAACCCAGTTTCTGTCTCTCCTTCTCTACTTCTAAAGTCTGTCTATCCAAATCCAGCTGTTGCTTCTTGAGCTTCAGTCTGGTTTGCTCCACTCTCAATCTATTGAGCTCCCTTTCTAACAATCTGTCATCAGGGTGGGTGGGAGGGACATGTCTTGAAACAGAAGTATGATGAGAATGAACAGAAGGAGACCTGTCCCTTACAGAGGGCACCCTAACAGCTTGGCTAACAGAAACATCATTTCTACTGTGATGAGAATGAATGCTCTTGCTATGATGTGAGACAACACTATCTGTATGGTGTGACTCAACATCAGTACCAACTATGCTAGACTGTCTAGTAATGGGCAGGCTTCGAAGTTTCTTTCCTGAATCTTTTCCTAGGGGAGTCCCTGGATCAGATTGGGAACCATTAGCTACTTTTTCAACAGATGGGGCACTTTTAGCCTTATCTTGTTCTCTAAGCATGTTAAGTAACAATTCCAAGGAAGGATTCTTCCCTACACTCAAACCTCTTTCTACACAGAGACTCCTTGCTCCTTTCCAGCTAAGGTGGTCATATGCAAGTTTGGACAGATCCACATTTTGGCCTGTGCCAGACATTTTTAGAAAGAGTTAAAGTGATAGAAAAAGGATAAAAAGTTTGTCAGAGCTTTTTAGAAAGACAGAGAAAAAAAACTTTTTAAACTTTTTAGAACTTTTAGAAAGTTAGAAGTGCTTTTCAGCACTTAGAAAAGAGTGAAAAGAGGAAATGCAAAACTTTTTGGTTATGTGTATATACACTGAACTTGTTTTGTATATTTTTCTCTTATGAAAAGTACAATGACAAGAGTGGTAAGTAGTCTCAAAGCACTTATCCCACCGCTGCACAACCAATGTAGGAGGCTGGACTGGCTTGTAGTGAGTACCTAGGGGTACTTGCACCTTGCACCAGGCCCAGTTATCCCTTATTAGTGTATAGGGTGTCTAGCAGCATAGGCTGATAGATAATGGTAGCTTAGCAGAGCAGCTTAGGCTGAACTAGGAGACGAGTGAAGCTCCTACAGTACCACTTAGTGTCATATGCACAATATCATAAGAAAACACAATACACAGTTATACTAAAAAATAAAGGTACTTTATTTTTATGACAATATGCCAAAGTATCTCAGAGTGTACCCTCAGTGAGAGGATAGGAAATATACACAAGATATATATACACAATACCAAAATATGCAGTAATAGTCTTAGAAAACAGTGCAAACAATGTATAGTTACAATAGGATGCAATGGGGACACATAGGGATAGGGGCAACACAAACCATATACTCCAAAAGTGGAATGCGGACCACGAATGGACCCCAAACCTATGTGACCTTGTAGAGGGTCGCTGGGACTATTAGAAAATAGTGAGGGTTAGAAAAATAGCCCACCCCAAGACCCTGAAAAGTGAGTACAAAGTGCACTAAAGTTCCCCAAAGGACATAGAAGTCGTGATAGGGGAATTCTGCAGGAAAGACACAAACCAGCAATGCAACAATGATGGATTTCCAGTCGAGGGTACCTGTGGAACAAGGGGACCAAGTCCAAAAGTCACAAGCAAGTCGGAGATGGGCAGATGCCCAGGAAATTCCAGCTGCGGGTGCAAAGAAGCTGCTACTGGACTGTAGAAGCTTAGGTTTCTGCAGGAACGACAAGGGCTAGAGACTTTCCCTTTGGAGGACGGATCTCTCACGCCGTGGAGAGTTGTGCAGAAGTACTTTCCCGCCAAAAGACTGCCAACAAGCCTTGCTAGCTGCAAATCGTGTGGTAAGCATTTTTGGATGCTGCTGTGGCCCAGGAGGGACCAGGATGTTGCAAATTGCGTCAGGAGAGAGAGGGGACGTCGAGCAAGACAAAGAGCCCTCTCAGCAGCAGGTAGCACCCAGAGAAATGCCAGAAACAGGCACTACAAGGATGTGTGAAATGGTGCTCACCCGAAGTCTCACAAAGGAGTCCCACGTCGCCGGAGAACAACTTAGGAGGTCGTGCAATGCAGGTTAGAGTGCCGTGGACCCAGGCTTGGCTGTGCACAAAGGATTTCTGCCGGAAGTGCACAGGGGCCGGAGTAGCTGCAAAAGTTGCAGTTCCCAGCAATGCAGTCTGGCGTGGGGAGGCAAAGACTTACCTCCACCAAACTTGGACTGAAGAGTCACTGGACTGTGGGAGTCACTTGGACAGAGTTGCTAGATTCGAGGGACCTCGCTCGTCGTGCTGAGAGGAGACCCAAGGGACCGGTAATGCAGCTTTTTGGTGCCTGCGGTTGCAGGGGGAAGATTCCGTCGACCCACGGGAGATTTCTTCTGAGCTTCTAGTGCAGAGAGGAGGCAGACTACCCCCACAGCATGCACCACCAGGAAAACAGTCGAGAAGGCGGCAGGATCAGCGTTACAGAGTTGCAGTAGTCGTCTTTGCTACTATGTTGCAGTTTTGCAGGCTTCTAGCGCGGTCAGCAGTCGATTCCTTGGCAGAAGGTGAAGAGAGAGATGCAGAGGAACTCGGATGAGCTCTTGCATTCGTTATCTAAAGTTTCCCCAGAGACAGAGACCCTAAATAGCCAGAAAAGAGGGTTTGGCTACCTAGGAGAGAGGATAGGCTAGCAACACCTGAAGGAGCCTATCAGAAGGAGTCTCTGACGTCACCTGTTGGCACTGGCCACTCAGAGCAGTCCAGTGTGCCAGCAGCACCTCTGTTTCCAAGATGGCAGAGATCTGGAGCACACTGGAGGAGCTCTGGGCACCTCCCAGGGGAGGTACAGGTCAGGGGAGTGGTCACTCCCCTTTCCTTTGTCCAGTTTCGCGCCAGAGCAGGGCTAAGGGGTCCATGAACCGGTGTAGACTGGCTTATGCAGAAATGGGCACCAAAAGTGCCCATGAAAGCATTTCCAGAGGCTGGGGGAGGCTACTCCTCCCCTGCCTTCACACCAGTTTCCAAAGGGAGAGGGTGTAACACCCTCTCTCAGAGGAAGTTCTTTGTTCTGCCATCCTGGGCCAGGCCTGGCCGGACCCCAGGAGGGCAGAAGGCTGTCTGAGGGGTTGGCAGCAGCAGCAGCTGCAGTGAAACCCCAGGAAAGGCAGTTTGGCAGTACCAGGGTCTGTGCTACAGACCACTGGGATCATGGGATTGTGCCAACTATGCCAGGATGGCATAGAGGGGGCAATTCCATGATCATAGACATGTTACATGGCCATATTCGGAGTTACCATTGTGAAGCTACATATAGGTAGTGACCTATATGTAGTGCACGCGTGTAATGGTGTCCCCGCACTCACAAAGTATAGGTGACTTATAAGTTACTTAAGTGCAGTGTAAAATGGCTGTGAAATAACGTGGATGTTATTTCACTCAGGCTGCAGTGGCAGGCCTGTGTAAGAATTGTCAGAGCTCCCTATGGGTGGCAAAAGAAATGCTGCAGCCCATAGGGATCTCCTGGAACCCCAATACCCTGGGTACCTCAGTACCATATACTAGGGAATTATAAGGTTGTTCCAGTAAGCCAATGTAAATTGGTAAAATTGGTCACTAGCCTGTTAGTGACAATTTGAAAGAAATGAGAGAGCATAACCACTGAGGTTCTGATTAGCAGAGCCTCAGTGAGACAGTTAGTCACTACACAGGTAACACATTCAGGCACACTTATGAGCACTGGGGCCCTGGGTGACAGGGTCCCAGTGACACATACAACTAAAACAACATATATACAGTGAAAAATGGGGGTAACATGCCAGGCAAGATGCTACTTTCCTACAATCCTGAAAATGTTTTAACTGTGGAAAGGTCCTCTACAGGGATGGACGTGTGCAAGGGTTCCCTAAACTATTGAAAGAGGTACATCTTAAGAATTTTCTGTATCAAATCAAAGAGAAAGTGAATGCAGTGCCAGTAGCCCATAAGGCCAGACCGATCCTCATCTGATGCAGGAACCCCTAAAACAAGAATTTGTTGAACAAGGGGTCATAGAACCTATAGAAAGTTTCTTATGGTTGGCTCCCATCATAGTCACCAAGAAACCCACTGGAAGGGGAATCAGATTGTGTGTTGACTTAAGGGACTTGGATGCCAAAATCTGGCTCATCGTTTCCCTCTTCCTAGAATAAGTGAAATGATAAGTATGATTGGGGAAGCAAGGTGCTTTAGTGTAATTGACTTATCAGCAGCATACCATCAAATAGAGCTACATCCCAGCGCCAAATCCCTCGCTTCCATCTTTTCAACTAAGGGCAAAGACAATACCACTACCCATATATCTAAGTGGATGTTGGGACCAGAAAGTCTTAATTTCAATATGTAATGTGTGCCCGACAAAAATAACTTTGTTGTTGATTGTCTTTCTAGGCTACGTAGCAAAAAGGCAGAAGAAGAGGATCATGATTCCCCTGATCCAGTGGTATGAATCAATTTACCTGGACTTTTGAAGGATGAATGGGAGAAAGAGGTTAGAGATGATTCCGTCTTAAAATTGATCAGAGAGAAAATACTACATGGGTGGCTTTCAAAATCCAAAGACTTACATGAGGAACTCAAGAGTTACTGGGAGGTATGAATGGAACTTCACATTTATATGGTAATTTGAAGGGATGGAATTGTACTCCCTTTAGAGTTACGGAGTAAACTAGTGGACTTAACTCATGAGGGCCATCTGGGAAGGAGTGTCACCAAGTCTAAACTCAGAGCTACTTATTGGTTTCCAACAATGGACAGTAAAGTAGAAAACAAAGTAAAAGAATGTGTGCAATGAGTGGTAAAACTAAGTACACACAGAAAACTCTGTTGTCTCCAGTAGAGGTAGCCCTCAAATTGTGGGACAATTTGGGGTTGAACATATTAGGTCCTTTAAGTCATCCTATCTGGGATGGAAAATACATGTTGGTATTGGTTGATTACCATTCTCACTGGGTTCCTATGAGGGTAGTGAATCATGTGACCACACAGTATCTTATTGAATTTTTGTCTGATATCTTCATGACGAGGGCATACCAAGCACTTTGATAACAGATAATGGGGTGCAGTTCACTTGAGACACCATGAAGGAATTTCTGTATAAAATGTCTGTTCAACATCATAAAACTGCTTTATATTGTCCAAGAGCTACTGGATTAGTAGAAAGAGCGAAAAGAATGATCAAATAATGCTTACAACTTGCCTCTATTTCAAGAGAATCAGGAGATAGAGCTCTTAAAAACATGCTGTGGTTGTGCTGTAAACTCCTAATGCGGTTACGGGGATTTCACCTTTTTCATAATTGAAAGGGAGACTTCCTGGTACCAAATTAAACCCTAACTGGTTAAAAGGGGGTGAGCCCAAATGGATACATAGGGAGGAAGTGACAGAAAATGTGCAACAACATAAAGTGAAAAATAAGAACAGGTATGATTGGAAACAGTGAACCAAAAATAGACAGTGGAAGGTGGGTCAATGGGCAGTGGTTAAGTACCCTGGTTTACGTCAGATGGAAGGCATAAAGTTTTCCAAACCTTTAAAAATTAAAGTTCAAAGGATTGTAGTGACGTTAGAAGATGGTTGAGTATGGAGCATGGACAGGCTTTCTAAATGTGACTCACTCACATCACACAAATCCATTGTTTCACAGGAAGGACCACATACCACATCAGAGCAGGGGAAGTCCCCGCGGTCTATAAGGAATAAGACAATTCCACCTTGGCACAAGGACTACGTTTTTCATTAATTGTGGAAGGGAGATGTGTTGTAATTACCCAATGACGGTAATTAATTTCAATGAGTGATTCCAGTCAGTCGTATGATATGTTGTAGTTAATGTATAATGAGAAAATGTCTATTAAGTTATAGTTTTCCTACTTAGGTTCAGATATTATCTTACCGTTATAGTAGTACATTCCTTCCCTCTCTTTACACCCCTCTCCCAACTTTAGACAATGGATTGTGCTGAAGCAAGACATAGAACGCTGAGAGGATTCCATTGAAAGACACAGCTGTGAGGTGGCATAGTGTTCTGGCAAATAAAGTTCTTACTATTTGTGCTTACTTTGAGTGATCATTACAGAAACATTTTCAAAAATGCCAGCGTTCCTAAAAGGGACTTCTGCTTGCTGTAAATAACAGGTGTTTCCCATTTGAGAAGAGAGCAGGGGGAACTGGCAGGTGTCCACCACTTCCTGCTTCTCTGAGGTCAACGAACATTATTCCCAGACGGGAAGCTGTCCAATGTGGACAGCTTTAGCTTAGCTAATCTGTTACCACCTCATTTGCGGAGCTGTCAATATTTCAGTGAGGTTGCAAACAGTTGCTACATCTCATTGCAATGCACAAGTAGGAAGGGGAAGCACCTTTCACGCTGGCTTCCTAATTGTAATTCGGAATGAGTCACAACTCTGTTGTGAATTAGCAAAAAAGGTTTTCAACCTCACATAATGAGCATAGGGCCTGATGTACGATCACCAAAAATAGCAGCTCGCAATTTAAGAGCCGCAATTTCTGATGTATGTAAACACTTAGGGCCAGATGTAGCAAAGAAACATTTTGCGACTTGCAAATAGCGAGTCATAGCGACTCGATATTTGCAACTCGCAAAATGTTATGCAGAACGGTGTCTCAGACACCGTCTGCAAGTCGGTATGGGGTCGCAATGACCCACCTCATTAATATTAATGAGGTGGGTCGCAAATTGCGGCCCCATACCGACTATGGGCACTCGCAAACATGGAGGCCTGCTGTAGTCAGCAGACCTCCGTGTTCGTGACTGCTTTAAATAAAGCAGTTTTTTTTTTTCTCTTTGCAGCCCGTTTTCCTTAAAGGAAAACGAGCTGCAAATAGAAAAAAATACCGAAACCTTTTGTTTCGGTTTTTTTCAGAGTAGGCAGTGGTCCATAGGACCACTGCTTGCTCTGAAAAAATAATTTTGTCAGCATTCACGAAGGGGAAGGGGTCCCTTGGGGACCCCTTCCCCTTTGCGAATGAGTTACCATCCACTTCAAGTGGATGGTAACTGCGAGTTGATTTGCGACCGCTTTCGCGGTCACAAATCAACTTAAATCGCGGTGCGAGTCGCAAATAGGAAGGGAACACCCCTTCCTATTTGCGAGTCGGAAACACATTTTGCGAGTCGGTTCCGACTCGCAAAATGTGTTTCTGCATCGCTTGAGGGCTTTTGCACCTCGCAAACGGCGTTTTTCGCCGTTTGCGAGGTGCAAAAGCCTACCTACATCTGGCCCTTAGGCATCAAATTGCGACTCGCAAATGGGAAACATCACAGTTGTCGGTAACTGCTCTTAAAAAGTGACTGCAGTTCGCAAAAAGCGACCTTGTCTCGCAAACTGCGATTGTGAATCGCAAATTGAGACCGTGCCTTCAAATAGGGGAAATCACTTCCTGGTGCACTGCACGGACACCCAGACAGAAAGTTGTGCATCTGGAGATCCCTGCACAGGAGGAATAGCGCTGCACAAGAAGAATAGCACATGGTCCAGACCAGCATCACAGGGCCACTTTGCTGACTTCCTTTGCACCACAAAGAACATTGGCCAGCCAACAGGGGAGCAAAGTTGCTGGGGAGGGCAAACGGAAAATTTAATTCTCAGAGAGGGAACTGGACATCCTGACTGAGGCTTGTTGCAACCATCATGAGGATTTGTTTGGGAGGTTGTTCCGGAGTACCCCTGAGGTAGACAAGTACACAATCTGGAGGGAGATTCAGATTCATATTCAGATTCATGCCCTGGGAGTGGCCGATAGGTCACTCAAAAAAATAAAGAAGAGGTGGTATGACCTGCGCTCCAGGGTCAAGAAAAGGGTTGCAGCCCGGCTTTGTGATGTTCAGGCTACAGGAGGAGGACCATCCAATGTGCCCCACCACATCTGTGGATGTGATGGTCAAAGCAACTCTGGAGCCGGAGTCAGTCTGTGGATATGGGTCCCTGGGCACATCTGCATCCTCACCAATCACTGGTAAGTGTAAATTCCCTTAAATTACTACCTGGCGACAACACCCTGCTGATGACAAGCATGCAACACAGTTTCGCATGTATATACCTCGATGGTCCATGTTGATGAGGGAATAATCACAAGTGGTGCATTATGGTACATGTAGTCATAAACAGAAATAGTGATATAATTGTCAACCAGTATTTGTATCTTTATCAAAACAAATGAGCCAGTGTCTCACACATACATTTTATTCTATTTCACATTTCCCAAATAGATACACCTGGTGAAACACAGGGAGGGGAATGTTAAGAGGGAGAGGACCAGTCCCAGTACCTGTCTCAACTGGAGGCAGGGCAAAGTACCCATGAGTCCACCCTGAAGATCGCTCGCCCATGCAAGTACAGCTGTTACACCATCCCATGCAGCTGGAATTGGCGGTCCAGCGGATTTTGAAGCATCCCCGTGGCCAGGGTCTGGCGTCTGTGCCCAATGCAACGGACCCAAAGGCGCAAACAGGCACTGCAGGTTGCACACTCCAAGGCAGGAATCAGCTACTGGTCTGAGTCAGGAAATGGAGAGACGTTCATGTTGAGGGTTCAGCATCTGCAAAACAAACTCATGTGCATTATTAGCTAGAAAATCTCCATGGGCTTTGAAGTTCTCACCCAGCAGTTGTCTGCCGACCAGGCAGAACTCAACACAAAATTGGATGCCCTCAATGGTTCATTTGACCAACTCTGCAGGGAGATGGCAGAGACAGACACCTGTTAAGGCACCAGAAGCACAGCCGTGCTAGAAGAATGGATGCCCTCACCAGGGCTTTTGGCAGGCTAGCCCAAGCTACTACACAACACAGGAGATGCACACTGTCCCTGCAGGTGGAGATTGGCCACTTCAGTGGCGATGTGGCCGGATGGCTGCATCAGATTACTGCAGCAGCAGAGGCAATACAGACTGCCAGCATTGTCAGTGATGTGACAGGTGATGCAGCGGACAGCTAGGTATTTCGCTTAAGCAGTGTGTCTGCTGCTGAGCCACATGTCCTATGATGGAGCAGCAGCCACCAATCAGCACCGGCAACACCTGGTACCCCGCATGCCAGACGCAGTGCAAAAAAGTGACTGCAGACTGACATTGTGCCTGTCTTGATTTTTTCTTCATGTTCCCCTTTGAGGTGATGTAAACGCACAACATGTGGAGGCACAATATAAATTGCCCTCATGATGGACAGGGTGTCAAACCATGTTGTTTCCATCAAATATATTAAAGTGTTGCCCTTTGGCATTGTAAAACAACAGTTGTTTTGTCATTTTTTGAGTGTGTTGGGTACATGTGAATTTGTACCGTGCACAATATTGCCTTGCTATGTGATCCCTCAGTCTTCTCCCCAATGATGCTCTGCTTCACTCGAATGTCTGTTGTCCAGGTGGAGTGGGGTCATTGTTGTCAGATTCTGATCCAGAAACGTCTATGTGTAAATCATGCCTGAAGGCTATGTTGTACAATAGTTCGCAGCTACCCACTATCTTGCACACTGTTTCATGTGCCTACTGCAATCTCCCCCACTCTTGTGTAGACACCAGATATGTGACTTCAGGAGGCCAAACATACATTCTATCACAGTCCTTGTGCATTTATGTGCCAAGTTCTAACACCTTTCCTGGGGAGTGTTGGCAGTCAAGTAGGGTGTCATGATCGAAGGACACAGGGCATATGTACTGTCACATGTGGAAACACATATGTCGGTCAAAGAACATAAAGTTCCACATATGTACAACAATACAATTCAGTGCACAATCATTCAGTAACCTAATATGAGTCCTTCATCAAAGTCATCTCTTTTTAGATGCTGGAATATGCCACTGTGTCTGAATATATGTGAGTCATGCATACTCCCTGGGTATTTAGTCACAAGGTCTGTGGTGATGATCTGAGCATTGCACACAATGTGTATGTTCATTGAATGTGTGCTCTTTGCTTCTGAAATATGTATTCTAGACGGTATGAGGGACAAATGGGCACGGGTCCCGTCTATGCAGCCGATGGCTGGCAGAATTGTGTTTTGGTGTGCTGCATTTCCTGGTTGTCCCTGGGCATATAGATGTGCCGGGGTATGTGCAGTAGCATAGCATCTAAGAAATTGTTGAAGAAACGCTACAGTGCACTCTGCGATACCCCTCCAGCCAATGTAGTGACATGCTGGTAGCTACCACTGGCCAATAGGTGGACGGTGCACAGGACCTGAACATGGGTGGGGATAGCATTGCTGTGATGTGTTGTGCTCTCCAGGTGTGGTTTCAGGGTGGCAATTACGTCACGGATCACATTGCTACTCAACCTGTACTATTCAAATATCTCCTCCTCTGTCTACTCTAACAGGGACAGCCTAACCCTGAATATCCTCTCCCTCCTCCTCCTCATCAGCTGGTCAGCAAGTAGTTGTCTCCTTTTCACTATCAGGTAAAGGGCTGCCATTGTGAGTGGTCCCTGATGCATTCTGGGCCCTCTTTTTATAGGTTGGTTCAAGTCAACACCTATTTTGGATTGGTGTTAAATTGCATGTGCAAACGGGCCATTTTGTGACTACTCGCAAACTGCAACTTGTTTGTACATGCACTTTTGCAACTCTCATTTAGCGACTCTCCAAATGCGAGTCGCATTTTCCGACCACTATTTTTGTGAGTCTCAAACCACTCACCTCACAATTTCAGGGTTGCGACCACTTGTCGTACATCGCATACAGCCGATTTTGAATTCGCAAACCTGATTGCGACCAATTTGCGAGTTGCAAATCGATCTTTCATCGGGCCCTTAGTGGATTTCAAAGTGTAATTTTGCAGTCACTAACCATGAGATGTTACAAACAACAGGGTTTGCAAATCCAAAACACTATAGTACACCTGGCCCCAAGTCCAACTTGTTGGTGTACATTGTAGAATTTGTCACCCATCTAGGTAACATACTGTGTTATGACAACAAGAGCCACCCGTGCACAAAATGTCCACCTTCGTGTTGGTGAAGTCAGTGGGTTGTTTGGAGAATGAGCAACTATCTTGTTCTTAGCAACTCCTAGGGCTGCTAACTACACTCATCATATTTTTTTATATTCCTAGGCTTGGCTCTTGCTTGCCCCAGAACATGCTTTCCTTCTTTTTTCTTGCCTGACTACCTCACTCGATCCTAGCTCCTGTTTCTCCACCTTTTTCCCTCATTGGAGCTTTTGGTTGAGCGCTCACCTTCAGAATATCTAATGGTATCCATAAAAAGACTCAACCTTTCCACCCTCTTCTCAAATGAAAGAAAAAATAATGTCTTCCTCTGAGTCCAGTTCTGGATGGTCTGCGATGGATAGTACCATCAATGGATAGTACCATCCTCAGTGTATACTGATGGTACTCAAACTCTGTTTCTTTTCCATCATCTATGTCTCTCGACACTGGAGTCTAAGAACTTACACTTGCCTTAATGTACTTCTTGAAGTAGAAGGCAGTTCTAGTCCCAGAAATTGCTAATCTCACTGATATAATTTAACATTCGGTTTGCGAAACTCGCATTGGTGTTTTCGTCAAAAGTGGTTTGCCGGTTTTATTTTCAATCTCCTGGTGCATGAAAACCATGTCCACTTAGGTGTATTGAAGGCTACAGCCCACATCCTTTGATCAGCATATACCTTTGTCTAAGTCTTCATGCTTTTGAGGTGAAATTAGCATCAGATGAGAAAAGCGAGCTTGTAATGAATAGGTAAAAACAAAATCTACTTGGCATCTCCCTGTAAAACTGTAAGGAATGTTGAGATAATCTCTGAGCACTAGAAAATGAGTTGGTTAATTCTAATTTGGTAGCCTTGGATCTCTGACTGGCATTTTTAAAGTTGACATAAACCCACTCCAGCATTCCATTTTCTTGTGGCCAAAACATAGTTATTTTCCTGTGGGTTATGCCCTCACATTTCAAATACTTAGCAAAGTCTAAATTATTAATTAGAGATCCATCATTATCTGTTGTAGGTCTGTTGGGAAAGACCCAAGCTGTGAACACGTCACCTGAGACACTTACTAGTGTAGTGACCGTAGCAGATGGAATTTGGACCACTAATTGCAGCCTACACTATTTGTCAATGATCACCAGCAGTTATTACCAAGATCCATTGGCCTATAGGAGGCTGGCACAAATGATATTCACATTGCATCTGGAAGGAGGGTCATTTGGAGCCCTCTCCGGTGTGTTGCTTTAGTGTGTATTGACACACATCCCAAGGCTCAAGCACCTTGTCTACCATTGAAACAAAATTTAGGAACCATACCTTCTCTCTGAGTAACTTATTTGTGGCTATTGTACCCTAGTGACCAGGGTCGGACTTGCTGTATCAGTCATCCGGTGTTTCCCCATTGGGCTGGAAGATTGGGGAGGCTGCTTTGTGACTGGGGTGGGACGGTTCTGTAGCAGTGCAGCAGTTTTAAAAGCACTGCAGAGTTCCTTGGTTATAGAACAGTTTTCAGGCAACAATAAAAGTGCCAAGATAACTCTGGTAATTAATGTACCTGCTGGAGAGAGATCAGAGTTTTGGCTAGTGGCAGTCTTGACTCATCTAAGGTAGCACAGGGGTTAATATGCCTGCTGCAAAGAACGTGACCTATGCTTATCACAGAACACTTGTGGCTGTCGGCAAGAGAGGCGGAAGGAGGCGCAGCGCGAGAGAAGTGCCGCAGGTGCTGCTGCCGTAAACGCAACCGTGACCACGAGGAGAAGTGAAGCAAGCGGGAGAGCGGTACCATGTTGCAGTGTTATGGAGAGCCACTGAGCAGGTGTTGGACCTGACGGGCGGTGAACTGGGCAGGTTGGGGTGGTGAGGACACTGGATGTGCCGGATGCATTCTTCTGGCCCCGCTGCCACCTCCCTCTAGCCCATTGCTGTGGAGGTTTCACCTGGCCTCTCTTGTTCCTATTGTGGTGGTGGCCCGGGCTGTGGTCCTGTGGCCCTGTGTGTTGCCAGCCTGCCAGCCAGCCAGCCAGGGTTGGATGTCAGCTTCCCAGTGGGGAAAGGATTGAGGACACGCCCGTGTGGGGCTGCCTGAGTGTTTCAGGTGACTGCACCAACTGTTCAGTAGTTTGCTCCAGCCACACAAGGCACTTAAAACCAGGTGCTGTGCCACTGGGGCTGCCGAGTCTCACCAAGGCTTGCGAGGACCATATCGAGGAGGTGGACTGCAGGCAGACAGCAGGCGGACAGCAGGCGACAGGCACAAAGCAAGCAGGCAAGCAATTCAAGAAAAGTAAGTCATGTGAGAGAGTGACTGCAAGGAGGGGAGGAGAAGTGGCAGTTCAAGAAAATTAGTCACTTTTCGCTAAAAGTTGTCAAACTGTCAAACTATCAAACTGGCAATTGTGAGAATTCAACAAAGAACTTGCAAGGAACCAAGAAAAGGTTATGATCCTTCAATGTGTATGGCACAAGGGGGAAATCAAAGAGGGCCAAGGAAGCGTTAGCACACATAGCAAAATCCCCTATGTGCCAAACAGGAACTCGGGCAGAAACTAGAGCAGGAACCTGGAATCATGCATCCAACCCCAGTAAAATCTGCAAGACAAATAGAGGTTTCTGTAAGGGGGCTCAAATCCAGAAGCCTAGACGACAAAAGCAAAGTAGTGGAGACGGAGGCTGGGTTGTCTAGTCTGAAACTCTTTCTGCCAACTTGTGTTGATACTGATGACATCAACGACACAGATGATACTGTGTCTGTTGGGGAAACAGGCCAGGGTGAAACCGATGACACTGGATGTGTAATATTGGCCGGGGGAAAAACTGAGGGAAGTACTACAATCCCTGTCTATTTCATAAATGCATCAAGCAGGCAACAACATAATATAATGGTGCATCCAGACCCGGATGGAAATAAGGAGGCAAGAAAAATCAAGCAAATATTGCATAATCAGAGATTAAAGGCTTCTCTACCCCTCATATACAAACATACCTGCCAGAAAAACACAAACACTATAACTAACTATTGCAATTATCTCAATTTGAGTGCTGATTGGTTGGAGTCACAGGCACATTATTCCATGACTCGTACTGCCCCAGTGCAGCCACTGGTGAAAATGGTGATGTTAAGCTGGTGGGGGCTGAACCGGAGCAACTAGCGGACTGGCACCTAGAAGCATCCCCACTGCAATCACAGCAATCACCGCAGTCACCACAACTAATGCATAACTTTTCAATTAAGGATTGGGTATCTGAAGCAATTACACTACTAGAACGGGAAGTGGCTGCCCTAGGAGATCTAACATCAGGAGAGCAAACTAAGAGCCATGAGTTAAATAGGAACTATCCCCGGGCGTAATCAGGATCACAAGAACCTGGAAATTCTTTTCAAACAACCATATCAGAAAGTACTCAAGTGGAGACAATAGTAATTCAGAAAACAAACGTGAAGGGGTCTGAGTTAGGTCAATCGTTAATCACCCAGTCATCAAAGCTCTCAGCATCACAGTCCTCTCCAATAGGCCAAGCAGGAAAAGATGATCCCACATTATGTAGACAGGACCTTAGCTCATTTAGCTTGGAGCTTTCCTCATTTGACAACTTTGCAATTGAAAATGCAGATCCTCAACTGGATAGCATAACATCGGATGACCTACATTTCTTGGATGGTAATACTCTAAAAGGCCTCAGGGATAAGGAGGACAAGCAATTGGAAGGACATATAGACAATGACAATGATCAAAATGGGCAAAGTCAAAAGAATGGAAATGACATTCCCCTAGACCAACCTATTCCCAGCATTATGAAAATCATGTGCTTAACATTGGACTCAATTGCAAATGTGCTCATGGCCCAGTCTCTTAAACTTGACAGTCAACTTGAGATGACCAGACAATTTACAGCAGCGATAAAGACCATAGACCATAGAATGGCCTTAGTGGAGGGCGCAGTGAGGAAAAACTTAAGACAACAGCCCATTGTGAATCTGAAGACAGGCAAATATGCAGCCTACTGTTGGAGAAATTACTGGAAGTCCCGAAGGTTATTAACAACATAATCGAGGATTGTAGATTTAGGGGGTCATTCTGACCTCGGCGGTAAACGGCTCTTACCGCCGGTCAGAAGACCGCCATTCTACCGCCGCGGCCGCGGTAAACCGCCACGGTCATTCTGACCCACAACAGCCAAACCGCCAAAAACCCGACATCCACGGAAGGCCGCCTCATCAGCGGTCAGCGATAAACTGGAGATGACCAAACCTCCACCGTCACGCCAACACAAACACGCCCATGCCATTACGACCCACGAATCCACGCGGCGGTCTTTCAACCGCGGTATTCCATTGGCGGTACACACCGCCGCGGTCAAAATACACACCCAGCTCCAAAACAAAGCCACATTGGACAATTTGAAATACACACACCTGATACACATACACACACCACTCCCACACATCCAATCAACTATAAAACACACACCCACATCACCCACAAACCCCCACTACTAGAAATTCGGAGAGAAGGCGAGAGAGAGAGAGAGAGAGAGAGAGCACAGCTATCGAAAACCCCAACACACACAGGAACACAACATCATCACCCACACTACATCCACGCACAAAACACCACACACCACCACACACACCACACTCATCACCACAAACACCACCCCACACCACCCCATGGCACCCCAAAGACACCCCAGGTTCTCAGACCAAGAACTCAGGGTCATGGTGGAGGAAATAATTAGGGTAGAGCCCCAGCTATTCGGCACACAGGTGCAGCACACCACCATTGCCAGGAAGGCGGAACTATGGCAAAGGATCGTCGACAGGGTCAACGCTGTGGGACAGCATCCCAGAAACCGGGAAGACATCCGAAAGCGCTGGAACGACCTACGGGGGAAGGTGCGGTCGATGGTGTCAAGACACAACATCGCTGTGCAGAAGACTGGCGGCGGACCCCCACCCACTCCACCCGAATTCACAGCATGGAAGCAAGAGGTCTTGAACATCCTGCATCCTGAGGGCCTCGCTGGAGTAGGCGGAGGAATGGACTCTGGTAAGTCTAATCTCAACTACCTTACCCCCCCAACCACCAGCATGCCAACCCACACCCCCACCCTCACCCCCAACCCCCCAGCACACATCCTCCCTGCCAATGTCTAGCCAACACAACCCACCCAACACAACACCAATCCCTGAATGCCAACACAAACCATGGCCACCCATCACCTAAGTATGACCACTGCACATACCCATCCCCCCACAAACCACCCTCACAACTCCTCCCACAAGGGAATGCCAGCACTGGGGGACAAGGGCACCCACAAATCACACGCCATGGCACACACAGAAGCAATAACCATACTCTTTTACCCCTGCAGGGCCCGAACGCCAACACACCGGCCAGGAGGGTCCAGATTTGTCCATCCCGCCCCCAGAACAGGCCCCCAGTGATGACAGCAGCTCTGTTGACCTACAACCTGATGACCAGCCCGGACCACCGGGGACCTCTGGACAGTCGGTTCCCCACACACAGACACAGGCCACAGCAGACCCAACCCCCTTTGGGAATACCAGCACAGCTCCCACCCAGCGGGCCCATGCCTCTGTCTCCAGGACACGTCAATCAGCGGTGTGTCCGCCACTACAGGGCACCCAGGCTGACCCACCACCCCAACAACAACAGGGACCTATGGGCAGTGGTAGTGGGCACACCGTCCAGGGGACAGAGGCCCGGGGAAACAGGGGAACTGGGAGGGCTGCTGTGCGAGAGGGGGTGGACCGGCCCAGGGAACCCACTCTCCAAGAGGCCCTCACCACCATCATGGGAGCATACCACCACTCCCAGGAGACGATGGTGACGGTACTGGCCAGGTTCCAGGAGATCCAGGCACAGCAGGAGGAACGGTACATGGGGTTCCGAGACGAACTCAGGAACATCGGTTCCGCAATGGGGACCATCGTCCTGGCCCTCACCCAGATAGTCACCACATTGCGGGACCATGTGGCACCCCAAAGGGCCCCTGTCACTAGCCCGGACCACGAACAGCCTACCACCTCCGCCGGCGCTAGTGGACAGGAGGCCCCCACACAACGACAGGCCACCAGAACCCCACCTCCTGCTGAAGATCAACCACCCCGCAAGCGGAACCTGAGATCACACAAGAAGACAGAGTAGGATGCCAAGACCCCCGCCAGCATAAGATACCCCCTGATGTCATCCCACTGTCCCACATTGTCACCCTGTCCAACCTTGAACTGCCCCTGCTCCATCCTTCCACAGGCATATGGACAATGCACCTGTGCGACTGAGAACTGGACTCTGCCATGGACATTACTCCACCCCCACCCATCACCGTTTTACTATCATGGACCCATATGCAGCACTTAAAATAAATCACAATTGCACTTCAAAAATCAGGAGTCTGCTTGTATTCTTTACAAATGTATTACACATAACGGTGCAATAATGTTCAGTCACATTGTGATGACAACATACCAATGTCTATAAGCATTAGTCCATGGTCAAACAAAGCAGCAGTCACGCTGTGGGTCATACAGCTCTGAAAAGGGAAGGGAAAGTCAAAAATCAGTTAAAAGGAACTGGGGGGAAACACAGAAAGTAGAGATGCAGGAGGGCAGAAGTAAATGTAAAAAGGCATGGGTGATTCTTACCTGTGTGCTACTGAAAATACTGTTGTATAACTGTGTCCCTGTTGTCCGTGTCGTCCCCGTCGTCTTCCTCCTCTTCACTCTCCACAGGCTCCACAGCTGCTACAACACCACCATCTGGACCATCCTCCTGCAGGAAAGGCACCTGGCGTCGCAATGCAAGATTGTGAAGCATACAGCAGGCCACGATGATATGACACACCTTCTTTGGTGAGTACATTAGGGATCCACCTGTCATATGAAGGGACCTAAACCTGGCCTTCAGGACCCCGAAGGTCCGTTCTATAATCCTCCTAGTTCGCCCATGTGCCTTATTGTAGCGTTCCTCTGCCCTGGTCCGGGGATTCCTCACTGGGGTCAATAGCCAAGGCAGGTTGGGGTAACCAGAGTCACCTATTAGCCACACACGGTGTCTCTGTAGCTGTTCCATCACATAAGGGATGCTGCTATTTCGCATGACATACGCGTCATGCACTGATCCAGGGAACTTGGCATTTAGATGGGAGATGTACTGGTCAGCCAAACAGACCACCTGGACATTCATCGAATGGTAATTTTTTCTATTTCTGTACACCTGCTCATCGTCTTTTGGGGGTACTAAAGCCACATGGGTCCCATCAATGGCACCAATGATGTTGGGGATATGTCCAAGGGCATAGAAATCACCCTTCACAGTGGCCAAATCACCCTCCTCAGGGAAAACAATGTATCTCTGCATGTATTTCATCAGGGCAGACAACACTCTGGACAAAACCTTAGAAAACATAGGCTGAGACATCCCTGATGACATGGCCATTGTTGTCTGAAAAGACCCACTTGCCAAAAAATGGAGTAATGACAGAACCTGCACCAGAGGGGGAATCCCTGTGGGTTGGCGGATGGGGGACATCAGGTCAGGCTCCAGCTGGGCACACAGTTCATGTATAGTGGCTCGGTCAAGTCGGTATCGAAGTATAATATGTCGTTCTTCCATTGTCGACAGGTCCACCAGCGGTCGGTACACGGGAGGATTCATCCTTCTCCTCGCAAGTCCCAATGGACGGTGCCTAGGAAGGACAACATGGAGCACAGAGTCAAGCAACCCACAGGTACGCTCACCCAGCTTGCACAGTACACGAATCACTATGCATTGAAAGGCTTGTATGAGTGGCAATGCAAGGCCTAGGCCTGTGTGACGCAGTAGCAATTAAGCCATGTGGGCCCTTGTAATGGCGGCTGCCTGACCTGAGAAGTGTGACAGTGGGATATGAGGTCAACGCGCTGGCGTGGCACACCGTGGCGGTAGGCGGTCAAAGACCGCAGTGCGAAGGCGCATTGGTTAACATTGAACCCTATGGGTCTCAGGAGCCAATGACGAGGTGCGCTGGCGGTCGTGGTACGCACCGCAGCGGTACGCACCGCCGCGGGCGTGACCGCCATTTTCTATCTGCTTAACCACTCGAGACCTGACCATCCACAGGAGAGGACCTATACTGCAAGTGCTGCTGTGACCTCGGTCTGGAAGAGACAATGGCTGCTGCGACTGGGGAAAGGGCCCCTGCCTTCACTTCAGAAGAGTTGGAGAAACTTGTGGATGGGGTCCTGCCCCAGTATGCGCGACTCTACGGTCCTCCAGACCAACAGGTAAGTACACTGTGTGCACGTTGAATGGGCTATGCCTGGGTTGTGTATGGTGGATGTAAGATAGTCGGGTGGGGAGCGAATGAGGAGTGCAAGGCACGACAGATGAGAGCATGTGCCACATGGCAGGGTTGGGGAGGGGGGGGCAATCACATCTAACATGCAGAAAAATGATGAAAATTCCTTTCCCACCCTGTACATGTCAAATAGGTCAGCGCCCATCAGAAAGTCGACATTTGGCGTGCCATCGCCAAGGAAGTCCGGGCCCTGGGGGTCCACAACAGACGGGGCACCCACTGCCGAAAGAGGTGGGAGGACATCCGCCGCGGGACCAGGAAGACCGCCGAGTCACTGCTGGGGATGGCCTCCCAACGTAGGAGGGGTGCCAGTCGTACCTTGACCCCCCTGATGTCCCGGATCCTGGCGGTGGCCTACCCCAATTTGGATGGCCTACCCCAATTTGGATGGACATCACAGCAGACACAAGGGGGTGAGTACCAGCACATTCTGCTATCTTTACATGCAGTGGAGGCGTCTGGGTGGGGGAGGAGGGCTGTGGGTGACATTAGGCCAGGGCGCTTTCTGTAGTGTAGTCCCCTCCTTTAGGCATGGCCCTGTGTCCCCGCCCCCCACCTCTGTAGGGTGCCAAGTACAGCAATCCATGGTCCAGCATCACCCATGTGCGCATTTGTTGTCCATAGACCTGTTGGCCTAGTCACAAGTACTGAGTAGTGTACCCCGATTGCGCGGTGTAGTGCATGAGGCTCCTGTGTCTGTCCTCTCCGCCAACGGTGTTGACAATGCATGCACTCAACCTGTTTTTATTTCTCCCCCCACTCTTTTTCTTTATCTTCTTGTGCATGTGTGCATTAGCATCATCAGGCGGAGGAGAATTGGCATCGGAGCACGAGGGAGCTGCAACTCACAAGGCCCCAGTGGGCCATGCTACAGACACCGAGGTCACCAGTGATACGGAGGGCGAGGGGAGCACCACAACGGGGACCCGTGGTGACACCAGCGACACCGACACGTCCTCGGAAGAGAGCTCCCTAGCGGTGGCGGCAACATCCGGGCCCAGCGCACCAGCTCCGCCCTCCCAGCAGCCCCTCAGCCTTCGCTCCGTGCCCGCTCGCCCAAGAAGGCGGGCATCTCCTTCGCCCCAGGCACCTCAGGCCCTGCCCCTGTTACCCCTGCTGCCCTCAGTGAGGAGGTCATTGACCTCCTACAGACCATCATTGTTGGGCAGTCTACCCTTCTGAATGCCATCCAGGGGGTAGAGAGGGAGGTGCATCGGAGCAATGCATACCTGGAGGGCATTCATTCGGGTCAGGCTGCCCATCAACGATCGTTCAATGCTCTGGTCTCAGCACTGACGGCAGCCATTGTCCCTGTTTCCAGCCTCCCTCTTCTAACTGCCTCCACCCTGTCTCTGTCTCCTGTTCCTCAGCCTATCCCATCCACACCATCAGACCAGCCTGCACACACCTCAACACCCAAGGGCAGCTCATCCAGACATAAGCACCACAGATCACACAAGCATTCACCCAAGCAACACCCAGATGCAGACATGGCAACAGTCACTACCACCTCTGTGTCCCCCTCCTCCTCGTCTCCCTCCTCCCTCCCTGTGACGTCTCCACTCACACCTGCATGCACACCACCATCAGCCAGTACTTCCATCACCAGCACACCCTCCAGTACAGTCCGCACACGTGCAGTCACCACCCCCACTGCCATTTACACGTCCCCTGTGTCCTCTCCCACTGTGTCTGTCACCCCCTCTTCCAAGACACACAAACGCAGGCAGCCACCCACCCAACAGCCAACCACCTCACGACAGCCTACGTCACAAGCACCTGCACCCAAAGACAGCACACCTGACTCTCCTACAACCACATCCTCTTCCTCCACTCCCATACCCACTACACCTACCCTTTACATTGGTCCTAAAAAACTTTACCTCTCCAAACTTAACCTCTTTGCCCCACCTGACCCACCCCCTCCATCTGCTAAGAGTCCCAAGAGCACCTCAGCCACCACCAGCCCTGCTTCAAGTGTCACCATTGTGCACGGGTTTTGGAGTCCACCCTTTCCCAGCACTGATACATCGGCCAGCAGCAAGGGGACAGCCAGCCCCCCCCCCTGGAAAGAGGACCCGTAAAATCAAGGGCCGCCGCGAGAAGACTGACACGGCTGCCCCCAAGGAGCAAAGTCCTGGGCCGTCACCTGCCACAACATCCAGGGGAGGCAAGGGCCAGAGAGCCTCATCGAAGGAGGGCAAGGGCAGCAGGGCGGAGAAGTCAGCCAGCAGGGGCGCGGACAAGGAGGGCCCCACAAGCCCCATCCCGGGTGTGAGGGAGGACACCCACGGGCCCAGGACTCCGTCAGCGAAGGGTCCAGCAAATGCACGGTCGGAGGGCGACTAAGCAGGGAGTCCTGGCCAGGTCTGGCTCCCTTGAATGACTGGACAAGCACCGCTGAAGAGGGCCCCGCCGTGCAGAAAGGCACCACTGAAGAGGGCCCCGCCGTGAAGAAAGGCACCGCTGAAGAGGGCCCCGCCGAGAAGAAAGGCACCACTGAACAGGGCCCCGCCGTGAAGAAAGGCACCGCTGAAGAGGGCCCCGCTGTGAAGAAAGGCACCGCTGAAGAGGGCCCGCTGTGAAGAAAGGCACCGCTGAAGAGGGCCCCGCTGTGAAGAAAGGCACCGCTGAAGAGGGCCCCGCCGAGAAGAAAGGCACCGCTGAACAGGGCCCCGCCGTGAAGAAAGGCACCGCTGAAGAGGGCCCCGCCGTGAAGAAAGGCACCGCTGAAGAGGGCCCCGCCGTGAAGAAAGGCACCACTGAAGAGGGCCCCGCCGAGAAGAAAGGCACCGCTGAACAGGGCCCCGCCGTGAAGAAAGGCACCGCTGAAGAGGGCCCCGCCGTGAAGAAAGGCACTGCTGAAGAGGGCCCCGCCGAGAAGAAAGGCACCGCTGAACAGGGCCCTGCCGTGAAGAAAGGCACCGCTGAAGAGGGCCCCGCCGTGAAGAAAGGCACCGCTGAAGAGGGCCCCGCCGTGAAGAAAGGCACCGCTGAAGAGGGCCCCGCCGTGAAGACAGGCACCGCTGAACAGGGCCCCGCCGTCTCAAGCACCGCTCCGCTGGGCCCCGCCGTCTCAAGTACCGCTCCGCTGGGCCCTTCCTGTCAAGCACCGCTCCGCTGGGCCCTTCCTGTCAAGCACCGCTCCGCTGGGCCCTTCCTGTCAAGCACCGCTCCGCTGGGCCCCGCCGTCTCAAGTACCGCTCCGCTGGGCCCTTCCTGTCAAGCACCGCTCCGCTGGGCCCTTCCTGTCAAGCACTGCTCCGCTGGGCCCTTCCTGTCAAGCACCGCTCCGCTGGGCCCTTCCTGTCAAGCACTGCTCCGCTGGGCCCCGCCGTCTCAAGCACCGCTCCGCTGGGCCCTTCCTGTCAAGCACCGCTCCGCTGGGCCCCGCCGTCTCAAGCACCGCTCCGCTGGGCCCTTCCTGTCAAGCACCGCTCCGCTGGGCCCCGCCGTCTCAAGTACCGCTCCGCTGGGCCCTTCCTGTCAAGCACCGCTCGGCTGGGCCCCGCCGTCTCAAGCACCGCTCCGCTGGGCCCTTCCTGTCATGCACCGCTGGCCCATTGACAGTACCGGTTCTGTGTCGAGCTAGTGTTCATGCTGCACTCGGGGCACCCTGCCTCCTCCATGACCAGTGGAGTCTGTAATCCACCTGATGGACTGTGGCTTTGCACTCCCCAGGATGGGACAGTGGGCATGGTGGCCCCTTCATGGTTCTGGCGTCGTGGACCCCTGTGGCTGAGGTGCCCCCCATTCCCTTCCCCCTGAGGTGCCTGTAGTTTTGTCATCTGATGCCCCAGCAGTGTTCTCTCCAACGGACTCAGGTCTCCTGTGTGGGCTTTGCCCATGTGTTTGGTACACATTGGCCCACGGACTGTGGAAATTTGACACACTGAGCAGGACTTATTGACTTTGTACATAGCTTTCGCACTGTTCATGATTTTTGCTTTGATATGTCATTACGATAATTTTCCATGACCTCAATGAACCCAATTTTACATAAATTTAATTTAAAATGTTATTATGTCTTTGCATTTTTTAGGGGGGGTTGGGGGGAGTCACTCAGTTGTTGCTCTGCATTGGTATGTTGATAGTTGGGGGGGGGGGCGTATGTGTGTGCCCGTAACCTTTCGTCCTCCCCCCTCCCCTGTGTCATAGGTGCAGTACTCACCGTTGTCTTCTGCGCCGGAGTTCGTACTCGTGGTAGATGAGCAGGTAGACAAGAGCTGGTAGGATGTTTAATTCGGGTTCCATGCTGTCCTCCGTCCTCGTGGAGTGTATAGAGGTGAGCGTTTTCCCGTTCGTAGTCTGTTTCCGCCGTGTTTTTATCGGCGGGGCTCCCGCCCCGGAAAAGGTGGCGGATTGGTGAGTTGTGATACTGTGGGCGGTACATTGTCTGCCGCCTGCCTGTTGGCGGTGACCGCCGTGCTGTTTGTCTGTCCCGCCGTGGCGGTCGGAGTGTTAAAGTGGCGGGCTGTTTTGGCGGTTCCCGCCAGGGTCAGAATTCCATTTTTTGGACCGCCAGCCTGTTGGCGGGTTGGCCGCCGCTTTATCACCGACGGCCAGGGTCAGAATGACCCCCTTAGTCTTAAAAATCCATCTATGATTGGCCCTGAGTCTAAAGAAACAGTGTCAAGAAAGTCAACATACAGATCAGGTCCACTAACCTTTCGACGTGTAGATTGCCCAGAAACTAGCGGATGTACTGAGGAGATAGACAAAATGAGCGGAACTCTTACACCAGTAACTGAAGCTCCAAGCGTGGAGGGAAAGAAGGCCTACAGTAAAATGTCTCAACTAAAAGGGAAAAGGAAAAGCAAGTGGAAAAAAGCTAAGGGGAGTAAAAAAGTCACAGCAGAAAGACAAAAAACATGATGTGGCAGTCAAGACCAGTAGGGCTACTTCAAAATCTGAACAGCCTCGACATGAACTGGCGGCTCATCAAAAGAATGTAGATTAAAATATTGTGGTGGAGAGCCCAGGAAAAATATCTGAAAAAGACAGCGACTTCATGAATAAAAATCCAGGTTTGCTGTGTGACAAAAGTCGTACTCTTCACTCTCATATAAGTCGCATAGTCACTGGATACAGGGGAAGTCCAGCAGAAACTACAAACAAGAGGATGGTGGAAACAGATCTAGGAATGAACTTGGTGACAAACTTGGCAAGTGAGGAACCATCTAATGGAATGCATAAACAGAGTCCAGAGATATCAACATCAAGACAAAATTACATCAAAGAAACCAATCCCGAAGGTGGGATGGCTACCAAAATAGAACAATCTAGCCCAAGTACACTATTCAAATGCAGTGGAAAATCATAATGAAATCTGTCAACAAACGTTTAACACTGCTATTGAGTGTACATTGCAAACAATTGGCAAGAGAAAAATCAGGACGTCAAAGTGTACCGTGGGTTGAGGACAGTGAACAAAGTACAAAAGTAGCCACCTATGGGGAACTTAATGATGATCCAATATCTCTGGCTCCCGCTCCCTCAATAAAAAACATTGTCATCAGGTCTGGCCAGAAGAACATAGTAGCCAGATGAGGCCTTTCCAGCAATTGAATGATAGTGACCTGCTGGTACCCCGACGGCCTGCATTCAATGTTAAAAACAAAGCAAAAGAGGAATTCTGGGTCCCAGAAGTAAAACACAGGAAGGATGTAAGCATACTGAGATGCACTATGGAAGGAGCAAAGACCAGGAAGGGCCAGTACCCACATGGCCTGCAATTGATGTTAACAGTAAAGAAAGAGATGAATGCTGGCACCAAAGTAGCCGGACACAGGAAGGCTGCAAGCATATTGAGATGCACTCTGAAGGGAACAAAGATCAGGAAGATACGGTCATGTTCACCCCTGAGTACTCTTCAAGATGAAGTCAAGACATTCTACACAGGAGTAATATCTTATACCTTGTCTACTCCCTGCCAGGCTTGCATAACGTAAAAACTAATGATTTGCTTTCAGTAATATGTATACAAAGAAAAGGATCAAACAGCTGGAGATCATCTGAAACAGTCTGGACCTCATCATGGATAGGAAATCAGATCCTAAATCAGTCCAGTTTGATGAAGGCTTGGGGTATAACAATTGACATCCCGCAAAAGGAACTGTATCCATTGATATTTCTTGAAAAAGCACAAATACAAAATGTACAAAGTAAGTACGAGCCTAAAGACAATATTTGGCTAGATATTGCAGCAAGCAATTAATTCCAATCGACAACTACCTAAACTGACAAATCTGAGTAACATGAGGTTCTGTCTATCAGTTAATACCCCAAGGAATATTTCTAGTATAACACCACAGCCGCAAACACACGAAGAACAGCTGCATAGAAGCTTGTAGCAAAACATTGACCTTCCAAAAACAAAAGATGGAATTAGGCCACCACTAAAAATCTTAAATTGGAATATTGCAGGCTTAGGGCGTTATTCTAACTTTGGAGGAGGTGTTAATCCGTCCCAAAAGTGACGGAAAAGTGACGGATTTACCACCAGCCGTATTACGAGTCCATTATATCCTATGGAACTCGTAATACGGCTGGTGGTATATCCGTCACTTTACCGTCACTTTTGGGACGGATTAACACTCCTCCAAAGTTAGAATAACCCCCTTAGAGGCCAAACCTGAGGAAAAGGATTGGGTAGAACTTATCAAACAATTAGATGTCAGTTGCTTTCAAGAAACATGGTCCATCAATGCCATCGATTTAGATGGGTACTGCACCTTCTACCTACCCGCAATCAAACAAAACAAAGGCAGACCAATAGGGGGCTTGACTATTTGGATCAGAACATCGCTATTTGAAAACTTTGTAGCAATCCACACTGTACTAAGTAAGGATATCCACACATTAGCATTGAAACCTGAGGTGTGGTCACTTGAAATAGTGAATGTGTATTTTCCACCTATTAGCTGGGTCCAAGTTGAGCCAGGAGTTTGGTTGCTCAAGGAGCATATCTTAAAGACAAGAACTAGAGATCAGTGTAAATGTACGATTGGATCCATGAATGGTTGCCTTTTTCAGTTGTGCAACAACTTTCTATTAATATGTGGCCACTTTAACACAAATCCACACCCTATCCCATGGGATGAACAATTAATAGAAGACAACGCTTGGAATATTCTGATCCTCCCCATTGAACGATGCGAGGTTCAAAGAAAGCCTTTACGAAGCCTTAATTGAAGGTGGGATTCGCACACTATGTGGAAGAACTAAATCAGATAAAGTAGCGAAATCTACCTTCTGAGTTGGAAAACAGCACAGTATTATTGACTATATGGCAGTAAACTTTGAAGCTTGGCGTTATTTCATAGATACGGAAGTAGTGGATAGGATCGAAAGTGATCATGATCCACTGTTAATGGAGATGGTCCACCCTGACACAAGCTCCTGGAGAGCTGCTCCTCTACACAAAGGAAATCGTCCAACAATAGCTTTGAAACCAAATAGGAAAACCTTGCAATTGCAGTTAAGTGTGAATCTTAGTACCCCTAGTGAAATCTGGATGGCGTCACTTTCTTCGATTTTAGACCTACCAGGCAATGGGGTTTCCCTCTTCCTGCAAAAAATCAATAATGTTCTAAAACGAACATCACAGGAAAGAGCCAAGAATGTCAAAAACATTCCAACGGCCACTGAAGGGTGGTTTGATGATGAGTGCATAAAATTTAAAAACTGTACTATCATGAGCACTAAGGAATCGGCACTCGAGTGACATCAACAAGCAACAATTATTAGATTGCACGCAACAATATAAGAAATTATTAAAATACAAAAAGAAGACTTTTCCACATAAGCTCTGGGGAGACCTCTTAGATGCAATCTTGGCAGGAAATTTGAAAACATTTTGGGAAATAATTAGGTGGGGATGTGAAGGAACCCCAAAAAATGTTCTGACAACCCACAACCCTGGGTAGATCACTTCACTGTTCTGTACCGAGAAGAGGATAAGATTCCATCTGAAAGTATTAATAACCTAAGAGGTCCCAAGCTAGTGTTGGAAGGTAGTGACCATAACTCAAGCGAGATAATGCTGCCACTTGAGAACTGCGTGGCAAAGACTCAGTTGACCAAGGTGCCAGAATATGAAACAATGGTTGAGTCAGTTCCTAATAGCTCTGCTCGGATAAAGCCCAGACAAGCGATCTATGCTACACCCTGTGCTATGATGTTAGTGCATTAATTTAGTGAGAAGGAAATCGTGCAAGCCATCCTCTCACAAAACCACACAAGGCTGCAGGCCCAGAGAGAATTCCTTCAGATGTCTATCGTAATCATCTAGCCTTATGGATACCAGTTTTAACTCCGTTATATAATAGCGTTTGGTCCTTTAAGGAAATTCCCCCCTCATGGCGAAAATCAATTATTGTTCCAATACATAAAAAGGGGCCACAGGACATGGTGTGCAACTACATGCCAATCTCACTGCTTGACAGTGTTGGAATTTTTTTTGTCAAACTGATTCAATCTCGGATAGACCAGTTGATAGAAGAAGAAGATTTACTATTGCCCTGTCAAGCCGGCTTTAGGAGGGCCAAAGCACAATAGATCAACTCTTCAAGCTGAACAAGATCTGTTCCAAGTATGTTTTCTTAAAAAATTCCCCGCTGTATATGGTATTTGTCAATCTTCAAACAGCATTTGACAGCGTGGATCACCAAATATTATCGCAACTTCTGATGGAAATGGGTATCCCAGAAAAGATCCTAAGGTTGCTAATCTTACTATAGACAGGAAACACCACAAGATTCAGATGCAGCACGAGAAATTACTACACAGCAGAGATTTCAATCCAGCGAGGTGTTAAATAAGGGTGAATTTTGGCTCCAATCCTATTTAACTGTTATATAAATGAAGTGGGTCAAAAACTGAAGAACTAAAACCTGGATTTGACAAAATTAGCAAAAGAAAGCATAGCTATTTTGCTCTTCGCAGATGATGCTGTGTTAGAGTGCAAGAATGGAGATATTGATGCATCGTCTATTAAAAGGCTTTAAGTCTTTTTGTGCATCAAGGAACTGGACAATTAATGCAAGCAAAACAAATTTTATGATTCTCAACCAAAAACAGAAGTTGTGAGCTATCTTCAAGGTTAATAAAAGGCCTCTGGACCAAGTAGCGACCTGTGATTACTGAGGTTGCCAGGTGGATGATAAATTGGCTTGTAACCCAAAGGTATACAAAAGCAATATCTCCCTGGCCCAACAAGCCAGTGCTGTCCTTAGATTTTCAAAATCCATGGGGAACCAAAATGAAAGTGAGGGCTGCCACACTGTGTGGTGCAGAGATCTGGGGATTTAAAAAGATCCCAGCAATACAAATAACAGAAAACAAATTTTTACGATGACTATTCTGCTTAGGTAGTGGTACACCTATGGACGTGATAAGAACGGACTTCCAAATGGGAAAAATCGAAGATTATATAGCACTGTCTCTCTTAAGATACTGGATTCGTATCTGGTCCAAGGAGGAACTGAAATCTTATAAAGCAGCAATGATAGACATTATGAACTTACAAAAACATCAAAGCTTGCCTTTGTTCAATTATGTTTCAACCACTATGGCTGCCATGGGCCTAGAAAAACTCTGGTTCCACCCTGAAAAAAATCACAAAACCTAGCCTCACCGCAGTTATATAGGCATATTGGGACTATGAGATTCTGAGGATTTGCAATTCGCCCAGCCCCATGTAAAGGGTTACCTTTTACTTAACCAAGAACTTAAACCAGTCACCTTCATGGATAGCATCTATCCTGAGGAAAGAAATACCTCTTTATTTGAGGTTTCCTTTGGGCACACTACCGGTGATCTCAGTGATCAAAAAATGGCATCCTGCACCTCTGGGGAGATCTGATTGCTGCCCCTTTGGTGATCAAGAAACATTAGTTCATTTTCTCTTAATATGCCATTTTACAATTCAACTTCGAAAATTGTATTCACAACCACTTTTTAAAAAGTATGGTGTTAGGAAATGTAAGGAAGCTGAAGTTTTTGCATGCACTCGGAAGAAAAAGACAATGTGATGACTGTCTCAAAATATATCTTAGAGGCATGGAAATTAAGATCATCAATTCATTCACAACGCTCAGCATCCTAAAAACTGTAATGCTAACAGTCTGCTGCTATCATTGTGTTAATATGTTTTTCTGTTCATTTGGGTCCTACAGGTGCTTATTTTGGGGTGAAACGGTGCAGGATGAGGTATACTTTTGCAATATTACTGCGATCCTATTAACTGTAGGCAATGTCGAAGAAGATATGATAGGGAACGTATTCTAGGACGCCACTAGTTTTGCGGTTCAAATCAAATTACCCTATATGATCAGCTTCAAGACAATTACATTTAACTTTAAGTCTCATTTTACTTGTATGTGAATAAGATGTGTCTTATGTGAATAAGACAAGGAGTGACCAGTTAGTCATTGTTCAAAGTGTTTACATGATTATTGTAGGTACTCCTGGCTCTGTGAGATGGCGTATGTGAATGAACTGATTGTTATGAATAGTTTTATGCACAAGTTTGTATTTTAATATGCAAGTTTTAATGTATCATGAATTGATGTTTGTACTTGTAATCGTCAATTTGTTATGTCCGGATAGGCTGACAACAACAATAAAAGTGGGATTATCACATAACAGTATTTTATGTGCATAGCTCAGTGGGATACTGGGTTCCTCCTAGAGATTGTTTGTTACAGTGCAGTTGATAAGTTACAATCATGATCTAGCCCAGTGAGGTATGAACTGCCGTCAAAGAGCTGCATGCAAACTACAAGGTACAGGTTAGAAAGTTATGCTTTTTCCCAGTCTTTGATTATGCTAATTTTGCTAAAAAGGGTTTGTTTGGGTAGAAATAAATTGTTATTAGTAAAGTCAACCCTAACCACTGTGTTATATTCTGAATCCAGAGCTTATGCTTCCCCAGATCATGCTCACTTAAAAAAAGCCTACCAGTATGGATAACATGTGAATCCCACACCTTGTAGACCCCTTTCTCTTATATAACATTATATATACACTGATTTACATGCGTTTGCTTCATTGTCTCTGTATGTTTTTGTGATGTAATGTGCTCCACCACCCTTCACTTGTAAGAGAGGAGCTATACACCCAATGAAGTAAATATGAGAGAGGGGCAATGGAGAGATGAGAGGCACTTTTAGAGGGTGATGTTGAGGGAATCATTGAATGGCCCCAATAAAGATTACCATGTCCTGGAGCTCTGTAAGGTCATCATCTACCATGCTTTAAAAACAAATACAATTGAATATTTAATGTGTTGTAGCATGCACCGTCTTTGCCGTTTTTTCCAAATGTTCTTGGGGAAAGGGGAGAACCCCCTTCCCAAGCCCCTTTGTAGTGGTCAGGCTTGCTCACTATGTACCCTATGGCTGACAACATTTGCCAGGACTTCTTTGGGTTCCCAATCCGGCCTGCTGGTGACTTTCAGATATGATACAATCACTCATTTGTGAAGAGGCTGAGGTGCAATTCATTCTGCCGTCCGAGCAACAGCATCTATAGGTTCATAGGTAGTATTAAAATAGATGGACCAATAGTTATCTTCAGGACCCTGGCACATACCTTGAAAATGGGATGTAACGTTTTCCTACATTCGTTATTTTATTTCAATATGTCGCTTTTAATTATACCAGGTTTTACTTTCTAACACATTTTAAAGTATGTATTCGTCCTCAATAAAGTTTATTTCGGATTGCAACAACTCAATAAAACATTTGTGATACAATTTTATAATTCAACAATCATCATAAAATGTTAAAAACATGTGTTATAAAACCAGAAAGGGACGCAGCTACAAAGACTTACAGGTAAGACAAACAAAGGAATTCCTGCAAAGATCCATACTAAGCTCATAGCACAGCAGTAATAAGCCACCCAGCAGTTATATCAAATATAAGCAAATGCCATCCTATCAGTGAATTTGCATTGTGGTGCGCCTGCCACGCTTGAGAATAAAATGGTCTCAATATAAAATAACGTGGCCAGAATCGAAATGGTGAAATTCATAAAAATCATATAAAAGCATTTTGAATCCTGATGCAGCAAGCTAACTAAAGCATAAGGCCCTTTTTGCACTTAGAATAGAATTAACTAAAAAGAATAAGATAAGGAAAAAACCTAAGCCTATGTCCACCTCTGGGGAGCTCTGAGTAGGCTGGCCCGTCATGGCCTTCTTGCGGATTATCCAAGCAAAGGCCAGAAATGTAGAGACACTGATGTAGCTCAACCTGCAGCATCTGACCTCATTTGCCTCAGGGCTGTCTCTATTTTCCAGACACCACACAGAAGGCGCATTGTTTTAGCCACTTCTTGCGGCCGAAACATGAGCACGGCAAAAGAAAAATAAATGGTGTAAAGATTCTTCTTCGCATTCACATGAAGGGCATAAAGTGCTAGTGTAGTACTTAGGCCCCCATCTGAAACAACAGCTGTTGATGGGTAATGCGCCATATCTGAACCAAAGAAATAGCTTCTTGGATAGCGGAGAAAATATTTTATCTAGATAGGGTTCAAAGAAGGGCCTAGGCTAAAAATCCAAAAAGACAACAATACTCCTTTCTGACCTTATCCCCCTTGTCGACTCAACCCAAACCAAAGATGTAAGACTCTCTCCTAACGTTTGCCTCGAGACACCAGAAGCAGACAATGGGGAGTCCGATAGTTAAAGCAAGTTAGCTTTAGCAAGGGCATCTCTCACATGCTTGAGCCATGGGATCTTCCGGTAAAAACCGGGGCACGTGAGATCAGGAGGCAGAATCCCATAGGGAGCTAATTCTTTCCTGGACCACAATCTATGCCAATAAAGCAAGGGACGCATTTTACATATAAGGTGTAAAGTATATATTTAATTGGCAGAATCTATTATGGATGAGATTTTCATTCAACAGTTTTCTTTAGTAACCAAGAGTATAGGAACAATTGTGTATGCATTGCTCTCTTAATCACTGACAGCATCTAAGTTGAGTAGCACCACGCTGCCTTTCGGCCGGCCCTACGATTGCCCCAATAGTATGCGCACATGATGCTCGTCCTGAAGACCTGCAGGCCTCCATCATGGAGAGCCTAACAGCAGGATACTGATAAGCATTTCTCTGCCGTATGTAAAAGCTTTTGCACAGAGGAGGATTCATTCATCCTCCAGCACGTGAAGGGGCTGCTCTTGGTGACTCACTCATCATCTGCCTGGTTTCTGATGGCGGGGCGGTGATTGTCTGTGTGCCTCACTATTCAGTTGTGAATACTGGTGCAGAAGCCACGACAGCCCAGCAGACCCACATCTCAGTATTCACAGTTGATTATGGGATAGAAATGTGACCACAATCCATTAACAATATGCCACGTTTTTGCTTTTGATGCCTTCAGTCTGGACATACCAGCTAAAACCTGTCTGAAACTGACAGCTTACACTTTCGAATGGCCTTTGAAGGTCTATAAGGATTCAGACCACAAGTGCATTTGCACGAACGCTGCTGCCACCCGCCCAGAGCAGCAGCCACCCTCCACATTTTAGTTGCCATTTAAGGCTTTCAAAAAAAGAAATAAAACTTCCTGATTTTGGCCATCCCATAGGCAGTATGGTTTAGTCTTGTCCCACAGAGTTGTGGCAAATGACAAGATCATTCATGTTATCAGTAAATCTGAGGATCAGCTATTGCGAACACAGGGGAATGAGAGACAAGTGCATCTCTGATGAGTGGCTTGTTATATCAGAATAAAAGGAAAATCAACTAAAATACTCCTAACCCGCATGGCTACTTTTATAATACACTCACCAACAAACTTAATGACCTTTCTCCAAAAGACACAGAACTTCTGCCTCCTCCTTGGGCGGTGGTCACTGTGCTCAAGAGAGTTGAGAGAATGAATGCTGATGACGCCATCGATGCATACATTTCTATAGCTAGTAGTGCTTAATATGAACTGGTGGTTGCAGGTGAGACCCACCGGTACAAATATTTGGGTACTGGCACGTATTATTCCTCATAACACTTGTACCCACAGCAAGAGAGCAAAAACACAAACAGGAGAAAGTATGAGGAATGGAAAAACAGAAATACTGTGACAAAGGGAGAAAGTAGGCAAGAAGAGAAACAAGTCAGAGTGAGATAGAAGGACGAGGAGTACATGGGGATCGATTAAAGAGGCATGAAGTGGACTCACAACTATGAAGCCGTGATATTTGGCAACTCCGTCATTCAGAGTCGCCAGCTTCAGGTTTCTGAGATATTTTTAGGCACCACCCGTACTTATTATTTTACAGATTAAGCTCTGAATGCTAGACTAGCTGATCCCTTATTGCCTTCCACATTTTGGTAGCTAGACCAGATTAATGTACAGAAGCCTTATCTGTCAGAATCCCAGGTTGTTGCACAAGCTTAGAACACATACGTAATGCCTAGCTTGAACCTGGGTGATGGTGACCTCTAGAGTGCAATGAAAGATAAGAACGTGTAAAGATTTTTACTTTATCAGCAAAGTTGGGATTTATGATGACAGACAACCTTTCTGAACTTCACCTAAGTTTGCCATGGTAATGGTAAATTTTGACTTGAAGTCCATGCAGATGGATGTCCCGCTCAAGAGTGGTAGGTCATTGTTCAGTGAGTAACTGGTGCCTCCATTTTCTCTTTGACCACTCACGGCTTTCTTTAGCAATGCCTTTGCACCACCCATTCCCTGCTTGCCAGAAGTCACATCCCAAAGTGGAGGACTTTCAGTGAGTGAGGATTTCAGAAGCACAACAGAGGGCATATTATGTATAGGGCGCCTTGTCCAACTCTGTTGCATGTTCCAACCTTGACTGGATATGCTGGGCTCAGACTGAACTGTGCACTGTACGACAGGGAGCATTGTCTTCAGTACGTCTGCAAACTCGATCCAGCTCAGCTGCAAACTTATGTCTCCCTTGGGGTCAGTGCATTCGTGAGAGGCCTACTGGTCTGCCTTTCACTGTCACAGTGGTGTAATGAAACTTGACCCCCCCCCGCAAACTACATGGAGGGGCACCCCTCCGGACTTACTCAGGAGCTCTCAGGCCCAAGTACTGTGCTGAGGGGTCCCCTCGAACTCAGGGCTCTCCTCGCACTGCAGGGACAGGTGGCTTTGTTACACCACTGACTGTGCAGGTGGAAAGGCGGCCTTCATTTGAAAGTGGGGCAGACATGCCCTGCAGGCACATGCAGTGAGTGACTGCACCTGCCTGCTGGACCACCTTTTCCTTTGCTTAGCAGTGCCATTGGATGGATGTACTGACTGTGAGCCATCTCGGTGTGGTTCACAATCAGATCCTGACAGGTTCTTTGCCTCTGCACTTCCAACTTCCATGTGGGCTGGGTGTTGAAGTAGTGTTTCCTCAGTTGCACGGGGCCTGAGGGAAAGCCAACTTGAAATTGCACTGGCACACATGTAGTGCTAGCGCAATCTTTATTGCAGAACAGTTTGCCCAACCATCTGTGGTCCTCTCTGTCAGAGCACAGTACCCTTAGGGTGCAGAAACCAGGTACACACCACCATAGTGCACCGGGGGCACATATTGTAAGAAGTCTCCAGAGGAAAGTTGCGAACTATTGAACTTCAAAACTTTTGAACATCTTACTCTTGTGCTGACAGTCTAATAACAAAAAGGGGGGGATTAGTAACAGGAAAGAATACAATATTCGTAGTTACTTTGATTATTGTCTTCTTTCTTATTACCAATCCCCCTTTTTTGTGTATATTAATTAGACGTACTTAGTTGTAATAGGGTGACTAGGTTACACCCTTGTGGTTGCCAAAACAGTCTAATAACAAATGAAAAGATGACCGATCACATCCACGAAGAGCTTTACTATGACTTTCACTGCTTTCATTGTTTCTCCTTCTACAGAATTTCTCTTTCTTCTCCTTTCTTTAGCGTAGTTCACACCTGCCAACTCACAAGGTGCCACCGTGTGACACACGATATTAACTTCCCTCACAGGGTCTCCCAGTGAGAAGCCAGTATCACATGGTGGCAGAGAAAACGAGCTGAAAACCACTATAAACAGTGGTTTTCAGCCCGTTTTGGAAGCTCTTAACTGCCGATGTCCATTTTTTGGAGGAGGGTGTTTGGGGCCAGGGTAGGGGCAAAGTTGCCTCTTCAGTGCTTCTTGGCACAAGGCCACGTCCCCTCCAAGGCCCCACCCTGCCTCTCACTGTGAGGTTTTTGGTGGAGTTGGTAGGTCTGCAGTTATGTTGTGACATTCTTTATCCCTAATTTGTTTCATTGTCACTGTTTTCTTACCTTTTTATTACTTCTTCCTCCTTTTTCTGCCTTTCCCTCACTTGTTCAAAGTCAGCCTCTGAGAATGAAAAGTAAATCTTTGTCTAAAAATGAGTTGCAGTGCCTTCCACCTCCATCCGCCTACTCAAATTAAGCACAGTTTTTTGTTCTTGTGTGACTTGAAGCTGAATGGCATGTCAGTGCAATGCAAAACCTCCAAAAGGTCAAACACGTTGATGTCAAACCTGTTGACAGAAAAATTTCCACATCTTTATGAACTTAAAGCAGAATATTGTAATTGTATGTGCATTTATAAGTGCGTACCACCACCGACGTGGCAGTGATCCGCTTTTCAGCAAGTAACATGCCTCTCTGGAACCCAAAGAATTAATGGTGGATTAGTATAGGGAAATACAAGTTGTTAATTTGAACAGTGTACATGTGAATCTGTTTGATTGACGAGCATTAAGTAGGGATAGAGGAGGGAAGAGTCTAGATAGTGTTATTCTGGAGCTCATAGTAGTAAATTGAGGTCTGGGATGAGTCAAAGGAGGGTTACAGGAGGGAAGAGTCTAGGAAGTGTTATTTTGGAAATCATAGTGGAAAAATGAGGTTTGGGGTGAGTCAAGGAGGAAAGAGTCTAGAAAGGGTTATATGGTAGCTCGTAGTAGAAAGAGGTTTGGGGTGAGTCAAGGAGGGACAGAGGAGTGAAGAGTCAAGAAAGGATCTTAGGCAGATCAAACTAGTAGAATGAGGTTTGGGATGAGTCAGACAGTGGAGATAGATGATATGTCGAGAGAGCTATATGATGAAACAGAGTAGTGCATTAGAGGGTGTTGAAGGCCTTTCTTTCTTCCTATAGTAGGAGTAAAATAATACATATATAGATACATAACTACACAGAAAGGGTATACAGTTATAAGGAAAATAATAAAGAGGTAAAGATTGTGTTCCATAAAGTACAATTTGTGCAAGCATGGATAGAAAGTTAGAAATTCATACTTTCAGGTGATGCTGTATATAAAAGCAAATTTATTTGTGTATTTTTATATTTTTTTCTTTTTTATATATTTAATTTATGTGACCCTCAATATTTCAATAGTGAAGCACTGATAGAATTGTTATGATCATATGTACATATTGTGATAGATAAATAAAATAAAAAGAGATTCAAAAGCATATAATCAAATAACTTATCTGAAAACGATGCAGTGACCCAGAAATATGTTAAACATAACATCATGTATAAATACATTTATAAATATTTTTAACTGTTAGAAATGGGTCTCTAGTTGGCAGTGATTTGCACCCTGTCCAAGTAGGGACCCTCACTCTAGTCAGGATAAGGGAGTCACACATCTAAGATAACCCGTGCTCACCCCCTTGGAAGCTTAGCTTAAGCAGTCAGGCTTATGTTGGAGGCAATGTGTAAAGTAGTTGTACACACACAAACACACAGTAACACAGTGAAAATACTACAAAAGGACTCCACAGCAGTTTAGAAAAATAACCAATATTTATTTGAGTGAAACAAGACCAAAACAACAAAGATCAAACATACACAAGTAAAGATATACCTTTTTAAAAGTTTAAGCCATATGAATAAATTCATGGATCTCTTTAGCACAAAGTACATGAGATGCGTCAAAAAGAAAGACAATGCAGGCCACGGAGGAGGGGAGGCACCGGAAAAGCAAAGTGGTGCATTGGCTCCTCACTCTGCAGGGGAGGTGATGCGTTAATTCTTTCCTCCCAGGAAAGGCGATGTGTCAATTTCTGGACATTCAGCTTCTGTTCCTTACTGTGGTGTGGGATTGATGTCAAATTGATGCCCAGGGATGATGTGTGAAAAATCCAGATGTGCTGTGATGATGAAACTGTGGTGAAACAGGCACTGCGTTGATTCTGCAGGTGTTGCATCCATTGTTTCAGCAGCAGTACATCCATGTATTGTTTTTCTTCTTGAGGTCATCAGCTTACACTTCCAAGGGTCTAGGGACTGAAGATGGCCCCACTTGGCAAGTCAGGACTCTCAGCAGAAGAGCCCAGGCACTGGCAGATGAAGTCAGTTCAAGCCCTTGGAGAACCTTGGAAAGTAGGATGTAGAAAGCCAAGTCCAGTCCTTTCACTCCCAGGACAGAAGCATCACACTGCAGGGCAGGACAAACAAGAAACAGGCAGAGTGGCAATCCCTCCCACAGCATCTAACTCTTCTACCTGGCAGAATGTCCTCAGTCCAGAAGGATTCTAACTATGTGGTGTCAGAGGTCCAGTACTTATACTCATTTCTGACTTTGAAGTAGGCAAACGTCAAAGAGACGTCTTTGTAGTGCACGATACCCTCTTTCCCTGCCCTGGCCCCAGACACACTCCAGGGGGATGGAGACTGCTGTGTGTACGGACAGACACTGCTCTATTCAGGTACAAGTGTCAGCTCCTCATACCACTCTAGCTCATTGAGACCCATTAGCCTGGTGATATGCAGGGCACACATCAGCTCTGTGTGACTGTCTAGAGTAAATGCACAAACAGCCTAACAGTCACCCTGAGCCAGGCGTGTGTTCAGTAGACAGGCAGAGGCACAGGATGGTAGAGCAAGAAAATGCCCACTTTCTAAAAGTAGCATTTTCAAACTGAAAGCTAAAAATAAAACGTCACCAAAAGATGTATTTTTGAATTGTGAGTTCAGAGGCCCCAAACTCGATTTCTCTATCTGCTCCCAATGAAAAATTACACTTAAAAGAGTTTCAAGGTAATCCCCATGTTACCTTAAGGGATAGATAGGCTGTGCAATAGTGAAAACCAACATTAGCTGTATTTCAGTATCAGAGCATGTAAACACACCAGTACATGTCCTACCTTTTTAAATACACTGCGCCCTGGCCATGGGGCTGCCTTGGGCCTACCGTAGGATTGCCTTACAGGTAATAAAATGGAAGATTTTGGCCGGGCTAGTGAGTGCACTTGCCAGGTCGACACAGCAGTTTTAAACTGCACACACAGACACTGCAGTGGCAGGTCTAAGACATGTTTACCGGGCTACTCATGTGGGTGGCAAAATCAGTGCTGTAGGGCCCACTAACAACATTTGATTTACAGGCCCTGGACACACATAGTGCACTTCACTAGGGACTTACTAGTAAATTAAATATGCCAATCATGCACAAACCAATCACCAATATATTTTAGACGGAGAGCATATGCACTTTAGCACTGGTTAGCAGTGGTAAAGTGCCCAGAATACTAAAGCCAACAAAAGCAAATCAGCAAAAATAGGAAGAAGGCTGCAAAGCGTTTGGGGATAACCCTGCAAAAAGGGACAGGTCCAACATTAAATATAAGTGATACATATATATATATATTTTTCTTAAGCAGATCTAAAGAACATCTATATATTTTTGAATCATAAGTAGGGTATGTACTTGTACAAAGAAATGCATATATCTAAATACATAAATATGATCAAATTATAAATATTTACATGTGTGTTTTTAGTGTGGTGGTCATGTAGAAAAGAGCCAACTCTTAAGCAGTCTCCGAAAATATTATAGTAATGCATGACTCTTATGTTTAGTGGTAAGGAATTCTATAGCTTGGCTGTTTGAAAAGTGAAAGATTTACCACCTTTTTTTCATGTACGCTGGGGTTTTGAGACGAGGTGCCAATCTTGAGCAGAGATTCCTTTGTTGTATGTATTTGGTGATTTTATTCCTGATAAAAAAGTGGTCCTGTTCCATGTATTGCTTAGTGGGTGATAGAAAGCAGCTTGAAGGTTGATCTTCTGGCAAGCGGTATTCAAGGTAGGGCCCTCAAGGTAGGGGAGATGTGGGCTTATGTCTTTACAAGTAGGAGTAGTCTGGCAGCTGAGTTCTGAATCCTTTGCAGCTTTTTTATAGTTGATAAAGATGATCTGTGGTAGAGGCCATTGGCGTAATCAAGGTTAGACAGTGCAAGAGGGATAGTATCTTGGACCTTGTGTAGAAATCCTAGGTGGGGAAGATGTGTTGCAGAGTTTTCATAGTAATGAAGTTTGATCTTGCTAACTTGTTCATTTGGGCTCTGATAAGTCAGAGTCCAAGGTAATTCCAAGGTGTCTTTCTTCCTTGGATACTTTTGGAGGTGGTTCCAGATCATTGGGCCAAGCACAGTTTGGGTCATCATTTTTACAATTGCATATGCGAGTATTTCATCTTTGGAAAAATTCAATTAAATGTGGCCCAATGTCATCCAGTGATCAACGGCTCTGAAGCAACTGAAGATTTTTGAGTTTTCAATGTCTTTGGGGCTTTCCAGTTTAAGAGGTATTTGTGCATCATCTGCAGAGTTATAGCATGTGAGCTGAAATGTATTGATCATTGGCAGTAGTGACTTCATGTAGATCTTGAAAAGCAGAAGTGAAATGCTAGACCCCCTGAGGAACCCCTGATTTTGTGAAATACAGTATGGATGAGGAAGGGGGAGTATAGATGACAATGCTCCTGTTTTAAAGGTAGGAGAGATACTGTTAGCAGCAGTTCACTTTATTCTGGCTTTGTAGAGTCTTTGGTTTAGAGTGTCATGGTCAACTGTGTCAAAGGCAGCTGAAAGGTCCGAGACAATTCATGCAGGAACCCATCCAGTCTATTGTGTTTTTAAGGTCATCCCAGATGGCAATGAGGGCAGATTCTGTGGCTCCTTGTGGACAGAAGCTGGAAAGTATGGAGTAATCTTCAATGAATTGTAACGTCTGGACTAATGCTGCTCTTCTATCAGTTTGGCAGGAAAGGTCCACTTGTAATCGGTCTGTAGTTGTTTGGGTCATGTGCATCCAGGTTTTTTTTCTTTAATAATGGGTGTATGAATGCCTTTTTTAAGTCTTCTGGAAGGATTCCTGCAGTTAAAAAATTATTGATGATTGTTTGTACTGGTGTGGCAGCAGAGATAGTTAAAAGAATGTCCCTGAAGTTGTGTGGTGAACAAGGGTCAGAAGGGCAGCCATCTGACTTTCTTGCTTTGACCAGATCCATAAAATCACTATGTGATGGTTGTTCGAATGAATGAAGAGGCTGGATTAGCCTACTCTTGAAGGGAATTGTTGGAAATGTTGTTGGCACTGTTGGTTTATTTGTTTCAAATAGGAGTCCAACATGCCTGCTTTGGTTGTGAAATGATTTGCTAGTTTGTTTGTAATATCTTGAGCCATGGGATGAGTTTGTTCTGTGCACTTACGTTTACAAAACCTGCTGAGACATTTTATAGAATTCTTTCTCTGCACATTTAGCATATTAAATTCTGTCTGATTGAACCTTTTTTTAGCTTTTTTGATTGTTGACTTGTATATTCCGTTAAGTTCGTGCAGGTGAAGTTTGTCTTGATTACTAATTGTCTTGAGCCAGTGCATTGCAACTTTGTAACTTGTTGTTTTATCTTTTTTAGTTCTACATTCCTCCAAGGTACTTGTTTTCTTTTGTACTGTTCTGCTGTTCTGAGTGGTATTAGGATATCAAATGTTTCCTGGCCTGGAGCCACTCAAAGTGTTTTAACTGAATTTACAGTATCTAGATCTGTGTTGGAAGTTAGTTATATTTCAAGTATATAACATTGAGTATATTGTGGATGCACATACGGTGGTCTTTGGTGTGTTGATTTGTGGTGTTTGGAGTTAGAAAGCTATCAGATGGTGGTCTCACAATGTGACTGGAGTACTCATTTGAAAAATACCTAGTTCTGGATTTGCACAAATGGCATCTAGGATGTGTCCAGAGATGTGCATGGATTTCTGGATAATCTCAAGTAGATTCTGTATGTCTAGGCAAGTGATGATAGTCCTAGGATGGGGCTTATTGGGTTTGTCATACCATATATTTAGGTCACCAAGGATGCATAGGTTGGTATGCAGTGTTATAAGGTTTGCAACTGTGTCCAGAAACATGTCTGGGGATGTTGATTTGCTAGAGGTGGTCTGTATAGAAGGAGGATGTTACAGGAAGAAACTGGTGTAGGGTTGCAGCTGGACTTGAGAGCTGCACAACCTTGTATGGAAATGTTGTTTTTGGTGAGATTTATTATTTCCTTGAATTTGATCACCTGGAGAAAAGGCTTTATGCAACACTGGAGCCATGTCATCTCCCAACCACGATTCAGTTATGAAGGTAAGTCAGGCGGTCTATCAGTGATTAGGTCTAGGTCAGTTATATGTCTCTGTCATGAAGAATGTCTCCATTGTCAAACACCTAGAAGTAATTATGTTTTGCGGTGCACATGGTACACAGGAAAAAATCATCAGTAGCATAGAAGGCTGCAACAGACCCTAATGCAAGTAAGACAATAAGAACCCTTCAACCTTGGCTGGGTATTAAAAGAAGATTGTAGTCTAAATGCAGTGGGCCCTGATCCTGGTGCAACTGCATCTTTACCACCACTGGTATCCATGCCACTGATAAACCTACACATCCTGTGGGAATAATGTAGCCACTGCAGGGATCTGTGTTTGACTCCATTGTTACAGGCTGGATTCCCATAGGTCCAGACAGCTTTCCATGTTCCCAAGTTCCATACAAAATAGTTTCACAAAGTTGTTTATCAATAAACATTTGTTATTCATGGCCAGGTGACATATGCTTCATAAATAGACAAGACATGTTCTAAATAAGTGTAGTTTTAAGTTATGTGGGAAAAGGAAGTCAAGCTAAACAAAAGAAACCTTCCAAACTGCTTTGTCAGTGTTGCTCAGGCTAGATCACTAGAGAGGGGAGTCTCCCCTTGAATGATTCCCATTTCCTCTCTGCAGCAGCTGACTTGAGTAAACGAATAATTAACCAGAGACGTGTGCTATTGCTGAGATGGAATTATTTCCATCATGTGAGCTTCTGGTTTGCTGCTTTTTAGATTCTGAGTAATGCTAGCCTCAATGCTTTGAATTGTTAGACTGGCATACGAGGAGCAAATGCTCCTTTCCAGCTTCTACAACTAGTAACCTTTTATGCACTTATGACCTGGATGGCTGGTATAGTCCCCATCCTGACTTTTTCAGGTATTGATCTTGAAGGCTCCCCAAATATTGACCTTTAAGAATAGGAACAGATGGGCCGAAAACAAATTGACTTCATCTGTATGTATGTTTATATATTTATATGTTTAATGCATATAAAACTTTTCACAAAGTGTGGTGAGGCTGGGATCTTTCTCGGGGTACATGTCTTCCTGCAGATTCCTCACTTTTTCAATATCTCCAGGCAGCACAATGGATATGGACACTTTTGATATAGTTATCATTTGACATGAGGTGGCACTGAATCCATATGAGCACAGGTGTGATGGCACTGGAGCCATACAGCATCATCCCGGCACACCAACATAAGATCTTAGTTAATTTCTTCCTCGCTCTTAGACACGGAGACAAGGGCAACAACAGATCAAGCTTGGATGTGCAGTGCAATAAACTCCAGTGGAACCTTATTAACATCATATGCTTATAATCATCCTACAAAATGGGGAGGGAGATGCGATCAGTAAGGGAAACAAGAGTATCACCAGAAGGATCATTACCTATGGTAAGTAAAGTTTTCTTCTGATGGAGACCTCTAAGTGCAGATTCCTCATCTTTTGAATAGATAACACAGCAGGTCTCTCTCCCCGCAGGTGGTGGGTATGAAGAAGTAGTCAGATAAGAAAATCCTAAGGCACAGAATGTGTGAAATGGCTATCTCTTCTGAGTCTAAGCAATATTGCTTTGCAAAGTGTGAAGAGAAGCTTAAGTCATTGCACAACAAAATTCAGCCCTGGGAACATCCCTGGCCAACACCGAAGGTGAAGACTTTTTCCAGATGAATGAACACTGATTCCCACCAATAGTTTCTTCTTGGCAAGGTCATTACACATTTTAATGCACAGGAGGATCTAGTGTGATAAGGCCCTCTTCTGAACCGCCTTGCCCTTCTTACTGCCCATTTACCCAACAAAGAGATGGCTGTCAGGCCCAATCTCCCTTATCCAATCAGTATAATAAATGACTGCTCTATAAAGATGCTGCTCATGTAGTTTCTCCTTTTCCTAGTGGGATGTGGTGGAGGGAAAAGATGGAATAGCCCAGATGAAAAGAAGTGACCACGGTAGTTCTCCAGACGTGTTTGTCTGGATAGAACCACATGAGTGTCTTGTGAACACACATTGTTTGCAGCTCACTGACAGGCAGAGGTAATGATCACAAGAACAACAGTTTTAAAAGTCAACAACCTTATCTGACAACTGTGAAGGGGGTTAAATTGACACCCCCCATTATAAAAGTCAATATGCAATCACACAGGGGCATCACTAAAGTTGTGGTAAGGAAGTGGAACATGTATGTGAGCTTCTTCAACAACCTAATATCACTTGGCGATTTAACAAGGAAGGCTGGTTGTGAAGAAAGCTAAACACTGAAAGGGCAGTAATGTAGTCTTTGACAGATGATGAGACCCCACTCTTCCCTGTTTGATGATATACCACATCAGAGTCATCTTTCCTTTTAAGATCTGTAACAGGTCGCAAAGTTTGGCAAGAAGTCTTTCAGTGATAGGCAAACTACCCACAGTTTGAAGCAACTGATGTGTAGGGTTGTCTGCTCTGGAGAACAAAGGACCTTATCTTCAATCCAGGTGCACTGCCATTCCATGGTGGATCTGTCCATTCTGACTCTGGCCACTGCGCAGGCAGAGAGAAGAACTAACCTTCTGTAAGGTGCTCCTCTACCGACTAGCAGTACAAGTTCATCGCAGTATCGGGGCGATCCGGATGGTGTCTGACAGATCCCAACTCAGCCAGGCTGGAACCATTGCTGATGAAGGCACTACTGGAGAGCCATCATTTGCCAGTGGGGATGTGTGACCAGTAGAATGCAGGAATCCAGCAGACCTAACAGTCAATGAACCATCAGGACTGGACCTTGAGTTCCCTATCAAGACATCAGAATCACATCCTGAATGTCCTAGATCCTATGAGGAGGAGGGAACTGTCTCAAAGATGTTGTGCCAGTAATCCCCGTGAACAAGAGGCATTGACGACTCCAGGTTGAATTTAAGAAAGTTAATAGAAGGATGCTATTGCCTTTAGGTGATCCAACATCAACTGTAGTGTGCTCCCTTGAGCAGCCAATCCGTGAGATATAGGAACAATGAGATCCCAGACCAGCTCAAATGCGCCACTACCACTACCGTCATCTTTGTGAAGATGTCAACCTGTACGAGAGGTCAGCTAACTGGTATTGGGTAGAATCTAACCTATCAAGAATCTCAGGTTACTTTGATGTGACAGCTTGATCAGTTTGTGGAAATACACTGCGTGAAAGTCATATGACATGATACAGTCTTCTGCTTCCTGTGTCGCAAGTACCTAGGCTAGGAATAGCATCTTGGCATTCTCCTTGTCAAGCTCAAGACTGCTAGCGCATCTGACCTTAATAAGTAAACTTACAAGGGGACGCAAATAGGTCGATGAACCTTTTGACTCATTTAAGATGTTCTCGCCGTAGATCAAATACATGAACAATAATCAAGAATCATTAGACAAATTCAATATTCAATGGAGTCAGTAAATATCATGCACCATGACCTTTCAGCCATGAATAACCACACCTTTAGTATAAGTTTTGTAAGTTTATTTCCCTTACATTATCAATGCTAAAGTCATGTAGATTAATCTCAATATCAAATGAAACACATATAAGAACAACACTGGTTGACCAAAACGAGGAAGAAACGCAATCTAATCAAAGCTTGAATCACAACACATTGTAAGGCAACGGTGCAAATCAAAAGCAGAGTCAGCTGCAACAAGGATATATGATACCTAGAATTCAGCTAGATAATTCATAAAAACATGAGTCCCGTAATTCATCAGTCATCATGTGAATACCCTCATCTATCCCAGATTAGCATCAGCATGTTGGTCTTCACGACAAACAATTTAGAACACAAATTTAGTAAAACATCTAGCTATGGAAACTATCAAAACAGCGCAGTTGGTACCTAGAAAGAAAAGGCATAAAAATGCAATTCAGTTACATCGTCACATCTACCTATCCACGGTATGGGTCAGCAAGCAGAATCAGTCTTCGTCCTCAGGTCATCAATCGATCAGCAAAGCATCAGGCTCTCAGTCAGTGAGTATGAGCCCAATGACAGAATCTCAAATCTCTTTTTCTCCCAGATCGCATCTCATAACGGGGTAAGATCTGAATAAGGTCTGAAGTCTTTTCCCTCTGTCGCGTTGTTATATCAAAGTCACCTAAACTATCCCCTAATTTCCCATTGGTCAATCAATCATACGTTTATACACTATCCAATAATAACTCTATATCAAATCTATGAATTCTAATATTTTGCTCTTCTCATGAAGTTAATTGGTCAACTTTACAATGTCCTCATCATCCGGCTCGTCAGGTAACAAATTTGTTGCATCTTCATCTCCAGTCAATGTTTTCATTGTTTGCGTTCTGGGAAGGTACATCTCACACACATTACACACAAGTCGTTACATTACTAGGGACATCATCTCCTGTCTGCCGGTTCCCACAGAAAGCTTCGGTTAAGCACTTTTAATAAGACAATGGACTTCTCACAGTTTAGTTCACTCTGTCAGCATTTTATTAAACTCTAAGGAATACAGCTCCTGCATGAGGCCTGGCAAAACTAGGCCAAGACACTCCCTAAGTTAAGGCCTACAATTAATAAGCTAAAGCATATTTCCTAACCCTAAATATGACATATTACTACATTAACCTAATACATTTTCAAAATTTCATCAGTATTAATCATTAATTAGTACATTTCGTGAACACTAGTGGCCATTCTTCGAGGTCACATTTTCAAACGTGCATTATTTTTCTACATTATTTAATTTTCTACATAATTCAATTATTTAAAATACATAAACACTCATTAATAATTTCTAATTAAGACACCTGCTTCAGCAATCCCTCCTCTGATGACTAAATGTGTCATCACACCAATTACCACCCACAAACTTTTACAATTCGATTTCTTCAAAATTTTGTTTTCTCCTTGACTTTTCCCTAAAAGCTTTTTCCCTTTTCTTTTCTTCCTTCCTCTGATTGTTCTTGGACTTTTTCAATTTAATCTTTTTACATAATTGGCATAATCTCCATTTTCCTACTAGACACCCCACGAAAATTAGTATTCCCTGTATTATTTTCAATAGTACCCCATTCCAAATGCTACTGAGCCAGTTTCCCACTGAAGCAAACCCATTACCAACCTTTTCCCAAATACCTGGTTCTTCCAATTCCTTCAAATCACTACTTGCATTAGTCAGATTAGTAAGTAAGAGGGTCATTCTGACCCTGGCGGCCGGTGGCCGACAGGGCCACCGACCACGGGAGCACCGCCAACAGGCTGGCGGTGCTCCAACGAGCATTCTGACCGCGGCGGTTCAGCCGCGGTCAGAAGCGGAAAGTCAGCGGTCTCCCGCTGACTTTCCGCTGCTCGTGTGAATCCTCCATGGCTGCGGAGCGCGCTCCGCAGCCATGAGGATTCTGACCCCCCCTACCGCCATCCTGTTCATGGCGGGAAATCCGCCATGAACAGGATGGCGGTAGGGGGGGTCGCGGGGCCCCTGGGGGCCCCTGCCGTGCCCATGCCAATGGCATGGGCACGGCAGGGGCCCCCGTAAGAGGGCCCCGAAAAGTATTTCAGTGTCTGCCTTGCAGACACTGAAATACGCGACGGGTGCCACTGCACCCGTCGCACCTTCCCACTCCGCCGGCTCGATTATGAGCCGGCATCCTCGTGGGAAGGTCGTTTTCCCCTGGGCTGGCGGGCGGTTTTTCAGCAACCGCCCGCCAGCCCAGGGGAAAACTTGTAATACCCGCTGCGGTCTTTTGACCGCAGCGCGGTATTTTGGAGGGCGGCATCCTGGCGGGCGGCCTCCGCCGCCCGCCAGGGTCATAATGAGGCCCTAAGTCTCTTATCTCTTTACTATTGTTAGGAATATACGAGCAACAATGCCTAGAATTATTCATTTTACAAACTCCGCCATCCTTCGCTAAAAAAATGTCTAAAGCAAGACAATTTTGAAGAGTCATAGCTCTATCCGCAGCAAATTTAGTATCCATCAGGATTATAGCCCCTGAAATATTTGTCAACATGTTATCCACAATAGTAGACAACTTTCGAATATTGATCGAATTCAGGATGACTCCCACTGAAGGAATCACTGCACCAAATATATCTCCAATATCTCAGAAGAGGACTCCCTCCTCTGTCTCTTATGATGTAATCCAGCCACTCTCTGAAACTTTTTCAAATCCTCCATCTGGTAAATCTTTGGGAAAACTAACGTGCCCCATACCATCCTCTTGGAAGAAGGTAATAAGCATTAAGTCCACAGATATAATAGATCCCTAGAATTGCAGGTTCCTGCCCATTCAACATAAATGTCCATTTACTCTGAAACAAAAACACATGCCTACATTCACTCGTACTCACAAATAAAGTGTCAGTGCGCGATTTTGGCCTATATCTGCAAAGCTTACCTATGTGTAGTGCATCTAAAGCTAATTTCCCTTGCGTTTTAAATGCAGTGTAAGCATAATCATTCTTGTAAATCCTTTTCTCTAAGCCTTTTTCTAATTTCTCTTTTAGCGCCTTTCTCCTGTCATCAGAATGATCTTCGAAGCTCTTCTCTAAAGGTGTAAGCAAGCATGTTAGGTTGTTTTTATGCGCATATGCTGTATCAAATGTCAAAGTAGGTTCAAAGAATCCTATAGCTAACACTATGGCCCTCATTATGACATTGGTGGTAAATCCCACTCACCGCCATGCTGACTGCCTCCAACATACCGCTGCGGATATCCGTTCACCATATTATGACACACATACACACCAATCCGTCACTATACAGCCACAGACACAACCCGCTACACTAAAGGTCGCTGATAAACTGTCGGTATCCAAACCCACACCGTTACGCCAACAGAACTACACCCATCACATTATGACCCATGAATCACCGGGGAGGACATTCAATGGCGGTAAACCAAAATACACACACTCAAGCAAAACAACACCACATTGTACAATTCAAGCTACACCCACCTGACACACATACACACATACACCACACCCACACACTGACACCATTATAAAACAAACACCCACAGTACCCACAACCCTTTACGATTACAATTAATTGCCAACAGAGAGAGTCAGCAAGAGCACACACACAACCAGAGCCACATACCACCATCACCTATACACCACCCACGCACCTCACAACACACACCCCAACACATCACCCTACACACCCTCACACACACACCACTCACACTACACCCACACTACACCCATGGCACCACAATGACACCCCAGATTCTCTGAGGAGGAGCTAAGGGTCATGGTGGAGGAAATCATCCGGGTAGAGCCACAGCTATTTGGATCACAGGTGCAGCAGATATCCATTGCAAAGAAGATGGAGCTATGGCGGAGGATCGTGGACAGGGTCAACGCCGTGGGACAGTACCCCAGAACAATGGATGACATCAGGAAGAGGTGGAACGACCTATGGGGGAAGGTACATTTCGCAGCAGCAAGACACCAACCAGCTGAACAGAGGACTGGCGGTGGACCCCCACCTCCTCCTCCACAACTAACAACCTGGGAGGAGCAAGTCTTAGCAAGCATGCATCCTGAGGGCCTGGCAGGAGTAGGAGGAGGACTGGACTCTGGTAAGTCAACTCTCTATTACTATCATCCCCCCATACCTGCATGCATCACATACCCCCACCCCACCCTCACTCCCATCACTCCACCACCTCCCACACACCACACCATCACAACCCCTCATCCCAATGACAAGCCCAGTATGCACCACCAATGCATGGACACCACTCACAGACCTGCATGGACACCTAGCACTAAAGCATGCACACTGGAAAATCACCTAGCCCACCACATAACAACTCACACAAGGAAAAGCTGCAAGGGCAATAACAACCGTAGAGGGCAACCCACCCATGCACAATATGTCACACATAGAAATATTAACACTGCATAGACATCTCCACAGGTATCCCAGCCAATGTAACCGGAGAAGAGGTGCCAGCAACATACAGTCCCCCCACTGAAGAGGCCCACAGTGATGACAGCGACTCAACTCGCCTGGATCTGGATGACCAAACTGGCCCATCAGGGACCTCCAGACAGTCGGTTACCAGGCACAGTCACAGATCACCACAGAGCCTCCCCCTCAGGAAACACCAACCACAGCACCCACCCAGTGTGCCCATATCTCTGTCTCCAGGACACATCATTCAGCAGTGTGTCCACCACTATAGGGACCCAGGGCACGCCCCATACCCAAGACAATCAGGGACCTAGAGTCAGTGGCAGTGGGCACACCATTCAGGGGACAGAGGCACAGGACAACAGGGAAGCTGGGAGGACTGCTGTGCGGCAGGGGAAGACAGGCCCAGGGAACCGACTCTCCAGGAGGCACTCACCGCGGTCCTGGGAGCATACCAACATTCCCAGGAAACACTGGGCCAGATCATGGACAAGTTGCAGGAGAACATGTGGCTGCAGGAGGGACAGTACCAGGGGATCTGGGAGGACTTGAAGGCCATTAACACCACCCTGGTCTACATTGCAGGGTGCTGGCAGAAATGGGCAACATCATGAGGAAGGCAGTGTCACACCAGCACACCCCTGCCACTAGCCTAACATCTGAACAGCCCTCCACCTTCACTGCCGCTAGTGGACAGAAGGCCCTGCCACAGGACCAACAGGCCACCAGCACCCCTCCCCCTGAAGAAGGAGAACCAGTCCACAAATGTTCCCTGTGATCTAGGCAGAAGCCAGAGACTATTGCCAAGACCCCAGCTAGGAAATTATACTTTCCTGATTGTCACCCTTGTGTCCCACTCTGTTACCCTGTACACTATGAGATGCCATTGCTCCACTTCCTATGCCCCCTTGGACAATGCACCTGTGCTACCAATAGACTGGACTTTCCCCTGGACTTTCCTCCATCATCATCCCAGCCCATTGCACTACCCCCTTTTCTTCATAGTACTTAAATAAACACCCTTTGAAAAAATACAAGTATGGAGTATGTCAAATGATTTAGGTATGTATTTGTTTAACAAGAATTAAACATTGCAATTCAACTGTACAGTAATGTATAAATAGGAAAGACCTTTAGATGGCTGCAGTGAACACACCAGGGGTGATAGTGGGGCACCAACATCTGCAAAAAGAGTTGCCAAAGGGTACAATGAGTTGGCATAGAAGTGGGAATTCACAGCCTGCCAGTGACAATGTCAAACACAAAACTGTCAATTAAATGTGAAGTTATGTCTTACCTGTGTGTCATTGGAAGTATTGACGTATCACTGCAGTTCTGTTGTCCTCATCCTCTGCCTCCTCATCTTCACTGTCCACAGGGTCCGCTGCTGCCACACGGCCATCTCCAGCCTCCTCCTACTGCAGAAAAGGCACAATGCAAGGCTGTGCAACATGCAGCATGCCACTATTATCTGGAAGACCTTTTGGGTTAGTAGCACAGGGATCCACCTGTTAGGGGAGGCACCCGAACCTGGCCTTCAGGATGTCGAATCCCCAAGGTGTCTCCTGCATTATATGTCAGCATCCCCAGGGATTAGGGTTAAATCATATCTCTGTTCTTGTTTAAACCTTCATGTTTCTAAGTAAACATAATGTTTCTGTGTTACACAATTGGTTTTATCAATGCTTGTTTTACCAATGCTTGTTTGCTAATGTGAGCAGGTGTAGACATGTGTTTCAAATTCGGTGTGGTGTAGACATGTGCTTCTAATTGGGTGTGGTGACTCATCCACATGTGGAAACTCAACTGTTTTCCTGATTGGCTATAAGTAGCAGAGTGAAGCATGCCTCCCTGCTTGGCTTTGTTTTACTTCCTGATCTCAGCATCTGATTTGGCAGTCTAGCCCCTGCTGTCATCCTCGTATTCAGGACTTTTGAGGCAATTATTTTCTTTGTTCCTGTACCAGCTGACACCAGGCATTGCTCCAGCACTCTAGAAAAGACTGCAGCTAAGTGACTAGTATTCTCCATGGAGTTTGTTCTTTGAGCGCCGCGCTTTCCTAGAACAGCTGATGTATTTCAGATCTTGTATTTTGACAGAGTGCTTATCTTGAAGAGACAAATGCATTTCTGAACATTCTACATTATTATTGTAGTTACTTGCCTTGCCTAAATGTGGTTCAGGAAATCTGCTTGAGCTCAAGTACTACAAAAAGTGATTTACGCGACTTTTCTTTCTCTAATAGCATAACTCTTGGATTTAAATTGTGGCATTCATGTCCGTGTTTCAAGTTTGAGGAATTTGCTTTTGAAATGTTTTTACACACACAGTGAAACCAAACCAAACTGTGTCACCCTAACTGTTTAACCAGTTCTGTGCCTTGGACGAGGTCACCTCGTCCAAGGCTACAGTTCCCATGTGCCTTGGACGAGGTCACCTCGTCCAAGGCACACAGGAACTTGGGGGAGCGCTAGCGCGCCCCCCCTGGGCACCCCACTCCCCCCCAAGGCGGGGATGGAAGGGGAAGACCTTCCCCTTCCACCCCCGACCCCCCCCACCCCTCCTGTGATGTCAGCACGCGAGCGCGCGCTGATTAGTCACAGGGGCCTCCCTTCCAGCGCGATTGAAAGAGAAATGCAAAGCATTTCTCTTTCAATAATTGGGGGAGGCCCGGAGGGGCTTCAAAGGGAAGGAAATGTATTTCCTTCCCTTTGAAGTCTCTCCCAGGGTTTCAAAAGCCGGATTTTTTTCAGAAATGTACATAAGGGAGCGACCCCTTGGGCAAGGGTCGCTCCCGGGGGGGCATTTTTCGGGAAGGCCTTTTCTGCCCCCAGGGGGGGCAGAAACCTCTAGGCACCAGGGATCATTTTTTTATATATATATTTTTTATGTTTTTTTTATTTTTTAGGTGGGGAGCGACCCCTTAGGCAAGGGTCGCTCCCCTAGGGGGCAAATTATATTTAGGCTATTTCTGCCCCCCTTGGGGGCAGATTGGCCTATTTTGATGAGGCAAATCTAGACCGCTAGACACCAGGGAGTTTTTTCTTTGCGTGAATTTCACGCAAGGGGAGCGACCCCTTAGGCAAGGGTCGCTCCCTGGGGGGGGGGAATTATTTTAGGCCATTTCTGCCCCCCCTGGGGAAAGATCGGCCTATTATTAGGCTGATCTGCCCCCGGGGGGGGGGGCAGAAACCTCTAGGCGCCAGGGCAATTTTTTTTTGTGTGTTTTTTTTTTGTTTGTTTCTTTAGAGGTGGGGAGCGACCCATTAGGCAAGGGTCGCTGCCCTGGGGGGCAAATTGTATTTAGACCATTTCTGCCCCCCTTGGGGGCAGATTGGCCGATTTTAGGTCAATCTAACCACTAGGCACCAGGGATTTGTTTTTTGGCGCCAATGTCACGCAGGGGGAGCGACCCCGTAGGCCAGGGTCGCTCCCGGGGGGGGACGGGGGTTGCGGGGCAAATTTATTTTAGGCCATTTCTGCCCCCCGGGGACAGAAACCTCTAGGCGCCAGGGCAATTTGTTTTTGTGTCTTTTTTTTGTTTGTTTGTTTTTTTAGAGATGGGGAGCGACCCATCAGGCAAGGGTCGCTGCCCTGGGGGACAAATTGTATTTAGACCATTTCTGCCCCCCTTGGGGCCGGCTGTGCTAGAGGCCAATATCCACAGGTAGGCACTTTGCAAAAAACACCTGTTTTCTGTGAAAAAATATGTTGTGTCCATGTTGTGTTTTGGGCCATTTCCTTTCGTAGGCGCTAGGCCTACCCACAGAAGTGAGGTACCATTTTTATCGAGAGACTTAGGGGAACGCTGGGTGGAAGGACATTTGTGGCTCCTCTCAGATTCCAGAACTTTCTGTCACCAAAATGTGAGGAAAATGTGTTTTTTTTAGCCACATTTTGAAGTTTGCAAAGGATTCTGGGTAACAAAACCTGGTCAGAGCCCCACAAGTCACCCCATCTTGGATTCCCCTGGGTTTCTAGTTTTCAGAAATGCGCTGGTTTGCTAGGTTTCCCCAGGTGCCGGCTGAGCTACGGGCCAAAATCCACAGGTAGGCACTGTTTTCCATGAAAAAATTTGATGTGTCCACGTTGTGTTTTGGGAAATTTCCTTTCGTGGGCGATAGGCCTACCCACACAAGTGAGGTATCATTTTTATCGGGAAACTTGGGGGAACGCTGGGTGGAAGGAAATTTGTGCCTCCTCTCAGATTCCAGAACTTTCTGCCACAGAAATGTGAGGAACATGTGTTTTTTTAGCCAAATTTTGAGGTTTGCAAAGGATTCTGGGTGACAGAACCTGGTCAGAGCCCCACAAGTCACCCCATATTGGATTCCCCTAGGTCTCTAGTTTTCAGAAATGCACAGGTTTGGTAGGTTTCCCTAGGTGCCGGCTGAGCAAGAGGCCAAAATCTACAGGTAGGCACTTAGAAAACAGAGCTGTTTTTTGCAGTCAAAAAATGGGATGTGTCCACGTTGTGCTTTGGGGCATTTCCTGTCGCGGGTGCTAGGCCTACCCACACAAGTGAGGTATCATTTTTATCGGGAGACTTGGGGGAACGCTGGGTGGAAGGAAATTTGTGCCTCCTCTCAGATTCCAGAACCTTCTGCCACAAAAATGTGAGGAACATGTGTTTTTTTAGCCAAATTTTGAGGTTTGCAAAGGATTCTGGGTAACAGAACCTGGTCAGAGCCCCACAAGTCACCCCATCTTGGATTCCCCTAGGTCTCTAGTTTTCAGAAATAAACAGGTTTGGTAGGTTTCCCTAGGTGCCGGCTGAGCAAGAGGCCAAAATCTACAGGTAGGCACTTAGAAAACAGAGCTGTTTTTTGCAGTCAAAAACTGGGATGTGTCCACGTTGTGCTTTGGGGCATTTCCTGTCGCGGGCGCTAGGCCTACCCACACAAGTGAGGTATCATTTTTATCGGGAGACTTGGGGGAACGCTGGGTGGAAGGATATTTGTAGCTCCTCTCAGATTCCAGAACTTTCTGCCACAGAAATGTGAGGAACATGTGTTTTTTTTAGCCAAATTTTGAGATTTGCAAAGGATTCTGGGTAACAGAACCTGGTCAGAGCCCCACAAGTCACCCCATTTTGGATTCCCCTAGGTCTCTAGTTTTCCGTTTTCAGAAATGCACAGGTTTGGTAGGTTTCCCTAGGTGCCGGCTGAGCTAGAGGCCAAAATCTACAGGTAGGCACTTTGCAAAATACAGCTCTGTTTTCTGTCAAAATATGGGATGTGTCCACGTTGTGCTTTGGGGCATTTCCTGTCGCGGGCGCTAGGCCTACCCACACAAGTGAGGTATCATTTTTTGATCGGGAGACTTGGGGGAACGCTGGGTGGAAGGAAATTTGTGCCTCCTCTCAGATTCGAGAACTTTCTGCCACAGAAATGTGAGGAACATGTGTTTTTTTTAGCCAAATTTTGAGGTTTGCAAAGGATTCTGGGTAACAGAACCTTGTCAGAGCCCCACAAGTCACCCCATCTTGGATTCCCCTAGGTCTCTAGTTTTCAGAAATGCACAGGTTTGGTAGGTTTCCCTAGGTGCCGGCTGAGCTAGAGGCCAAAATCTACAGGTAGGCACTTTGCAAAAAACACCTCTGTTTTCTTTAAAAAAATTGGATGTGTCCACGTAGCGCTTTGGGGCATTTCCTGTCATGGGCGCTAGGCCTACCCACACAATTGAGGTATCATTTTTATCGGGAGACTTGGGGGAACGCTGGGTGGAAGGAAATTTGTGTCTCCTCTCAGATTCCAGAACTTTCTGCCACAGAAATGTGAGGAACATGTGTTTTTTAGCCACATTTTGAGGTTTGCAAAGGATTCTGGGTAACAGAACCTGGTCAGAGCCCTACAAATCACCCCATCTTGGATTCCCCTAGGTCTCTAGTTTTCAAAAATGCACAGGTTTGGTAGGTTTCCCTAGCTGCCGGCTGAGCTAGATGCCAAAATCTACAGGTAGGCACTTAGAAAACAGAGCTGTTTTTTGCAGTCAAAAAATTGGATGTGTCCACGTTGTGCTTTGGGGCATTTCCTGTCGCGGGTGCTAGGCCTACCCACACAAGTGAGGTATCATTTTTATCGGGAGACTTGGGGGAACGCTGGGTGGAAGGAAATTTGTGCCTCCTCTCAGATTCCAGAACCTTCTGCCACAGAAATGTGAGGAACATGTGTTTTTTTAGCCAAATTTTGAGGTTTGCAAAGGATTCTGGGTAACAGAACCTGGTCAGAGCCCCACAAGTCACCCCATCTTGGATTCCCCTAGGTCTCTAGTTTTCAGAAATACACAGGTTTGGTAGGTTTCCCTAGGTGCCGGCTGAGCAAGAGGCCAAAATCTACAGGTAGGCACTTAGAAAACAGAGCTGTTTTTTGCAGTCAAAAACTGGGATGTGTCCACGTTGTGCTTTGGGGCATTTCCTGTCGCGGGCGCTAGGCCTACCCACACAAGTGAGGTATCTTTTTTATCGGGAGACTTGGGGGAACGCTGGGTGAAAGGATATTTGTAGCTCCTCTCAGATTCCAGAACTTTCTGCCACAGAAATGTGAGGAACATGTGTTTTTTTTAGCCAAATTTTGAGATTTGCAAAGGATTCTGGGTAACAGAACCTGGTCAGAGCCCCACAAGTCACCCCATCTTGGATTCCCCTAGGTCTCTAGTTTTCCGTTTTCAGAAATGCACAGGTTTGGTAGGTTTCCCTAGGTGCCGGCTGAGCTAGAGGCCAAAATCTACAGGTAGGCACTTTGCAAAATACAGCTCTGTTTTCTGTCAAAATATGGGATGTGTCCACGTTGTGCTTTGGGGCATTTCCTGTCGCGGGCGCTAGGCCTACCCACACAAGTGAGGTATCATTTTTTGATCAGGAGACTTGGGGGAACGCTGGGTGGAAGGAAATTTGTGCCTCCTCTCAGATTCGAGAACTTTCTGCCACAGAAATGTGAGGAACATGTGTTTTTTTAGCCAAATTTTGAGGTTTGCAAAGGATTCTGGGTAACAGAACTTTGTCAGAGCCCCACAAGTCACCCCATCTTGGATTCCCCTAGGTCTCTAGTTTTCAGAAATGCACAGGTTTGGTAGGTTTCCCTAGGTGCCGGCTGAGCTAGAGGCCAAAATCTACAGGTAGGCAATTTGCAAAAAACACCTCTGTTTTCTTTAAAAAAATTGGATGTGTCCACGTAGCGCGTTGGGGCATTTCCTGTCATGGGCGCTAGGCCTACCCACACAATTGAGGTATCATTTTTATCGGGAGACTTGGGGGAACGCTGGGTGGAAGGAAATTTGTGGCTCCTCTCAGATTCCAGAACTTTCTGCCACAGAAATGTGAGGAACATGTGTTTTTTTAGCCACATTTTGAGGTTTGCAAAGGATTCTGGGTAACAGAACCTGGTCAGAGCCCTACAAATCACCCCATCTTGGATTCCCCTAGGTCTCTAGTTTTCAAAAATGCACAGGTTTGGTAGGTTTCCCTAGGTGCCGGCTGAGCTAGACGCCAAAATCTACAGGTAGGCACTTTGCAAAAAACACCTCTGTTTTCTTTAAAAAAAATGGGATGTGTCCACATTGCGTTTTGGGGCGTTTCTTGACGCGGGCACTAGGCCTACCCACACAAGTGAGGTATCATTTTTATCGGGAGACTTGGGGGAACATAGATTAGCAAAACAAGTGTTATTGCCCCTTGTCTTTCTCTACATTTTTTCCTTCCAAATATAGGAGAGTGTGTAAAAAAGACATCTATTTGAGAAATGCCCTGTAATTCACATGCTAGTGGGAATTCAGAGATGTGCAAATAACCACTGCTCCTCAACACCTTATCTTGTGCCCTTTTTGGAAATACAAAGGTTTTCTTGATAGCTATTTTTTACTCTTTATATTTCAGCAAATGAATTGCTGTATACTCGGTATAGAATGAAAACGCACTGCAGGGTGCAGCTCATTTATTGGCTCTGGGTACCTAGGGTTCTTTATGAACCTACAAGCCCTATATATCCCCGCAACCAGAGGAGTCCAGCAGACGTAACGGTATATTGCTTTCGATAATCTGACATTGCAGGGAAAAGTTACAGAGTAAAACGTAGAGAAAAATTGATGTTTGTTTCACCTCAATTTCAATATTTTTCTTTTTCAGTTATTATTTTCTGTAGGAAACCCTTGTAGGATCTACACAAATGACCCCTTGCTGAATTCAGAATTTTGTCTACTGTTCAGAAATGTTTAGGTGTCTGGGATCCAGCATTGGTTTCATGCCCATTTCTGTCACTGACTGGAAGGAGGCTGAAAGCACCAAAAATTGCAAAAATGGGGTATGTCCCAGTAAAATGCCAAAATTGTGTTCAAGTCTGCCTGTTCCTGAAAGCTGGGAAGCTGCTGAGTTTAGCACCGCAAACCCTTTGTTGATGCCATTTACAGGGGAAAAACCACAAGCCTTCTTCTGTAGCCACTTTTTCCAATTTTTTTGAAAAAAATGAAATTTTCACTGTATTTTGGCTAATTTCTTGGCCTCCTTCAGGGGAACCCACAAAGTCTGGGTACCTCTAGAATCCCTAGGATGTTGGAAAAAAAGGACGCAAATTTGGCTTGGTTAGCTTATGTGGACAAAAAGTTATGAGGGCCTAAGCGCGATCTGCCCCAAATAGGCAAAAAAAAGGCCTGGCACAGGAGGGGGAAAAGGCCTGGCAGCGAAGGGGTTAAACCCAGAGTGGACATTTGTATTTCTTAGACTGTTTTTTTCCTTTTAGTTTAACCCTATGCATGCACGAAAGTTATATGTGATATAATTAATGCCCTTGTTTGTCTTTCTTGTGCATGATAAGTGCAACCACAGTTCTAATTGTAGTGTGCAACAGTAAGTCTCTGTGAAGCCAGCCCTAGTGTTGCAGTACTTATTGTTATGGTACTCAGTTTGGGTTTTTGGTAATGCAGTGTTATTAATTGTGCCAACAGTTATTATTATCCAAGAAAAGTGCTGCAGCATCCCAGTGTTCTTCTACCGCTCCCGTGCCCATATCAGAAAGAGTGATTCAGTTTCAAGGAAGTTGAGTGCACTAACTCTACAATCACTCTGTCAACAATGACCTGCCCCCCCGAAGATACAGGGTGCCTGGCTGGACTGGCAAGACGTGGCAGTGTTTTGTCTCTTTCTCTTCCACTCCCCCTTTCCTTTTCGGACACCTGCTGGGGTTTCTGTGTCCACCAGGAAGAGCCGAAAGGTGTTCCAGGAGGTCAGGGGGCACACCATCGCTCCTGAAGACGTCCTGCTTTTCAGGTGAGTGGCCCCATCTCGACACAGGAGGCCTAAGGTTCGTTCTATTATCCTTCTTGTACGCCCATGTGCCTCATTGTAACATTCCTCTGCCCTTGTCCTGGGATTCCTTACAGGGGTCAGGAGCCATGAGAGGTTGGGGTAACCAGAGTCACCTGCAAATTTTGAGGGACAACTGTTAGCCACACACTCTCCCTTATGGCCCACACCATACCCATACAACAACATATACTGGGTGGGAACCAGGGCTCACCTATTAGCCACACCCTGTGCCTCTGGAGTAGGGCCATCACATTTGGGAAGCTGCTATTCCTCAGGATGAAAGCATCATGCACCGATCCTTGATACTTAGCATTGACATGGGAGATGTACTGGTCCGTCAAACGCACCATCTGCACATTCATTGAGTGAAACCTTTACGATTTCTGAAGACCTGTTCATTATGGCGGGGGGACAAATGCAATATGTGTTCCATCAATTGCCCCAATGATGTTGGGGATATGTCCAATTGCATAAAAGTCAGCTTTCACTGTGGCCAAATCCTCCACTTGGGGGAAGACAATGTAGCTGCACATGTGTTTAATCAGGGCAGACAACACTCTGGTCAGCACTACTGAGAGCATTGGCTGTGATTTTCCTGCTGCCAAGCCCACTGTCACTTGGAAAGAACCAGTTGGCAAGAAATGGAGCACAGATAGGACTTGCACAAGAGCGGGGATCCCAGTGGGGTGACGGATAGCAGATATCAGGTCAGGCTCCAATTGGGCACACAGCTCTGTGATTGTGGCCCTGTCAAGTCTGTAGGTGAGTATAGTGTGTCTGTCCTCCATTGTTGCCAAGTCCCCAGGGGTCTGTACACGGGGGGATGTCTCCATCTCCTATTCATCCGCCGCGGTTGCAATCTATGGGGCAAAAGAGTGAGGAGCCAGTTATAAGCTGTACATTGTAGCCACTACAGTTCAATGCATGATGTGATTTATTAATGTATTAGTGGCATATGTCTGAAATGTACAATTGTGATCTGTGACGCAGTTAGGATCCATGGTCTACCCCTCCCACCAGAAATGGCGTCCGCCTGTCCTGTATGGAGGGACAGGTGGAAGTGAGGTAATTCCACTGACCTTGTGCGCCGTTGCGGGAGGCGGTGGGGAACCGCCGTGCAACTCCTCATTGGTTTTAATTTGGCCCTATTGGTTACAGTGGCCAATGGTGATGCACGCCGGCAGTGACGGTATGCACCTCTGCGGATGTGACTGTCATTTTCTATCTGTTCGCTCACTTGCGACCTGACCTTCAACAGGAGAGGACCTACACTGCATGTGCTGCTGTGACCTGTGTCTGGAACCTACCATGGCCCGTGTGACTGGGGAAAGGACCCCTGCCTTCACCTCGGCGTAGTTGGAGCAACTGGCTGATGGGGTCCTACCCCAGTATGGAATGCTCTATGGGCCTCCAGACCAACAGGTGAGTACACTGTGAGCACAATGCATGGGTCATTCATGCATGGAGTGCTGTGTGTGAAGGCCTTGTGTAGGGGGTAGTTGGTGGATGTCCCCTGGGTGACGTGCAGCTTGTGTGCTGGGCCATGTCTGTGCAAATTGGGATCGGAAGGAGTATGGTGGGCTATGAGTGTAACAGGCAGGATAGTCTAGCTAATACCTTTCCCTGTGTATATTTCCTCTGCAGGTCAGTGCCTATCAAAAGAAGGGTATATGATGTGCCATCACCAAGGACGTGTGGGCACTGGGGGTCTACGGCAGGCGGAGCACCCAATGTCGGAAATGGTTGGAGGACCTGAGATGCTGGGCACAGAAGACGGTAGAGGCCCAGCTGTGGATGGCCTCCCAACGAGGAAGGGGTGCCCATTGAACCCTGACCCCCCTGATGGCCCGCATACTGGCAGTGGCTATCCAGAGGTGGATGGACGCATGGGGGCATCACAGCAGCAGGAAGGGGGTGAGTTCAGTGCCCTTCATTGCTACTTACATCTGGTGGGGTGGCATCTACGTGGGTGATGTGTGCCTGTGGGTGCCCCTAGGCCAGGGCTGACATTGCAGTGTAGGTCCTATGTTGGGCAGGGTTCTGATGTGATATTCCTCCAACCTAGCTAGTTGGCATCCACTACTGGGGAGGGCTGTGTGGGTCCCAGGTATGCTGAAGTGAGCGGTATGTATCCCTCTCCATGCCCTGGTGACTAGCATTCTCATTGGTAGTGCCATGCATAGTGCGTAGGGCTGTTCCCTGTGTGTGAGGGTGCTGTGTACAACAACGGTAGTGTTGGTGCAGCTATTGACAAAGTGTATCCTTTGTCTCTCTCCCCCTTTCTTGTTTTGTCATCCTGTCCTTATGTGCATAAGCATGATCTGGTGGAAGAGCAGAGGCACCGGTTACAGAGGGTGCTGCATCCCACAGAACCCAGGAGGCAGAGTCCACCAACAGTGAGGGCACCAGTGGGATGTAGGGCGAGGGGAGCACCATGGCAGAGACTGGAGGGGACAGTTCGGACATGGGTACCTCTTCCAATCGATGCTCCCTGGTGGTGGCGGACGCCTCTGTGCCCACCCTGTCAACAGGTACAGCTGCCACCCCGTACCAGCACTGCCCTCCCAGCAGCACCTCAGTGAGTTTCCCGTGCCCGCTCACCAAGGAGGGTGGGCATGTCCTTCGCCCCAGGCACCTCAGGCCCTGCCTCAGTGAGCCCTGCTGCCCTGAGTGAGGAGGCTATTGACCTCCTGAGATCCATCTCTGTTGGGCAGTCAACCATTGTGAATGCCATCCAGGAGCTGGCAGCCCAAATGCAACAGTCCAATGCATTTCTGGAGGCCATTCACACTGGCTTGGTGGCCCAACAGACGTCAATCCAGGCTCTGGCCTCCTCTCTGATGGCAGCCATTGTCCCTGTTTCCCCCTTCCCCCCTCCAACTTCCTCTTCCCAATCCCATTCCCCTCAACGCCAACCTATCCCAAGCACACAGGCAGACGAGCATGCACACAACACAACAAACAAGAGTGGCACAGGCAAATACAAGCACCACACATCATCCCATAGGCACTCACACAAACACCACTGAGATGCAAACATACCAACATCCACTACCTCATCTGTATGCCCCTCCTCCTCCTCGTCCACCCCCTCCCAGTTGCGTCTACACTCACACCTGCATGCAATACATCCTCATCCACTACCCCCATCACCAGCACACCTATCAAAACACACACCTCACAGGCAGTCACCACCCCAACATCCATGCACATGTCCCCTGTGTCCTCTCCCACTTTGTCTGTGCCCCCCCTCCCTAGGTACACAAACGCAAGCACTCTGACACCCAACAGCCATCCACCTCATAGCAGTATCCAGCCCATGCACCTGCACCCAAACACAGCAGACAGACACCTCCTACAACCACTCCCTCTTCCTCCACTTCCAGACCTTCTCCCTCTTCCTGCCACAATGTCTCTAAGAAGCTTTTCCTCTCCACAATTGACCTTTTCCGTACCGCTCCCCCCATCCTTCATGTCTGGCCAGGGTGTATAAGACCCAGGCAAGCACCTCAGCCACCCAGTCCATGGGCCCAGTAGTGTCCACAGCAACTCCTGGTGGGAAGGGATCCCGGGCACCAAGCAGCCACAAGGAAAGAGTGCTGCCAGGAAGGTAAAGGTGTCACCCCAGCTGCTCCTGTGAAGGTAAAGGTGCCACCCCAGCTGCACCCAAAGAGGAGCAAGGAGCCAACCCCAGCTGCCACCAAGAGGAGCAAGGAGCCAACCCCAGATGCTGCCAGGAAGGGCAAGGGGGCTGCACCTGCAAGCAAAAAGATCAAGGGGCCTAGTGCTGGGACTCAGTTGGAGCCCCCACCACCAACCATGGTGGTGCAGCTGTCTGAGGCTGCAGGGGATGGGCAGGAGCTTCCCCCCACAATCACCACCAGCAGCAGCACCAGCAGCACCACCACCAGCAGTGGGCAGCCGTCCGAGGTTGCAGGGGATAGGCAGGAGCTTCCCCCACAACCGCCACCACCACCAGAAGCAGCACCACCACCAGCAGTGGGCAGCCGCCCGAGGCTGCAGGGGATGGGCTGAAGCTTCCCCCCAAAACCACCAACACCACCACCAGAAGCAGCATCAGCAGCACCACCACCAGCAGTGGGCAGCCATACAAGGCTGCAGGAGATGGGCTGGAGCTGTTAGGGTTTGTACACAGCAAAGAGCATGTCCCCTCTCACTGCACTAGTGGGTTCTGTAATAGCTCCCTTTTAAACTTACTATTAAAAGCCTTTCTTGTTATTTCACCTTCCCCCCCCCTTAGGCTTCTGTGTATGTTGTTTAATGTGCTGTTTTGTTTACACATTGGGCCTTGCTTTTCCCAAGGCTTCTTTAAAACACTCCTCCCTAGGCCATGTGTTAATCCAACTCATTTGCATAATAACTGAAACTCTGCACACCTTTCAAGACCATGTGCAGCATGTGAGGACCACACCCAGCTCTTCAAACCACACCCAGCTCTGCACACCTTCCAAGAACATGTGCAGCATGTGAGGACCACACCCAGCCCTTCAAACCACACCCAGCTCTTTGAGCCACACCCAGCCCTGTCTATAAAAGGGATCCCCCGAGCCTCACCCAGTGCTTGTGCTCGTCTACCTCCAGCTTACCTGAGAACAGATCCCTCGGCGCTGGCACTCCTGCTCTTTACAGACTTTCTTTGACTTCAATGGGCGCAGCTGCTGGCTCTTCCTTCTTCCGGTTTCCGGTTCCTCCTTGCCTCAGCCTCTCTCCTACGAGTAACCTGCAAAAGAGAAAGAAGACAAGGTTAGACTGATCAGTATCTCTTGCCAGCAACAAGTAAGTGCAAAACTTTTTATTACCTGAGGAAGCTTTGACGGCAATTTCTGGATTCGTGTATAGACAGTTTGAGGCGAAGTGCCTTCCACGAGCATTGTGATTCAGGCTCTTTGTTGCAGGAGTATTTTGCGGAACTTTGTGAAGCGGACATTGTTTTTTTTTCATGGAACTTTTGGGAATCGAACAGTGAAAACCATTGACAGCAAGGCAAACAGTAAATCAAGGACTTGCACAAATTACATGCTGTATTTTGATGTAAAAGTACAGTATTTGTTTTATAAAAGATTCTGGAAATATGGGAAAAGTGAGTCTACTATTGGGAATTTAGGCTTTAGTTATATTATGATGAATGTTTGATATTGGTAATTCTGATAACGGTATTTGTTTAATGTTTTAGAAGCTTTACAGTAATAGAAAACACATCCCAGAGCAGTAACACATTCCAAACCTGGAAACTAGAGACCAGGATCCAAGAGGTACTTTTAGAAGAGAATTTCTAATAAATAAAGGGATAGTCAGGAACCCATTTAGGAATAGGTTGCACTTATCTGTTCTTTGTTTATGTTTCATTAGGCACCAGTTTCTACAGAAGTCAGAAAGGGCCGCAGATTTGTGCAGCACTTCAACAGTGGAAACGCAAGAACGGTGTTGTCTTTTTATTTTTTATTTTATCCACTTCCCCCCTTCCCTTGAGCTTCTGTTCTTAGTGCACTGTTTTAAAAACTAGTGTGCTGGAACAAGCAGTTTCAGGGTGGGGTCGGATTGTCTTCAACCTCCATCAGAACTGAACAAGAACTCAGGTGAGCTGGGCTTTGACAGAAGCACAAGCCTTAAAAAATTTCAGTTCTGGTGGGTGATGAATACCGGGGAAGAAATAGAGGGCATTGACGTCACGGATATGGCGCTGGCCCTAAATGAGGACTTGGCTCATAATGAATCAGTGTCTGGCATCTTGCAACATATGCAAGAGGAAATAGAGAGATTAAAGATGGAGAATACCTCTTTAAAACAGGATTTAAGAAGGTATAAATTTAGGGGATCTCAGTGGAACACAGCTTCTACGCCTTTGTTTAAAACCTCCTCAGAGACAAGGGCGCCATCAAAACATACAACTTTGCCTTCCCCAGTTGAGGTTACTGTTAATGTTCCTAATGTTGTGCCCTTAGCAGCACCTGAACGTTTTCATGGAGATAGTAACAAATTCCATGTTTTTATTAATCAATGTCAATTACACTTCATTTGTAAGCCACAACAGTTCCCTACTGATGATACGAAAGTGGCATTCGTCTTGTCTTATTTGGGTGGCACAGCAGCCAATTGGTCAATTCCTTTCGTGGATAGAGATGATCCCATCCTCCATAATTGGAATCAATTTAAACGTACCATGACCAGCCTTTTTGCAAAACACACTTTCATGCAGGCAAGTGATAATGAGCTTTTAAATCTTAAACAAGGTAACAAGGATTTATTGACCTATCTCACTAGTTTTAATCGTTTACTCACCGAGACACAGTGGCCAGAAGAAAAGCGTGTCTCCCTTTTTTATAAAGGTTTGAGAGACGAGTTAAAAGACGCGCTGGCTCATATCGTTGATTTGCCAAAAGACTATTCGGACTTTGTAGATTTAGTTGTGAAATTAGAACATAGACTAGGAGAAAGAAAGAGAGATAAATACAAACTGGAATCACGGTTAACTTTTATTAGACACGAGAAGAAAGACACAGATAATAAACTCCCTGAACCAGAGCCTATGCAAATAGGGACACTCAGAGGTCCACTCACATCAGAGGAAAAAGAAAGAAGGAGAAAATTTCAATTATGTTTATATTGTGGCAGGGCAGGTCACTTTGCCAGAGAATGTCCTGTAAAGTCTAAAACTCCACGAAAGGGTGCTGTTTCCTCCACCTCCTCAACTGAATCGGGAAACGATTAAGCTCGACAAGGGGAGAGGTTACTTGTTCGAGAAAACATCTTAATCAAACCTCTAATGCTGCCCCCTTCAGGGTACCGCACATACCTAGACATTTCATAATTCAGGTCGTTTTAATTGTTACTACCCAAGTGAGGCATTCTCTCCCTGTCCTACTGGACTCAGGCGCAACAGGAAATTTTGTGGATAATAAGTTAGCTGAAATCTTAGGACTTCCTATGTGCCTAAAGCCTTGTCCAGAAGCAGTATGTGCAGTGGATGGGTCAGAATTGACCTCTGGATTAATCACAAAACAAACAAGTCCACTTGTTATGGTCTGTCAGAACGGGCACACAGAGGTGATTAGCTTTGATCTAATAGATACTCCTAATTTTGGTTTGTTCTCGGGGTACCCTGGTTAACAACTCATAACCCAAAAATTGATTGGGTGAATAGAACTGTTACTTTGGATTCCTCTTTCTGTAGAACCAATTGCTATCAAGAAGCAGGTACAGAACAGAGCACAGTATTACACTGTGCTAGTGTTACACAAGATGAACCAAGTCTCCCTCCTGAATATTCTGACTTTAAAGACGTCTTTGATCCAGTAAAGGCTAGTGTGCTGCCCCCACATCGGTCTTATGACTGCCGTATAGATCTTATCCCAGGGGCCCCTTTACCTAATAACAGAGTATATGCTTTGACTGACGAAGAAACCAAATACTTAAGAACCTACCTAGATGACCTACTACAGTCTGGGTTCATCCGTCATTCCACATCTCCGGTGTCATCTCCACTCTTTTTTATCCCGAAGCCGGATAAATCCCTGCACGCGTGTATCGATTATAGAGGACTAAATAAGGCTACAATAAAGAATAAATATCCTCTTCCTCTAATACCTGTGTTGTTGGATCAATTAAGACATTCTACTGTATACACTAAACTAGATCTGCGGGGAGCTTACCACCTGGTCCGAGTAAAAGAGGGGGATGAGTGGAAGACAGCTTTCAAGACAAAGTTTGGTTTATTTGAGTACACAGTAATGCCCTTTGGGTTATGTAATGCCCCTGCGGCCTTTCAGTTCTTTATAAATGAGGTCCTACACGAATTCCTGGACGTTTGTGTCATAGTATACATAGACGACATCCTCATTTACTCTAAGAACTCAGAAGAACATACCCAACATGTTCGTGCAGTATTATCAAAGTTAAAAGAAAATCATATTTTTGCTAAGTTAGAAAAGTGTACTTTTAATGTCAGCAAGGTGGACTTTTTAGGATACTGCCTGTCACCTCAAGGAATAACTATGGATGTAAAGAAAATCAGTGCTATTGCTGATTGGCCAGAACCATCCTCTGTAAAAGATATTCAGAAATTTCTGGGTTTCGCCAATTTTTATAGGAGGTTTATTGCACATTTTGCAGACATTGCGGCCCCAATAACTACCTTGTTGCGGAAAGGGCAACGATTTCTTTGGACTGATGAGGCGGCACACGCCTTTCAACTCCTAAAACAAAAGTTCACTTCAGCCCCAATTCTGAAACATCCTGATCCTGACTTGCCCTTTTTTGTTGAAGCGGATGCTTCACAAGTAGCTTTAGGAGGAGTTCTCTCTCAACGAGATGCAGTAGATGGCCAGTTACATCCTATAGCCTTCTATTCCAAAAAGTTATTGCCAGCTGAACAAAATTACACTGTGGCTGAAAAGGAACTACTAGCTATCAAAGTAGCCTTTTCAGAATGGAGGCACCATTTAATGGGAGCCAAGTACCCAGTTACAATCTTTTCTGACCATAAGAACCTACAGTTTTTTGGATCACTTAAAGCACTAACACCACGTCAGATGCGCTGGTTAAATTTTTTTAGCACATTTGACTTTGTTATAACCTATAGACCAGGTGCACAACAAATTCAATCTGATGTGTTATCTAGATACGGACATACCTCAGACATGAAACAAGATAAAATAGGAGAACCCATTATTCCTCCCCAAAAGTTGTTGGCACCAGTACAACAGAAGGATTTAATCACAGATCTATATAATGCACACATGCAAATAGCACCTCAGGATTGGTTAAAGGATTCCCATAACACAATACAACGAGGTTTATTGTATCACGACAACATGCTGTTAGTGCCCACCTCTGAATTACAAACACAGGTGATAATTTGGCATCACGCCTCACCGTTGGCAGGTCATCCTGGTTGGGTAAAAACCCTGGAAAATGTGCAAAAACACTTTTGGTGGGACACTATAAGAAAGGACATTAAGCAATTTGTCACTACCTGTCCAATTTGTGCAAGACATAAATCTTCTCATAAGGCTCCTGACGGCTTGTTAATACCAATGCCAACACCCAAACAACCTTGGCACACTGTGAGCGTAGACTTTATTGTAGGTTTACCACCTGTAAAATCCTTCACAACAGTGTTGGTTATAGTGGATATTTTATCTAAAATGGCACATTTTGTACCATTACGGAAATTACCCACGGCGGCAGAATTTGCCGATATTTTTATAAGGGAAATTGTGCGTTTACATGGTTTGCCAAGCAAAGTGGTGTCAGACCGAGGGAGCCAGTTCAACTCCAGATTTTGGAAAAAATTATGTGAAAAACTGAAAATAGATGTGGCCTTATCCACTGCTTTCCACCCAGAGACAGATGGACAGACTGAACGACTGAACCAAACCTTACTTCAAACGCTACGTTGTTTATTGGCTGATTATTCTAGTGAATGGTTGGAAGCTCTTCCTGTAGCAGAGTTTGTTTATAATAATACTGAGCATTCAGCTCTACTTTGCTCACCATTCTATTTCTTGCAGGGGTATCATCCAAGAGCTATACCCATTTTGTTAGAAGATTCCCTGTTGCCTACAGTAACGGATAGACTAACGAGGTTAGGTGACATACAAGACAAAGCCAGGAAACATTTATTAAAGTACAAGGAAAGCATGAAAAGACAAGCAGACAAACACAGGTCTGAGGCCCCAATGTATAAAATTGGTGACAAGGTATGGCTCTCCACAAAAAACCTAAACATAGAGGGATCCCGAAAGCTGCAACCACGTTTCATTGGACCCTTTAGTATAACTGCCATAGTAAACCCGGTAACAGTAAAATTAGATTCACCAAAAGAATATCCAGTACATACTACATTCCATGTGTCCTTGCTTAAGCCGTACAACTCAAAAACCCGACCTGAACCACCACCTCCACCCATACCAATTAAGGGAAATCTGGAATATGAAGTGAAAAGCATAAAAGACTCAAAAAGAATTAGTGGACGTCTGTTTTATTTAGTAGAATGGAAAGGATATGATGAATTTGAGAATTCATGGGAACCAGCATCATATGTACATGCCCCACAGCTGATTAGACGGTTTTATTTAAAAAATCCAGGAAAACCCCGTCCTGTAGGAGGGCCTTTGAGGGGGGCAACTGTTAGGGTTTGTACACAGCAAAGAGCATGTCCCCTCTCACTGCACTAGTGGGTTCTGTAATAGCTCCCTTTTAAACTTACTATTAAAAGCCTTTCTTGTTATTTCACCTTCCCCCCCCCTAGGCTTCTGTGTATGTTGTTTAATGTGCTGTTTTGTTTACACATTGGGCCTTGCTTTTACCAAGGCTTCTTTAAAACACTCCTCCCTAGGCCATGTGTTAATCCAACTCATTTGCATAATAACTGAAACTCTGCACACCTTTCAAGACCATGTGCAGCATGTGAGGACCACACCCAGCTCTTCAAACCACACCCAGCTCTGCACACCTTCCAAGAACATGTGCAGCATGTGAGGACCACACCCAGCCCTTCAAACCACACCCAGCTCTTTGAGCCACACCCAGCCCTGTCTATAAAAGGCATCCCCTGAGCCTCACCCAGTGCTTGTGCTCGTCTACCTCCAGCTTACCTGAGAACAGATCCCTCGGCGCTGGCACTCCTGCTCTTTACAGACTTTCTTTGACTTCAATGGGCGCAGCTGCTGGCTCTTCCTTCTTCCGGTTTCCGGTTCCTCCTTGCCTCAGCCTCTCTCCTACGAGTAACCTGCAAAAGAGAAAGAAGACAAGGTTAGACTGATCAGTATCTCTTGCCAGCAACAAGTAAGTGCAAAACTTTTTATTACCTGAGGAAGCTTTGACGGCAATTTCTGGATTCGTGTATAGACAGTTTGAGGCGAAGTGCCTTCCACGAGCATTGTGATTCAGGCTCTTTGTTGCAGGAGTATTTTGCGGAACTTTGTGAAGCGGACATTGTTTTTTTTTCATGGAACTTTTGGGAATCGAACAGTGAAAACCATTGACAGCAAGGCAAACAGTAAATCAAGGACTTGCACAAATTACATGCTGTATTTTGATGTAAAAGTACAGTATTTGTTTTATAAAAGATTCTGGAAATATGGGAAAAGTGAGTCTACTATTGGGAATTTAGGCTTTAGTTATATTATGATGAATGTTTGATATTGGTAATTCTGATAACGGTATTTGTTTAATGTTTTAGAAGCTTTACAGTAATAGAAAACACATCCCAGAGCAGTAACACATTCCAAACCTGGAAACTAGAGACCAGGATCCAAGAGGTACTTTTAGAAGAGAATTTCTAATAAATAAAGGGATAGTCAGGAACCCATTTAGGAATAGGTTGCACTTATCTGTTCTTTGTTTATGTTTCATTAGGCACCAGTTTCTACAGAAGTCAGAAAGGGCCGCAGATTTGTGCAGCACTTCAACAGTGGAAACGCAAGAACGGTGTTGTCTTTTTATTTTTTTATTTTATCCACTTCCCCCCTTCCCTTGAGCTTCTGTTCTTAGTGCACTGTTTTAAAAACTAGTGTGCTGGAACAAGCAGTTTCAGGGTGGGGTCGGATTGTCTTCAACCTCCATCAGAACTGAACAAGAACTCAGGTGAGCTGGGCTTTGACAGGAGCTTCCCCCCCACAACCAGTGGCAACCTCACCATCACCACCACTGAGCAGCAGTCACCGCCGGCGGACAGTGTGTAGTCCTGCATCCATAGGCTGTTGTGAGGGCTGCCCCTGCAAATCCTGTGGGATTGACACCCCCCTGAGAGACTGTGACCTTGCACTCCTCAAGACCTGCCTCACAGGGCACCTCCAGAACCAGTGGAGAAGCCATCCACTCACCCCATCCTCCCTAGGATCAGAAGCACAGGGCACAATGCCCCTCCAGAACCAGTGGAGAAGCCATCCACTCACCCCATCCTCCCCAGGATGAGAAGCACAGGGCACGACGCCCCCTCCAGAACCAGTGGAGAAGCCATCCACTCACCACATCCTCCCCAGTACAGCGCACAGGGGATGTTGCCCCCTCCAGAGCAAGTCACCCAATTGAAAGACTGTGGCCTTTCACTCCCCAGGACAGTGCACAGGGCATGTTGCCTCCTCCAGAGCCAGTGGGCAAGTCACCCACTTGAGAGACTGTGGCCTATCACTCCCCAGGACAGCGCACAGGAAATGTTGCCTCCTCCAGGACCAGTGGTGTTGTTCCATCTGCCAACTGAGGTGCCCTCCCGTTCCCCGTCTCCATGAGGGCCTGCCTAATTTCGAACTGATGCCCCTGCAGTGTTCTCTCCGTGTTGGTACAGGAGACAAGTGGACTTGGACTTTGTGATGTGGTCCTGTGGCCCACGGATGTTGAGGACTGGGCTGTGCCACTTGATTTGTACATATGTATAAACTTTTAGGTTTGATGTACGTATTTTTGATGTATTTATATTATTACATTCATTTTTATCTATTGGTGTTGTCCTTGCATTATTCCTGAGGGGTATGGGGTAAATATGTTTTCTTGTGCATCTGCTTGTGTGTATGGTGTTTGGGGAGGGGGTGTTGCATGTTGCATGTTGCATGTTGCATGTTGCATGTGTGTGTCACTCTCTTTTTTGTCCCTCCCTCCCTTGTGTGCCCGGCGGCTGTACTCACGTGGTCGTCTTCGCCGCCGTTGGTGTTCGTGGTGGAGCAGGACGTAGAACAGCATTGGTAAGATATGCAGTTCAGGCTCCATGGCGGCGTGCTTCTTACCCCTGGGTCTCCAAAGGTGAGTCGTTTCCCTTCTGTGCAGTGTTTCCGCCAGGCTTTTGATGTTGTTGGCACCGCCCGAGAAAAGTTGGCGGTTTCCTGTCTCATAATGTGGTGGGCGGAACATTGACTTCCTCCTGGCTGTAGGCGGCTACTGCCGTGGTGCCTGTCGATTCCGCCCTGGCGCTCTGTGTGTTAAAGTGGCTGTCTGTCTGAGCTCTTTCCGCCATGGTCATAACTTGGCGGTATTTACCGCCAGCCTGTTGGCGGTGTTACCCCCACTTTATCACCGCCCGCCAGTGTTGTAATGAGGGCCTATGTCATTATCCTTAGCTATTCTACACAGATACCTAATGATAGGAACAAACGAAAACACAACATCATGGTTAGAATTGAAATATTGAATATATTCCTGGTTATTTATTCCATAAGTTAACTGTAAGCTATGATAAGTCACTCCTTCCTCGACTGACGAGGGAATCTGCATACACACAAGACAATCCTTTGCATCCATCGTCTCAACATACTCACTCAATAAGCAATAGAAGACATTAGAAGAAAGTTCTCCTTGCACATTAGTATAATCATGCAAATACTTCTCATCCAACTTAAATTTCTCAAGAGCCGTTAGTGTAGTAGTCCCAAAGGCAGAAGTATGGTTGGCTCCTCTTGCATCAAGAACAGACATACCCACAATCAATACTATAAACAATATCCCACACATAATTGCCAAACCAATGCTCATATATTTACAGCACCTAGCATCTCTAACCTATTTATCTAAATCAGTCATGATCTGTAAAAAATCAGAAAGCAGAAGTAACTTATAAAAAGTTGCAGGAAAAATAAAAAATAGACAATTCCTCTTCCAGCAGTTCAGTTTCACTTCCAGGAATCCTCTTCCTTGTCAAAATTGGTTAGCAGCTTGTCCAAATCAGGTTTTCAAAAAGTCAAATCAGGTTACCAATGTATTTTCCAGTTACTTTCAACAGTCTCTTTCCCAAAAATATTTCTCAGATTGTTTCAACAGCTCAGTTCTTCAACCTTCTTAACGTCACCTCAAAATATTGACTCAGAACTTCCCTCTCAAAAGAAAAAGACATGAACTCTTGTTGCCATTCGTTTGTAGTTGCATACACCCATTCAGGACCTGCGTATCTTCAACTTGCTATTCTCTTTCTTTTCAACTTTCGATCCCCATTCAGCTCTCCTTCACTTAGTTCCTCTTTCCTCGTAGTGTCTACTTCTTCCGCTACTGTTGGTTCAAAAACCACCTCTTTCCTTTTCTCCCCCTGTGATTTCAGCCACTTATCTCTTTTCAGCAAACCTTCTGTCAGTATTCTCTTTAAGATTGAACTCGAACCCTTTTCTTCCGCTTGGGGTTTTCTCTTGACGGACCTGCAACCGGTTCAGGAGGAGTCAGATCACTTTGACCTTGATCCACCTCAACTTCTTCCCCTTCTCGGTCTGGCAATTGCTCTCTTTGTATTTCAGAATCGTCTACTTCTGGGAGAACCCCCTCTGGATTAAGCTCTCCTGCTGCTTCATTTGAGATAGGTTCTCCGATATTCTCCTGGAGGTCTCCACTCTCGTCTCTCACAGGAGTAACTGAACCGTCCTCAAGAAGCTCAGATTTAGTCTCAGTTCTTCTTGGTTCTTTTTCTGGTGCTGTGATTTGCCTCACTGTTGTTGGTACTCTCAGCAATGCTTCTTCATGATCCAGTGGACATGCCACTTTCTTTGTGTGACTTGCGTGAATCCAGTTTAGGATCCCAGCACACTTCGTAGCTGTCGTAGTTGTTAGAACCACCTGATACAGTCCCTTCCAACGTGGCTCCAAACACGTCTTTCTTACATGTTTTTGGACAACAACCCAGTCTCTGGCTCTGAGGTTGTGTCCTGGGTAATGGATCGGTGGCAGTGTGGTGGCCTCCACCTGCTGAGAGAAAGAGCAGACTACATCAGCCAGACCTTTGCAGTAATCCAACACCATATCATCTGTAATGCTGAAAAGTGCATTGGCTGGTACTGCTGGCAACCTCATTGCTCTGCCCATGAGGATCTCATGGGGCGACAATCCTGCCTTCCTATCAGGTGTGTTTCTCATTGACATCAACACCAAAGGCAATGCGTCGGGCCATTTCAGATTCGTAGCTGCACACATCTTTGCAATTCTTGACTTCAAGGTACCATTAATCTGCTCCACTAGTCCTGATGCTTCAGGTCAGTAACTACAATGCAACTTCTGCTCAATGTTCAATGCTACATATAGTAATTTAATCACTTCATTGTTAAAGTGACTTCCCCTATCTGATTCTAAAGAGATCGGAAACCCGAAGCGCAGTATCAGTTCTCTAAGCAGCAGTTTCGCTACTGTGAGGCTATCATTTCTCAGTTTAGGGTATGCTTCAATCCAGTGACTAAAGATGCAGACGACCACCAACACATATCTCAAACCTCCACACACAGTCATCTCAATAAAATCCAATTGAATTCTGCTGAATGGACTTCCTGCTCTTCCAAGGTGGCTCAAATTAACCACTGTCCCTTTACCAGCATTTAATTGCTGACAAATGACACAATGATGGCATACTGCTTCAGCAGCTTGTCTAAACTTGGGGTTGAACTAGTCAATTTTAAACAGGTGAACCATGGCATCCCTCCCAATGTGTGCCTGACTTGATAGTGCCTCGCCATTTGAGACAGCAGGCTGTTTGGCAAAACCAACTGACCCTCTTCAGAAACCCACAATTCATCCTGCGTTTGAACACATTTCATTTTACTCCATGAACGTTTCTCCTCCTTGCAAACATTAGTCTGCAACAATTTTAACTCTTCCAAAGTGTCAATCACCTTTAATGCATAACTCGTACATGTAGTGTCTTCTTCAGGTAACAATTCCCACTTGTCCTTGAATGATATACAGTTCAATGTGCAAAACCTTGCAACTTGATCCGCATAACCATTTCCCAATGACACGTAGTCCTGCGACTTTAGATGTGCACTGCATTTTACCACGGTAATCTCGTCAGGTAGTTGAATTGCATAAAACAACTCCTTTATTTTTTCACCATTTCTCACTGGTGTTCCAGAAGAGGTCAGACAACCTCTCTGCAACCACAATTGACCAAAATCATGAACTATTCCGAATCCATATTGGCTGTCTGTGTAAATAGTAACTCTCAATTGAGCAGAAACATGGCACGCTCTAGTAAGAGCGACCAATTCACCTACCTGGGCAGAATACACTCCTCAAAGGCAGGACGCTTCTAAGGTACCAGTAATTATGCACACAGCATATCCTGCTCTCATTGTCCCTGTGTTGTCTCTTAGACAGGAACCATCGACAAAAACAATTTGATCATTCTCTTCCAATCGCGTATCTCTAAGGCCAGGTCTCGGTTTTGTGCACAACTCAGTTACTTTGAGACAACCATGTTCAACACCTTCCTCTTTTTCAATTTCAGTAGTATCACTTGGAAGTAAAGTTGCGGGGTTCAGCACTGTACATCTTTTCAGTTTGGTGCTCCCAAAATACTCATCTCATACCTAGTCAACATAGCACCAGTGAAGCAATGGGTTTTCGTCCTTGTCAGTAAAATTTCAATCGAGTGAGGGACCATTACAGTCAGGGGATAGCCCATCACCAAGCCTTCACACTGTGAAAGACTGACAAACTACGGCAACTGCAAGCAAACAACCTACTACGGCTGCTGCAACTGGGTCCAAAGTAGCTGAAAAATATGCTACTGGGCGATGAGCACCTCCATGGACCTGAGTCAAGACAGACAATAAACATGCATCACACTCATGACAAAACAATTTGAAAGGCTTTGTGTAGTCAGGCATGCCCAATGCTGGAGCTCTGCACAAATCTCTCTCAACTTAGTGAACACTCTCATTTCATCCTTATCTAACACTTTGAGATCTGTAACATCCTTATGAGTCAACTTCTGCAATATGGGATTCATTGGCGACAATAACCCACCATTCCCAGGAACATCCTGACATCATTCTGTGTGGTCGGGGGACTTATCTGCAGTATCATTATAATCCATTCCCTGCATATTTTCCTTGACCCTTTCTCAATCTGGTGATCCAATTATTTCACAACCTTCTGGCAGTACTGCAATTTCAGTGGTGACACTTTATGGCCATATTTTCCCAAATTATTCAACAGGGCAATCGAGTCATACTTACACTCGTCCCTAGTCTTGGATGCAATCAATAGGTCATCAATGTACTGCAGCGGAGTCGACTGGAAAGACAATTCTAATGACTCCAAATTCTTTTTCAAGATCTGGTTGAACAAGGAAGGTGATTCTGTGTACCCTTGAGGAAGCCTGCACCAGCAATAGACCTTATCCAAAAATTTGAAACAAAAAAGAAATTGGCTATCCTCATGAAGCGGCACAGAAAAGAATACCTGTGACAAATCAGTGACTGTAAACCACTCTGCATCACATGGAATCTGGAACATTGTCACAGCTGGATTGGGCACTATGGGACAACACTTGACCACAATCTCATTTATTTTTCTCAAATCCTGAACAATTCAAACCTTCCCACAGGGCTTCTTCAAACCCATTATCGGTGAGTTACATGGGCTGCTCAACACTTCTTTTAGCACTCCCTGCTTCACAAAATCTGCAAATATCTGAGCCACATTCATCAGGACATCTTGTGCCATGTTGTACTGTGGAGGTTGCGGAAACACTGCATTCGGTTTTAAGGTAACCTTGATTGGCTCCACTCCTTTGATCAACCCTACTTCTTTCCTTGTCAAATCCCACACGTTCTCTTGTACTGTTCCCTGAAAATCAGGATGAATCTCTTTCACTGTGAACATCGGGAAAAACTCAATCAAGGGGTACTCCTCATTTGTAGTTTCACACTTAGGCCCTCATTACGACCGCCAGGGCCGCGGCACGCGGGAGCACCGCCGACAGGCCGGCGGTGCCCCGCGGGGCATTCTGACCGCGGCGGCTTAGCCGCAGTCAGTAAAGGGAAACCGGCGGTCTCCCGCCAGTTTCCCGCTGCCCCCAGGAATCCTCCAAGCCGGCGCAGCTTGCTGCGCCGGCTTTGGGATTCCGACTCCCCCTCCCGCCATCCAGTTCCTGGCGGTTCTCCCGCCGGGAACCGGATGGCGGGAGGGGGAGTCGCGGGGCCCCTGGGGGCCCCTGCAGTGCCCATGCCAATGGCATGGGCACTGCAGGGGCCCCCGTAAGAGGGCCCCTACAAGTATTTCACTGTCTGCTTGGCAGCCAGTGAAATACGCGACGGGTGCAACGGCACCCGTCGCACCTTCCCACTCCGCCGGCTCGATTACGAGCCGGCATCCTCGTGGGAAGGGAGTTTTTCCCTGGGCTGGCGGGCGGTCTTTTGGAGACCGCCCGCCAGCCCAGGGAAAAACTCATAATACCCTCCGCGGTCTTTTGACCGCGGAGCGGTATTATGGAGGGCTGAATTCTGGCGGGCTGAATTCTGGCGGGCGGCCTCCGCCGCCCGCCAGAATCAGAATGAGGGGCTTAGTTTCTAGGGCTGGGTCTTCCTCATCATCACTATTTGTCTAAATCTTAATTCCATCATTTGAACAAGTAATCAAACACTTTGGCCCTCATTACAACCCTGGAGGTCGGTGTTAAAGCGGCGGTAATACCGCAAACAGTCCAGCAGAAAAAAAAATTGAATCATGACCATGGCGGAAACCGCCAAAAAAGACAGTCACTTTAACACTTCGACCGCCACGGCGGTAGAAACAAACACTGCGGCGGTAACCGCCAACAGACAGGTGGAACACAATGTACTGCCCACCATATCACAAGAAGCCTATCCGCCACCTTTTCCGGGGCGGAACCAACGTGAACAAAAACACGGCAGAAACAGTACACAGAAGGGAAAACACTCACCTCTCCACACCACACGATGAACCAGGATGCCATGGAGACCGAATTGCAGATACTGCTGATGCTGGTCTTCCTTCTCCTCTATCAGGTGCATCAAAGATGGCGGCAACAACCATGGTGAGTACTGTACCTACAACACAGGGGAGGGGGGAGGGAAAAGAGAGTGACACACACACGCAGCATGCAACACCCCCACCCTCACCTACAACACCATACACACAAATACATGCAGCAGCATTACACATACACCCCCCCACCCCCTGGAAGAACGCAAGGACAAAAGGAAATGATTTGAACAAATGTAATCATGTGAAATCTCATTATCAAAGTTCAAAATCCAGTGAATACAATTATGTACACCAACTACACAAGTCCGGATAGTGCACCAATCATTGTCCGTGGACCACTGGGCCCAAAACTAGATACCCAAAACTGGGCCCACACTAGATAGATACCTGACTGGAAACGGAGAGAACACTGGATGGGCATCAGATCGAAATGAAACAGGCACCTCAGGGGGAAGGGAAGGGGGGCACCTCAGCCAGATGAACGCACAACGCCACTGCTGCACGAGGGGGCTCCATGCCCACTGCTTTATCCTGGGGAGTGCAAAGCCACAGTCTCTCAAGTCTCTCAAGTGGGTGGTTTTCCCACTGCTTTATCCTGGGTAGTGCAAAGCCACAGCCTCTCAAGTCTCTCTAGTGGGGTGTTTGCCCACTGCTTTATCTTGGGGAGCGCACAGCCACAGTCTCTCAAGTCTCTCCAGTGGGTGGTTTGCCCACTGCTTTATCCTGGGGAGTGCAAAGCCATAGTCTCTCAAGTCTCTCCATTGGGTGGTTTGCCCACTGCTTTATCTTGGGGAGTGCAAAGCCACAGTCTCTCAAGTGGATAACATTCTCCACTGGTTCTGGAGGGGGCCTGGTGCCCAGAGTGCTTCATCCTGTCAAGGACTGAGGTAGTGGATGCATCTCTCCACTGGCTCTGAAGGGGGCCTGGTGCCCAGAGTGCTTAATCCTGGTAAGGACTGAGGTAGTGGATGTGATTCTCCACTGGTTGTGGAGGGGGCCTGGTGACCAGAGTGCTACATCCTGCCAAGGACTGAGGTAGTGGATGTGATTCTCCCTGGTTCTGGAGGGGGCCTGGTGCCCAGAGTGCTTCATCCTGCCAAGGACTGAGGTAGTGGATGTATCTCTCCACTGGTTCTGGAGGGGGCCTGGTGCCCAGAGTGCTTAATCCTGCCAAGGACTGAGGTAGTGGATGTATCTCTCCACTGGTTCTGGAGGGAGCCTGGTGCCCAGGGTGCTCCACGTGCAGTGTGGCCGGTACAATTCACTCACCTGGGTGTGCGTGGCATGACATTGGCGAGGTACAGGTAGCACGATACGCCATGGAGGCAGCGACATACCCCACACTGCTGCGGCTTTGATTTCAACCTGCAGGTGCCAACAGTGATGACAGTATTGCTTCATGGAAGCTGCCCAGGGTCCTGGAACTCACCACCAGCCTCGGACGACTGACCACTGGGGATGGTAGGCATGTCAGCAGTGGTGCCACTGTCCGAGGACATCGCGGGGCCGCTGGCGGTGCTTGCGGCTGTGTCTATGGTGGCGGTGCTGGTGGCGGGGTCTGTGGTGGCGGTGCTGGCGGCGGTGTCTGTGGTGGCGGTGCTGGTGGCGGGGTCTGTGGCGGCACCTGCTGAGGGAGAAAGCAGGATGTCTCCTGCAGCCTCAGACGGCTGCCCACCGGGGAAGAGGCTGGGGACTGTCGCAGCGGCTGTAGACGTGCCAGAGGCGGTGCAGGTGGCTGTGCAGGTGGCGGTGTTCGCCGCCGTACAGGTTGGCGTGGATGTGGACAGAAGGTGTGACACTGGTCCCTCAGTCTGTGCCACCATGCCCTCTCCTGACCTGCCCTTCTGTTTTTGGCTCTTCCCCACCTTTGATGGTGGCGCAGTTGTCTTGCCATTATCCCCTTTCGTTTTTCACTGACCCCTTGGTGGCTGGTTGTTTTGGCTTCTCCCTCCAAGATGTGGGCACCTTTTTCACCTTGGCAGGTGGCGGAATGTCCTTGACCTCGCTACGTGGCACACTGGCAGCCCTGATGATTGGCGCACTCTATGACCCCACAGTTGCTGGCACCACTGTGCCTGGGGATGTGGTGGCTGAGGTGCTGGGTTGGGACCTGGAAGGCCCTAGGGGAAGGACGGGGGGGAGGTGTAGGGAAGAGGTCAATGTTAGCCAGGAAAAGTTTTTTAGACACACTGGGATGAATAGATGGAGGGGGTTTGGGAGTGGAGGAAGAGGTAGTGGTTGTAGAAGGTGTACGTCTGCTGAATTTGGGTAAAGGTGCATGGGCTGGAGGCTGTTGTGAGGTGGATGGCTGTTGGGTGGCTGTGTGTCTGTGTTTGTGTACTTTGGGAGGAGGGCTGACAGACATACTGGTAGAGGTCACTGTGGATGTGTGAATGGTAGTGGGGGTGGTGATTGCACGTGAGCGGTGTGTGGTGATGGGCGTGCTGGTGATGGAGGTAGTGGCTGAGGATGTAGTGCATGCAGGTGTGAGTGGAGACGAGACTGGGAGGGAGGAGGGAGACGTGGAGGAGGGGGACACAGTGGAGGAAGTGGATGTTGGTATGTGTGCATGGGTATGTTGCTTGTGTGAGTGCCTGTGGGATGTGTGGTGCTTATGTTTGCCTGAGCCACTCTTGTGTGTTGATGTGTGTGCATGCTGGTCTGATGGTGTGCTTGGGATAGGCAGAGGTACAGGGGATTGGGGCTGGGTGGAGGAGGTTGGAGGGGGGAGGCTGGACACAGGGACAATGGCTGCCATCAGTGCTGTGGCCAGAGTCTGAAATGCTCTCTGTTGAGCTGCCTGGCCAGAATGAATGCCCTCCAGGTATGCATTTGTTTGTTGCAAATGCCTCTCTACACCCTGGATGGCATTCAGAATGGTAGACTGCCCAACAGTGAGGGATCTCAGGAGGTCAATAGCCTCCTCACAGAGGGCAGCAGGGCTGACTGGGGCAGGGCCTGAGGTGCCTGGGGCAAAGGAGATGCCCACCCTCCTGGGTGAGCGGGCACGGGACAGACGGTGAGGGGCTGCTGGGAGGGCGGTGCTGGTAGGGGGAATGGCGGCTGTACCTGTTGATGCGGTGGGCACAGAGGGGCCCGCCACCGCAAGGGAGCTCCCATCAGAGGAGGAGTCGCTGTCGCTGGTCTCTGCTCCTGTCCCTGCCGTGGAGCTCCCCTCACCCTCCATCCCACTGGTGGCTTCAGACTCCGTAGCTTCACACTTTAGGGCCAAGTGGGATGCAGCTCCCTCCTGCTGGGGTGCCAATGCTCCTCCGCCTGATGATGCTATTGCACACAAGAACAGGGAGACCACAAAAAGGGTGGGGAAAGACAGAAGAAAGACATGTTCAGTGCATGCAACACCACTACCGTTAGAGGACACAACAGACAGTGAGCAACCCTCTGCACTACGCCATGCACTTATAGTTCCTAGATTTTTCACATGCCCATGGGGTACGAGGCCTAAGCCCAATTGCTGCACACCTGGAAGTCATAGGAGCCTGACTAGGTGTAGATGGCTATTACCACTAGTGGGGTTGGGGTGCCACATAGCCTGCCTCACAAGAACCTTGCCTACCAAGATCGCCCTGGCCTAGGGGAACCCACTGCCCACCTCTACCACCCAGACACCTTGTAATGCGCGCAGAATCAGCTGAATGAGAGTGTACTCACCCCCTTGTGGCTGCTGTGATGCCCTCAAGCGCGCATCCAACTCCGGATAGGCCACCGCCAGGATCCGGAACATCAGGGGGGTCATGGTGCGACGGGCACCCCTCCCACGTTGGGATGCCATCCCCAGCTGGGACTCCGCCGTCTGCTTGCTCCAGCGGCGCAGGTCCTCCCATCTTTTATGGCAGAGGGTGCTCCGTCTGTGGTAGACCCCCAGGGTCCGGACATCCTTGGCAATGGCACGCCAAATACCATTCTTCTGGTGGGCGCCGACCTAGAGGAATGGTACGGGGGAAAGGACATTACTCACCCAGCCGGACCATCATACTCATTGCCCACCAATTCCCACCCATGCCATGATGCACATACACTCACCATCCGCACATGTAGGCCTCAGCCCCCCCATGTATCTTCCAGCCACACCACTCAAAGCAGGCATTGCCCATTCAGCATGCTCACAGTGTACTCACCTGTTTGTCTGGAGGACCGTACAGTTGCATGTACTGGGGGAGGACCCCATCCACTAGTTTCTCCAACTCCTCCGAAGTGAAGGCAGGGGCCCTTTCCCCAGACACTGTAGCCATCGTCGCTTCCAGACACAGGTCACAGCAGCACTTGCAGTGTGGGTCCTCTCCTGTTGAAGGTCAGGTATCAAGTGAGTGAACAGACAGAAAATGGCGGTCACGTCCGCGGCGGTGCGTACCGTCACCGCCGGCGTACATCGTCATTGGCTCCTCGGACCGATAGGGCCGGATGTTAACCAATGCTGAATTGCGCCGCGGTCTTCGACTGCTCACCGCGACGGTGTACAACGCCAGCGCAGTTACCTCATATCCCTTTGTCCCACCTTACAAGTCAGGCAGCCACCATTTCAGGGGGCCACATGGCATTAATTATAACTGCGTCACACCTATCTAGGCCTGGAAAACACACAGTTACAGGCACATTGTGGATTAATACATTTCTGCAAATGACATTTTGTGATACCTCAGTGTTGGCTGACTCTCTGCTCGCTGTTCTCCTCCATAGGGCTCATCTGCTGGGGCAGGTGATGAGATGGTGGCATCCTCCAGTGTACAGACCACTGGTGGACCTGTAGACAATGGAAGAGAGATGCATCATAGTCACATACAGACTTGATCGTGCAACAATCCAGGAACTGTGTGCCCAGTTGGAGCCAGACCTGATGTCAGCTATCCTCCATCCCACAGTGATACCTCCTCTAGTGCAGGTCCTGTCAGTACTCCATTTCCTGGCAAGTGGTTCCTTTCAAACAACAGTGGCCATTGCATCAGGGATGTCCCAGCCAATGTTCTCTAACGCGTTGTCCAGAGTGTTGTCTGCCCTGATGAAACACATGCACAGCTACATTGTGTTCTCTCAGGTGGAGGATTTGCCCACAGTGAAAGCTAACATCTATGGCCTGGGACATATCCCCAACATCATTGGTGCCATTGATGGGACACATGTGGCATTAGTACCCCCACGCAGGAGTGAATAGGTGTACAGAAACCGGAAGAGCTACCATTCGATGAATGTGCAGATGGTGTGTTTGGCAGACCAGTACATCTCCCATGTGAATGCCAAGTTTCCTGGCTCAGTGCATGACGCTTACATTTTGAGGAATAGCAGCATCCCTTATGTGATGGGGCAACTCCAGAGGCACTGTGTGTGGCTAATAGGTGAGGCCAAAGACCCAATACAGCGTGAATAGGTGTCTGGGTATGGGGTTGTCCCTAAGGGTTAGTGTGTGTCTAACAGCTGTCCCTCGATGTTTGCAGGTGACTCTGGTTACCCCAACCTGTCATGGCTACTGCCCCCTGTGAGGAATCCCAGGGCAAGGGCAGAGGAACGCTACAATGAGGCACATGGGCGAACTAGGAGGGTGATCGAACGCACCTTCGGCCTCCTGAAGGCCAGATTCCGGTGCCTCCATATAACAGCTGGTTCCCTATACTACTCACTAAAGAAGGTGTGCCGGATCATTGTGGCCTGCTGTATGCTGCACAACCTGGCCTTGCGACGGCAGGTGCCTTTTCTGCAGGAGGATGGGCCAGCTGGTGGTCTTGTGGCAGCCTGTGGACAGTGTAGAAGAGGAGGCAGAAGAAGAGGATATCGACAACCGAAACAACATAATCATGCAATACTTCAAGTGAGAAACAGGTAAGAAGATGTCACTGCCTCCCACATCTCATACTGTTGTTGGAGCTAGCATAAGTCTGTCATTTTCACTCAGTGTGTGGAGCCTGACTTGTCACTTTGCCTTTCCATTTCACAGATGTGGGTCCCACTTTGTGCCCTCTGCTATATTTCTTCCTGGCCTACAGCTGTGCTACATCGGTATGTGCACAAGTAAATTGACATTGCTACATTCCATGGTTATTGCAATTACACATTTGTGAAAGCACAGACTGACTCCAGATTGTTTTGTGATTGAAATGTGTTTATTTATGTGCTAATAAGTGGAGGGGGTTGTAAAATGGGCTGGGGGGATGGTGGAGGAATGTCCATGGCAGAGTCCAGTCTATTTGTTTCACAGGTGCATTGTCCAAAGGGGCATAGGAAGTGGAGCAATGGCAGTTTAAGGATGGACAGGGTGACAAAGTGGGACAGAAGGGTGACATTCAGGGGTCTCATTTCCTGGCGGGGGTCTTGGCAATGTTCTCTGTCTTGTTCCTGGATCTCAGGGACCGTTTGCGGGCTGGTTCTCCATCTGCAGGGGGTGGGGTGCTGGTGTTGTGTTCCTGTGGCGGTGCCTTCTGTCCACTAGCGCCGGCGGAGGTGGAGGGCTGTTCATCGTCCAGGCTAGTGTCAGGGGCCCCTTGTTGTGCCACTGTGTCCCTCCTGGTGTTGACAAGGTCTTGCAGCACCCCTGCAATGGTGACCAGGGTGTTGTTAATGGACTTCAAGTCCTCCCTGATCCCAAGGTAGTGTTCCTCCTGCAGTCGCTGGGTCTCCTGAAACTTGGCCAGTACCGTTGCCATCGTCTCCTGGGAATGATGGTAAGCTCCCATGATGTTGGAGAGTGCCTCGTGGAGAGTGGGTTCCCTGGGCCTGTCCTCCCCCTGTCGCACACCAGTCCTCCCAGCTTCCCTGTTGTCCTGTGCCTCTGTCCCCTGAACCGTGTGCCCACTGCCCCCAGGTCCCTGATCGTCCTGTGTTAATAGGGTTGCCTGGGTTCCCTGTAGTGGTGGACACACTGCTGATTGACGTGTCCTGGGGACAGAGGGATGGGCCTGCTGGATGGGTGCTGTGCTGGTGTTTCCTGAGGGGGGAGGATCTGTGGTGGCTTGTGACTGTGTCAGGGGAACCGACTGTCCGGAGGTCCCTGATGGGCCGGGCTGGTCATCTTGATCCAGTTGTGTAGAGCTGCTGTCATCACTGTGGGTCTTTTCTGTGGGGGGACTGGATATGTCTGGCACCTCCTGTCCGGTGACGTTGGATAGGGGTCCTGTAGGTGTGTAAGAGCATGATATTTGCATCTGTGTGTGCCATTGTGTGCAATGGATGAGGGACCCTCTACTCCATTGCTTGCATTCTTGGCTTGGTCCTTGTGTGATAGTTGGTTTGGGGTCTGTTTGGGCATCTGTACTGGACATGCTTTGGTGATGGGTGCACATGCATTGGTGTTACATGCAGGGCTTGTTTTTGGGATGTGTGGGTTGTGTTGGTGGGGTATCTGTGGGTTGTTGGGGTGATGGGTGGGAGGGTAAGGGTGGGGTATGTGATAGCATGGAGGTAGGGTGGGGGGATAAAGTAGTAAAGATTTGCCTTACCAGAGTCCAGTCCTTCTGCTATTCCTGCGAGGCCCTCAGGATGCAGTATTGCCAAGACTTGCTCCTCGCATTTTGTTAGTTGTGGGGGAGGAGGTGTGGGTCCACCGGCAGTCCTCTGTACTGCAATCTGGTGTCTGGAGACCACGGAACGCACCTTCCCCCGTAGGTCATTTCACCTCTTCCTGATGTCATCCCGTGTTCTTGGATGCTGTCCCACTGCGTTGACCATGTCGAAAATTCTCCGCCATAGCTCCATCTTCCTTGCAATGGAGGTGTGCTGCACCTGTGATCCGAATAGCTGTGGCTCTACATGGACGATTTCCTCCACCACGACCCTGAGCTCCTCCTCAGAGAACCTGGGGTGTCGTTGAGGTGCCATGATGTGGTGTGGGTGATGTGTGAGATGGTGTGTGTTGTGATGTGTGAGGGGATGTGTTGGTGTGTGTTGTTTGAGGTGCGTGGATGTTGTGTAAGTGATGGTGTTGTGTGTTTGTGGATGCTGGTGTTGTTTAAGGTAGTGTCTCTTTCTGGCCTGCTTTCAAATTTCTGGTAGTAAGGGTTTGTGGGTAATGTGGGTGTGTGTTTTAGATTGGATTGGGTGTATGGGTGTGGTGTGTGTATGTGTATCAGGTGTATATATTTCGAATTGTCCAATGTGGTGATGTTTTGCATATGTGTGTGTATTTTGAGCGCGGCGGTGTGTACTGCCAATGGTTTACCGTGGTTGAAAGTCAACCGCGTTGATTCGTGGGTCATGATAGTGTGGGCGTATTCTTGTTGGCGTGACGGTGTGGGTTTTGGTATCGCCAGTTTATCACTGACCTTTGGTGTGGCGTACTTGTGTGGGTGTCTGCATTGTGGCGGATTCCGAGCTGTGGGTCGTAATACCTGTAGCGGAATTCCACGGCTGCAGCGGTATGTTGGCGGTCTTCTCCACGGCGGTAAGCGGGATTTACCGCCAGGGTTGTAATGAGGGCCTATGTCTTACACTACAAGTCCCTTCCCAGTAGGGATACTGCACTCGAATCACAGACTACAAATGTATGCAATCCCAGGAAGTTGCCAATCTATACTTGCAGTGGATCTGTAATCGGGTTGGTCAATTACTGATTTGCTACCCCCACAACCTGAACTGTTCGACCGGAAAGAGGCAAATTCGGAACCTCTGCACTTCTCACTGTAGAACGCGTAGCTCCTGTGTCAACCAGAAATGAGACTCTGTGACCCATAACTTTCCCCTCACATAGGGTCCTCTCTGATCTATCACTAAAGAGGTCGCAAGCACACATGGCGCCTCATCTGAACTGTCACTCATCCATTGATCAATTATTTCATTGTCAAAGTGTAATGGGAATTGGTGCACTGTGTTACTACTTCTGTCTTGTCTCTGACCTGTGACCTGTTGAGAAAGCATCATCTGTTGCCGCTCCATTGGGGCTTGAGGTATCTGCATTTGCTGTCTAGGTACCATGGGAACCTGCTGCTGCATTGGCTGCAACTGGGCCATTTGTGCCTGGGGCCTTGGCACCTGCTGCATGGGCTGAAAATTCTGCCCTAGATTCACATTATTCTGAAAATTTGCATTGGGACCCCATAATCTTGGTCCTCTCACTTTTTGAAATGTAGTGATGTCATTACCTTGTTGAACAACACCTTCCTGCACCATCATCGGACACTCCCGCTTCCAATGTCCCACGGCTCAGCAAATGGAACACAGCAATAGCTTCTTCATTCCCTGCACACCATTCTGAACCACTACAGTATTTAAATCTGGACCACGATTCATAGTGCCTACACAACCCTAGCTCTCATCTGAGGCTGAAACATGACATTTCCCTGCTGCTGCGGCATCTGCTGCACAACATTTCCTTGCACTCCTGCTTAAATTGCCTTAATCTGCATCACCATGGCCTTCTCTTTCAACTGTTTCTGCTTCAATTCAATCTCATCACTACAGTATTTCGCATACTGCAACACCTCATCAATCGGCTTTGCTTGCCAGCAAAACAAATGACTCTTAATCATCTGACCTATTTCAGGTCTCAGTCCTTCAACAAATCTGAACATAAAATGGAGCATGTCTTTCGGCTCAATTGCCTCCTTACCACTATACTCCTTGAATGCCTTCAACAATCTCTCATAGTACGCATGTATCAACTCCTTTACTTCCTGCACTGTCCTGTCAATTCTCTGCCAATCAATATTCTTGGGTGAAATCCTTGTTTTTCAAAAACTCAATCACCTTTTAGTAATATTTCATTACCTCAGGAGACCTGTATTCTTATCTTTGTCCGGTTCACTTGTTGGCCAGGCTACAGTCCACTTACATTCGAGTCAGCTGGAACCACTATCTCCAGTAATGTGTTCAAGTCTTCCAGCAAACACCTTGCGAGCTTCACAAACCTGTTTGTCTGCTGATACCACTCCACTGGCTTCTCTCTCAATTTTGGATAATCATTCGTAAATGATAGCGGCCCTCATTATGACATTGGCGGTAATTCCCACTTACCGCCATGCCGACTGCCGCCAACATAACGCAGCGGATAAACACTAACCATATTATGATACACACATATCAAACCGTCACTATACAGCCACACTCACCCTAACACATCACCCCACACACCCTTACCCACACCACTCACACTACACCCATGGCACCACAACGACACCCTAGGTTCTCAGAGGAGGAGCTAAGGGTCATGGTGGAGGAAATCCTCCGGGTAGGGCCACAGCTATTTGGATCACAGGTGCAGCAGACATCAATTGCTAGGAAGATGGAGCTAAGGTGGAGAATCGTGGACAGGGTCAACGCCGTGAGACAGCACCCCAGAACAAGGGATGACATCAGGAAGAGGAGGAACGACCTACGGGGGAAGGTGCGTTCCGTGGCAGCAAGACACCAACTAGCTGTACAGAGGACTGGCGGTGGTGCCCCACCTCCTACCCCACAACTAACAACATGGGAGGAGCAAGTCTTGGCAATCATGCATCCTGAGGGCCTGGCAGGAGTACGAGGAGGACTGGACTCTGGTAAGTAATATCTCTATTGCTATCACCCCCCCTAACTGCATGCCATCACAACCCTCACCCTTACCCTCACTCCCATCACTTCACCACCTCCCACATACCCCACCATCACAACTCACTCATCCCGATACCAAGCTCTGCATGCAACACCAATGCATGGACACCCCTCACAGACCTGCATGGACACCCCTCACCACTGCATGCACACTGGCGAGAATCACCTATCCCACCAAATAGCAACTCACACAAAGGCAAATCTGCCAGGGCAACAACAACCGTAGAGGGTTTTACCCCCATGCACAATATGTTACACCCAGAAACAATAACACTGCATTCACATCCCCACAGGTACCCCAGCCAATGTCACCGAAGACGAGGTGCCAGCAACATCCAGTCCCCCCAGAAGAGGCCCACAGTGATGACAGCAGCTCTGGTCACTTGGATCTGGATGACCAACCTGGCACATCAGGGAACTCCGGACAGTCGGTTACCCAGGCAAAGTCACACACTACCAGAGAGCCTTCCCCCTCAGGAAACATCACCACAGCACCCACCCAGCGGGCCCATACCTCTGTCCCCAGGACACGTCAATCAGCAGTGTGCCCACCACTACAGGGACCCCAGGCCACCCCACAAACACAGGACGATCAGGGACCTGGGGTCAGTGGCAGTGGGCACACGGTTCAGGGGACAGAAGCACAGGACAACAAGGAAGCTGGGAGGACTGCTGTGCGACAGGGGGAGGGCAGGCCAAGGGAACCGACTCTCCAGGAGGCACTCACCACGATCCTAGAAGCATACCAACATTCCCTGGCTACTCTGGCTTAGATACTGGAGTTGCAGGAGAACATGAGGCTGCAGGAAGGATAGTACCTGGGGATCAGGGAGGACTTGAAGCACATCATCACCACTCTGGTGTCCATTGCAGGGGGGTTTGCAGACATGGCCAACACTATGTGGGAGGCAGTGGCACACCACTGGGCCCCTGACACTAGCCAAACTGATGAACAGCCCTCCACCTCCGCTGCCGCTAGTGGACAGGAGGCCCTGCCACAGGACCAACAGGCCACTAGCACCCCTCCCCCTGCAGAAGGAGAACAACCCCACAAACATTCCCTGTGATCTAGGCAGAAGCCAGAGTTTATAGCCAAGACCCCGCCAGGAAATAAGACTCTCCTGATTGTCACCCTTGTGTCCCACTCTGTCACCCTGTCCACCTTGAACTGCCATTGCTCCCTTTCTAATGCCCCATTGGACAATGCACCTGTGATACAAATAGACTGGACTCTATCCTGGACTTTCCTTCATCATCAACCCAGCCCATTCCACTACCCCCTCTACTTCTTAGCACTTAAATAAACACCCTTTGAAAAAATAAAAGTATGGAGTATGTCAAATGATTTAAGTATGTATTCGTTTAACAAGGTTTAAACATTGCAATTCAACTGTACAGTAATGTATACATAGGAAAGACCTGTAGTTGGCTGCAGTCAACACAGCAGGAGCGATAGTGGGGCACAAAAATCTGCAAATAGAGGGTACAGTGAGTGGCCATAGAAGTGGGAAAAACAGCCTGCCAGTGACAATGTCAAACACAAAACTGTTAATTAAATGTGAATTTACACTGTCTTATCTGTGTGTCATTGGATGTATTGACAAATTATTGCACTTCTGTTGTCCTCATCCTCACCCTCTGCCTCCTCTTCTTCACTGTCCACAGGGTCCATTGCTGCCACATGGCCATCTTCAGCCCCCTCCTCCTGCAGAAAAGGCACCTGGTGATGCAGGTTAAGGTTGTGCAACATACAGCATGCCATGATGATCTGGCAGACCTTCTTGGGTGAGTAGCACAGGGATCCACCTGTTAGATTGAGGCAACGAAAGCTGGCCTGCAGGAGGCCAAAGGTCCTCTCTATAATTCTTCTTGTTCGCCCATGTGCCTCATTGTAGTGTTCCTCTGCCCTTTTCCTGGGATTCCTCACAGGGGTCAGTAGCCATGAGAGGTTGGGGTAACCAGAGTCACCTGCAAATATTGAGGGACAACTGTTAGCCACACACTAACCCTTAGGGCCCACACCATACCCATCCACCAACATATAGTGGGTGGGAACCAGGGCTCACCAATTAGCCGCACCCTGTGCCTCTGGAGTTGAGCCATCACATTTGGGATGCTACTGTTCCTCAGGGTAAAGGCATCATGCACTGACCCAGGATATTTTGCAATGAGGTGGGAGATGTACTGTTCCGCCAGGCCCACCATCTGTACATTCAAGGAGTGAAAGCTCTTTCGATTTCTGAACACCTGTTCATTTCGCCAGGGGGGGACAAATGGAATATGTGTTCCATCAATTGCCCCAATAATGTAGGGGATATGTCCCATTGCATAGAAATCAGCTTTCACTGAGGCCAAATCCTCCACCTGGTGGAAAATGATGTAGCTGCACATGTGTTTAATCAGGGCAGACAACACTCTGGTCAGCACTATTGAAAACATTGGCTGAGACATTCCCGCTGCAAAACCCACTGTCACTTGGAAGGAGCCAGTTGCCAGGAAATGGAGCACTGATAGCACTTGCACAAGAGGGGGGATCACGGTGGAGTGACGGATAGCAGAGATTAGGACAGGCTCCAATTGGGCACACAGCTCTGTGATTGTGGTCCTGTCCAGTCTATAGGTGAGGATAATATGCCTGTCCTCAATTGTTGTCAAGTCCACCAGGGGACTGAACACAGGGAGATGTCTCCATCTCCTATTCATGTGCAGTGGTTGCAATCTATGGGGCAAAATGGTGAGCAGCTGGTCATCATCTCTTAATTCCTACCACTACAGTTCAATGCATGTTGTTATTGTAACAGTATTTTGTTGGAGATGTCCAAATGGTGCATTTGTGTACTGTGACGCAGTTAGAATCCATGGCCTGCCCCCCACCCCTTTGAAATGGTGTCCTCCTCTCCTGTATGGAGGGACAGGTGGAAATGAGGTAATTCCGCCGACGTTCTGCGCTGTTGCGGGAGGCAGTCAAAAACTACCGTGAAACTCCTCATTGGTTAACATTGGGCCCTATGGGGTACAGTGGCCAATGGTGATGTACACCAGCGGTGATGGTATGCACCGCCAAGGATGTCACCGCCACTTCCTATCTGTTCACTCACTTGCTACCTGACCTTCAACAGGAGAGGACCTACACTGCATGTGCTGCTGTGACCTGAGTCTGGAACTAACCATGGCTTGTGTGACTGGGGAAATGGCCCCTGTCTTCACCTCGGCAGAGTTGGAGAGACTGGTGGACGGGGTCCTACCCCAGTACCGAATGCTGTATGGGCCTCCAGACCAACAGGTGAGTACACCGTGAGTACGATGCATGGTGCATGAATGCGTGGAGTGCTGTGTGTGAAGGCCTCATGTGGGGGGGGGGGTGGATGGGCCCTGGGCAGCGTGCAGCATGTATGGTGGGCCATGTCTGTGCTAATGGGGATGGGAAGGGGCATGGTGGGCAATGAGTGTAACAGGCAGGACGGTCGGACTAATACCTTTCCCTGTGTCCATTTCCCTGCAGGTCAGCGCTCATCAAAAGAAGGGTATATGGTATGCCATGGCCAAGGACGTGCGGACCCTGGGGGTCTACAGAAGGTGAAGCACCCACTGTCGGAAACGATGGGAAGTCCTGAGACGCAGGGCACGGAAGACAGCAGAGGTCCAGCTGGGGAAGGCCTCCCAACGAGGAAGGGGTGCCCGTCGAACCCTGACTCCCCTGATGGCCTGCATACTGGCGGTGGCCCATCGGAGCTGGATGAGCACTTGGGGGCATCACAGCAAAGACAAGGGGGTGAGTGCAGTGCCCCAATATACAACTTGCGTCTGGTGGGCTGAGATCCGGGTGGGGGGGTGGGCCCTGTGGGTGCCCCTAGGCCAGGCCTGGTATTGCAGGGTTTATCCCATATTTGGCAGGGTTCTGATGTGAAAGTCCTCCAACCAAGCTAGTAGGCATCCACTATTGGGCAGGGATCTGTGGGTCTCAGGTATGCTGCAATTGGTGTTAGGTGTCCCTATCCATGGCCTGGTGACTAGCATTGTAACTGGTAGTGCATTGCCTAGTGCGTAGGGCTGTTCCCTGTGTGTGAGTGTGTCTTGTACGGCAACGGTGGTGTTGTTGCCGCCATTGACCAAGTGTATCCTTTGTGTCTCCCCCCCCTTTTTGTTTTGTCACCCTGTCCTTATGTGCATTAGCATCATCTGGCAAAGGAGCATAGGCACCGGTGACAGAGGGAGCTACATCCCACAGGACCCAGGATGCTGAATCCGCCGACAGTGAGGGCACCAGTGGGATGGAGGGCGAGGAGAGCACCATGGGGGAAACAGGAGGGGACAGTATGGACACGGATTCCTCCTCTGATGGAAGCTCCCTGGTGCAGGCGGACACTTCTGTGCCCACCCCAGTTACAGGTGAAGCCGCCACCCACCATAACAGCACCGCCTTCCCAGCAGCCCCTCAGCGAGTTTCCCGTGCCCGCTCACCCAGGAGGGTAAGCACCTCTTTTGCCCCACGCACCTCAGGCCCTGCCCCAGTTAGCCCTGCTGCTGTGAGTGAGCAGGCTATTGACCTCCTGCGATCCATCTGTGTTGGGCAGTCAACAATTGTGAATGCCATCCAGGGGCTGGGAGCCCAAATGCAACAGACAAATGCATTCCCGGATGTCATTCACAATGGCATGGCGGCCCAACATAGATCAATCCAGGCTCTGACCTCCACTCTGATGGCAGCCATTGTCCCTGTTTCTAGCCTCCCCCCTCCAACTTCCTCCACCCAATCCCATTCCCCTCAACCCCAACCTATCCAAAGCACACAGTCAGACGACCATGCACCCAGGACAACACACAAGAGTGGACATGGCAAACACAAGCACCACACTTCATCCCACAGGCACTCACACAAACACCATCCAGAATCAGACATACGAACATCCACTGCCTCCACTGTGGCCCCCTTCTCCTCATCGTCTACCTCCCTCCCAGTTGTGTCTACACTCACACCTGCATGCACTACATCCTTATCCACTACCCCCATCACCAGCACCAGCACCCCTAACAGCACACGCCCTTCACTGGCAGTCACCACCCCCACATTCGTGCACATGTCCCCTGTGTCCTCTCCCACTGTGTCTGTGCCCCCTTCCTCCCAAAGTACACAAACGCAAGCAGTCAGACTCCCAACAGCCTTCCACCTCACAACAGCATCCAGCCCATGCACCTGCACCCAAACACAGCAGATAGACACCTCCTACCACCACTCCCTCTTCCTCCAGTCACAAACCATCTCCCTCTTCCCGCCCCAATGTCCCTAATAAGCTTTTCTTCTCCACCATTGACCTCTTCCCTACCCTTCCCCACGTCCCTCATGTCAGCACCTCAGGCACCGAGTCCACAGGCACAGTAGTGTCCACAGCTACTCCAGGTGGGAGAGGATCCCGGGGACCAGGCAGCCACACTGAAAGGGTGCCTGCACCAAGTGCTGCAAGAAAGGGCAAGGAGGCACCCCCAGCTGCTGCAAGGAAGGGCAAGGAGGCACCCCCAGCTGCTAAAAGGAAGGGCAAGGAGGCACCACCAGCTGCTAAAAGGAAGGGCAAGGAGCAATCCCCTGCCGCTAAAAGGAAAGGCAAAGAGCAGTCCCCAGCTGCTGCCAAAAAGAGCAAGGAGCCATCCCCAGCTGCTGGCAGGAAGGGCAAGGGGGCTGCACCATGAGCCAGAAAGGACAAGAGGCCTGGTGCTGGGACTCAGTCAGATACCCTACCACCAACCATGGTGGTTCAGCTGTCCGAGGCTGCAGGGGAAGGGCTGGAGCCTCCCCCCACCACTGCCAGCACCGCCACCAGCACCACCACCAGCAGCGCCACCAGCACCGCCAGTGGGCAGCCGTCTGAGGCTGCAGGGGATGGGCTGGAGCCTCCCCCACCACTGCAGCACTGCCACCAGCACCACTGCCAGCAGCAGCAGCCCCAGTGAGCAGCCATCTGAGGCTGCAGGGGTTGGGCTGGAGCCTCCCCCCACCACTGCCAGAACCGCCACCAGCACCACTGCCAGCAGCAGCAGCCCCAGTCAGCAGCTTTTCGAGGCTGCAGGGGATGGGCTGGAGCCTCCCCCCACCACTGCCAGCAACACCACCAGCACCGCCAGAGCACCCCCACCAGCGCTTCCACCAGCACTGCCACCAGCGCCACCACCAGCACCGCCACCAGCAGCAGCAGCCCCAGTGGACAGCCGTCCGAGGCTGCAGGGGATGGGCTCGAGTCTCCCCCACCACTGCCAGCACGACCACCAGCACCGCCAGAGCACTGCCACCAGTGCTGGCACCAGCACTGCCACCAGCAGCAGCAACCCCAGTGGGCAGCTGTCCGAGGCTGAAAGGGATGGGCTGGAGCCTCCCCCCACCACTGCCAGCACCGCCACCAGCACCACTGCCAGCAGCAGCAGCCCCAGTGGGCAGCCATCCGAGGCTGCAGGGGATGGGCTGGAGCTCCCCCTCACCACTGCCAGCACCACCACCAGCACCACTGCCAGCAGCAGCAGCCCCAGTAGGCAACTGTCCAAGGCTGCAGGGGATGGGCTGGAGCCTCCACCCACCACTGCAAGCTCCACCAGCAGCACCACCACTGCCACCACTGAGCAGCCGTCACCGCTGATGGACAGTGTGTAGTTCTGCGTCCATGGGCTGTTGTGGGGCCTGGCCCCAGCAAATCCTATAGGTCTGACACCCTGGTGAGAGACTGTGACCTTGCACTCTCTAAGATCTGCATCACAAGGCACGATGCCCCCTCCAGAACCAGTGGAAAAGCCATCTGCTCACCCCATCCTCCACAAGATGAAGCTCATTGGGCACAATACCCCCTCCAGAACCAGTGGAAGAAGCCATTCACTCACCCCATCCTCCATAGGATGAAGCTCACAGGGCACAATGCCCCCTCCAGAACCAGTGGAGAAGCCATCCACTCACACCATCCTCCACAGAATGAAGCTCACTGGGCACAATGCTCCCTCCAGAACTAGTAGAAGAAGCCATCCACTCACCCCATCCTCCACAGGATGAAGCTCACTAGGCACAATGCCCCCCCCCCAGAACCAGTGGAAGAAGCCATCCACTCACACCATCCTCCACTGAATAAAGCTCACTGGGCACAATGCCCCCTCCAGAACCAGTGGAGAAGCCATCCACTCACCCCATCCTCCACAGGATGAAGCTCACTGGGCACAATGCCCCCTCCAGAACCAGTGGAAGGAACCATCCACTCATCCACTCCACAGGATGAAGCTCACTGGGCACAATGCCCCCTCCAGAAGCAATGGATGAAGTCACCCACTTGAGAAACTGTGGCCTTGCACTCCCCAGGATCAAGCACAGGGCATGTAGCCCCCTCCAGAGCCAGTGGGCAAATCACCCACTTGAAAGACTGTTGCCTTGCACTCCCCAGGACCAAGCAGTGAGCAACTCACCCACTTGAGAGACTGTGGCCTTGCACTCCTCAGGACCAAGCAGTGGGCAAATCACCCACTTGAGAGACTGTGGCCTTGCACTCCTCAGGACCAAGCAGTGGGCAAGGCACCCACTTGAAAGGCTGTGGCCTTGCACTCCCTAGGATCAAGCAGTGGGCAAATCACCCACTTGAAAGACTGTGGCCTTGCACTCCTCAGGACCAAGCAGTGGGCAAGTCAACCACTTGAGAGACTGTGCACAGGACAGAGCACAGGGCATGTTGCCCCCTCCAGGACCAGTAGCGTTGTACCATCTTCCAGCTGAGGTGCTCTCCCATTCCCCGTCCTTCTGAGGTGCCTGTCAGTTTTCGACCTGATGCCCTTGCATTGTTCTCTCTGTGTTGTTGCAGGAGTAAGGTGGGGCCTTGGACTATGTGATGTGGCCCTGTGGCCCACAGACATTGAGGACTGGGCAGTGTCCCTACATTTGTAAATATGTAGATACTTTTTGATTTTGATGCATGTATTTATACTATTTTATCTTATTACAATGACTTTAATTAATTCAGTTTGTCCTTGCATTATTCCTGATAGGTACGGGGTGTATATGTAATGTTACTGCATCTGGTTATGTGTATGGTGTTGGGAGTGGGGGTATTGCATGTGAGTGTCACTCTCTTTTTCCTCCCCCCGTCCCCTGTGTGCTTGGCGGCAGTACTCACTGTTGTCGTCTTCGCCAGCATTGCTGTTCGTAATGGAGCAGAAGGTAGAAGAGCATGGGGGAGACATGCAACTCGGGCTCCATGGCGGCGTGCTTCTTCCTTGAGTCTCCAGAGGTGAGTCGTTTCCCTTCTGTGCCAGGCTTTTGATGTTGTTGGTACCGCTCCGGAAAAGGTGGCGGATTGGTGTGTCATTATACAGTGGGTGGAACATTGTATTCCGACAGGCTGTAGGCGGTTACCGCCATGGTGCCTGTTGGTTTTGCCTTGGCAGTCGGTGTGTTAAAGTGTCTGTCTGTCTGAGTGGTTTCTGTCTTGGTCATAATTTTATATTTATTACCGCTGGCCTGTTGGCGGTAATACCGCCGCTTTATCACCAACTGCCAGGGTCGTAATGAGGGCCAGAATGTCACTCCTAATCCAAGGAACATGAACAAGATTTCCCCCTGGGATTTCCCTCATTGGTAAAATCTTCACCGGATCTTTGTCCTGTTGTACATTCTCAGTCACTTCTGAAGAATCTCTTTTCCTCTTGTCTCTTTTCTTTACCCATCTGCCTTCCCACTTTTCTAATGCTCCCCAAACCTGAGCACTCTGCAGCAATTCCTTAATCTGTAACTTCTCTTTAAATGCTTCGTTTTCTCAATTTCTATGCCATGTTTTTCTGCTTATTCAGCCAATCTCTGATGCACCTTGCCCACCTCTCTTGTAATCCTTGGGCATAAGTATCTCAACTCTGCTTCTGTGTAAGACTCTAATATATTCGCCCCCATTGTTTCCTCAACTAGTTCACCTGCTTCCATGCTTAATCTGGCACAATTCAATTGCTCCTCACCCTTAGAAGCATTCTGTGGTGTATTCAGCTTGTCTAACCATTCAGTTAACTGCTGAGCTATCAGTTCCTGTAACAAAATGTTATTCACTTGGACAGGTGGCACCTGCTGTACCATTGCATTAGGAGTCTGCGGTGTCAATAATTTCAAGCTCTGACCTGCATTTGGTCAAGTCACAGAAGCTGGTAGCGCAACAAGTGGACTAAGATCTAACAGTGATCTCGATCCATTAAAAGTCTGACCCATGGACTAGACTACTTGAAATGTGCACTTGGTCCCCTTCTCATTAGGCTCTGAGACATTGCTCCCTGTTCACTCATAAGTGGTTTCTTTTGCGCAAATAATGGTACCACTGGACCAACAGTAATCTGCAGCGATATTGCATCTGGGGCTGCTCTGGCACCTGTACTCTGTGGGAGAGTGACTCCCATACTTTGATTCATTACCGGAGTCAAGTCTGATTGTGTCCCTGTAAATGGCGTAAATCTCGGCATCACCTGTGGCTGCACTTGGGGCAACAAAATCAGAGACGGCTCAGTCTGAACCAACATTGGTCTCGGAACCACCTGCTCCGTAGGCACCACTAAATTCGAAGTCGTTTCTAGAATAGGCACTTCAGGATAAATTCTATGTATCTCTGGTGGCTGCATCTGTCTCTGAACTGCAGTAGTAGTCAACACATTAGGACTACTTTGCACTGCACCCTGTGTCAGATTGGCATTAACCTTTACTGGACTCCCTGTCCCCGCTGCCTGTGCCAGGGCTGTTGGATCAACACTATTACTCGGACCTCTCTTGTGCACTGTATACGGTGGTGGTCGGTGTCAGTATCTGTTTAACAAGATCTTCAGCATCTGATTCTACCTCTACTACTTGCTTCCTTACTCTCGGACGGTCTTCTATTAGTCTTTCTAGTTGCTTTCTTTCCTTCCGTCTCATCCTCCTGATTAATCGCTGGAAACAACTTAACATCCTGCGAAGTCACTGATCTCCATTTCTTCTGTTCCCAATCCCACCTTGCTTCAGCTAAAGTCTTTTCTACCGTTCTCATTCTTTTTTCAAATTTCATTTGCTGTTGCTAGCTAGCTATTAGCTCCCAAACTGCTAATGCCTCAAACTGTGCTGGTATCTGAAGGGGCTTCAATTCATATAGTGCCATCCGCAATTGCTCCAAAATCCTCATATTAAACATCTCATTTTCAGGAAATGCTAAACTCCTGTTTTCTCTGTCAACTTGCACCATTGCTTCAACCAAAGACATGGGGCAACACCTCGCTCCTCCATTACAATGTAAGCCGGTGTACCCTCCGGTGGGGTAGGCTCTCCTACACTCACTCTAATATACGTATCTCCCATTAGGGCACTTTTCAACGCCTTGAAAAACATCATCTTGTCTACTTTTGTTTATGTGAATCAAATCAGGAAATGACTTTTACTCCCAAGATTCCTTTCACCCACGTTCTCAACCAATTGCCTCTTACCGACGGCTGCCAATCCGTGCGTGACCCTTCTCACCTACCAACCTATCCCAGCGCGGCTCCAATGATGTCACACTCACACGTACTGTGGCTGACAAAGTCTTGCGGCTCGTCCACCCAAACTCCAATCCACTCAAAACTAATGCAAAATATTGCGAGCACTAATCAATAAACAAAAAACAAATCTGCTGGTTTACTATGGGAACAGGTAACACAATCGTTTCAGAAACCTTACGTATTTTCACTGATGGCCCTTTCGCTCATGCAGCTATGCCTCTTTCTAGGTCTCCAAGATTTGCAAGCAAAATTCGGCCTGCAAATTTTACTCTCAACTGATCAATGGGTCTGTCCTGGTGCACATAGAACTTGCCAAATCTAAGTTTAAATTTTCTACCGCCCACTTTAACTCACTTACTGACTTGTTGACCACACCCGATCAACCTACTAAACCAGACAGATTACAACATGAAACCAAATGTCTCATACAGTTTTCAATATATCCAGAGTCTTAGACCACGCAGGGTCCGAACATCAACAACCACGTTGACAAATTTTGAGCACAGAGAGCCACACATGTGAAGTTCGACGACTTCCCTACTCTCTCACTGCGGAGTATGCACACTTCTACTGAAACTTCATTTGGAGTACGCAAACTCCCTAAATTTTCACATAAGTCACAATTTACCTGCGATTTGCATAAGCTGTGCAAGCGCAACCTTTCCCTCTCACTCTATCACTAGAACGCTGTGAACATACCCAACACCACTAGCAGGATCCAGGATCTGGGAAAGTAATTTCTAGGCTTAAGGGAACATCATTATCTCTACAAATGTCATTTTGAAAACAAAATCCAAATCTCAAAAATACTGATTTCTCACTGACTGTCAACACTGGTCACTCCTTATCAAACATCTACGGCGAGCTCCTAAAGAGACTAACCATCAGTCTGCTACCATAACTGTTAGCCCTGACCTTAGTAAGTAAACTTACAAGGGGACGCGGATAGGTCGATGAACCTTTTGACTTGTTTAAGATGTTCTCACCATAGCTCCAATACATGAACAATAATCAATACACAATAATCAATAATCATTAGTCAAAATCAATAATCAATGGAGTCAGTAAATGTCACGCACCATGACCTTTCAGCCAGGAATAACCACACCTTTAGTATAAGTTTGGTAAGTTTATTTCCCGTATATAAACAATGCTAAAGTCATGTAGATTAATCTCAATATCAAATACATATAAAACACATATAAGAAAAATACTTGTTGACCAAAGCGGCGGAAGGTAATGCAATCAAATCAAAGCATGCAGAGAGAAGAACAAACCTTCTGTAAGGTGCTCCTCTACTGACTACCAGAAAAAGTTAATCGAAGTATTGGGGAGATCTGGATGGTGTCTGACAGATCCCACCTCCTCCATGCTGGAACCATTGCTGATGAAGGCAGTACTGGAGAGCCATCATGTGCCAGTAGGGATATGCGACCAGTAGAATGCAGGAATCAAGCAGACCTAACAGTCAATGAACCATCAGGACTGGACCTTGAGCTCCCCATCAAAACATCAGAATCATATCCTGAATGTTCTAAATCCTACGAGGAGGAGGGAACTGTCTCAAAGATGTTGTGCCAGTAATGCCCGTGAACAAGAGGCATTGACGACTCCAGATTGAATTTAAGAGAGTTGATAGAAGGATGCTATTACCTTAGGTGATCCAACATCAACTGTAGTGTGCTCCTTTGAGCAGCCAATCTTTGAGATATAGGAACAATGAGATCCCATACCTGCTCAAATGCACCACTACCACCACCGTCATCTTTGTGAAGACTACAGTGCTGATGTCAACCTGTACAAGAGGTCATCTAACAGGTATTGGGTAGAATCTAACCTATCAAGAATCTCAGGTAACTTTGGTGTGACAGCATGATCAGTTTGTGGAAATACGCAGCCTGAAAGTCATATGACACTATACAGACTTCTGCTTTCTGTGTCGCAAGTACCTAGGTTAGGAATAGCATCTTGGCATTCTCCTAGACAAGCTCAGGACTGTTAGCGCGTCTGACCTTAATAAGTAAACTTACAAGGGGACACGAATAGGTCGATTAACCTTTTGACACGTTTAAGATGTTCTCGCCATAGCTCCAATACATGAACAATAATCAATAATCATTAGTCAAAATCAATTATCAATGGAGTCAGTAAATTTAGCGCACCATAACCTTTCAGCCATGAATAACCACACCTTTAGTATAAGTTTTGTAAGTTTATTTCCCTTATATTAACAATGCTAAAATCATGTATATTAATCTCAATATCAAATGAAACACATATAAGAACAACACTGGTTAACCAAAGCGGCGGAAGAAACACAATCTAATCAAAGCTTGAATCACAACACATTCTAAGGCAACGGTGCAAGCCAAAAGCAGAGTCAGCTGCAACAAAGAAATGTGATACATAGGTTTCAGCAAGATAATTCGTCAAGACATTAGTCCTGTAATTCGTCAGTCGTCATGTGAATACCCTCATCTATCCCAGATTAGCATCAGCATGTTGTGCTACACGCCAAACAATTTAGAACACAAATTTCGAAAAACATCTAGCTATGGAATCTATCAAAACAGCGCACTTGGTACCTAGAAAGAAAAGGCATAAAAGTTGCAATTCAGTCACATCGTCTTATCTACCTATCCACGGTATGGGTCAGCAAGCAGAATCAGTCTTCGTCCTCAGGTCATCAATCGATCAGCAAAGCATCAGGCTCTCAGTCAGTGAGCATGAGCCCAATGACAGAATCTCGAATCACTTCTTCTCTGAAATTGCATCTCATAACGGGGTAAAATCTGAATAAGGTCTGAAGTCTTTTCTCTCTGTCATGTTGTTATATCAATGTCACCAAAACTATCCCCTAGTTTCCCATTGGTCAATCAATTGTACATTTATACACTATCCAATAATATCTCTATACCAAATCTATGAATTCTAATATTTTGTTCTTCTCATGAGGTTGATTGGCCACTTTACAATGCTCTCATCATCCAGCTCGTCAGGTAACAATTTTGTTGCATCTTCATCTCCAGTCAGTGTCTTCATTGTTCGCGTCCTGGGAAAGTACATCTCACACACATTACACACAAGTCGTTACATTACTAGGGACATTGTCTCCTGTCCGCTGGTTCTCAGAGAAAGCTTTGGTTAAGCACTTTCAATAAGACAATGGACTTTTCACAGTTTAGTTCACTCTGTCAGCATTTTATTAAACGCTAAGGAATACAGCTCCTGCATGAGGTGTGGCAAAACTAGGCCAAGAAACTTGCTAAGTTAAGGCCTACAAATGGTAAGCTAAAGCATATTTCATAACCCTAAATATGACATATTACTACAATAATCTAATACATTTTCAATATTTCATCAGTATTAATCATTAATTAGTACATTTCGTGAACAATGGTGGACATTCTTCGAGGTCACATTTTCAAACGTGTGCTTTATTTTTCTACGTTATTTCATTTTCAACATAATTCAGTTATTTAAAATTTATAAACACTCATTAATAATTTCTAATTAAGTCACCTGCTTTAGCAAGACCCTGAGGTCAATGATCAGACAAGTATTGCTGTCATTCCTGGGAACCGAGAAGTACCAGGAGTAGCACCTTGACTAAGACCAACTCCACTATTCCTCTCTGCAACAGACCAGCCACCTCCTGGTATAAGAACCGAAGGTGATCCTCTTAATAAAGGGGCTGGAGGGGAGGGACCTGCAATCGTGCCAATTGGCAGAGAAGGGCATACCCCTTTTCTATGAGCTCTAGGACCAGCTGGTCTGATGTTAAAGCCATCCAGGCCTGTAGAAAGGAAGACACCCTTCCTCCAACTGGCTACAAGTACACTGTAAGAGGGAGCTTACGAAACATTCCAGGTGGTGCAGGGGAGGGCATAAAGGAGAGGACTGCTGGGTCTGTCTTTTCCTCTGTCTCTGCTCCTATACTGTCTGAAAAGTTGATTCAGCTGTTGGGCAGTCTAGGATGGCTGGCGCTGCTGAGATGTAAACTTACAAAAGTGTCTGCAGTTTTGTGCTAGGGATTCTAGTCCTTGAGATCGGGAGGTAGAGACCCCAATCTTAAATCTCTCCAAAGTTGAGCCAGCTTTATCTCTTAACAGGTGCTTGCACTAAAGGGCATATACAGGGGTATTACCCACATATTACTGGAAAACCCAGTGGATTTCAGCTGCACGTGTCCCCAGGTCCACAGAAGAGCCAATGGCTCTGGCGACGGAGTCCACAATCTCCAAGGCCCCGTTTAAGAGTGTGCCCTTGCCATCCCTCACCACCTAAGTAAAGTGGTCCAAAAGGATTGATAAGCTTGGAACTATTAAACTTGCTATAGATCAGAAGGCGTGGGTATAGCTGGCCAGCAGGTAAATGGCATTCATGGAACTCAAGGCAAAACTGTCTTGTTTCCCACCAATTCCAATTTCTTGAATTTTCTATCTGATAGAGCAGAGAGCACAAGGGTTTTGTTTTGTACAATATTAAGCTTATACCAACAAAGGTTCTAGTGAAAGATAAAAATTAAAAATATATTATGCCTCAAAAGAATGCCTCCCTTTAGAAAGAATACTTGAAAAATCAACAGGGTGAGGGTGTAGGGAATGGAACATGTCCTTCACACCTGATCTACTAATTTGACCCCTTCCTGCTTTTTCCTTTTTCCGTTTAACTGCGAAGGCACCATGGGCCATATTTTCCCAAAGACACAAAATGGGTAAAACCCCTTAATACATCCGACCCTATGTTTTGATATACTCCAGTCAGCGCAAGCATGAGTCGCAACCCAATCTTACATGCAGGTAGTAGGTGGGACGTCGAACACGATGAGAAGGAGTCCCTTGTAATGAAAGGAAAATGTCAAGACCTGTCTGAGTCAGGGAAAACATCGGTTCGGGGGAGGGGGCGGTGATTAAGAGCAGAGGACCCTCAGCCATTGTTCCCACTAACCCAGCAAAAAATATTTTAAGATGGACGCCCTGTACCTTAAAAGATTTCGAGTGATAGCTAAAACATGTACACGCTGCAGAGAACAATGCATTATTTCTGGTTGCCTGGATACACGAGAGAGACCCTGCCACGAGCCGCACAGCCATCTGATTGTTTTGATTTGAATCTGACAGAAAATCAACAGTCACCACTTTCTTTCACAAGTAGAATGAGGCGTCTCACTGTGTGAGTACATTTGCGTGGATAATGGCTTCTTGGAACACCACTATTCAGCGTGAATAACAGTTCTTTTTGAGCCTCCCGGTTAAATGTCAAAATGCTGGACTTGGAACAGATAATAATTTTGTAGATTGAGGGAAGGGAGAAAATAATTTGAAAATACGGTATATTTTGAGCACTTTAGAAACAGAATATTTTCGGGCCCGATTTTGATGTAAATAGTACACTGCTGTGCCATGTCACCCCCAAGTTATTACTTCAGATCCTACTTTGTTTCCTAGCTAAAGCAGAGATTTTTCTTGTGTTTTATGTAATTGAGAAAAAAAAAAGCTTTTAAGGAAACCTGTTCCGAGAAACTTTCCCCACGAACCTGACTCCTGTTTTTGGCAAATACATTTCATTGCTAGGTTATCGATCGGAATGCAGTCCGTTTGTTCCTCCCCCCCCTTTTTCTTCCACCTCCCTACTCTTGTTTCTTCCACTCATAGTTCTTATTATAGCACTGCTGGTAATTCCCTGTTTCCCTCAACTATGTTTTTTTTTTTTTAACTTACCTCTGTTCCTTTTTACTTCCTCCATCTTCACCTCCAGCCATACCTCCTGATTTTGACTCCAGTAACGCTCGACCATGCTCTATCCTTTTGATTCATTGGTGACGCTTAGTCACCATTCTACTACTACTAATTCTCATGTGGCCTTCTCTCCCCAAATTCCTACACTTGTGTAAACGGACACTGACCTAGTGTAGCCGAGTCATTACTGCTGACTCTTACATTTTAGCCCCACCCTGGCTAGCTTCAAGCTTCTCCATAAGTTGCCCAGAATCTTGGACTCTTCCACTAACTTTGTACCTTTCCTTGTGGAAGGTGCAGGAGCAGAGATTTTACTGATAACATGTATAATAAAAAAATGTATTGATCTTGATGAACTCATTTTCTAATAAATGCTAACAAAACGGGTGACCTTCGTAAATGGCCACCATAATCCATTTTGTAGTCTACTTAGACTAACTTTAGCTTTTAATGAAATTGATTTTCACTACTCAATGCTTACTCAAAAACAGTGTATTTAGTAGTTTTTAGAAGTGTAAACATCTACCCCTAGTGGAATTTTATGTTATACCTTACAAGGTCATTGCTAGAGTTTGACTGTCCTATTGTTTATCAAAATGTCACTAACGTGTGGTTTTTCCTCGAGGATGGAAGTAGATGCAACATTGTTCGAAGTTTCTTCCTGAACATGAAGATTTGTTTTGATTGAACAATTGATCCACAGATGAGATGGAAGAGAAGAAGAAATTGTCATAAATTGTGTTTAGCTAATGATTTCGTCAACGAGACACTGACAAATTAGAACTTAGCGTACTATGAATGTGCAACTTTTAGTTATCTAACAGTAGTTTTATTGGTTGAATGTACACACCCCATGCTCTGACCAATCATGAGTTTTGTAAGAATTAATTTAACGTTCTGTCACTTATTCTTCGGGTCAGAGAGTTGCAGACTTTCAGAGACTTGCAGAAGATGATATTCCAGGGATGTTTACCAGAGATATTTTCGGATTCTGATTAATGACGGAGTTTTGCAGTCATGTAGACTTGAGGGATTTACAGATCGTGCCTCCTGATGGTGTCCCCTTGCTGAAGTGATTCCTGTTGTTATTCATTGATCTTATGGGTAATGTATGAAATATAAATTGTTATGTGTCTTTTGTTTTTCAGGTGACAGCTGCAACTCATTAATTAATTGATGCATAATAATAATAATATTTTGATATAACCCGAGTTAGTATGTTTTCTAAATTTGTGTTTCTAAAACTTTTACATGAAGCCCAACATGTTAATGCTAATTAGTGGTTAGTGAGGAAGTCTAACTTTACATGCTCTTGATTTGTGTTGACATTCTTTGATCTATTGCTTCAATGTATATTATCACACTAGCGCAAATCTTGGTGCAATTAAGTTGTGACATAATTCTTGAGTTAATTTGTTTACTTGCTTTGATTAAACTCAGATATACAAGGCGTTCTAACCAGCCTTTGATGATCCTTTCTCAATCAATCAATCAGGAATTTGTAAAGCACACTCCTCACCCGTGAGGGTCTCAAGGCGCGGAGGAGGGGGGGACAAGGGGGGAGGGAGGTGCTGCTACTGCTCAAACAGCCAGGTCGTGAGAAGTTTCCTGAAGGTAAGGAGGTCTTTGGATTGGCACAGGTGGGTGGGAAGAGTGTTCGACGTTTTGGTGGCGATGTGCGAGAATGATCTACCGCTGGTTGTAGTTCTGCAGACACGTGGGACAGTTGTGAGGGTGAGGTCGGCTGAGCGGAGATGCGAGGTCAGGTTGTAGAAGGAGAGCCTTCTGTTGAGGTATTCTGGTCCGGTGTTGTGCAGTGCTTTGTGAGCGTGGGTGAGGAGTTTGAAGGTGATTCTCTTGTTGACTGGGAGCCAGTGCAGGTTTCTCAGGTGGCAGGGGATGTCCAGGATGAGGTGTGCGGAGGCGTTCTGGATGCGGTGCAACCTCTACTGGAGTTTGGCCGTGGTTCCTGTGTAGAGGGCATTGTCGTAGTCCAGTTTGCTGCTTATGAGGACTAGGGTGACTGTTCTTCTGGTTTCGGTAGGTATCAATTTGTAGACCTTTTGGAGCATGCAGAGGGTGTTGAAGCAGGAGGAGGAGATGGTGTTGACTTGCTGCGTCATGGATAATGAGGAGTCCAACATGAATCCTGGGTTGCGTGCATGGCTGGTGGGAGTTGGAGCGGCTCTGAGAGAGGCAGGCCACCAGGAGTCATCCCATGCGGAAGGGGTGGACCCGAAGATGAGGACTTCCATCTTGTCGGAATCAAGTTTGAGGCAGCTGCTCTTTATCCATTCGGCGATGGCCTTCATTCCTTCGTGGAGGTAGGTCTTGGCGGAGTCCTTGGTGAGGGAGAGGATTAGCTGGGTGTCGTTGGCATATGAGATGATGTTGAGGTTGTAGGATCGAGCAATGTTAGCGAGCGGAGCCATGTAGGCGTTGAAGAGGGTCGGGCTGAGGGACGAACCCTGGGGTACACCACAGATGATTTTGGTGGCCTCTGAGCAGAATTGGGGAGGCGGACTCTCTGGGTTCTGCCGGCGAGATAGGAGGTGACCCAGTCCAGGGCTCTGTCATGGATTCCTGCATTGCTGAGGAGTGAGCATAGGGTGTGGTGGCAGACGGTGTCGAACACGGCCGAGAGGTCCAGGAAGATGAGGGCCAAGGTTTCGCCATTGTCCAGTATGGTTCTAATGTCCTTAGTGGCAGCGATGAGGGCAGTTTTGGTACTGTGGTTGCTGCGGAATCCGGATTGGGAAGGGTCCAGGGTGCAGTTCTCCTTGAGGAAGCCAGTTAGTTTTCTGTTGACAGCCTTCTCGATGACATTTGCCGGGAAGAGGAGCAGGGAGATAGGCCAGAAGTTCTTGAGGTCCTTTGGGTCCACCTTGGGTTTTTTGAGGAGGGCGTTGATCTCGGCGTGTTTCCAGCTCACTGGGAAGGTGGTGGACTCAAAGGAGCTGTTGATGATCTTCCATAGTGGGGTGCGATAACAGAGCTTGCTTTGTTGAGGATGTGGTGAGGGCAGGGGTCAGATAGAGAGCCGGAGTGGATGGTGTTCATGATTTCAATGGTTACGTTGTCATTGACGAGGGTCCAGGAGAGCAGGAGGTTGGTCAGAGGTGAATCTGTGGTGTTGGTGGTTGCTGGGGGGGAGGGTCCGGGTGCTGAAGCTGTCGTGGATGTCTGCAATCTTGCGGTGGAAGTAGGAGGCTAGGGAGTCTCAGAGGTCTTGGTATGGCGGGCTGTCGTTGGAGCAGGGGCTGGAGAGTTCCTTCACGATGTTGAAGAGCTCCTTGTGGCTGTGTGCATTGTTGTTGTTTATATGTATCATTTGTGTTTGAGAATTATTTTAGTGACTTTAGCATTGTTAATATAGGGAAATACATTTACAAATCTTCTTAATAAACTGGCGTGCACATTGCAGTGTAATCAGATCGACAATTGCTTGTTTATGTTGTTTATTGTGATGATTATGACATTTACTATTGACATCCTCTCAAATCAATGTTGTGTTAGTCCATTGGCCTAGGCGAGATCTACTATTTGATCTGAGATAGTAGTTAGGATTTCTCTGCGCTGCAGCAGCTTTTGGTAGCAGAGTTATGGTTATGTCATTATTTGATGATGTCACAGTGATGTCATAATTTGTGAAAGAATTTTCTTGAAATTTTGATTTTTAATAATTTTTCTAAAATGTTTTGCGGATCTGAGAAAATGAGTTGCTAGATGCCTTAAGTGACTTTCCCCTGTCCTTGGAGATGCTGTAGGTTGAAGGGTATGTTCTTAACGATTTTTTGATTGAATTGAGTGAGGTTAGATTATTTTGCACTTGCACAGCTTTAGCTAATTTGCAGATGATTGAGGTGTTCATGAGTTTAGAAAGAATGGGCATTCTCCAGTAGAATTTATAGGGAGTGGGTGGACTCCAATAGGTATGAGAGTAGGGAAGCAGCATTTTTCATTTGTGTGTGGCACTTAGTGCAGGAAAAATTGTCCAAGTGGTTATTGATAAGACGGACCTAATGAGAGAGGTCTAAGACTCAGCAGTATATTGAAAAGTGTAATGAGACACTTGGTACAAGTGTAGAGAGACACTTGGGCCCGTATTTATACTTTTTGACGCTAAACTGCGCTAACGCAGTTTAGCGTCAAAAAAATTAGCGCCGGCTAACGCCATTCTGAAGCGCCATGCGGGCGCCGTATTTATAGAATGGCGTTAGCCGGCGCTGCCTGGTGTGCGTGAAAAAAAACCACGTACACCAGGCAGCGCCGGCGTAGGGGAAAATGGCGTATGGGCGTCTCAAAATGGGGCAAGTCAGGTTAAGTCAAAAAAATCGCCTCAACCCGATTTGCGCCATTTTTTTACGACGCCCATCCCCCATTAACATGACTCCTGTCTTAGCAAAGACAGGAGTCATGCCCCCTTGCCCAATGGCCATGCCCAGGGGACTTATGTCCCCTGGGCATGGTCATTGGGCATAGTGGCATGTAGGGGGGCACAAATCAGGCCCCCCTATGCCACAAAAAAAAAGTAAAAAAAATACTTACCACAACTTACCTTTTCTTCCCTGGGATGGGTCCCTCCATCCTTGGGTGTCCTCCTGGGGTGGGCAAGGGTGGCAGGGGGTGTCCCTGGGGGCAGGGGAGGGCACCTCTGGGCTCATTCTGAGCCCACAGGTCCCTTAACGCCTGCCCTGACCCAGGCGTTAAAAAGAGGCGCAAATGCGGGGTTTTTTGCCCCACCCACTCCCGGGCGTCATTTTTGCCCGGGAGTATAAATACCACGCACATGCCTGGGAGTCATTTTTTAAGACGGGAACGCCTACCTTGCATCTCATTAACGCAAGGAAGGTGTTCACGCCAAAAAATGACGCTAACTCCATGAACTTTGGCGCTAGACGCGTCTAACGCCAAAGTATAAATATGGAGTTAGTTTTGCGTCTAATTTGCGTCGAAAAAAACTATGCAAATTCGGCGCAAACGGAGTATAAATATGCCCCTTGGTATATGTTGTAAAATGTCTATTTAGAAGACCGATCCGGTGTGGTTGGTATGTCGAGTGTGTGAGATAATTTGTGCGGTTGAAATTATACCTGAAATTTGGTGAGTTCTATGTGCACTAGAACAATAATCCAACTGACCAGTTGAGAAGTGAAATTTGCAGGTCGAAATTTGCTTACGAACGCGGGGAACTGTGAGAAAGAGTAACTGTAGATGCGAAAGCTGAAGTGAAATTTGGAAGGTTCCTGAAGCGATTGTGTTACCCTACCTGTAGTAAATCAATCAATCAATCAAATAATTTCTTAACCGCACTACTCACTCGGTAGGGTCTCAAGGCACTGGGGGGGCGGTTACTGCTAGAAAAGCCATGTCGTAAGGTGCTTTCTGAAGGTTAGGAGGTCCTGGGTCTTGCGTAGTTTGGTGGGGGAGGGAGTTCTAGGTCTTGGCGGTGAGGTGGGAGAAGGATCTGCCACCGGAGGTGGGGCATTGCATGTGGGAGACTGTAGCGAGGACGAGGTCGGCGGAGCGGAGCTGTCGAGTTGGTATGTGGAAGTTTACTCGTTCGTTGAGGTAGGCGGTCCAGTGTTGTGGAGGGCTTTATGAGTGTGGACGAGGACTTTGAAAATGATCCTTTTGTTGATGGGCAACCAATGTAAGGATCCGAGGTGGGTGGATATGTGTTCATGGCGAGGGAGGTTGAGGATGAGATGTGCAGCGGCGTTCTGGATTCTCTGGAGTTTTCTTTGAAGCTTGGCTATGGTCCCTGTGTAGAGGGCGTTGTCGTAGTCCAGTCTGCTGCTAATGAGGGCATGGGTGACTGTTCTTCTTGTTGCTAAAGGAATCCATTTGAAAGTCTTGCGTAGCATGCAAAGGGTGTTGAAGCAGGAGGATGATATAGCGTTGATTTGCTGGGTCGTGGAGAGAGATGAGTCCAGTACGATGTCAAGGTTGCATGCATGGGTGGTGGATGTTGGGGGTGGTCCGAGGGTGGTGGGCCACCAGGAGTCATTACATGCTGTCTTGTTGGGGCCGAAGATGATGATCTCTGTTTTGTTTGAGTTCAGTTTGAGGTGGCTTGCTGTCACCCACTTGGCGATGTCAAGGAGTCCGGCGTGCAGGTTAATCTTGGCGGTGGCTTGGTTTCTGGTGAGGGAGATGATGAGTTGGGTGTCGTCAGCATATGAAATGATGGTGATGCCGTGGGGGCGGAGGATGTTGGTGAGAGGAGCCATGTAGATGTTGAAGAGGGTAGGGCTGAGGGAGAATCCTTGGGGGACCCCACAGATGATCTTGGTGGCTGTAGACCGGAAAGTAGGGAGGCAAACTCTTTGGGTTCTTTCGGAGAGGAAGGAGGTGAGACAGTCCAGGGCCTTGTGGCGCATTCTGGCATCGAAAAGGCATGCATGGAGGGTTTGGTGTCATACAGTGTCAAAAGCTGTAGAGAGGTCTAGGAGGATGAGGGCGGCGGTCTCGCCCTTGTCCACTCTGGTCCTGATGTCGTCTGTGCAGGCGATGAGGGCGGTCTCGGTACTGTGGTTCTTGCAGAATCCAGACTGGGAGGCTTTGAGTATATTGTTTTCTTCTAGGAAGCAAGACAGTTGTGCATTTACTATCTTTTCAGCGACCTTTGTGGGGAAGGGGGGGAGAAGAGAAATGGGTCGGTAGATCGTGAGGTCTTACGGATCTGCTTTGGGTTTTTTGAGAAGAGTGTTGACTTTGGCGTGTTTCCAAATATCTGGGAAGGTTGCGGTGTCGAAGGAACTGTTGATGACTGCACGGAGCTGGGGAGCGATGATTTGGCTGGCCCTGTTGGTAGGGGCAAGGGTCTGTTGGGGAGCCTAAGTGGATGGAGTTCATGGTTTTGACGATTTCTTTGTTGTTGGTGGGGGTCCAGGTGTTTAGTCGGTTGGTGCAGCAGGGTGTTGTGGTGCTGGTTGTGTCTGCGGTGGTGATGGTGGGTGCTCATGATGTAAAGCTGTTGTGTATGTCTGAGATTTTGCGGTGGAAGTAATTGGAGAGGGACTTGCAGAGGTTTTAGCAGTGTGGAGGGTCGATGGTGCTGGATTTGGGTTTGGTGAGTTCTTTGACAATGGCAAAGAGTTCCTTGCTGTTGTGTGTGTTGTTGTCTATGCGTTCTTTGTAGAAGGAGAATTTGGTGGTCCCGATGAGTTGGTGGTGTTTGCGCATGGCTGTTTTGAGGGCGGAGAAGTTGCTCATTGAGGGTTCTTGGCGCCAGGCTTTCTCAGTTTTTCGGCATTCTTGTTTGGAATACTGGAGTTCTGTGGTGAACCAGGGGGTGGTCTTGATGGTGCAGGTGTTCTTGTTTGTTGTCAAAGAGGTTAGAGAGTCTGCGCAGGTTTCTAGCCATCATGTGAGGTTGTGGGTGGCAGTGTTGGGGTCGTTGGTGATGGGAGGTGGCACTTGTGCAAGGTTGGAGATCAGGTGTTCTTTGGAGATCTTGTTCCACTTTCAATAGGGTGTAGTGTGATGTTGGTGGTGGGTGGTGGCCTTCAGGAAGGAGAAGTGGACGTAGTGATGGTCAGTCCAGTGGAGTTCGGTGGTGTGAGTGAAGGTAATGTGGCTGCTGGAGGTGAAGATAAGGTGGGTGGGTTGACCAGTTGCTTGAGGCTGACGTTCGTAACGTTGTCCAGCAGGGCTGTGGAGTTGCAGTCGTGGGTGCTTTCCAGGTGAAAGTTGAGGTCACCAAGGAGTATGTAGTCTGTGGATGTGAGGGTGTGGGAGCTGATGGTATCAGCGATGGTATCACAGAATGGGGGTGGGGTCCTGGTGGTCTGTAGATGAGGGTTCTTCTAAGGGTGGTATTGGCGTTGATGTGTATTTGAAAGTGTAGGTATTCTGCGTTGTCTAGGTTGGTGTTGGTGAAAATTTTGATGGTGTTTTTGTGAATTATGGCGATACCTCCTCCTGGTTTGTTGGTGCGGTCTCTACAGGTGATTTTGTAACCTTCTGGGATGGCTATGGCGATGTCGGGTTCTGATGAGGGGTTCATCCATGTTTCAGTGAGAAAGGCGATGTCAGGAGAGTTTGTGGTGAGCAGGTCCCAAAGCTCAATGGCGTGCTGGTGGGCAGAGTGGGTGCTAAGGAAGATGCAGTTAAGGTGATTGCGGGGTTTGGTGTTGTTGCGGTGCTTGTTGGTGTTGCTGGTGTTGGTGAGAGTGCAGGAGAAATGGCATGAGTGGCATGTGAAAGGTCGTGGGTGTGTTTGGGGTTGGGCTGGGCGTAGGCGGGGTGCTGGCTTGGGTTGAGGGCAAAGAGTTTTGTGGAGGAGTAGTGGTGCTTCGCGGGGTCGGAGAAGCGTTGACCAGGGGTATGGGCGCTGGGCGCGGTCCCGGCGTGGACGGGCGCAGAAGGGCTTGACTCTGGCGCGCCAGAGTACAGCGACTGCCATTAAGAAGGGGAGGTGGGAGGGAGGAGCAGCTCTGAAGCGGGACGCGGGAGAGGAGTGTTCAAGGGGGGCGCGAGGGTGGCGGGGTCGCAGGGCACGCAGCGGCAGGGATTAAGGAACCGGTGAGAGCCGGGAAGTAAAATGGGCACAATTGAAGCTCAAAAATGGGCACACTTAAGGTAAAAAACAGTTCTTAAAACGAAAAGCTAAATACAGAAAACTAAATACAATCTATGGAACTAAATACTAGACACGCCTACCACTAGGCACCAGGGATGAGGCGCAGGTGGGTGCATGCGGGTGGTGGAGGGCCTTGAACTTTTCTTGCAGCAGCAAACGGCGGGGTCAGGGGCACGGAGGCTGGCTGGTGGAACCAAAGTGTACTCCTGGCTTAAAGCAGGTCAGGGGGTCACACTAGGTGCCGGGCTGCGGCCGCCATTAAGAAGGGGAGGTGGAAGGGAGGAGCAGCTGGGAGGCGGGAGAGGAGTTTCCAATAGGGGCGTGAGGGGGGCGGGCCGCAGGGAGCGGGGCCAAAGGGGACGCAGCGGCAGGGATTAAGGAACCAGTGAGAGCCGGGAAGAAAAACGGGCACAATTGAAGCTCAAAATAGGAAGCGAGCACAAATGGACATAGGTAGGGTCAAAAACAGTTCTAAAAACGAAAAACGAAATACAGAAAATGAAATACAAGCTATGGAACGAAATACTAGACACACCTACCACTAGGAACCAGGGATGAGGCGCAGGCGGGTGCCTGCGGGTGGTGGAGGGCCTTGAACTTGTCTTGCAACAGCAAACAGAGGGGTCAGGGGCATGGAGGCAGGCTGGTGGAGCCGAAGTGTAATCCTGGCCTAAAGCAGACAAATTTATTTTCTTTCTTTCTTTATTTTTTGGTTTAAAGTTTGCTCATGAACTAATATTACATTAGATTGGTGTGTTAGTTGTGTGGAAGACAAGCCCAAAGACTTTGTCAGTGTTTCAGCGGTCAGGCTGAGAAGGGATGTGTATATTAGTGTGACATAAGTTTGTGCCGCACTGAAATAGGTTGATTAGTGAGAAGGGTCACGTACGGATTTGACCATCAGTCCAAAACTCATGTAGGGCGATTGAAAGGCAAGAGCATCAAAGAGGATTGTGGGATTTAAGTCACGTTTTCTGATTAGTTATTTTTGAACAGATTTAGTTGTTTTGTTTTGTTTTTAAAATTTTGAAAATCATTTCTTGGTTAAACAGTTTTTGAACAGATTTTGTTGAAAAAACAAAGTTTTTCAAAGCTTTAAAAAGTGCCTTTAGAGGTGATGAGTGTATTCTGGCAAGAAAGGGAGAAATTTGTCCACCAGAAAATACTCCAGCATATAGCGTGATTGAGGAGAAGGGTACGAGAGTGTGCCTTTGATTGAAATCCTGGATTAAGATCACAAAGAAAGAAGGTAGTTTGGCTTTTCCAGAAAATGGTACTCTTAAATTGAGAATTTTGGAGAATCTGAGACAGAAAATGTACAGTTTAAAACCTCCTCAGAGACCAGCTCAGTTTGAAGCTTTAGCAATTTGGGAGCTAGTAGCTAAACAGCACCAATCTTTGAAACTCGAGAAGAGAATGAGGAGAGTAGAAAAGTCACTAGCAGAAGCTAGATGGGACGAGGAGCAGAAGAAGTGGAGACTAGCTGCCCTACAGAGAATTAGGTTATTTCCTGCCAGACAAAAGAGGATGAGAATGAGTCAAAAGTTGCGAAGAAAAAGAAAAAGAGTTCTTTAGTAAATTAGGAATGAAAATTAAAAGAAATGAAAAGAGTTATGTTTAATGATGGTGATGTTGATGAATCAGGCGATGATGAATTAATTTCTGAGTTTATGTGAAACCTTCCACAACCATATGCAGCTCAAGAAGGTCATGGAACCAGTGAGAGTAGGACTAGTGAGAGTGGAACAGGTGGAAGTGTGATTGGTAATACGAGTCCTACTGCAGCATCAACAACAGGGGTATCACAGAATAGTTTGAACAGTGATCGAGTTACTTTGGATGGGCCATTCCAGATTAGTTCAAGTTTGAATCAGAATTTTTCAGGGAGAGATTCACGAAGCTCAAGTCAGACTACTTATGGTTTAAGACAACAAAGTCCAGATGCAGAGTAGTTTTAATGATTCATTAAACAATGGACAGCCGTTAGAGATAAACATTCCTGGCACTTTTCGAGAGGTTCCAATTGTGATGACTACTACTAATTTAGGGTGGTCTCCAGGTCAACAAGGGCTGAGTTTAATTCAGAAAGAGCCTGTTCAAATACAGATTTCTCAAATGCAGAGCATGAGAACAATGCAGACACAGAATGCCGGACCTCTTGTTAGTCCAGATGCAATTGCTGTACCAATTACAATGGGTCCACTTATGCCAATAAATATCCAGAGTAATAATAGTGGAGTGAGTTCTTTGGTCCAGTTTCAGAATGGGTTTTAGAGAAATCAACTCCAAGGCAAGAACAAAACCTGAATGAGACTAGGGCCCTCATTACAACATTGGCGGTAAAAGCCGCTTACCACCGTGCAGAAGACCGCCAACACACCGCCGCGGCCGCGGAATTCCGCATGAGCTATTGTGACCCACAGTTCGGAATCCGCCAAAATTCAGACACCCACACAAGCCGCCACACCAAAGGTCAGTGATAATCTGGCGAAAACAAATCCTCCACCGCCACGCCAACAGAAATACGCCCACACTATCACGACCCACGAATCCACACAGCGGTCTTTCAACCACGGTATTCTATTGACGGTACACACCGCCGTGCTCAAAATACACACACATTTACAAAACACAGCCACATTGGACAGTTCCAAATAGACACACCTGATACACATGCACACACCACTCCCACACACCCAATAAAATATAAAACACACACCCACATCACCCACACACCCCTAGAACCAAACATTCAGAAAGAAGGCCAGAGAGAGACACCACCAGCAAGAACAACATCATCCACAGGCACACAACACCATCACCCACAGAACTTCCATGCACCTCACACAACACACCAGTACATATTAGCACACTTATCACCACACACTCCACCCCACACATCACCTACACCACCCCATGGCACGGCAAAGAAACCCCAGGTTCTCGGAGGAGGAGCTCAGGGTCCTGGTGGAGTCAATCGTCCGGGTAGAGCCACAGCTATTCGGATCACAGGTGCAGCACACCTCAATTGCAAGGAAGATGGAGCTATGGTGAAGAATAGTCGACAGGGTAAACGCAGTGGGACAGCATCCAAGAAATCGGGAGGACGTCAGGAAGAGGTGGAATGACCTACGAGGGGAGGTGCGTTCCGTAGTCTCAAGACACCACCTGGCGGTCCAACGGACTGGCAGCGTACCCCCACCTCCTCCCCCACAACTAACAACATGGGAGGAGCAGGTCTTGGCGATTCTGCATCCTGAGGGCCTCGCAGGAGTAGATGGAGGAATGGACTCTGGAAAGACAAATCATAACTATTACATCCCCCACCCTACCTGCATGCTATCACATACCCCCACCCTCACCCTCACCCCAAGCACTCCAACTCCTCACAAATGTTCCAACATCACAAACCACCCATCCCAACACCAAGCCCTGCAGGCAACAACAAAGCATGGACACCCATCACTAAAGCATGCCCACTGCACATACCCGTCCAGCCCCCTAAACCATCATCACACAAGGTCCCACACAGGAATTCAAGCACTGGGGTACACGGTAACCCACCCATTGCACACCATGACACACACAGATGTAATAACCATCCTTTTATACCCCTGCAGGACCCCTACCCAACGTCACCGGACAGGAGGGTCCACACATGTCCACACCACCAACAGAAGAGGCCCACAGTGATGACAGCAGCTCTGTCCAACTGGATTTAGATGACCAGCCTGGCCCATCGGGGACCTCTGGACAGTCGATTCCCCTCATCCAGTCACACGCCACCACAGACCTTCCCCCCTCTGGAAACACCAGCACAGCACCCACCGAGCGGGCCCATACCTCCGTCCCCAAGACACATCAATCAGCTGTGTGTCCACCACTACAGGGAACCCAGGCTAACCCACCACCCCAACAGCAACAGGGTCCTGGGGGCAGTGGCAGTGGGCACATGGTCCAGGGGATGGAGGCCCAGGAACACAGGGGAACTGGGAGGGCTGCTGTGCGACGGGGGCAGACAGGCAAAGGGAACCCACTCTCCACGAGGCCCTCTCCTCCATCATGGGAGCCTACCACCACTCCCAGGAGACGATGGCAACGGTACTGGCCAAGTTTCAGGAGACCCAGCGCCTGCAGGAGGAACAGTATATGGGTTTCAGGGAGGAACCTCCGCCGGCGCTAGTGGACAGGACGCCCTGCCACAGGACCACCACACCAGCACCCCACCCCCTGTAGAGGGAGAACCACCCCGCAAATGGTCCCTGAGATCCAGGAACAAGACAGAGCACGATGCCAAGACCCCCGCCAAGAAATCAGACCACCCTGATTGTCATCCTACTGTCCCACTTTGTCACCCTGTCCAAACTTAAACTGCCCCAGCTGCACTTCCTATGCCCATATGGGCAATGCACCTGTGAGACTAATGGGCTGGACTCTGCCATGGACATTCCTCCGCCATCACCCCTCACCATTTTACTACCCCCTCCAATATTGAGCACTTGAATAAACACACTTAAAGCTTAAACAATCTGGAGTCTGTCTGTGGTTTTGAAATAGTGTATTAGCAATTACAGTGACAAAATGCTCTTTCAATTGTAATGTCAACATACCTATGTTACACAGCTCTAGTCCATGAGGAATCTAAGCAGATGTCACACAGTGGGACCCATATCTGTGAAATCGTAAGGGAAAGTGAAAACTCAGTGACAATACACTGGGTGAAAACGACAGACAGTAGAGAGGCAGTAGTGTTACAGTACATGTAGTAGGCAGGTCTGTACTCTTACCCTTGTCTCACTGGAAATATTGCTGGATCACTGAGTCCCTGTTGTTCATGTCTTCTTCCTCTGCTTCCTCATCTTCACTGTCCACAGGCTCCACAGCTGCCACAACACCGCCATCTGGACCATCCTCCTTCAGAAAAGGCACCTGTCATCGCAAAGCCAAGTTGTGAAGCATACAGCAGGCCACGATGATCTGGCACACCTTCTTTGGTGAGTAGAATAGGGATCCACCTGTCATATGGAGGCACCGGAACCTGGCCTTCAGGACGCCGAAGGTCTGCTCGATCACCCTCCTAGTTCGCCCATGGGCCTCATTGTAGCGTTCCTCTGCCCTTGTCCTGGGATTCCTCACTGGGGCAGTAGCCATGACAGGTTGGGGTAACCAGAGTCACCTGCAAATGGCGAGGGACAACTGTTAGACATGCACTAACCTGTAGGGATATCCCCAGACCCAGACAACCATTCCCACTGTCTTGCTTCCAGGTGCTCACCTAATAGCCACACACGGTGCCTCTGGAGTTGACACATCACATATGGGATGCTGCTATTCCGCAGGATGTAGGCGTCATGCACTGAGCCAGGGAACATGGTATTCACATAGGAGATGTACTGGTCTGCCAAACATACCATCTGTACATTCATTGAATGATAACTCTTCCGGTTTCTGTACACCTGTTCACTCCTGTGGGGGGGTACCAAAGCCACATGGGTCCCATCAATGGCACCTATGATGTTGGGGATGTGTCCCAGGGCATAGAAATCACCTTTCACTGTAGGCAAATCCTCCACCTGAGGGAAAACTGTGTAGCTCTGCATGTGTTTCAGAAGGGCAGACAACACCCTGGACAATACGTTGGAAAACATAGGCTGGGACATCCCTGATGCAATGGCCACTGTTGTTTGAAAAGACCCACTTGCAAGGAAATGGAGCACTGACAGCACCTGCACTTGAGGGGGGATTCCTGTGGCATGGTGGATTGCTGACATCAGGTCTGGCTCCAACTGGGTACACAGTTCCTGGATTGTGGCACGGTCAAGCCTGCATGTGATCATCACATGTCACTCCTCCATTGTCCCAGCGGACTGTGCCTATGAAGGACAACAGCGAGCACAGAGTCAAACAACTCAGAGGTACGTACCCACAGTTTACACAGAACACCATTCATACACAAAAGGTGGCCTGTATGTGTGTTGAGTCTAGGCCTAGGTATGTGTGACGCAGATGAAAAATAAGCCATGTGGGCCTCTGAAATGGCGGCTGCCTGACCTCTAAAGTGGGACAATGGGATGTGAGGTAACTGCGCTGGCGTTGTACACCGTTGCGGTAGGCAGTCGAAGACCGCGGCGCAATGCTGCATTGGTTAACATTGGACCCTATGGGTCCCAGGAGCCAATGACAATGTACGCCGGCAGTGACGGTACGCACCGCCGCGGACGTGACTGCCGTTTTCTATCTGTTCAATCACTCAATTTCTGATCTTCGACAGGAGAGGACCATCACTGCAAGTGCTGCTGTGACCTCGGTCTGGAATAGACAATGGCTCGATTGTCTGGGGAAAGGGCCCCTGCCTTCACATCAGAGGAGTTGGAGAAACTTGTGGATGGGGTCCTCCCCCAGTACACGCTACTCTACGGTCCTCCAGACAAACAGGTAAGTACACAGGGAACATGTTGTATGGGCTATGCCTGTGTGGAGAGAGCTGGATGTAAGAAGGAAGGGGGGAGAGTGCGGCGTGCATGAGAGATGGTGAATGCATGTGCCACATGGCAAGGGTAGGGATGGGGGTCAATCACTTTGATGGTGCAGTTGGCAATTGCTTTCTCTTCCCCCTGTACATTTCATGTAGGTCAGCGCCCACCAGAAAAAAGATATTTGGCGTGTCATCGCCAAGGATTTCCGGACCCTGGGGGTCCACCACAGACGGAGCACCCACTGCCGGAAAAGATGGGAGGACATTCGCCGCTGGAGCAAGAAGACGGCGGAGGCTCAGCTGGGGATGGCCTCCCAATGTGGGAGGGGTGCCCATCGCACCAAGACTCCCCTGATGTTCAGGATCCTGGCGGTGGCCTACCCAGAGTTGGATGGGCGCTTGAGGGCATCACAGCAGCCACAAGGGGGTAAGTACACTCTCATTCTGCTGACTTTGCGTGCAGTGGAGGTGTCTGTGTGGGGGAGGTGGGCTGTGGGTTTCCCTAGGCCAGGGCGAGTTCTGTAGGCAAGGTCCCTCCGTAGAGTGTCAAGTACACCTAGTCATGGCCCTGTGTCATCTATGTGTGCAGATGTCCTCCATAGCCTTGTAGGCCATTTCCCAGGAATTTAACAGAGGAGCCCAAGACCGCGGCATAGTGCAGGGGGCTTCTGTGTCTGTCGTGTCAGCCAACGGTAGCTGTAATGCATGTACTCAACATGTCTTTCTCCTGTCGCCCCCCCTTTTTGTGATGTCCCTGTTCTTGTGTGCATTAGCATCATCAGGCGGAGGAGCAGTGGCACCGGATCACCAGGGGGCTGCATCCCACATGGCCATGGAGGGCCACACTACGGACTCGGACTTCACCAGTGGGACGGAGGGCGAGGGGAGCTCCAGGGAGGGGACAGGAGCTGACATCAGTGACACAGACTCGTCCTCTAATGGGAGCTCCCTTGTGGTGGCGGCAACGTCTGTGCCACCCCCATCTACAGGTACAGCCGCCACCCCCACTTCCAGCACCGCCCTCCCAGCAGCCCCTCAGCCTTTGCCCCATGCCTGCTCACCCGGGAGGGTGGGCATCACCTTCGCCCCAGGCACCTCAGGCCCTGCCCCAGTTACCCCTGCTGCCCTCAGTGAGGAGGCCATTGACCTCCTCAGGTCCCTCACTGTTGGGCAGTCTACCATTTTGGATGTCATCCAAGGTGTAGAAAGGCAGTTGCAACAAACCAATGCATTCCTGGAGGGCATTCATTCTGGTCAGGCGGCCCTTCAGTGAGCTTTTCAGACTCTGGCCTCAGCACTGATGGCAGCCATTGTCCCTGTGTCTAGCCTCCCCCTCCAACTTCCTCCACCCTGACCCAATCCCCTGTACCTCAGCCTATCCCAAGCACGCCTACAGACCAGCATGCACACACGTCAACACACAAGGGAAGCTCAGGCAAACATAAGCACCACACATCCCACAGGCACCCAAACAAGAATCACACACATGCAGACACACCAACATCCACTGCCTCCACTGTGTACCCCTCCTCCTCGTCTCCCTCCTCCCTCCCAATCTCGTATACACTCACACCTGCATGCACTACCTCTACAGCCACTACGTCCCTCTCCAGCCCACCCACCACCACACCCCGCTCACTTGCAGTCACCACCCCCACTACCATTCATACGTCCCCTGTGTCCTCTCCCAGTGTGTCTGTGACACCCCCTCCGAAGATACACAAACGCAGGCACCCACCCACCCAACAGCCATCCACCTCACAACAGCCTCCAGCGCATGCACCTTCACCCAAAGTCAGCAAACGAACACCTCCTACAACCACCACCTCTTCCTCCACTCCCAAACCCCCTCCAGCTACCCGTCCCAGTGTGTCCAAAAAACGTTTCCTGTCCAACCTTGACCTCTTTCCCACACCTCCCCCACGCCGTCCATCTCCTAGGTCCTGAACTAGCACCTCAGCCACAACGTCTTCTGGACCAGTGGTGCCTATAGTCACCGGAATCTGGAGTGCACCGGCCACCAGGGCAGCCAGTGTGGCACGGAGCCACAGCACAGACAGTCCCCCACCTGTGAAGCATCAGAAGTTGGCCAGTGCCCGGCGGGAGAGGGGGAAGACTCCAGCCACCAAAGCCACTCCCAGGGGTCCCGGTGGGAGTGTGGAGTCAGCTGTGACACCTTCCAAGGTGGGGAAGGGCCACAAGAAACCCGCCAAGTCTGGGAAGAGCAGCACAGCGGAGAAGCCCGCCATCATCCCCGCTGCCCAGGAGGCCACCTCCAGCACCAGCCCAGCTGCCCAGGACAGGCCCGCCAGCACAAGCCCAGCTGCCCAGGACAGGACCGCCAGCACAAGCCCAGGTGCCCAAGACAGGCCTGCCAGCACAAGCCCAGCCGCCCAGGACAGGACCGCCAGCACAAGCCCAGCTGCCCAGGACAGGACCGCCAGCACCAGCCCACCTGCCCAGGACAGGACCGCCAGCACAAGCCCAGCTGCCTAGGGCAGGCCCACCAGCACAAGCCCAGCTGCCCAGGTCAGGACCACCAGCACAAGCCCAGCTGCCCAGGGCAGGACCGCCAGCAGAAGCCCAGCTGCCCAGGACAGGCCCACCAGCACAAGCCCAGCTGCCCAGGACAGGACCGCCAGCACAAGCCCAGCTGCCCAGGACAGGACCGCCAGCACCAGCCCACCTGCCCAGGACAGGACCGCCAGCACAAGCCCAGCTGCCCAGGACAGACCCGCCAGACCAACCCCGCTGGGCCATGAAGGACCACCAGCAAAAGCCCCGCTCGGCCATGAAGGACCGCCATCAAAAGCCCTGCTGGGCCATGAAAGACCGCCAGCAAAAGCCCTGCTGGACCATGAAGGACCGCCAGCAAAAGCCCCGCTGGGCCATGAAGGACCGCCAGCACAAGCCCCGCTGGGCCATGAAGGACCACCAGCAAAAGCCCCGCTGGGCCATGAAGGACCACCAGCAAAAGCCCAGCTGGACCATGAAGGGCCGCCAGCAGCTGAGTCCCTGCAATGGAGACCACCGTCTCAAGCACCGCTGCACAGGGCACCGCCGCCTCAAGCCCCGCTGCACAGGGCACCGCCGTCTCAAGCACCGCTGCACAGGGCACCGCCATATCAAGCACCGCTGAACAGGGCACCGCCGTCTCAAGCACCGCTGCACAGGGTACCGCTGTCTCAAGCACCGCTGCACAGGGCACCGCCATATCAAGCACCGCTGAACAGGGCATCGCCATCTCAAACACCGCTGAACAGGGCACCATTATATCAAGCACCGCTGAAGAGGGCACCGCCGTCTCAAGCACCGCTGGCCCATGAGCGGCAAGGGCACTGACACAACTGAGTCAGTCACGGGGTGAATGATGCACTCTGGGCACCATGCCCCCTCCAGAACCAGTGGAGAGATCCATCCACTAACTCTGTCCTTAGCAGGATGAAGCACTCTGGGCACCATGCCCCCTCCAGAACCAGTGGAGACTGTCATCCACTACCTCTGTCCTTAGCAGGATGAAGCACTCTTGGCACCATGCCCCCTCCAGAACCAGTGGGATGAAGCACTCTGGGCACCATGCCCCCTCCAGAACCAGTGGAGACTGTCATCCACTACCTCTGTCCTTACCAGGATGAAGCACTCTGGGCACCATGCCCCCTCCAGAACCAGTGGAGAGATCCATCCACTACCTCTGTCCTTAGCAGGATGAAGCACTCTGGGCACCATGGCCCCTCCAGAACCAGTGGAGACTGTGATCCACTACCTCTGTCCTTAGCAGGATGAAGCACTCTGGGTACCATGCCCAATCCAGAACCAGTGGAGACTGTCATACACTTGAGAGACTGTGGCTTTGCACTCCCCAGGATAAAGCAGTGGGCAAACCACCCACTGTATAGACTTGAGAGTCTGTGGCTTTGCACTCCCCAGGATTGAACAGTGGGCAACCCACCCACTGTAGAGACTTGTGAGACTGTGGCTTTGCACTCCCCAGGATGTAACAGTGGGCAACCCACCCACTGTAGAGACTTGTGAGACTGTGGCTTTGCACTCCCCAGGATTGAACAGGATTGAACAGTGGGCAACCCACCCACTGTAGAGACTTGTGAGACTGTGGCTTTGCACTCCCCAGGATTGAACAGTGGGCAACCCACCCACTGTAGAGACTTGAGAGACTGTGGCTTTGCACTCCCCAATATTGAACAGTGGGCATGTGCCCCCCTCCTGGATTTGGTGTCGTGCACTCAAGCGGCTGAGGTGCCCCCCCTTTTCCCTCCCCCTGAGGTGCCTGTTTAGTTGCTGTCTGATTCCCCTGCAGTGTTCTCTCCATCATGGTCAGGGATCTTATGTGGGCCTCGTCCATACCGTGTGGTCCCAGTGTTCCACAGACTTTATTAGAGCACTACCTGGACTACTATGCTTGGTATATATTTTGTATATGGTGCATATATATATTTTTGCCTACCTGCTTTTAATATATTACAATGGTTACACTCATTTTCTATTGTCTTTGCATTCTTCCAGGGGGCTTGGGGGGGTGTAACTGTGATGTATTGATATGCATTAGCGTGTGTGTTGTAGTGGGTGAGGATGGGGGTGTTACGTGTTGCATGTGTGTGTCACTCTCTTTTCCCTCCCCCCTCCCCTGTGTCGTAGGTGCAGTACTCCCCGTGGTCTTCTCCGCCGGCATTCGTGCTCCTGGTAGAGGAGCAGGAAGACTATTGCAGGTAGGATTTGGAGTTCCGGATCAATGGCGTCCTCGTTCCTCGTGGGGTGTGTAAAGGTGAGCATTTTTCCTTCAGGATTCCTGTTTCCGCTGTGTTTTTATCCGCGGTGAATCCGCCCCGGAAAAGGTGGCCGATTGGCCTGTCATAATAGTGTGGGCAGTACATTGTCACCCGCCTGTCTGATGGCGGTGACCGCTGCGCTGTTTGTTTGTACCGCCGTGACGATCTGAGTGTTAAAGTGGCTGTCTTTGTTGGCGGTTTCCGCCAGGTCGTAATTGCTAATTTTTTACCGCCTGGCTGTTGGCGGTTTTACCGCCGCTTTAACACCGACCACCAGGGTTGTAATGACCACCTAGGTCTTTAATAGATTTGTCTCCTGTTGGGAATTCTGCGATCAGATCCTGCAATAAAAAGGAGGGAAGATTATTGTCTCCACAGCAATATACAAAGACAGTACAACAGCAAAGCTCAAATGCACAGTCAAATGATATTTCTTGCGAAGGTATAGCTGCACAAGAAATAACAAAATGGTTAGAAGATCTAAGTAGTTCAAAGACCCTAGAGAGGCAGAATAAGGAGGAAGACTCAATAAACAGAGTGAGATTATCAATGGAAGGACATTAGCTTCTTGAAGGGACCATGGATGTGAACCGACTCGAGTCATACACTGAAGCACAATTGAGATACTTGTGTAAGATCATTACAAAGGGAGCAGGAAAGGTACACCAGCAGTTACAAGAAATAGCAGATGAGTATGAGATCAACCTCACAAATTTGAAAAACCTGAAGAGAAATTATAGATTAGATCTTGAAGAAGAAGATTCTGCCCACATGAGGTCTGCAGGGATGAAGACACATCTTAGGGAATTGCTTGAACCGGGACAAGTTTAGAGAGCCTTAGATAAATGGGAAGGCAGATGGGTCACGAAAAGAGAACGACCGAAGAAAGAATTAGAAACTTCTTTGGTAGAAGTGACACAGACAGGAGAATCAGTGAAAATGTTACAGATGAGAGAAACACCTGGAAGAAATTTTGTGCATGTACCTTGGAGTAGCAGTGATATCTTATGTTTTACAAATGATTACCCAAGGTTGAGAGAAAAGCCAGTAGAATGATATCAGCAGACAGATAGATTTGTGAAGCTTGTGAAATGTTTGTGGGAGGACCTGAATACTCTCTTTGATATTGTTGTTCCCGCAGATTTGTGGATTGAGTGCAAAAGGAGTGTAGATTGGCCGACAAGTGAGCCTCAGAGAGATTTGAAAACAGGTGCACAATCTCCAGAGGTAATGAAATATTACTATAAAGTTATTGAGTTCCTGAAAACAAAAGTATCACCGACAAATATTGATTGGCAACGCATAGAAGAACAGCACAGGAAGCAAAAGAATCAATTCATGCCTAATATGAAAGATTGTTCAAGGCATTTACACATTCCAGTGGTACAGAGACAATTGAGAAACAGGATATGTATCATTTTGTGTTCAGGTTTGTTGAAGGATTGAGACCAGAGATTAGCCAGATGATTAAGAGTCATTTGATCTGTTGGCAAGCTAAACGGATTGATGAGGTGTTGCAATATCCAAAATACTGTAGTGACAAGATCAAAATGAAGCAGAAAAGGCTGAACGAGAAGGCAATGGTGATGCAGATCAAGGCTGCACAGAAAAGAATGCAGGGAAATTTTCAGCAGCAGTTGCAAGGGAATGGCATGTTTCAGAGTCAAGGTAGAGGTCGAGGTGGAATGATTTTTCCAATTGTCAATAGAAATGTGGATATGAATTCAGTGGTAATGCAGGATGAGCAGCAAATAAAAAGAGTGTTACCTTGTCATAATAGCAGGGCAATTGGACATTGGAAAAGACAGTATCCATTGTTAAATCAAGGTGGTGTTGTTCAGAAGACAAATGGTGTCAATTCCTATCAGAGCATGAAAGGACCTAGAATGAAAGGTCAAAATCTGAATTTCCCGAATAATGTAAATACTATGCAGGGTTTTTAACCTTTGCATCCGATGCAACAGATACAAAATGTACAACCACAGGTACAATAACTACAAATACCACAGGTATAATAACTGCAACCACAGGTGCAGATGCAGATGGTGCTTGCACAGCAAATTCACATGCCGAGATAAATTTACATGACACAGGGTCCTATGGATCAACAACAGGTAATGCTCTTGCAGGTGGTCATGAATCAGAAGTGAAACAAAAGTGACTAAACAGTTGATCAATTTCCTTTACATAGTGAGAATGTAATAAACAATGAATTGCCGTTGGATAGTTCAGATGAGGAAGAGTGTGTGTTGGCAACATCATTAGAAGTAGATCAGAAGGGTCCTTATGAAAAGGTTAAAGTACATGGTGATGAAGTTTCTTTTCTGGTTGATACAGGAGCTACACGCTCGACAGTAAGATCTGTAGAGGTTCCAGATTTACCTTTATCAGAGAGGAGAGGACAGTTCAGATTGTAGGAATGGCGAACAAGCATTTGATTAACTCTCTTACAGAGCCAGTCATTGTTAAAATTACTAATTTTAAAGGTTTTCACAGATTTGTTGTTTGTGACTCCAGTCCAGTGTCACTTCTGCGAAGAGATCTGTTGTGTAAAATAAATTGTTCAATTACCTGTTCAGTCGAGGGAATAGAAATTGAGACAAACAGTGATGATGAAGATTCAGTGTTTACTGCTGACAATGAACAGTTGTCCAGTGAGTTGCCTTTGATTAATTTCAACGAACAAGAAGAAGAGGAAAATAATTTGGCTGATTTGAGTAATTTCTTTCCAGTTTTTTAAATATAAGATCTTCCAGTTGATTTGTAGGAGAGGGTTAAGTCTAAAGTTTGGGATCTTTCAGGAAATGACATTGGTTTAATTAAGGGAGCGGAAGGAGTCAAAGTGGCAGTGAAAGAGAATGTGGTGTTTCCACAGACTGCACTATACCCGATGACAACTAGGGTAATCAAAGGGATAAGACCCTTGATAGAGCAGTTTTCAGAACAAGGAGTTCTGAAAGAAGTACTGAGTAGTCCGTGTAATTCACCAAAAATGGGTTTGAAGAAACCAAGTGGGAAAATTCATCTTGTCCAGGATTTGAGAAAAGTAAATGATATTGTTTTTAAATGTCCTGTGGTGCCAAGTCCAGCTATGATTATGTTCCAGTTTCCTTATGATGCTGAACAGTTTACCGTGGTAGATTTATGTCAAGCATTTTTCTCCGTGCCTCTTCATGAGGACAGTAGATATCTCTTTTGTTTTAAATTCCTGACCAAAGTTTATTGTTGGTGTAGAATTCCGCAGGGTTTTTAATCACCATTGATTTTCAATCAAATTTTGAAAAAGAAATTGGAATCATTGTTAATGCCTTACCAATCGACATTAGTGCACTACATTGATGATCTATTGATTGCATCAAAGACAAAAGAAGGTTGCAAGGAGGATACAATTGCATTGTTGAATTTGCTGGGAGACAATGGTCACAAGGTGTCCCCAACAAAATTACAGTATTGTCAAAAAGTGGTGAAATACGTAGGTCATTTGATTGAGAAAGGGTCTAGGAGAATCTCAAGGGAAAGAGTAGCGGCGATTGTACAAATGAAAATACCAAGTGCTCAGAAAGAAATAAGGATGTTTCTAGGAATGGTAGGATATTTTCGTCAATGAATTCCAAATTTTTCAGCTGTTTCAAGACCTTTTTAAAAGCTGACACATAAGGATGTTTCAGATCCTAAAAGGATGGATGAAGACTGTTTGAAAGCATTTACTGAGTTGAAAGAGAATTTGTGCCAAACTCCAGCATTAGGTATGCCTAATTACACAAAACGTTTCCTGTTGTTTTGTCATGAACGAGATGGATGTTCTTTATCTGTTTTGATACAGACACATTGTGGTGTTAATCGACCAGTAGCATATTTTTCAGCTACTTTGGATCCAGTCGCAGCAGCCTTACTGGGATGTTTGTGAGCATTTGCAGCAGTAGAGCAGAGTATAACCTAAAGTAAAAATATTGTGATGGGTTATCCCCTGACAGTAATGGTACCTCTTTCAATAGAAATTCTGTTGACAAAATCAAAACGCAATACTGACCAATGCAAGATTGACACTTTATGAAACTGTGATTTTGGGAGCTCCAAATGTAACAATTAAGAAATGTACAGTGCTTAATCCAGCAACTTTACTGCCAGTTGAAAGAAGTGATTCAGATAAAATGGATAATATTGAACACAATTGTTTGGAAGTTACAGAATGGTGCACAAAGCCAAGGGAAGATATTAGAGACACATGCCTAGAAGACAATTAACAAATTATCTTTGTTGATGGTTCCTGCTTGAGAGATAACGTGGGTACACCGAGAGCAGGATACGCGGTATGCACAATTACTGGCATACTGGAAACTTTATGGCTTCAAGGAGTGTTTTGCACTCAGATAGCAGAATTGGTGGCTCTTACTAGAGCATGCCAAATTCCAGACCGGATTAAAGTAACGATCTATACAGATAGCTGAATGGATTCGGCATTGTGCATGATTTTGGCCAGATTTGGTCACAGAGAGGTTTCCTAACTTCGTCTGGCTCACCTGTAAGAAATGGTGAAAGAATACATGGATCGTTGCAAGCTGTTCAGAAACCTGAGAAAATTGCTATGATTAAATGCAGTGCACATCAAAGAGGACAGGATTATGTGATTTAGGGAAATGCTTATGCAGATCAAGTTGCAAAATTCTGTGCCTTAAATGGTATTTCTTTCAAGGGAAAGTGAACTTGTGCCTGAAAATGAGGAAGTATATACAAATTTTACAATGCAAATTGTTGAAACTTTGGAAGAGTTGAACGCTTTACAAAATAATGATCCATAAAAAGAACACAAAGATTGGGTGAAACTTAATTGTAGACAAAGGGAAGATGATATTTGGATGACAACGGAAGGAAAGGTAGTTCTGCCTAACAGTTTACTGACTCAAATGGCCAGATAGTATCATGGTCAAACACACATAGGAAGAGCTGCAATGATTAGAAGTTTTAAACAGTATCGATTCAATCCACAATTTGGACAAGCTGGCAAAGTAGTTCGTCATGGATGCATTGTCTGCCAGTAGATGAATGTTGGTAAAGGGACTGTGGTCAATATGGGACACAGGAGGTCCATTCAGAAGAATGCAAATAGATTGTATTGAGATGCCTGCATGTGCTGGTTTGAAATATGTGTTGGTGATTGTGTGTATTTTTAGTCACTGGATTGAGGCTTATCCTACAAGGAGAAATTATAGCCTTACATTAGCTAGGTTACTTCTCAGAGAGTGGATTCAACGTTTCGGTTTTCCCGGTCTCTTTAGAATCCGATAAAGGAAGCCACTTCAACAATGAGGTGATAAAGCTACTATTTTCAGCTTTAAACATTCGGCAGAAGCTACATTGTAGTTATCACCCAGAAGCTTCAGGATTTGTAGAGCTGATGAATGGAAATCTGAAGTCCCAACTGGAAAAAATTTGTGCATCAACGAATTTGAAATGGCCAGATTCTTTGCCTTTGGTTCTAATGTCAATGAGAAGTAATCCAGACAAGAAGACTGGTTTGTCTTCTCACGAGATCCTAATGGGGAGTGCAATGAGATTGCCAGCAATTCCTGAAAATACTCTTTTAAATATTACAGATGACATGGTGCTAGACTATTACAAAGGCTTGGCTGATGTGGTCTGATTTTTTTCTCATCAGGTGGAAGCCACAACAATTCAACAGTCTCAAGGTCAAGGTCACAAACTGAGAGCTGGTGATTGGGTCACCATATGAAAGCATGTGAGAAAGTCATGTTTGGAGCCACGGAAGGGGCCCAATCAAGTTATCCTAGTAACAGCGACACCTGTGAAGTATGCAGGTTTGCCGAACTGGGTGTATGCATGCCATAATCAGAAGGTGAATGATCCAACAGAACAAGATGAGGAGCTGTTGAGATTACCAACAGCTAACAGCATTCAAGGTCAAGAACAAGAAAGAGAAGAACTGGAGAGAATACCTAAGAATGTTCAAAAAGGTGTACCTACTCCTATGACAGATGAAAAAGAGAGAATATTCGAGGAAAGTGAATTCTCTACAAATGGAGTAGTGGGAAAATCAGTGCAAGAAGAAAGAAAAATACCGGTTGAGAGATGTTCTGATCAGAGGAGGGTGTCCTCAGAAGAGAGTGATCAGAGACAACTAAGTGAAAGAAATTCTGCTCAAAGGAGGGTGTACTCAGCAGCAGGTGGTTTGACATACCAAACTGAACATGACTGACACCATTGGAAAAGGAATCGAGACAGATCCCACCCAAGTGAATTTGACTCTTCCTGAACCAGTTGTGAGAACGTCGGAAGAAAGGAGTTCAAGTTCGATTTCAAGTTTGCGTTCAAGTTTGAGTTTGAATTCTATTTGAAAAAGGTGCTGACAAGAAAGCCACTGAAAGGTGAGAAGTGGCCAGAGAAAAGTTCAAAAGGAGTCAAGATAAATGTAACTCCAACACTTCAGGAGAGAAAAGAATTGAACGAAGAAGAAAATACTAGTGGAGAAGAAGGTGAAAATAGTAAAAGACCAAAAAGGAAGAGAGTTGCATGTCGAAGATATTCTGGTCCAGAATGGGCATATGTAACTACCAATGAATGGCAAGAAGAATTTTTGAGTTATTGTTTTGATAGAGACATTCCGAATTTTTATTTTGGTAAGTGAAGAATAACAGTCCATGGTTGGTGAAAAGCTGAAATAGAAAGAAGACTTGAAAAGTCGTACCTAAAAGAGACATTGATAACTTGATTTTGACAAGCTGTGATACTGATTTTGACAAGCTGCTATATCAGATTTGACAAAAAGACTGTTCTGTGTGAATGAACATTTGAAGAAATTTATTTGGGAAAAACTGGTTGAAAAGTTTTGTAAATGTTTGAATTTGTTTTTGTTTTCTTGATTTTTTTTGTTTTCTGAGTCTTCAAAGGCCATGAGAAACTTCAGTAATCAAAACAATACAATTAGTTGTTGCAAATTCCTAGGTATTGGTTTGGCAGTAGCAAGTGTATTAATATTCTTATTGTTATTTGTAGGTGTGATTGCTTATGAAATGAGTGAAGCCAACCATATTGCAGCGACACTTGATATCGACAATTCTTTAGAAACTACTACTACTACATCATTAGCCAAAGATAGGTTTAGAATAGATGGCAAATACTTACATGAAGAGAAAGAGCTTTCTTCTAATGTTTTCTATCGCTTACTGTGTGAGTATGTTGAAGTGATGGGCGTAAAATATTGTTATGTTTGTACACCAGTTTCGACTTCTGTGGAGGGAGGAATTGCCTATCATAGTTTACCATTAACCTACGCTATAAATTGCAGTCTTTTACTAACGTGTTTCTATAACCAAGAGTACATACATTATTTATTTTCAAATTATGATGTTGTGTTTTCGTTTGTGCCTGTCATTGGTTATTTGAATAAAATATCCAAGGATAAAAACATAGTCCTTGCAAGAGATTTATTTGAGCCTACACTAATGTTTGGCACTGCTTTTGCACATAGGAATAATTTAACCTGATTACTAACACCTATAGAAAATACATTTTCAGATAACACAGAAGATAGGAGAAGAGAAATCAAGGCTAAAATAAATAAGGGAATGATTAATCCTAGACCTGGGATTGATTATGCTTATACCGACATTACTATACAAGAAAAATTAACACTGGCTGCCGAGCATGTGGGAAAGCTTTGTATATATAGGCCACAGAGTAGCGTTGATAGAATGTTTGTGGGTAGGAGTGAATGTATAATTTTTTTTTGTTTCTGAGTAAATGGGATTTTATGATGAATGGACAGGACCCACCAGTGCCTGGTGTTTATTATATTTGTGGAAGAAATGCTTATTATCGTCTTCCTAGAAGATGGTATGGCACATGTTATTTGGGAATAGTCTTTCCGAAAATGTACCAGCTGGAAGACTTAAATAAATTTCCTAAATTGACAAGAATTCAAATAAGACACAAGCAAGAACCAATTTCTAGCATTATGGGAGACATTTTTGGAGCTATAACTCCTTTAGTGGGAGTAGTTCTAAATTCAATCAAAATACACAAGTTGTCTACAATAGTAAATAACATGTTGACAAGTTATTCTGGAGCTATTATACTCCTAGATACTGAATTAGCTGCTACAAGAGCTATGGCTCTTCAGAACTGCCTTGTGTTAGACATTCTTTTGGCAAAAGAGGACGGAGTTTGCAAATTACTTGGTTTGAGTCACTGTTGTACATATATTCCCGACAACTCTAAAGAAGTTAGGAGTTTGATTAATAATTTAATCAATAACAAAATAGATGTAAAATAACTAACCGAAACTACTATCTGGGAGAAAGCTGGCAAGGGAATTGCAACTGTGGGAAATTCGTTTGGCAACTTGGGAAAATGAATCATATTAAAAATAGTCAAATGGTTTTCAATAATTGTGTTTTGTTTTATTGGAATTTGGGGATCATATAAATTATTTAAATTGATGTAAAGGAAAAGGTTTGAAAAGAATCAGAAGAGACTTGATGTTCAAATGGATACATTTTATGGGAAAAAAAATGAAAAGGTGAAAGAAACAAGATTTTAAAATTGAAAAAAATAAATAAATACATGTATTTTGAGATTTGTGTGATGACATAATTAGTCATTAGTGGATGGATTGCAGGAGCAGAGATTTTACTGATAAAATGTATAATAAAAAATGTATTGATCTTGATGAACTACTGTGTGATTTTAGAATAAATGCTAACAAACCAAGTGACTTTTGTAAATGTCCACCATAATCCATTTTGTATTCTCCTTAGGCTAACTTTAGTTTATAATGAAATTGATTTTCATTATTGCTTCGGGCCAGGAGTACACTTCGGCTCCACCTGCCTGCCTCCGTGCCCCTGTCCCTGCCATTACTACCACAGACAAAGTTCGAGGCCCTCCACCACCCGCAGGTACCCGCCTGCGCATCATCCCTGGTGCCTAGTGGTAGGCGTGTCTGGCATTTCCTTCTGCAGATTGCTTTTCGTTTTTTGCGTTTATTTTTTGTTTTCAGAATTGTGTTTGTATCTTGACTGTGGCCTCTTTGTGCCCCACTTTGTTTCGCGCTCCATTTTGTGCCCGTTTCACTTTTTCCGGCGCTCATTGGTTCCTGGTTATCCCAGCCACTGCGTCCCCTGCGGCCCTCCCCCTCACACCCCCATTGGACACACCCTCCCACCTCCCAGCTGCTCCTCCCGATCCCCCCTTCTAAATGGCAACCGCTGCGCGGAGCCTAGTGTGACCCCCTGACCTGCTTCGGGCCAGGAGTACAGTTCGGCTCCTCCTGCCTGCCTCTGTGCCCCTGTCCCTGCTGTTATTGCCACAGATGAGTTTTGAGGTCCTCCACCACCTGTAGGCACCCCCTGCACCTCATCCCTGGTGCCTAGTGGTAGGCATGTTCGGTATTTCCTTCTGCAGATTGCTTTTCATTTGTTGCGTTTATTTTTCATTTTCAAAATTGTGTTTGTACCTTGACTGTGCCCTTTTTGTGCCCCGTTTTGTTTTGCGCTCCATTTTGTGCCTGTTTCACTTTTTCCGGCACTCTCCGGCTCCTGGTTATCCCAGCCGCTGCATCCCCTGTGGCCCCACCCCCCTCGCGCCCCTATTGGACACACCCTCCCACCTCCCCTTCTTAATGGCGGCCGCTGCGTGGCCACGCTGCAGCAAGCCCTTCTGTGCCCGTCCAAGCCTGGACCACGCCCAGCGCCCTTCCCCCTGGTCCTCGCTCCTCCGACCCCCCGAAGCACCACTACTCCTCCACAGAACTCCTTGCTCTCAACCAAGGCCCGCATCCCGCTTGCGCCCAAGCCAACCCCAAACACACACACGGACCTTTCTCATGCCACTCATGCCATTTCTCTTGCACTCACACCAAGCACAGCAACACCAACAAGCACCGCAACAACACCAAACCACCCAACCACCACAACTGCATCCTCCTTAACACCCGCTCTGTCCACAAGCCCGCCATCGAACTTTGGGACCTACTTACCACAAACTCCCCTGACATCGCCTTCCTCACTGAAACATGGATGAACTCCTCATCAGAACCCGACATCGCCATAGCCATCCCAGAAAGTTACAAAATCACCTGTAGAGACCGCACCAACAAACCAGGAGGAGGTATCGCCATAATACTCAAAAACTCCATCAAAATCTCCACCAACACCAACGACTCCCTAAACAACGCAGAACACCAACAATTTCAAATACACATAAACGCTAACACCACCCTTAGAGGAACCCTCATCTACAGACCACCAGGACCTGGAACTCCCTCCCCACCAACCTACGCAAGACCCAGGACCTACTAACCTTCAGAAAGCACCTAAAAACATGGCTCTTCGAGCAGTACCCGGCCCCTACCTCCCCCCCCAGCGCCTTGAGACCCTACCGGGTGATTAGTGCGCTTAAGAAATTATTTGATTGATTGATTGATTGCTCAATCCTTACTCAAAGAGTGTGTTTAGTAGTTTTTAGAAGAGTAAACAGCTACCCATAGTGGAATTTTATGTTATACCTTACAGATCATATTTATTGGGTCATTGCTAGAGTTTGACTGTCCTATTGTTTAGAAAAATTTCACTAACGTGTGGCTTTTCCTCGAGGATGGAAGTAGATGCAACATTTGTAGAAGTTTCTTCCTGAACATGAAGATTTGTCATGATGGAACAATGGATCCACAGACGAGATGGAAGAGAAGAAGAAATTGTTATGAATTGTGTTTAGCTAATAGTTTCATCAACCACACACTGACAAATGAGAACTTAGCGTCCTATGAATGTTTAACGTTTAGTTATCTAACAGTAGTTTTATTGGTTGAATGTACAACACCCCAGGTACTGACCAATCATAAGTTTTGTAAGAATTAATTTAACATTCTGTCACTTATTCTTTGGGTCAGAGAGTTGCAGAAGATGATATTCCAGAGAGGTCTACCAGAGATATTTTCAGATTCTTATTAATGAGGGAGTTTTGCAGTCATGTAGACTTGAGGGATTTACACTACTGATGGTGTCCCCTTGCTGAAGTGATTCCTGTTGTTATTCATTGATCTTATGGGTCATGTATGAAATGTAAATTGTTATGTGTCTTTTGTTTTTCAGGTACTTAAATGGGAATGAGCAGAAAATGTGTAGATCGAGGGTATAAACGAGATATTTTGAATAATGTTTTTTGGAGAAATTATTTGATAGATAATACCCTTTGGGTGGCTTATTATTTAACCTATTATATTTGAAAATAGTAGAGCAGCATTGGAATTTATAATATCATTATTTTGAGTACACGAATTACAAGCAAATTTAAATGATGAGCTTGCTTTCGTAACTAATAGCTTGAAGTTAATTGTTTTATAGTCCTAAGATTCAGTTAAGCACAGAACGTCGGAGTGAGATACATAATGAGTCCTTTTTCTATTGTTATGGGTTGAACAGTCCGTCGTCTATTTTTATGATTTTCGAACATAGAATACGCCGAGGGAAACCATAGCTCGTTTCCATTGTGTGGGGCGTACTAGCGATGTGGGATATGGGACAATTCATTATACTATTTCACTCGTGTAGCACACAGCGTCGGGGTAAGAGAAATGAAAAAAGAAAGTCAGTTTTCTATTTCGATAGGTCGGGTAGTCCTTTGCCCATTTTCATGATTTTAGAATATTTAAACGCCGATGAAAACCATGGCGTTTTTTTCATAACATCGGGCGTACTCGCAGCAGCATTGTGCTTCAATGTAAGGTAAGATGGGAAACAGTGGGTTAGCTGACATCGCATTACTTTATGGTTGCAATTGTCGAACTCGTTAATAACGAGTTTTTTCAATAATTTTAGATTCATTATTAAAGCTCTATAAGGAACTTGAAACCATTGATTGGTTTATAGTAACTCAAGAGGCAGCAATGTGATTTTGGAGATTGTGTACATGTATGTCTTCATACGCTGTGGCTTGAGCACAGATCTTTAGTACACTTTATCGCTGGTGCTATCACAAAAATGGCTTAACACTTTTTGCTAAGACTATACTTTGGGCATTAAGCACAGAACACAGGGTGAATTGAAAACTGGTAAATGTGGAATAAATGAATAAGGATAATGTAAGATTACAGTTTATCACCAAAAATATTTTTATTAATTTGGGCACATTCACTTAGGAATTTATTTTAATTATTTCATTTAATTTTCACGGCTTCCACATGAAGAGCATGGAATTTGTAATATTCACTAAAGGGATTGTGGAAAGTCAATGCAGTTATTAAGAACAAATACTAATGTATATTTTATGGAAATGCCATTTAGGAAGTCCTGAGGAAGTCAATGGGTACTCCCTAGACGAAACACGTGTTGGCTTAATGGATTGAATACGGAGGCATGGACTTAACTAATGGAAATTTGGAAAATGATACTGTGATGATCCTTTGATGTGAATTGGAACATTATATAAACTTGTGACGGATTTGGGAGCAAGCACATGAAGGATTAAACAAAATTTTGTCAACGGAACTGCTTGGAAGAGGATTTTCTACATTTAATTTCAACAAGTTACCCTGTTCTGTATGTCATACCATATATTAGTGCTTATTAGAGATTTCAACGTAGGCTGCTATTATTTGAATGGAAATTGTTATGTGTCTTTTGTTTTTCAGGTACCAGCTGCTACTCATTAATGAATTGATGCATAATAATAATATTATTTTGATATGACCCGAGTTAGTATATTTTCTAACTTTGTGTTTCTAAAACTTTTACATGAAGCCCAACATGTTAATGCTAATTAGTGGATAGTGAGGGAGTCTAACTGTACATGCTCTTGATTCGTGTTGATGTTCTTTGATCTATTGCTTCAATGTATATTATCACACTAGTGCAAATCGTGGTGCTCTTAAGTTGTGACATAACTCTTGAGTTAATTTGTTTACTTGCTTTGATTAAACTCAGATATATAAGGCGTTCTAACCAGCCATTGATGACTCTTTATGTATCATTTGTGTTTGAGAATTATATTCGGGACTTTACAATTGTTAATATAGGGAAATAAATTTACAAATCTTCTCAATAAACTGGTGTGGACATTGCAGTGTAATCTGATTGACAATTGCTTGTTTTTGTTGTTTATTGTGATGATTATGACATATACTATTGATATCCTCTCAAATCAATGTTGTGTCGATCCATCGGCCTAGGCAAGAAATCCACTATTTGTTCTGAGATAATAGTTAGGATTTATCCACACTGCAGCAAAGGAGATACCTTCTCCTATCTTTCAGCTTCACCAATTACAACCTGTGATGACATTCAATCCTTGGGCACTATGGGTTGGGTACATTTTTGCTTGGTCTCCACCACGCGGAGGTGCTGAGCATATCCTGCCAGGGGCCACTAGTAATAATAAAATGTGGTTGAGCGTGGCATGATGCCAAAAAAAACTCACTGAGAAGCCGCAGGTCCTCTGTCCAGTGTCTCTTCTCTCTCAGAGGGATCTTGAGGGTGACCAGCAGGAAAGGGAAGGAAGGTGGTTGACTTCCTGCCAAGTGCCAATGCAAATCCAACCAATCCTGGAGCTGCTCTCATGCTGTTAGTAGCAAGAGAGCAGCTCCAGGATTGATTGGAGCAGGCTTACCCAGCACTGATTTTGAGGCTAGGTGCCTGCCTGTGATCCCAAGGCTGTTTCACAGTGCTGGGACTGCTGGGTCTGACCGTCACAAAGCAGTCATCCTGCAGTCCGCATTAATCAGGACTGCCCTCACACTCATGTGAGACAGCAGCACGCATGGTAACTACCATTTTATTAATTTGTCTTTACCTGCCGTGCTAACAGCAGATGGAGTGACACTCTTGCACCCTTTAGGAGGAACCGCTACAGCATCTTGCCATTTATGTTTCCACTTGACGCCATACACTCATGAAGTCACGTATGTTGACACATCGCCTTTCTTTGCTTCCCCTGGAAATTCACACCTGAGACACTCCATTAGAAACCAGGGCCCAGATTTATGAAGGGCTTGTGTCTCCAGTGTGTCACACAAGGCGACTCAAGTTCCTAAGTGATATTTACTATGCCACACATAGCCACCTTGTGTGCTCTGCGTGGCATAGTAAAATCTGGAGCAACACAAGTCAATGCCTTGCATTACTCTGCCCTGGAAAGGTGTTCCATGAGTGGAGCGTAGGTATTCCCACACATCCATCAATGGTTTTTGCCGCATTCCCAGATTTACTCACACAAGTAAAGTTGGGAATCTGTCAGAAAGGTACACCTTCCCAACTGAGGAGTAACAATGGGAAATGTGTTTATTTCTCCTTGTTTTTAATCTTTCTATGTGTGCTGTATTCTTTGTTTTTGTGCAGGAAGGTGTCTCTTCATGCAAAAAAAATCCTGCCTGTAAAACAGGCATGATGGCACCATGGTGCAAGGGTGCCTGCGTTGGCGCTAGGCTGCACTCAGTGTGCCAGTTCAGGGAGAGATTAGGAATGTGCTACATCTTCATAGATATGGTACATTCCTGCCTTCTCCCTGTCACGCAGCGCAGCAAGGTGTATCGCTGATTTTCATTGTGTGACTTGTTCCTAAATATGAGCCGAGATGCCTACATCCTTATTTAACCCCCCTCACTCCTTAAATCTATTTTGCCAGACTTCCTCCTTTTTTCTGCATCCCAAAAAATGTCTTCCTAACATATTCTCTAGCCTCACTGTGCTCTCATGTTTATTATTCTCCTCAATGATTCGTGCTGACGTTGTCCCTGATCTTACTCATTGTGACTCTCCTCTGTTTTCCTGCCCCTTTCCCTCACTTTCAACTGTCTCGCCTTCCTCGGGTTTTGGTACCTCTTTCCATCGAATATTTTTAATAGGAATGTTCTGCAGAGTCAGGACATTGACTCTGTGAAATCTAACTGTGATATGTTCCTGAATGTAAAACCAGTAACAGTGTACCCTAAAATACCTGAAAGACATAGTTCGGAGCACGTCTCCTTAGTGAACAGTGAGAGTCTATGCCCTCCTGATCATGAGGCTATGTTGGTCCTGAAGTCACTTTTGACTTTGATCCCTTTCAATGTCCTTTGTCCCTTGTGTGCAAAGGAAGCTAACAGGGCTCAGAACAGGTTAAACACAATTTATTTGGGCCTCTTTCTTCTCCAAATTGGCTTCTTAATACTCAGATGACTTCGAACACATAGGCCTTATTCTCAAATTGCACTTTGTAGTATGCTTTGTACTACTTCAAAACATACTTCAAAGTTTAGGTTTTGCCCATACTTATAAGTGTGGAGTTCTCCACCCCCACTGCAGAGTCTCCACTTATGTAATGATAGATTTTAATAGTAAATGTGGGAGTGTCACCAGGAACAGTGGGTGGGGTGCATATTTTCTAATGAAGAGGGGGGATTAGGGAGGTTTGAGAGGGGTTTAGTGAACGTCAGGGAAGGGTTTACAGGGGGATGTCACCTACCCACAGAAGATTAAGCCAGTTGCATTACTCTGAGGGTGGAGACATGTTACTTATACGTTTGTAATACATCTATGAACACCAAAAGTAATAAACTTGCTAAAAAGTATAAACTTACTCAAAAGTGTAATTTACATTTGTGAATCAGGCCCATCCTGTCCAATCTCTGTTCATCCATGTCTTGTCTCGATAAATTATGTGTGTTTATAGCAAGATGTGCAGTACTAATGTGTGGCACAGGATACTGAAGAGCAACCTTGACCCATGAATAGGTAGGCTGCATCCCTATCTCTCTAATGATGATATTTGTGACCTCCTGGATGGACCCAACCTTTACATTTGTTATTCTTTCTCAGCTTCAACTGACCCTGCCTAAGTGGATACTGAAGTTTCCATTGAGTATAACTCTGTGGTGGTTGTCCTCACTGTTCCCAAACTCAATACTAAATAGAACATGTACTCTGTTAGGAAAAAGGTACACACCAAGCTCATACACATCCAGGTTGAACCCCTTTCCACACTTTTCACAATGATATTCACTTCTCCATGGCTGTCATTCTTCCCAAATGATTTCATCTTCAAGCACAATGGCCAACACTGTGCATTTTTAAATATGATTGATTTGGGGGATTAAGCAATTTACCCTTGAATAAAATTGTATGAGTCTTACACAATCTATTGTGTTGTAGGACTCAACTATGGCAATTCTTCCTTGAATGGACTTCTTAAAGTGCAACTTTCCACAATGCGAAGAAACGCTCAAAGCTGCAGTGCATTTCACCTCTGGAACCAAAAGACATGATCCTTACAAAGACGTGACCAGATTACACCAGTGCTAAAAAGCCTTCAGTAGCTTTCTATTGAAGCAAGAGCCTTACACAAGACTGTTTTTACACTCATAAGTCTCTAAACACCTCTACTCTGAGAAACCAGGCACTGATGTTGAAAACATCTGGTGTACTCAGATCTTTACCTAATACAGATTCTCTGCATCTCAAACTCCCGACATTTTAAAAAGGAAAGCACAACTGCACAATCCTTGTTGGGTAGCCCCATTAGAATTTGCAACTCTTCACCCCTGGATTTATGTACCCTTAATTCACTGTCTACATTGAAGACGGATCTGAAAATTCTTATCTTCCAAAAATAGTTTTCATCTGGCTCAATCCTACCTGTTTACTTGCAGTCTGCCTTCTTTGCAAAATTATTCCTTAATCTATTTTGAACGTGTCTTTCGTTTCTCCCATAACCTCTTTTTCTTCTCCTTCCAACTTGTCCTCTCATTGACTATGCTTCTGCCCCCTTTCACATTACTTCCCAAATCTGTCCTGGTTTGCCTCCACTTCCTGGTGATTATCAATGCCATGGTCACTGATTATGTGTTAATATGCTTGACATCACCATTACCTGGAATTTCTAGGGAGTCGTGATGAATGTATTGCATCAGGTAGGGTTTATCTAGTTTATCACTCACCTTTCCTCTCAGTAGGTTCTACTCACCGCTGTTATCAATGCTATCACTGTCTTCTGCTCTTTTTTATTGTGTGACATTACTTTTTTATGTACTGTGCACCCCAAAAGCCTTCAGGCAGCGTACTAATGCTATCACTGTAATGTTTTGGTCTGCTCACTTGTTTTGTGGAACTTATTACATCTTCTGTAAATGTTGCTAATGCCTTCAGCAATGTTGCACAAGTAAAGAAAATAAATAAATCAATTGTAAATACCTTAATACCTTTGCCCCTACTTCTTCTCTTGTATCTATCCTCTCCCTGTATTGTAGTTTCCACACCTCCATATATCACTGCACTTCCCCATACCCTACTACCTCTGCCCACCCCGTACCTCTACATACACCCTGTTTGTCTACCTATAGCATAGTATGCCTATCACCTCCTACTGAATAGTACTTCTACCCCATGTGTACTCTAGTCCACCAACTTCTGCTTATACCCCATTACTCCTACTCCTGCCCATACCATAGCAACTCTGTAACGTTTATACCCAAGTACCTCTACCCCTACCTATACCCTAGTATCTCTACTATTCTCTATGCTCTATTATCACTACCCCTATTTACACACCTGTGCCTCTATCCTGTCCTAATTGATAGCACCTCTGCCCCGTTTTTGTCTATGCCCTGTTATCTCCATTCCAACCATTACACTTATTCTTCTATCCCACCTCCCTCACCCATACCTCAGTACCTGGGCCCCTACCTACACTATAGTATCTTAACCTATGTCTATTGTGCAATATTGTAATTTTTATATATATATACCCTTTTGATTCTGCCCCTTGCAATAAGCTCGTACTTTTACCCAGCATGTACCATAATACCACTATATATCCTCCTACTGTTATACCCTGACACCTTTCTGTGCTCTAGTACTTCAACTCCTGTTTATAGCCAAGAATCTCTCCCTTATCAATTTTCCATTAATCCAATCATTTTCCTCTATATCTTTTTTTATGTTGACATTTTTTAGTACGTTTTGTTCCCTTTGCCCTATTTTTTTTATTGAATGTCCTCATTTTTCTGAGGGAAAGGGTTCTCTTCATAGAGTTTCACAGCCTCATATAGTGAGACTTCTTCATACTGGGTTCTCTGTAAATGAGATACGGCTACTTCTTTTAAAATACAGGCTACAAGGACTACTCACTTGCACGTTTAGTAGATATAATCAAAGTGGTGCTCTTCCTCTACTTCATTCCAAAGTATTTATATATTCCCATCAATTTTATCACACATATCTTTTTTTTTAAAATAGAAAGTCCCATTTCACATCCAAAAAACTCTTGAAGGAATCCACCAGCACTCCAAAATGTATTTCAAAATCGTCTTTATTATTAATCTATCACTATAAATCAGGGCATCAGGCTAGCCAATGCATTTCATCCTTCACTAGGACTTCCTCAGAGCTTATTCCTGCAGATGCTCAAAGCCAGGTTGGGCTTTAGGGCGGTGTGACCGGTGCGGCTGCACTGGTCGCTGACTTGGAAAGGCGTCACTGGCCTAAAGGGGGGGGGGGGTGTTTAGCAATAACGTAGGATTTAAACACACCTGCCACAGAGTTCCTTGTGCATCCAGCTTTCAGGAAGCAATAAAAATGTCGAGATAACTCTTGTGATTATTGCTCCTGTTACAGAGAAATATAGGAGTTTTGTCTAGTTGACTCACCATAAAGTAGCACTGAGGGTTAATGCCTGCTGCAAAGAGCAGATCGTAATTTACACGGCTAGCTGAGTGAATTAGTAAAGCCAGCCTTTACCAGTTCTTTACAACAAATGAGCTAGAGTAGCAATAGAGATGAGGGGCACTATTGCTGGGTGGTAAGTGAAGGAGCCCGAGGAGTAGGTCACATGGTGGGGAGTCATGCAAAACATTTGTTGCACTGGGCGCCACCAGCACTAAAGCTCGTCCTACTCAAAACAAATCACAAGGTTTTTCCACAGACTTTTCACTTAATAGTGGATATCCTCACTTGCTCATTGTGTTGTAAATCACGTGCCCATGAAAAGGGGCACTCAAAATAGTCCCGTAGCAAGTACTCTGTAAGTGGCAAGAAAGTGTTTTGTGGATGACATATGGGAATTTGGCTTATTAAAAAAAGATACAAGTGTGATAACTCAACTTTGATGGGCTTGTTTAGATACTGTGGAATGAAATAAAGCATTCGCTAATGATTATTGGCTCAACCGATGTCTCTGGTAGTTCAATATAACCAGTTTAATACATTTTGTACGTCCTCCTAAATGTATGCGTACAGATACTTCTTGTTAGTGGCAGTTTCTTACAAAGATTTATTCCTGTAAAGAGAGCGTGTGTTTTTTCATAGGACTGGTGTTGGGTGTCTCAACACTTACTAGTACGGTTTTCAAATGAACATTTCTTCAGGAAAGCGACATTAAATCTGATTAAGCAATTTCTCTTGCAATAAATGTGGATGCTATTTCCTCCAACAAAGATGTGCAGTTATAAGCGCTACCAGGATCTTGCACATAATTGTAGTGATGTGTCAAGAAGTAGCGGTGCATTAAGCAGAACGTTGTAGACTGCTGTCTGTTGGTTTCTGCCTGTAGTACCTGCAATGGAACTGTGGTCATAGGAAGCAGTGTAATAAAGATGAAGGTTCATAAAAGACTCATTCTAAGATGTTCATTCTTACATATTTTGCTAAATTAATTGCCAAAACAAAATAAATGCCATAAAAGGTAGCTAAAAGTACTCCTATTGTAATTTACATTCGAAATCAGAAAACAATATATATACAAATAGGATGACAAGTACAATGTTCCCAAGTGATTACACCGTGAACAAGCATTAGTAAATGCATTAGGTTTCGCCTATGTGATTAATAAATATTTTTGTTGTTGTAGGTTTTAGCTTGGTGAGCCGAAACCAATGTATTTAGGCAACTGAGATGGTCTGCGGGCCTCTGACTATGAGTTACCCATGTAGGCCGGGGGTACATACCTCAAGATAGCAGAGACAGTGGGGTGATCAGCAAGTCCAGAAAATCCTCATACGTGTTAAATTAGATGATAAGGCTACCCGCTCTCGCTACAGCCTTTTCTTCCGGCATCTTGACCTGTTACTATGGACACTGCACCCCCTGCAACGGGTAGGTGATTAAGAGGCCAGTGGTGGCTCCTCCACTATGGCGGAGGAGCATCGCCCACCCCCATCAGCAGCAGAAGCTGGAAACGTTTCACAACGAAGGGATAGTAAAATATATTTATATTTACTATCCCTTCGTTGTGAAAGTGGCGGGGACATTGGGGTGACAAGCAGTGAGGGGAGTGCACTGTGCACTCCCCTCAGTGCACATGTGTGTTTGGCCGGCCATCTCGGGCCGGCCAAACACACATGCGCAGTAGGCTCTCAGAGAGCATGCACAGGCTCCCAGTCTGCCTGGGAGCGCCCTGGCTGGGCGCTCCCAGCCAATCCTGACACTGCTCTGAGCAGCACCGGGATTGGCTGCAGGGCAGGCTGGGAGCCTGTGCCTGCAATGCACGATGGATAAGTGGTGGCGTGGCGAGAAGCGTAACGGAGGTAGGTTTATTTTATTTATTTTTATTACGTTTATTAACAAATCCCTCTCCCCTGTGCGCCCTGCCCACTGTAACCCCAGGAAGCCGCGACTGCAAGAGGTGGGCTCATGGGGCAAAAAAGCTGTGGTACACCTGAGAGTGGGTGGGGTCAAGTGATGTAAGCGATGAGGGGGAGTTAAACGGAAGGCAGTTTAGAGAATGAACGGCTGAGCAGGGTGAGTTAATGCGTTGTTCGTGAAACTAAGGTTTGAGGGTTGAGAACAGAAGCAAGGGAGCAGTGAGTCTATGCGTAAGGAAACAATTCTCAGATGAAAAGATTTTCAAACTTTAGTTCACTTTGAGAATAGTGGAAGAGGGTAGGCTACTACTATTGGGCGGACACCTTAGAGAGGTCATTTTCTTCTGATAAAAAGTCTAATGTTTCCAGGATAACCACCGTCAAATTCATGAATGACAAGCTAACCCGTTTTGGGCTTAGGCATACCTAAAGACCCCATAAAGGCTCAGGTCTGCATTTTATTGAGCCCTATGTTATTTGGGCAGAGCTGCAGAGGCAAAACATTAGTTTGGAGGTAGTTAACAAGCAGTACTTGCAGATCTTAGATCCAGCACAAGCGCTGCCTTGGCTGGACCTAAAAAAGTCTCATTAAGCATTTAAAAACAGTACTTTGGTGCCTGGAAACTGATCAGAGAAGCACACTTAGAAAAAGGATTGATAAATGCAAGAAAATAGTGTGCCAGCCAACAGAAACTGATGAAAAGTAAGTGGCAAACACAGGAACCAATGAAAGTAAGGAAAGCACAGGGGTGCAGGATGTGAGCCCCTTTTAAGATTTATATTAAATACAATAGATCTCACAAGCACAGCGCAAGCGCTGTGCAGGTGATACTTAAAAAATGATGGACAGGAAGTCAGGCACTGGTGAGAATGCTAATTCTGTCCTTTAAACCCAAACAGTTAGACAAGTAATCAATGCTGCAAACAGGGAATGACAGGCATCACACAGATGACATGTAGAGGGGAACCATAAAGACCCAAAAGTGAAGGCCAGGGGGCTGTGAACGTTAGTGTCTGTTTGTGGGGGAGGGTAAGGCTTGGGCAGGGGCAACTATCCAACTGTGGAAAAGTTTGGAAACGTTGAATCAAAATTAATTGGGTACACAGGATTGTGTAGGAGGATATGCCACAGGTATCTTCAGGGGTTTTTGCAAGTTTCAGGAGAAAGCAATGTCAAAAAAGTGTTTTCTCCTTCTTTTTCTCTTTCTGCCTTTCTCTTTCTCAGGATCACAGTCTGATGATATAAAATAAGCCCTGATGATAGCCACCAAAAGATGCGGAGGCAGATTTATTGAAATGTAGTGCAATGCAGCACACAAACCAAAATTGTTGTGCTGCATTGCTATAGGGCAGTGGTCTCCAAACGTTTTAATGCTGTGGCCCCCCGTTGAAAAATAAAAATCATTGGGCCTCCCTCAGAAATTTTCACAAATATGTTAGAAAGATGGCATTGTTTAAATATGTCTAGAGGTATTTAAACATTGCAGTTAAGTACTGTTACCTTTTTAAAAAAATGCAATAACATGTTTCTGCTTAAAACAAAACACTGTTATCTGTGTAATGCTTCTTTCGGCCAGAACCTGTCCCCCCCCTCGGATTACTTAAGGTCCCCCTAGGGGGGCCTACCCCCAGTTTGAAGAACCCTGCTCTAGGGAGAGTCTTGTCTTCCTTGGTGCTGGAGCTCAAACCGCTTTCCTGGTGCCATGAACACACCGTCGCATCACAGTGCAAAACTAAGGGCCAGATGTATCAAACGTTTTTGCATTCGCAAACGGTGCTAACTGCAAAATTTGGCCGTTTGCGAATGCAAAAACGTGGTCTGCGATGCATGAAAGGCATTCGCAGACAAAAAATACGAAATTGCAAAAATAGCGATTTTTTGCGTTGCAACTTGGCGTTTTTGCGTCTCGCAATTTGCGACATGAAATACCAAGTCGCAATTAGCGATTCGGTATTTCAAGTAGGAAATTGCGAGATGCAAACTGCGACTCGCAAAACCAAATCGCAATTCGATGCACCAAAAAAACGCAAATTGCGATTTTTCGCAGAATGGCATTTTGCACATGCAAAATACCACTAAGTGAAACCAGCTGGTAACTAGGTGCAACCTATATAAAGAGGCCCAGAATGCCTCAGACTCTTTTCCACAATGGCTGCACTCTACGTCATGGCGAGGAGAATGAGGTTCTTGGGAGTTTTGAGGAGAAGGAGGAGGAGACAGGAGCGCATTTTCAGAGTGTGCATTACACTTTTTCACCAGACTGAGGAGGAAATATTTGAGAAGTACAGGTTGAACTCAGCCATGATACTTGACCTGATAGCTGATCTACAACCCATACTGCAGCGCACAACACAGAGGACTCATAGCATCCCCACCCATGTGCAGGTTATATGCTCCCTCCACCTACTTGCCTCAGAGAGCTATCAAGGGGTCATAGCAGCAGCTGGAGGGGTCTCAGAGAGTACCCTCTCTAGATTTTTCAATGCATTTATCAACGCCATGCTGAGAAGAATACACTAGTACATCCAATTCCCCCACACCCCACAGGAAATACATCAGACAAAAATAGATTTCTACCAGATAGCACAGTTCCCCCACGTCCTAGGTGCCATAGATGGGACACATGTAGCAATCTGTCCACCATCAGCCACAGAGTATGTGTACCGCAACCGTAAATACCAACATTCCATGAATATACAGGTGATATGCAATGCCTCCTATATCATAACTGATCTCGTGGCCAGGTACCCAGCGAGCACAGATGATTTGTACATCTTTCGTCACAGCGGCATTCACACAAGACTGCTAGCTGGGCCGTATTGTGAAGGATATCTACTAGGTATTGACCCACTGTACACTGGTGCATTGATGGCGTGCTGATGTCAGATGGCTCAGTTACTCATTATACCCTCTGTTCCTTCCAGGAGACAGTGCCTACGCAGTGCGCACCTACATGATGACGCCCTACCTCAATCCTACAACACCTGCTGAACGGAGATACAATGCAGCACACAGGGCAACCCGCAATGTGGGGGAGTGCACCTTTGGGCTGCTGAAGAGTTGCTTCCGGTGCCTCCACAAAAGTGGAGGGGCACTACAGTACAGCCCAGAGAAAACATGTAGAATAGTGGCTACTTGTGCAATCTTGCACAATATAGCTACCACCAGGGGCATACCTGTGGAAATATGTGATTCTGAATCTGATGAGGATGATGATCCCATACCACCCCTACAGCCAGCAGACCGATCCAGTGCAGCAGAGGGCAGACAAAGGCGTGCTGACATCACGCACAACCATTTCAGATGTAAGTATGAACAACACAAATCGACTGACAATTGTACTTGTAGTAAGTAGATTTATTACCTTAATGTCAGGTAATATCAGTTCCACTAGTAGCAACAATAAGTAAATGAAACAATAAACAAAAGCAGTTAACAGATTTTCACTATTCCTTCATAGTTTCCTGTATGGCACAAACATTTACTGTCCCCTGTGGTCAATACTCTCATTTCCTCTGGCCACGCAAGCCACTCGAGTGCGCAGTTGCCTCACTGGCACCTCTGTTTTCTGCCTCAGTGACAGTGCTGTGTCTGGAACTGTGACGTCTAGCATCAGTTGTGAACACAGCTAAGCTGCTGAGGCTAGATGTGTCCTCAGTGTCCCCCAGTCCCAGTTCACTTGGTGTGACTGAGCGGTTACCCATCATAATGTCTATCACATTTGTGATCTGCACCAGTCCTTGTGCCATATCCCTATTGCTGTGCGCTGCCTCCACCTGTGCGGCCACAGCACGCCGCAATATGAGGGCTGTTGAATTTGCCAGCCGATTGACAGAACGACAAAAACTGCCAAACATCCCCATAAAATGCCTCTCCTGCCTGCGGTGGCTAACTCTGTTGTGGCGCAGCTCATGACACAGTTCCCCCACTGCACTAGTCAGCTCCCTGGTGTTCTCCGATGCTTGGATCTATCCCTCATGCAGATTATTGATGTTCGCATTGAGACACTCCAGCTGGCGATGCAGCCTCCCGTGTTTGTATTGTGTCCCTGCATCTTCCTTTGTAACGCAGAGATTTTTTTGTTTTGCAGGCGCTGCTGCTTTAACATAGCAGATTCCAGGCCACCGAACACTGATGGTCCCTCACCTGCTTCAAAAGCCTGTGCGCCTGCATACGTAGGCATCCTGCGGGGTGTTGAGCTACGCTGTGACCGGGGCTCCTGCATACCAGTGCATCTGCCACTTGGGGAAGGTGTGTGTGAGTCATCCTGCTGGTCATCAGAGTCCTGGCTAAGTTCTGGTAGTGGTACTGCCCTAGCCCTGCGTCGGATGGGCGCTATATTCTGTGACTCGCTGGTGTTTGAGTCAGAAGCAGGCTGGGTTTCTGTGTCCCTTGCAACAGCACATGCTGTAGCTGCTGGGCCTGGGCCACCTGCAACGACAATATGCAGCATGTCAGTAATGTATGTATCAACAAAGGTCACACAATGGTAATAAATGTACAGTTACTTCTCATCACAATGTTGTGGGTGTTGTGTTCTTCTGTGTGTCGCTCTGCCTAATTACATTCTATGTGCTACTTTCAGCTCTGGGTTGTGGACTACCACTCCCATAAGGGATTGTTGTGCTGCTTCTAAAATGTGGAATGGACTACTTCTCACAATGCTTTGCCCTACTTGCTAATTCCTAAGGGGCTTTTGTACATACACATATGGGGTTACATTTCAATATTGCACTTACCTTTACTGGTACTTGGTGTGCCGGATGTGTCGATGTCAGTGACCCCACTGACTACTTCTGGGAGGAGTGTTGACTCCACTAGGTCTTCCATCGGGTGGAGGGTGTCTCTGTGGGTGGGCCGCCTCCTGTGCTCCTGGCCTCCTGCAGTCGTCTTGCCACCCTCTCCTTGGCACGGGACCGCAGGTCGTACCACCTCTTCTTTATTTCCTCCACAGAGCGCTGCGCTACTTCAACAGCGCAGATTTTGGTCTGAGTGTCTGCCCAGAGTCTGCGCTTTTCACTCTCAGGCACCTGGAGTGAGCTTTTGCCAAACAAACGGTCATGGCTCCTCACAACCTCCTTTGTGAGCACCTCCAGCTCTTGCTCACTAAACTTTAGTTTCCTCTTCCTTTCCCCCTTCTCCTTTCCTTGTGCAGAGGTGTCCATGGTGGTTCTGCAGTCCTGCCTTCTTCACAGAGTTGCTCACTGTGGCTGGGCTGACTCTCTCTGAGTGCTAGTTTGGGTGTGGCACCTGCAAACTGCCTGGGATGACTCACTTCCTGCTTGTGATGTCATCAGGCTTCTCCAGGTGTGCGTTCTCGCAATTTGCGATTTTCAATTACCGAATCGCAATTTGTGTTCTCGCACATTGCGATTCGGCATTTGGGCCTCGCGAACCACAAATAGCGATTTTTAAGAAATCGCTAATTCGATTCGCAATTGTGATACATGGCCTATTGCGACTCAGAAATAGCGATTTCTTAAAAATCCATAATAGCGATTCGCAAGGCCATATCATGCTACCTCTGGCCCTAAGTGTGTGATGTTTAGCAGAGGTTTTGTTAGGGAGATGTACTCTTCCAGCACAATACTTAGACTAACTTTAAAACTTTTCAAACATTGGATGTTTGCTGTACAGTACAGTGCAAGTGTAATGCGAAAGAGGTTAGAGGAAGTAAAAACATTTCTCCTTGCTAGCGCCTTCCTCTAGGTGCTGTAATTTTTTTGTGCAAAGCCCTGTCTACCAATTTTCGTAGATAGGGCTTTGCGCCTAAACTGTGGTTGGTAGCATGGGAACACCCATATACCACACCTAGGGCGGCATCTTAATGAAAGAAGTAGAAAGCAGTGCAAAGCACTATTTGTTACTTTTAGGGCTACTTTCTAGTCTAAAAAATTGAGTTTGAAAATAAATACTTTATTAATACTTCGCACAGCTTTGCTTGAGTTTGTGACACTGCAAAGTGTTGATAAATCTGCTTTGCACTGTTCAGCTGGTAATCAGTTCAGATTCTATCAAGACCGACTCAGCCTTTCATTATTCAGTGGATGTTTGGAATAGCAGGCGTGCGTTATATAGTAAAAGTCACTACTGTTTGTTAACCTGCACAGTTCTATACCCCCCCCCCCCCCACACTTGCTCGGTTTTCTGGAAGAAACCTTCCTGTCAGCCCCTTGTTGCTTATTTATATTCAGAACCCTGCCTCCACTGTGTGTTCCAGAACCCTCTGGGGTTTACCTTTCTCCCAGACAGCTTCCCGCCATGCTGTCACCGTACAAGAGATCACTTTTTATTCTCTTCATGGTATTCCCCTTCCCACGCGATTTCCTATCTTATGCTATATTTGAGTCCTCATTTCTCCCTTTTCTCAGAACTGTTTAACAAAGGGATGAGCCTTTTGTACCGTTGCTTGTGTGCACAGATTGGTTGGTATGCTGCTGCGCGTTATCTTTGCCAAGTGAACGCTGCTTGGGGTTGGCAGTCTTCACAACACTTCAGATGCCAGCTCTTCTGCACAACCCTCCCCTTATGGTCTTGTATTGACGTACCAGCACACAACACATGCCGCATCGATTCAGGGAGAGCTGTGAAATCGTGTAGCTCCATAAAAGGGTTTCCGCACAGCACCGAGAAAGCCCATAAAGAGTCTTCTGAATTTCTGCGTGAAATCGTCAATAAAAAATAAGAGGAAACCTGAATGAACTACGTTATGTATGTAAGTTTATGTCTGCTTGCCTATAGAGTGGAAACCTAATGTACACCAGTGACGGACTGGACAATAAAAATGCATGGGACACAGTCAAAGGCAATAAACAAGACATGCATATCGTAGTTCATTCAGGTTGCCTCTTATTTTTTATTTTCGATTTCACGCAGAAATTCAGAAGACACTTTCTGGTCTCTGTGCTGTGCGGAAACCCTTTTATGGAGCTACACGGTTTCACAACGCTCCCTGAATCGATGTATCGAGTCTCTATTATCGACTTAGAAGTATATTTTCATTATCACTATATCATCAAAGTAAGTATTAATAGGTAAGTATATATTAGCTATTCCTAACTCAACCACCACATATACATACTTAAAAAACAAATATATATATACATATTTATATATATACATATATACACACACACACACATATATATATGATATATATACATATATATACATATATTTATCTATATTTGTATTTATTTTTTTCACTGAAAAGACAAAGTTTAAGTGATATCGCTTATGACATCATCCATTTATTTGTTTGAATCTGTTTATTGTTTTTCATAGTATGCATCTTATTGACAATACAGAATATATACGAATAAAAGTTATTGCGTTTGCATAACAGAACAATAGGTGTTGCAAGGAAGACATTGTGTCTAGCATCTACAAGCAAGATGACTGTTCTAATAAACAGTTGCATGTTTCCATTTTTGTTTATCAAAAGGAACTAAAGCAGAACAATGAGAAAAACAAATTTAATAATAGAGATATGTTTTACGAGTAACCGTGCTGCATTCTCCCTATTGGTGTATTCCAGAAAATTGAGGGGTTTTATCTATTGAGATACTTCTTTGGTTGTTGTTACCGGTACCTGGGCCAAACTGTATACTTTAAGAAAAGTTGTTTGACCTAAACGCCGTGTTGGATGTGTTGTTGTGTTATGCACCGTGGGAGGCAGTGACGAAAACCGATAAACTGGTGTCCAAATAAGAGGCTATTGGATATTTGTGGAGTCCCAGGGTGTCCTCCCTATGTACCGCTTAGTTCTCTGTCTGGGCCCATGTGATGACATCATCAATGATACTTGTGTTCACATTTCTCCATAAACTCTTACATCGTTATCAAAAAGACAGCATCTACAGTCATGCACAGGCAAACATTACTGTGATTACACATGGCAGTGCATATAAAAGATATACGACAATCAATGGAGCCAAGTCTGGTTGAGTATAACGGAAGTCAGATAGTGCATGGTTTACTTATCACTAGAGATCTGGGTACAAACCGTACTGCTTCTTAAACAAGGTAAAGGCTGAATGCACAAAGCGTGGCTTACTAAGGAACGTTTGAAGTAGAATCTTCCTTAATGATGAAGCTTCGCACCAAAAATCTGTGAGAAAAGGGGAACATTCTGATCACAAAATATTGTCCATATGTACAGGTTTGGCCACAAGCCCTTTTGAAAACTTACCATAAGGAGCTATATGTATGTTGAGGAAAGATTTATAAGGTGTCCCTTGTAAGATGTAGTACCTCACTGAAGTGTTGGAGTAATTTCATTTTTGTTCAAGAATGTGCTATGTGATGGTGACCACGTGCACAAGTTTTAAATCACAGTGTGATTTCACCCAATGTTCTAAAGATGTATTGCATTCTGCTCATCACAGCCAGGCCTGTTGTGTATTTTGCAACACAAAGGTGGGTGAACCATTACATTGTGTTGAAGATATCATTGACTAATGCATACCAGTAAACCTTTTAATTGTAAATTGTTAGTCTTGTGAATTTTTTTCATGGGTTTTCCAATTAAGGAGGATTAATATCATACATTTTTCTCGTTAGTGGCCCAACTTTAAACATAATTTGAGCCCATTAAGATCTACAGCGGCTATTTGTTTCTTATATGAGTGAATACAAGTAAAAACATGGTGATAGCCACTAAATGTAAATGAGTTAAAATATATGCAATCTCCAAAGCACAATAGCAGCAGAAGTCCATTATCTGTTAATTACTATTAAAGGATTGGCCTAATTTGTCATGAATGATGTCATTAAACATGTCATTAATGAAGTAATATGTAAGGTCATAAGTAGTGCACCACAGAGGCACACGTTATAGTTAGATTATTAAAGTGTGGCTTGCAGATTTCAATGGGCTTTCAGTTTTAATCATATGTTCTTCTCAATTCAGCACCAAACTCTAACCTTCTCCGGATACATGGTATCGGGCAATCAGAAACAAATATTTGGGATTTTGGGACTGTGAAGGTACTACCTCACTAGATATCTTTAAGTTTTAACCCGTTCATAGAACCTGAAGCACTGTTTTATATAATATTTGTTCAAAAACTACTAATTGGATTTACAGTTAATGCTTTCTAAATAAAGTTCTCACTTCACGCCAAAAGTTCTGTGCCCAAAGTGAAATATCGAAAGTATCCCGCCCAGTTGTTAGCTACCGAACGTTCTTCTTCCATCTTGTGCAGTTTGACTGGGAGGGGAAGGCCAAGGGCTATTCCAAGTGACTTTAAGATATTGCATTAAGGGGAACTGTTCTATACACACGAAAACAGCCCCCTGAGTAACAGGCCACTACGTAAAACATGGGTAAAAGGAAACATTCAAAATTAAATAATTCAACAAATTTAAAAGATAGTTCATCTATATTAAAATACATCTCCGGGGCGATGGGAATGATAGATAAGCAAATCGCCACCGTTGAAGGGAAATTGTCATTACCTAAAGACCAATCCCACGAATCACCAGGGTCTGTACAATCACATCATAACTCCCCATCTAGTGAATTTGGGGATAAGCACTCAAAAGTAAGGCTTACAAATGGTTGTATCAAAGACACCTCGAATTTAATCTACTCCGTGGATGAAATATCCCCTGTTGCTAAGCGATCAAGGAAACCGGAGACGGCTCTGGCGGACAAGACCCAAAAAAAAAAAAACGCCAGTGATAGATCTAATAACTACCCCAATTAAAAAACACTCTAAAAAACTAACGCGGAAGAAACCCTCAAGCTTAGCAGGAGACACCATTCGATCGCTCCTTATAAATCTCCATGAGATAGTAAATTCACTGAAATCATCCATTGGAGCCACTCTTCTCTTGACTCTATGTCGGAGCGCCTAAAGGGGGTGGAGTGCAGCCTTGAGGCAGGTCTTGAAATGATAAAGTCCTTACAACGGGAAGACACGAATTATGAAATTAAGGACTCCAAAAAAATATTGCGGTCTTCAGAACTCGAGAATAATACACAACCTATCCCGTACAATAGGCCAATTGGTATACATCGGAATGTTAACTTCCAGAATGAGTCACAATCTCAACCATTAGCTCCTCCTCCTTTGAATCAAAATACTCAACCCTCTTTCTCACCGATCACACCACATAATCTTTCCCCAGATAAAAAAGTTTTAAACCCTACACTATGTAAAACAGCAGGTAGATTTTCGCTTACCTCCCTAGTGACCTACTACATCTCCCCCCGGAGGCTACACCATATGTAGTTGTCTTGGCCAACGTCCCACCGATAGATGATCAACAACGAGAAACATGGACGGCCTTGAGAAACAAGGCCCTTAATTGGATCGGGGCCCGAATGGGCCCTGGAACGGTGAGGACTCTTTTTAGATGATATGAAAATGGTCAGAAGAATTAAGTGGATAGGAAACAGTAAGAAAGCGCTGGCCGGAGATTGTGTAGTCCTCTCTTTTGGCTCACCAAATCTAGTGAATAGAATTATTCATGACTTAGGAGCCAGACAAGTTACTTTACAAGGAATCTCGTTACTACCTCTGGGTTATTTCTATCAAAGACTAGTGGGGAACAACCTCATTTATCCACAACGAGTCATAGCACCCTTATCCAGTCCAGACTTACCTATAAGGTGCAATAGATTCTATCCCCTTTCAACTTTGGAAAATATAGATTGACTCGATAAGAATCAGTCAGTTCTCTTTGATGGAGTAGCCCAGACAGTACACACACCAGGGACGGACCTACAAAAGGAAGGCATATCGCATACAATGGTTCCTATAAGGAACGAGATACTACCGCACCTAAGTCAGTGCGATCTTTCTAGAAATATACCAAACACAACCCGCAGCGATATCCCCTCTCATTCCCCAAAGGACCAGCACTGCAATTTTAAACAGAATTTTAACCAGAAATCAGAAATAGTCTTATTATTTTGGAACATTGCAGGTCTAGCTAATAGGTTAGGCAATGAGACCTGGGTTAAGTTTTTTAGAAGATTATTCATGTGTTTGCTTACAAGAGACATGGCTCTTAACCCCTGTCCATCTAAATGGCTACAAAACATTTCATACTCCTGCCGAGCAGTCTAGGCATGGTAGACCTAAAGGGGGATTGTGCACATACATTTCCAATAAGTTATCCTTACAGAATCTAGAGATGCAATTTATGGGTCCATATTACCAAATGATAGAGAGTAACCTGGACCACAAGACCCATTTAGTCATTGTTAATTTACTCAAGGAGATGAAATGAACCTATTGGCTCAAACTTATAACCTATCCTTTGTAAATGAATTATTTTTGGACGAATCACAGTTTAAACCAACGTACAATGGAAGGGGCGCAAATACTGTGATCGATTATGTCCTAATGTCAACTCACTTCGCACACTATCTTACAAATTACACCTTGCATGACATTGCAATTAGCGATCACTACCCCCAGAGTATGAATCTCTTACTACTCCCCCTTTTAGCAGCTAGGGAGGATAGGATTACATTGGTAGACGATATTGAATTAGTGCCGCGCAATGGATACACTATGAAGTGGTCACAGACAGACCCCAAGTCTTTTTTGAAACACTTAATATGCCAATGTAAACATGCTTTCGCAGACTGTTTAAGAGAGAACCCACAACCAGGGCAATGTCTAAGTGCGTTTATGCTGATTACTCAAACCATAAAAGAAGCCCTCACTATTAGAAGTAGTAAGATAAGAAAAAAGAGGACATGCGGATGGTTTGACCATAACTGTACCCAAGCACATAAGAGACCGAAAAAGGCTCTAAGTGCCCCAAAAAGGTGCTTAAGTGATATACGTAAATGTAGACAGGAAAATAAGACAGCAATAAAGGAAAGGAAACTGATTATGAAAACAACTTTGTGGGAAACTCTCCATATAGCAAGCCGTACGAAAGAAAATATACTCTTTTGGCAGACAATAAATTCCCCCGTGCTAGGGGATAGAGATATCCCTAGGATGGAAATCGCGATCTCCGAAGAAAACTGGGTTGCACATTTCTCTAAAATATATTCATTGACTAGTGATACAACAGACCGCACACATGATCAAGATTCACAGGAAGGTCCGCGCTTGGTTATAACCCCCCAATTTAGTCTTCATGAGGTAGAGGAAGCCATAATACTAAGCAAATCAGGGAAAGCGCCGGGCCCTGATGGTGTTCCGATTGACATATTCAAGGCCAATATTGAGCTGTGGGGGCCAGTACTGACGCAGACATTGAGGGCTATCTGCATATGCGGACCCCTACCATCTTGGAGAGATTCCAACATTATTCCAATATACAAAAAGGGTGACCGCCTTAATCCAGCCTGCTACAGGCCAATCTCCCTGCTGGACACAGCAGCTAAATTAGCGGGGAGAATAATCCTGAATAGGCCTCGATCATGGGCAGAAGAAAAGAACGTTTTATCCCCGGTCCAGTATGGATTTAGGAAAGGAATCGGAACAGTGGAGCAAAGCTTAAATTTAAGCCTCATCATTGGAAAGTATACTAAGATCAGAGCAGGCAATCTGTACCTGGCCTTTATTGACTTATCATCGGCCTTCGACTGTGTAATTCATGATAAATAATGGGATATTTTAAATAGCATGGGGGTAGAAGCGGCCTTAATTCAATTTATACGTCAAATGTACACAGGGTGCAGAGCAAGAGTGAGGTATGGGTTAAAAGGGGAATGTACTCGCCCCTTTAGTCTGTACAGAGGAGTGTGCCAAGGCTGCGTTCTCGCCCCGTTCCTGTTTTCAATGTATATAAATAATTTAGATAAAGAATTGGCTACTAAGTGTAAAGATCTACCCCAAATAGACAACCGAGCCTTTCCGGCATTACTTTATGCAGACAACGCAGTATTAATGGCCAGGACCCCAATAGCTCTCCAAAAACTCTTAACAACCTGCATCACATATATGTCACAGCTGGGTCTTACTGTTAATCGCTCCAAAACCTTTATTATGAATTGTGGAGGGAAGCGCGGCAAGACTTATAACACTACTATTGCGGAAAGGAAGGTTGGAATTGCACAAACCTTTTCTTATTTGGGCATAATGTTCGATAAGCAGGGTTCTTGGGCCAACTGTAGGAAGACAAAGAGAGTGCACCTGATCAAAACAACGATGGCATTAAGGCTTTTTTCCAAAAGGCTTGGGGGGATTACACCGCCAAACATGATAAAGATTTATAAAGCCAAGTGCATTCCGGCTGTCATGTATGGGGCAGGAATTTGGGGATATACAAATTGTGACTTGGTACAGACAGTGGAAAACGATTTTCTAAGACATTTGCTGAGGGTTCCAAATGGCACTTCAACGTACGTCATTCATTCGGAACTGGGGGTCCCCTTTATTGTAGACTTGATAAAAATCCAGCCACTATTATTATGGCATAAAGTTTGGACCTCGGAACATACCGGTTTAAATAAGGCCATTCTGACCGATTGCATGGAGTCATTATATACACCGAGGGTCCCATGGTTAAAATACATTATGACCTTTTTTGAAAAAATGGGCAATAAAGCCTACTACACAAACCCAGCTTTGCTGGGGAAAAAATCTAGGAAGGACCTGAGTGTCCTGGCATTAAAGCATCTAGAAGATATACGCTGGGGGGCTGAATAAAAAAAAAACACCGTCATTCACAACCAATTAATTTTGACGGTTGAGGGCATGCAGCCGTATCTGGCAAATGTAGTACACCTTCGTCAACGTTACGTTCTTACCAGATTCAGGCTAGATACGTTTCACCGCCTAGTTTCATTCCCGACCATGAAAGATTGGTCGACCACACTAAAGGCATGCCCCTGTGATGCAAAAGCACCCCAATCCACAATTCATGTGGTTTTATTCTGTAAATTTTATGCCTACCAGAGGAAGCGCCTAGTAGTCCCACTTTTAAGGTCAATCAACCTCCCCCAGTGTCGTACAGCTTACGTCTGCCTTCAGTCACTATCCTCTTTAGAGACGTGTGGAACTCTGGCTAACTTTTTATGCTCTGTACTAAAGATAAGGAAATCTATGGGGGTGGTGATGTAATTGTAATTTATTGTGATAGGGATTTTATTGATACACTAGATAGTTTGTCGTTGTGTGTTCTCATTTTTTTACTATTTTACTTATTTAATTTTATATATTGAAATGTATTATAATTGGATATTTATATGACTTTTATGACTTGTTGAAAGTCGAATAAAGTTTGTGTATGTATATGTATATGTATATGTATATATGTATAAGGTGTCCCTTGTTAGATGTAGTACCTCACTGAAGTGTTGGAGTAATTTCATATTTGTTCAGGAATGTGCTATGTGATGGTGACCACGTGCACAAGTTTTAAATCACAGTGTGATTTCACCCAATGTTCTAAAAATGTATTGCATTCTGCTCATCACAGCCAGGCCTGTTGTGTATTTTACAACACAAAGGTGGGTGGACCATTACATTGTGTTGAAGATATCATTGACTAATGCATACCAGTAAACCTTTTAATTGTAAATTGTTAGTCTTGTGAATTTTTTTCATGGGTTTTCCAATTAAGGAGGATTAATATCACACATTTTTCTCGTTAGTGGCCCAACTTTAAACATAATTTGAGCCCATTAAGATCTACAGCGGCTATTTGTTTCTTATATGAGTGAATACAAGTAAAAACATGGTGATAGCCACTAAATGTAAATGAGTTAAAATATATGCAATCTCCAAAGCACAATAGCAGCAGAAGTCCATTATCTGTTAATTACTTTTAAAGGATTGGCCTAATTTGTCATGAATGATGTCATTAAACATGTCATTAATGAAGTAATATGTAAGGTCATAAGTAGTGCACCACAGAGGCACACGTTATAGTTAGATTATTAAAGTGTGGCTTGCAGATTTCAATGGGCTTTCAGTTTTAATCATATGTTCTTCTCAATTCAGCACCAAACTCTAACCTTCTCCGGATACATGGTACCAGGCAATCAGAAACAAATATTTGGGATTTTGGGACTGTGAAGGTACTACCTCACTAGATATCTTTACGTTTTAAACCCTTCATAGAACCTGAAGCACTGTTTTATATAATATTTGTTCAAAAAGTACTCATTGGATTTACAGTTAATAACATAAAGCATGCTTTCTAAATAAAGTTCTCACTTCACGCCAAATTTTGTATAATTCTGTTCAGAAGTTTTTCTGAACTGGAGAGCAAACTTACCTATGTGAATTAAAATGGTAAATTTAACTTTTTGGATCTCTCCCTTTTTCATTTCTCTTGATTGGTGAATTAGCACAAAACTTTCCATGATGAAGCCAAAGTGGATGAACATTTTTCCATGGACACAGTGTTTTGCCAGTAACGTTGGTGAAGCTTGACAAATCTTCACAAAATGTTCACAATTTTTACTTTCAGCTGCTGTCTTGAAAGTTTTGGGGTAATCCGTCAAGCAGGGGCTAAGAAAAAGGGAGGACCCAAAACACTTTTCCCCCATTCTACATCAATGTTTTTTTTCTAATTTTTGAACACGACTACAGCCGGAACTGCTGAACGGAATTACACCAAATTTGGGAGAAACTTAGCTTTTGGTCCAGAAAGTGTGCTTTTTGTGACTTGGTGTAAATCCCTTCAGTAATTTTGGAAAGATATTAGAGTTTAAAAAAAAAGATATCTAGGGATGCGGATCGTTCGTGGATCCAACTGTCCCCATGCCGATATCTGATTGGCTGGCAACACTTCAACAGGGAAATGTTGGCAGCCATGTTGGGACTTGGTTTCAGCCAAATCTCACAAAAAAGGGAAAAAAAAGGGGACAAAAAAGAAAAGGGGCCATGGTAGGGTCACCCTGAGTCCCTAGCCTTGGACTAGGGGTCCTCACGGACCCCGCCAAGGGTAAAAGGCATTTTTTTTAAATGTTGGGAAAATCTGCAGATCGGGATCCGCAGATTTACCCGACATTAAAAAAAAAGGGAGGTCTCCTGCCCTTTTCTTTTATTTTGCCCTTGGTGAGCCTGGTCCCAGAGCATTGGGGGCTTTAAAAAGAAGGGGGCACACAGGGCACCAGTCCTAGGGCTTTTATTAGTCCCGGGGACCGCCACCACCCTGGGGTGATAAGAGACAAAAATGTAGGGGAGGGGGTGGTGTGTGCCCCCCGCACCCCAGGGACCACCACTCTGGGACTAAATGAAATCTGAATGTGGGGAGGGCCCACTAGTGCCCCGGGCACTACCACCTTCCGGGCAGAATAATATTTTGACATTTGGTAGGCCCATATACTCGCGAGGTGATCACTGATAAATATGCAGGAGGTGGCCGCACAGCCCCTCTGTGCCCCAGGGACTGCCACTTCCCCAGGGCAAAAAAATATTTTGATATGGAAGAAGCCGGTATGGCCTCCCTCAGAGCTCAGGGGACTGCCACTTCCCCGGGGCAAACGTTGAACTACATGCAGGGGAGGGCGCATGGCTTCCCCGCAGTCCCAGGGACTGTCACCTCGCTGGGCTTAAACTAAAAGAATGTAGGAGGTCCGTTGTGACCCCCCAGCCCCAGGAACCACCTCCTCCCTGGGGCAAATACAATGTTGGAGGGGCGGCCGCACGCCCCGTCGTGGAGCCAATCAGGGCCCTGGGGACTGCTACCCCCCAGGGCCAGCTCCTGCTATGTCCCGGGGTGCCTCCCAAGGACATAGCTGTTTGCTTTTGCATGGTGGGAGCTGACAGCAAAAGCAAACATAACTCCGCTTTCTGCAAGTTGGAGCTGTCAAACAGCTCCTACTTGCAGAAAGCGAGGTTTTCATCTATTGCCCTGCACGCAAATAAGCATGCAGTGAAACCGATTATAACATTGCTCCCACAAGCAGGGAGCTGCTATTTAAAGCAGCTCCCTGCTTGCAAGAGCAATGCTAGCTCCCACTGTATGCAGGGAGCTGGCTAGGACTGCAGGGGCCTTCAGGCTCCCTCTGCGGTCCTCAGTTGGCAGTAAGCATCTTGCTTGTATGCCACTTTAAAGTTATTCCATGGAGAAACATTTGCAATAGCAGTAGTCTCTCCACAGAATGACTTCAGCGTGGCACACAAGCAAGATGTTTGGTTGCAAATGTTACTAATATGTTTTGAGGCACAGCAGCAGAGAGTCTCTTGTGGCCTACTGGTAAGGCTCTTGGACTGTTACTTCAGTAGGTTGAAGGTTCAGGTGTTGGTATTTCATGCAGTGTGTGTGTTTGTTTACTAGTGTTTTGACTGTTCAACATTTGTAGTGATGAAACATTTATGTATTTTTGCTATCAAAATAGCAGTGCCTCGACTGTGGCCTAGAGTTTAAGGCATCAGGCTCTCAGTCTGAAGGTTGAGGATTCCAGTCTAGGTAGGTCAGAAGTCACAGTCCTGTTTTAATTACTTTTCAATTGCAAATATTTAAGATGTCTACTGAAATGTAATCAAACTCTTTTTACTTGACAAATACATTTTTCTTTTCAATTTGTCCAAAAATATATCATTCTAACTATATCATTCATCAAACTCCAGAAAAGCTCTCTGGGTGGTTCTAGGGAGCTGGTCGCATGGCCAGGCCTTTTATCCAACCATCCATGCGTGATGTGACGTTGGGTGGTTATAGGGGGTTGGTCGCAGGGACTGGCTACAGGCCATGCCCTGTGGCCAAACCCCACAGCGCACAGCCGCGCAGTAGGGTTGGGTGGTTATAAGGGTTTGTCTGCAGGGACTGGCGGCAGGCCAGGCCCTATGGCCACCCCCACTGTGCACCTCGTTGGTTGGATTAAAATATAGTAATTGAAATTACTTTACACCAAAAAAAAACAATGGAAATTCACTCTAAAAATCAAAGGTTACAGGGACGTTATAGTTAGGTTCTGAATTTACTCACACAAAACCATAGAAATTCAGCATTTATAGTTAGAGTTATTTCAAGTAACTTTAACTCACGGCCTAAAGTAACTGTAGTTCACGCCCTCGCCATGCACTGCTAACCACCCCAGATATTACAGCACTCATGACAACTTTTAGAATGTCAATAAAAATATCAATGAAACATCAGAAGTTAAATTATTGAAGAAAAAACTGCGCATGGCAGGGGTGAGACACGAATTATGGTTACCTTAGGCCGCAAGTTATAGTTACTTGAAATAACTCTAACTATAACGGCTGAATTTCTGAGGTTTTGTGCAAGCAAATTCAGCACCTAACTATAACGTCTTTGTAGCCTTTGTTTTTTTTATATATATATATATATATATATATATACTGTATATATATATATACACACATATACACATATAGGTTTTAAGTAAATTTCATTTCTACAATTCTTATACACATATGTTAGGGCGTTATAAATAAGGCCAACCATAACTTCACCTTACCCCTCATTCTTTTAGTAATGCTTTGATGCTTACTATTTCCAACTTCCATGAAAGTATATCCTATGCAGACCCGCAACATGTGAAGGCAACCGCAAGAGAACATTTTATCTTGTAGTCAACCAATTAAAGTCTTTCGGTTTCCGGACCCAGCTCTGGTTTCATTTTCTGAAATGGATTACAGGAGAGACAACTCCCTTGTTCAAATAGTTTTGTTTATTTTTTGAATTTGCATCCTTGAACAGGCCTTCAGCCTGGGTTCAAGAATAGTTTGAGGACTTTCTGGACAAGGTACACAAAATTGTTAACCCTTTAGGGCCCACTTAGCACCCTTTTTGTAAATGACAATATCTCAAAAACTACTAAAAAACCTGAATTTCTACAATCCTGACAAGTTTGGCATAAGTGTGTTAAGTGTTACTTGTTGTAAAATTGCGCAAAATTTCCAATGGGAGCTAAAATGGTAAAACACATAGGCCCTCATTACGACCCTGGCAGTCGGTGATAAAGTGGCGGTAATGCCAACAACAGGCTAGCGGTACTTACCGCCAAATTATGACCATGGCAGAAAGATCTCTGAAAGACAGCCAATGTACTACACCGACCGCCAGGGCGGAAACAACAGCCACCACGGCGGGAGCCGCCTACAGCCAGGCGGAAGTCAATGTTCCACCCACCATATTATGACCAGACATTCCGCCACCTTTTCCGGGGCGGTACCAACAACATCAAAAGCCTGGCGGGAACTGAGCTCAGAAGTGAAAGGACTCACCATTGGAGACACAGGGTACAACCACGCTGCCATGGAACCAGAACTGCATGTTTTCCCTATGTTCTGCTCTACCACGAACACCAACGCTGGCGGAGATGACGACCGTGAGTACAGCCACCTAGCACACAAGGGGGGGGGAGCAAAATAGAGTGGCACATACATGCACAACACACAGACCATACACACAAACAGATGCATTAAAATAACAATTTGACCCCGTAACTCGGCTGAATAATGCAAGGACAAAACAATTTCGCAACAGTTTTTGTAATAAGATCAACACAGTAGAAATAATACATTAAGCAAGATAATAGATATTTACATGTGTGCAGAAAAAGGGACACAGCCCAGTCCTCAATTTGCGTGGGCCACATGGCCACAGGCCAAAGTCCAAGGCCACACATGTCACCTGCTTCAACATGGAGAGAACACTGCAGGGACATCAGTTGGTAATTAGGCAGGCACCTCAGGGAGATGGGGGACGGGGGGGCCACCTTAGCCGGGAGATGTAACACGACCAATGGTTCTGGAGGGGGCAACATACCCTGTGCTTGGTCCTGGGGAGTGCAAGGTCACAGTCTCTAAGGTGGGTATCATACCCACTGGTTCTGGAGGGGGCAACATGGCCTGTGCTTGATCCTGGGGAGTGATGGGCCACAGTCTCTAAGGTAGGTGTCATACCCTCTGGTTCTGGAGGGGGCAACATGCCCTGTGCTTGATCCTGGGGAGTGATGGGCCACAGTCTGTAAGGTAGCTGTCATACAAACTGGTTCTGGAGGGGAAAACATGCCCTGTGCTTGATTCTGCGGAGTGATGGGCCACAGTCTCTAAGGTGGGTGTCATACCCACTGTTTCTGGAGTGGACCTGCCGCACAGGTGCCTACAGAGGCAGGATTACATACCGCCCGCTGGCGGTGATGGCTGCACAGTGGTGGTGCTGCTTGTGGGGGGAGGCTTCTGCCCATCCCCTGCAACCTTGGACAGTTGCAAAGTGGTGGTGCTGCTGGTGGGGGAGGCTCCTGCCCATCCCCTGCAACCTCGGACGTCTGCACAGTGGTGGTGCTGCTGGTGGAGGGAGGCACCTGCCCATCACCTGCAACCTCGGACGGCTGCACAGTGGTGGTGGAACTGGTGGGGGGAGACTCCTGCCCATCACCTGCAACCTTGGACAGCTGCACAACAATGGTTGGTGGTGGGGATTCCATCACAGTTCCTGGTCCAGGCTCCTTGATCTTCCTGCCTGCTGGTGCAGGCTCCTTGATCGTCCTGGCTGCTGGTGCAGGTTCCTTGATCTTCCTGCCTGCTGGGGCAGACTCCTTGGCCTTTCGTGTGGCAGGTGCAGGCTCCTTGCCCTTCTTGCAGGCTGGGGCTGTCACCCTCCCCTTTCGGCTAGCTGGTGCAGGCCCCTTCCCCTTCATTACATGTGGGCTGGATCCCCTTCCACCACGAGGAGGTGCGGTTAGGACTGGGCCCATGGACTGTGTGGCTGAGGTGCTTGGCTGGGTTTGTGATACCCTGCCCATTCGTGCAGGATGGGGGGGTAGGAAAGAGATCAATGGTGGATAGGAAAAGTTTTTTAGGGACATTGGGGTGGGAAGAGGGAGAATGAATGGGAGTGGAGGATGAGAGAGTGGTTGTTGGAGGTGTCTGCTGCTTTTGGGTGCAGGTGCATAGGCTGTATGCTGTTGTGAGGTGGATGGCTGTTGGGTGTCTGAGTGCTTGCGTTTGCGTACCTTAGGACGGGGGGACAGACACAGTAGGAGAGTACACAGGGGACGTGTGCATGGCTGTTGTGGAGGTGTCTGCCAGTGAGGTGTGTGTTCTGCTTGGTGTGGTGATGATGCTGCTAGTGGATGGTGATGTGGTGCATGCAGGTGTGAGTGTGTGGACGTGGCTGGGAGGGAGGTGGTGGAGGGTGAGGAGACAGTGCAAATAGTGGATGTTGGTGTGTCTGCAACTGGATGGTGTTTGTGTGAGTGCCTGTGGGATGACGTGTGGTGCTTGTGTTTGCCTGTGACACTCTTGGGTGTTGTCTCGTGTGCATGCTTGTCTGTATGTGTGCTTGGGATAGGTTTGGGTTGAGTGGGACTGGGTAGTGGAAGTTGGAGGGGGGACGGTAGAAACAGGGACAATGGCTGCCATCAGAGAGGAGGCCAGAGCCTGAATCGATCTCTGTTGGGCCGCCAATACAGTGTGAATGCCTTCCAGGAATGCATTAGATTGTTGCATCTGGGCTGCCAGACCCTGGATGGCATTCACAATGGTTGACTGCCCTACAGAGATGGATCTCAGGAGGTCAATAGCCTCCTCACTCAGGGCAGCAGGGCTAACTGGGGCAGGGCCTGAAGTGCCTGGGGTGAAGGAGATGCCCACCCTCCTGGGTGAGCGGGCACGGGCAACTCGATAAGGGGCTGCTGAGAGGGCAGTGCTGGTACGGGGGTGGCGACTGTACCTGTAGCTGGGGTGGTCACAGAAGTGCCCGCCACCACCAGGGAGCTTCCATTGGATGAGGTATCTGTGTCTGAACTATCCCCTCCAGTCTCCGCCATGGTGCTCCCCTCACCCTCTGTCCCACTGGTGCCCTCACCGTCAGTGGGCTCTGCCTCCTGGGTCCTGTGGGATTCAGCTCCCTCCGTCGCCGGTGCCTCTGCTCCTCTGCCAGATGATGCTAATGAACATAAGGACAGGATGACAAAACAAGAAAGGGGGGGAAGGGACAAAGGATACACTGGGTCATTGGCAGCACCAACACCGCTGTTGGCGTACACAGCACACTCACACACAAGGAACAGGCCTACGCAATATGTATTGCACTACCAGAGAAATAGTTAGCCAGCAAGACACGGGGAGGGGCACACACCTCCAAATGCAGCACACCTGGAACCCACGCAGCCCTGACCAGTAGCGGATGCCTACGAGCTAGGTAGCTAAATTTTCCATTCTGCACCCTAGCCACCAGGGGATCTACGCTGCAATGTCAGGCCTGCCTTAGGAGCACCCACTGACACACATCCCCCACCCGGATACCACCCTACCATGTGCAAGTTGTAATGATGGGCACTGTACTCACCCCCTTGTGCTGCTGTGTTGCCCTCAAGCGCCCATCCAGCTCTGGATAGGCCACCACCAGTATGCGGGCCATGAGGGGGGTCAGGGTTCGACGGACACTCCTTCCTCGTTGGGAGGACATCCCCAGCTAGGCCTCCGTCGTCTTCCGTGCACAGCGTCTCAGGTCCTCCCACCGTTTGCAACAGTGGGTGCTCCGCCTGCCATAGACCCGCAGAGTCCGTACTTCCTTGGCGATGGCATGCCATATACCTTTCTTTTGATGGGCACTGACCTGCAGAGGCAATACACACAGGAAAATAGAATTAGACAAACAGTCCTGCCTGTTATACATATGGCCCACCATACCCCTTCCCATCACCATTTACACACACATGGCCCAGCACACAACCTGTACGCCGCCAAGAGGACATCCACCCACCACCCTTACATGAGGCCATCACACACACAACTCTATTCATTCATGCCACATGCATCGTGCTCACAGTGTACTCACCTTTTGGTCTGGAGGCCCATACAGCAGTCTGTATTGGGGTAGGACCCCATCCCCTAGTCTCTCCAACTCCTCCGAAGTGAAGGCTGGGGCCCTTTCCCCAGTCACAAGGGCCGTGGTAGGTTACAGACACAGGTCACAGCAGCACATGCAGTGTAGATCCTCTCATATGGAAGGTCAGGTAACAAGTGAGGGATCAGTAAGAAAATGGCAGTCACGTCTGCGGCGGTGCATACCGTCACCACTGGCGTAGATCACCATTGGCCACTGTAAGCCATAGGGCCCAATGTTAGCCAATGAGGAGTTGCACGACAGTTCCCGATTGCCTCCCCCAACGGCGTACAACGTCAGCGGAATTACCTCACTTCCACCTGTCCCTGCACACAGTACAGGCGGACGCCATTTCAGGGTGGGGGGGCAGGCCCTGGAGATATGGAGAATGCTGTGTCACAGGAGATATCAGTACATACTGGCAAATCACAATGACCCATTTCATGCAAAGTTCTGTTCTAGTTCAATTGTTCTTCAATTTGTGACCGGATCCTCACTCTTGTGTCCCTTAGAAACCTACCGCTGCGGATGAATAGGAGATGGAGACATATCCACGTGTACAGACCCCTGGTGGACTTGGCTACACTGGATGGCAGGCACATAATACTCACCTATAGACTGGACAGGGCCACAATCACAGAGCTGCGTGCCCAATTGGAGTCTGACCTGATATCTGCTATCCGTCACCCCACTGGGATCCCCCCTCTTGTGCAAGTGCTATCTGTACTCTATCTCCTGGCAACTGGGTTTTTCCAAGTGACAGTGGACTTGGCAGCAGGAATGTCACAGACAATGTTCTCAATACTGCTGACAAGAGTGTTGTCTGCCCTGATAAAAAAAAACACATGTGCGGCTACATTGTTTTCCCCCAGGTTGAGGATTTGGCCACAGCGAAGGCCGAGTTTTATGCAATGGGACATATCCCCAACATAATCGGGGCGAATGGATTGATGGAACACATACTGCATTTGTCCCCCCGTCGACAGAATGAGCAGGTGTTCAGGAATCGTAAGAGTTTCCACTCTATGAATGTTCAGATGGTGTGCTTGGTGGACCAGTAGATCTCCCACGTCAATGCTAAGTATCCTGCGTCAGTGCATGATGCCTTAGTCCTGAGGAATAGCAGCATCCCAAATGTGATGGGCCCAGTACAGAGGCATAGGGTGTGGCTAATAGGTGAGCCCCGGTTCCCACCCAGTATATGTTGGTGTATGGGTATGGTGTGGGCCATATAGGATAGTGTGTGGCTAAATGTTGTCCCTCAGTATTTGCAGGTGACTCTGGTTACCCAAACCTATCATGGCTGCTGACCCCTGTGAGGAATGCCAGAACAAGAGCAGAAGAACGTTATAATGAGGCACATGGGCAAACCAGAACAACATTGAAAGGACCGTTGGCCTCCTGAAGGCCAGGTTCCGGTGCCTTCATCTAACAGGTGGATCCCTGTGCTACCAAAGAAGGTCTGCCAGATAGTGGTGGCATGCTGCATCCTGCATGTTGCATACCCTGGCCCTTAGACGCCATGCCCCATTCCTGCAGGAGGAGGCTGGCGATACCCGTGTGGCACCAATAGACCCTGTGGAAAGTGAGGATGAGGAGGATGAGGACAACAGAACAATTGTGAACCAACAGTACTTCCAATGACACACAGGTAGGACAGTTTTACTTCACATTTCAATGACTTTTGTTTTAATTTGTGTGCCAATGGTATGCTGATATATGTTACTTCTAGACCCACTTACTGTTCCCTCTGGCAATTAATTTTGCAGATGTTGGTGACTTGATATATACCCATGATGTGACCACTACAGCCAGCTACAGGTCATTAATCTATGCTCATCTTCTGTACAGTTGATTTGCAATGTTTGTACCTGTTACAATGAATACATATTTGATATACATGACATACTCCAAAATGTTTTTTTTTAAGGGGGTTTATTGAAGTGTTGATATATGGAGGGGCAAGTGCAAAGGGTGATGATGGAGGAAAGTCCAGGGTTTTGTTCCAGTCTGTTTGTAGCACAGGTGCATTGTCCATGGAGACATAGGAAGGGGAGTAATGGCAATTCAAGGTGGACAGGGTGACAGAGTGGGACACAAGGGTGTCAATCAGGAGAGTCTCATTTCCTGGCAGGGTCTTGGCAGGTGTCTCCGGCTTCTGTCTGGATCGCAGGGAACGTCTGCGGGGTGGTTCACCTTCTGCAGGGAGAGGGGTGCTGGTGGCAGTTGAGTCCTGTGGCGGGGCCTCCTGGACACTAGCAGCAGCGGAAGTGGAAGGCTGTTCAGATGTCTGGCTAGTGGTAGGGGCCCGCTGGTGTGAGACTGTCTGCAAGCACCCCTGCAATGGATATCAGGGTGTTGTTAATGGCCTGCAAGTCCTCCCTGATCCCCTGGTACTGTCCCTCCTGCAGCCGCCTGTTCTCCTGCACATTGTCCAGGCTCTAGCCCATTGTGTACTGGGAATGTTGATAGGCTCCCAGGATCTTTGGGAGAGCCTCCTGGGGAGTCAGTTCCCTGGGCTTGTCCTCCCCCTGGCGCACAGCAGTCTTCCCAGTGTCCCTGTTGGCCTGTGCCTTTTTCTCCTGAAGCATGTGCCCACTGTCACTGATCCTAGGTCCCTGATTGTCTTGGGTGCGAGGTGTGCCCTGGGGTCCCTGTAGAGGTGGACACACTGCTGATTGACGTGACCTGGGGACAGAGGTATGGGAACGCTGGGTGGGTGCTGTGGTGGTGTTTCCTGATGTGGGAGGCTCTGGGGTGGTGTGTGACTGGGCCTAGGTAACCGGCTGTCCAGTGATCCCTGATGGGCCAGGTAGGTCATCCAGATCCTGAAGACGAGAGTTGCTGTCATCACTGTGGGCCTCTTCAGTTGGGGGACTGGATAGTGCTGGCACCTCCTCTCCGGTGACATTGGCTGGGGTACCTGTGGGGATGTAAAGGATGTGTTATGGTTTCTGTGTCTGACATCCATGGCATCCCCTATTTGTTTGGATTTGCCCTGGCACCTTTAACTTGTGTATGTTAGTTTATGGTGGGATTGTTAGTTCTCTATGGTGTGCATGCTTTAGTGGTGAGTGCCCATGAGGCTGTGAGGGGTGTCCATGCATTGGTATGGCATGCAGGGCTTGGCATTGGGATGAGTGAGATGTGATGGTGGAGTGTGTGGGAAGTAGTGGAGTGATGGAGTGGTGAGGGTATGTGATAGCATGCAGGTAGGGGGTGATAGTAGTAAAGAGTTGACTTACCAGAGTCTAGTCCTCCTCCGACTCCGGCAAGGCCCTCAGGATGCAGTATTGCCATGACTTGCTCCTCCCATGCTGTGAGTTGTGGGGGAGGAGGTGGGGGTCCACCACCCGTCCCCTATACAGCGAGCTGGTGTCTTGCTGCAATGGAACGTACCTTCCCCCATAGGTCGATCCACCTCTTCCTGATGCCATCCCTAGTTCTTGGGTGTTGTCCCACGGCGTTGAACCTGTCCACGATTCTCCACCACAGCTCCATCTTCCTAGTTATAGATATCTGCTGCACCTGTGGCTCTACCTCCACTATGACCCTTAGCTTCTCCTCTTTGTGGTGCCATGGGTGTTCTGTGATGTGTGTTGGTGAGGGTGTGTTGGGTGATGTGTCCAGGTGTGTGATGTGTAGTGCGTGAGAGTTGTATAGGTGTGAATAGTGTGTGGCTCGAGTTGTGTCAGTGGTCTTGGTGTCAATCTCCTGGCAGTAATTGTTGTTTGTAAAGGGCCGTGGGTAATGTGGGTGGGTGTTTTATAGTGGTGTGGGTGTGGTGTGTGTATGGGATCAAGTGTGTGTTGTTAAAATTGCCCAATGTGGTCTTGTTTTGTCTGTGGGTGTCCATTTTGAGCGGAGCAGTATGTACCGCCAATGGTTTACCACCGTTGAATGTCTGCCGTGGTGATTCGTGGGTCATAATGTGGTGAGCGTAGTTCTGTGGCGTAACGGTTTGGGTTTTGATACTGCCAGTTTATCACTGAGCTTTGGTGTGGCGGATTTATGTATGTGTCTGATTACTGACGAATTGGTGTGTGTGTGTCATAATATGGTGAACGGATATCCGCCACAGCAGCGGTAAGTTGGCGGCCGTCAGCAAGGCAGTAAGTGGGATTTACCGCCAATTTCATAATGAGGGACATAGTTTTGCCCCACACTTATCTTTTTCCCTTGCACAAAACTGCACGAAAACCTGTCTGGAAAACCTTAGCTGCATATACTTACAAAGTACCAAATTTGGGGCATATGAGGACTTATGTTATAGGTAAATTTAAAAAAAGGTATTTTCAGCCACAACTTTGTAAATGTTGAAAGACATTTTTGATTTGCTTATCAATCATCACGGTTGATAAGGCATTTTAGATGCTGGTTACCCTGAATTCATCTCAACCAAATGTAGCACTCTTTTAAAGTATAGAGCGTAATTTTCTGTAGAGTAATTACTCAAAATTAAAGCAAAGTTATGCAAGATTTTCTGTGGAAAATCTGAGAATGCAGCTGCTTACAAGTATGGCTGTTTCTGGAAATCTAAAATATTCTTAGATTCCTGCAATGCTGTGAACTCCCAAACAGTGAGAAATCATAAAATGTAAAATGGTATGATTTCTGAGTATTTAGCTGGTATCTGTGAATGAAGATTATTTGCTATGATGTAAAATGGGGAGTGTGACTAACAAGAAAATGGAGGTCACAAAGTGCCAATGATGAAAGATCAAGAGTTTAGCACATACACAGCAAACAATACATTTTGACCATTAACCATCATCATTAGGTAACCCAAAGAATAAGATTGAAAGCAGATTTCTCCTACAGATATAAACATGTATGGACATCGGTGTTAGATAGTGACATCTCTTGTCTTGCACTGCAGCACACACACTGCAAACAAAACACAACGGGAAAGAAGGCAACCATGTATTCAAATGAGAGAAACAAAACTGACTTAGGACCATGTTGGATCTAACGAAATTGACATAATAGCAACCCCACATACCTTGTGACAAACTAAGACCAGAAGATTGCTATAGGTTGCAGTCACAGTTCTGCATAAAAAACCCTGCCAATATCCAGAGCACATTTAACGTGCAGCACAAGTGAGCAGTTCTTTTATGATGATATCTACTCACCAGAAGACATGGCTACAATGCCATCAGAGATTCACAATGAATGCCTGCACAGTCCACTATGAACACCTGCAACACTTTACTTTGGTAGAACATATATCCCTAACAAGTATCGTAGAGGTAGGACAATCTGGAAGTCTCTCCCAGTGACAATTAAGCGCCAGATATGTTCAACTAAAACACAAGTAGACAGAACATAGGATTCCTAAGACTACCAAGATGCTTGTGTTGTGAAGGGGAGCTGAAGACTTGGATTCTCTTAGAAGAATTGGAAATCACAGGTTAAAGCAATTCAACACATCAACTAAAACAATAGACATAGATAAATAGTATACCTAAAAATAATTGACAGAAAGACGACAAAATCAGAAAAGGTTTATTTGTTAAGGAAATGGTAAGTTTCAATTTTCATAACTCAAGCATTCTACTGTAAAATCTTCTTAGGGTTCATCTCCAGCACTACCAATGACAACAGTAGGGCTGTGTTAATTTTTGTAATCTCAGCATAATCACACGCTGTTTTTAGTATTTCACGTTACATTTGTTAGGCACAATTCCCAAAATTACACCGTTATGCTACACTGAGTAATTTCAAGTCCTTTAGGATAAAAAGTCTACTATAGGATTACAACATAATTGTAATGAACCCGACATGAGGGGCTGTTGTTCGTAGCAACTGTGTTTTTAATATTTTTTATTTAGCATGAAAAACACCCTCACTATTAAAATGGACAGAAGAACACAATGAGGCACTCCAATATTGATCTAAATGCAAGATCTGCAGTTTTCATACTTTCCGGTAATTTCCTGCAAAATTTCCAAAATGTTGCATAATTAATCAAAAGTAACTTCACACATCCCTAGACAGGTATAGTTGTCTTGATTCAAATGAAAGACTTCAGTGAGACTTAAACTTAAACCATACATTTACTGCTACTTTAAGTTAAAGGTGTCTTCAGCGATTTGATTATATACCAACTTACCACTCTCCTGGAAAACCTCAATACAGCTGGAGGCGTCTGAGACAGTAAAAGTAAGAAACATATGGACGGCATACGTACACCACGATAGATCAAGAAAAAAACAAGAATTAAATGAAGAAAGATGTATAGAAGTGCAATAAGCAAGTGGCGTGAATATATATAAATACCTTGTAATAAGTGAATTAAAAGACCCAGGGGTAAATATAACTGAATCATTCTAAACTGCATCAGTGAACGAATGCAGGTAGAAGTACGGCTCACCTGTTGCTGGAAATCCTTAAGCCAAAAAGTAAACACAGCTAACATTATCTAGGCATGAGCCAAAACTCTGAAGCTCCCTTCCTGAACGTGTTAGACTCTCCCCTGTGCATTTGACCTGCAGGGCATTAAAGACTGATTTTGAAAAACTCCTCACAACCAAGTAATTTTTCTCTGTTTGATGTTATTAGTTCTAAATTGTAACTGTGATGCAACGAGGTGTGAACATTATTTGTGTCAACTGTAGCAAACATATATCGTAATTATATCTATATGGCGCTTACTACTCCTGATGAGGTGTCAAAGCACTTTTCGGTGAGTCATGCTACTCTGATTAGGGTGAAGATGTCAGAGATTTGCAGTTTGAAGTACAGGTGTTCGTGACTGGGATAGTGCCTTCCAAAAACATTGAGCATTTGATGGATTCTTGGCAGATGGTTTTGAGTCTTCCCCTGGCTTGTATAGTGGTCCTGTCTTGTGATCTTGTATCCCGCTGGGATTGCTGCGGAGATGTCAGGTGACTGTTTGACCTGACAGCCTTAGGGTGGTCTTCCCCCAACTTTTTGCCTACCTCCCACCATTTTTTTAATCTTGTTTTTGTTGGTTTTAGGACTCTGCGCTTTTTACCTCTGCTAACCAGTGCTAAAGTGCTTATGCTCTTGCCTCTAAACATGGTAACATTTGCTCCTACCCAATTGACATATTTAATTTACCTATAAGCTTCTAGTAAAGTGCACTATATGTGCCCAGGGCCCTATGCAACAGGTTTATTCTGGTCTTGGTGGACCATGCTACACGCTACCCAGAGTGTGAGTTCACCTGTGGTGACCAGAACTCTGATGGGGGTATTTACCTTTGTGGGTTCCCCAAAGAGACAGTGTCTGACTGAGGCACTAACTTCATGTCTGCGTACATGAAATCCATGTGGGATGCATGTGGTGTAACTTACAAGTTCACCCCACCCCATCACCCCAAATCAAATAGTCTAGTTGAAAGATTCAACAAGACCTTGAAGGGCATGATTGCAGGCCTACCTGAGGCCAGAAGACATAAGTGGGACTCCACTTGCCATGCCTTCTCTTTGCCTAACGGGAGGTGCCACAGAAAGGTGTAGGGTTCAGTCCCTTTGAACTCCTCTATGGCCACCCAGTCAGGGGACCTCTGAGTATTGTAAAGGAGGGGTGGGAGGAAGCTTCCAGGAAATCCCCCAGGATGTGGTCAGGTACATGTTGGCCCTCTGGATCCAGATGCACCGCTTCTGGAAAAAGGCCAAGAGCAACCTCTAGGCCAGCCAGGAGGTAATGAAATGCTGGTATGATCAGAAGGCTACTCTGGTAGAGTTTCAATCTGGCCAGAAAGTATGGGTCATGGAGCCAGTAGAGCCCAGAGGTCTCCAGGACCACTGGATTGATCCATGCGAGATCAAGGTGCCTAAGGGGAAGGCCACTTAGTTGATCTCCAGAATACTAGGAGCCCCCAAAGAGTGCTCCATGTCAACAGACTCAAGCCTCACTTTGATAGGTTCGAAGTGAGCATGCTCCGTGTGACAGATAAAGGTGAGGAGGAGGAGAGTGAACCTCTCTCCGACCTCCTCTCTGCACAGGAAAATGATAGGCTAGTGGAGGGTGTCAACCTCTCTGCCACCCTGACCCCAGAGCAGCAAGGTGACTTATCAGTTGCTGGGACAGTTTGCCTCACTGTTATTACTTACCCCATGACTCACACATCTGTGCATCCATGATATTGACACAGGAGCCAGTCCCCCTGTAAAGAACAACATTTACAGGTTGTCAGACAGGAAAACAGGCAGCATCCGTGAAGAGGTCTCCAAGATGCTAGGTTTAGGGGTGATTGAACCCTCTAGCAGACCCTGTTCCTGTCCCATGGTGTTGGTACCAAAGGCCACCCCACCAGGTGCCAAATCGGAACTTCAGTTCTGCATTGACTATAGAGGCCTCAATTCTGTCACCAACACTGATGCATACTTGATCCCCAGAGCTGATGAGCTCATAGACAGGCTAGGTGCTGCCAAATTCCTCAGCAGTTTTGATTTAACATCAGGATACTGGCAGATCGCCTTGAATGAGGGAGCAAAAGAGAGGTCAGCATTCTCAACTCCTGAGGGTCATTACCAATTCTGGGTGATGCCCTTTGG